>NC_088389.1:101331666-101967500 GCF_037993035.2 Macaca fascicularis | reverse complement strand
TGAGCACCTTAAAAAACATTTATTCTATCTGATGGTTTTTGTCAGACAGAAATAATGACTTATTTGGGTAGGCCTATTTCAAGGTCTCTTACGAGGTTGCCATTATCTGATGGCTCAACTGGGCTGGAGAATCTGCTTCCAAGGCACGGCGCACCCACACAACTGTTGGCAAGAAGCCTCAGTTCTTTCGCACACGGATCTTTATGTAAGATTCATATGAGTGTCTTCATGACATGTTGACTGGTTTTCCCCACAACAAATGATCTGAAAGGGCAAGGCAGAGCAGCAATATATTTTATGTCTCAGCCTTGACACATCATGGGTCACATGCCATCATCTCACCATATTCTGCTGGTCACACAGATTAATGCTGATGCCGTGTGGGAGGAGACTATTACAGGGCGTGTATACCAGGAGTGAGGGTATTAGGAAGACATCATCCTTCCTACCACAGAACGGAACAGTTGCACTGAGGCCAGAATAATTGCAAGGAATCAGTTAAGTGAATACCTAGGGAGGAGGGCTTTCTATTAAAGGAAGCAGCAGTTTCTATGACACTGAGGCAGGGAAACCTGGGTGTTGCCGAAGAATAGACATAAGTCTAGGCTGAACAAGCAGGGGGTTGTATGAGATGAGTCCAGTGATCAGGGGCCAGAGGACATGGACCTCATAGGGGTTTGAAATACATTCTGCATGATGGAGTGAACTGTTAGAAAGGCTTTTTTTTTTTTTCTTTGAGACAGAGTCTCGCTCTTGTTGCCCAGGCTAGAGTGAAGTGGCGCCATCTCAGCTCACTGTAACCTCCGCCTCCTGGGTTCAAGCGATTCTTCTGCCTCCGCCTCCTGAGTAGCTGGGATTACAGGCACCCACCACCACCCCTGGCTAATTTTTGTATTTTTAGTAGAGACAGGGTTTCCCCATGTTTGCCAGAGTAGTCTCGAACGCCTGACCTCAGGTGATCAGCCTGCCTAGGCCTCCCGAAAGTTTTAAGCAGAGGAGTGACATTAACTGCATGACTACATACTGAACAAAAATACAATTATAAGAAAAGAACTGGATCTGACCTGTAAAATTGCAATACTAACCAGAAAAAATGAGTTAGACTAAGACTGTTGACTTCTACCCTTGATGGTCATATTATGCAAACTCGTAAAGGTGAGACATACAAATATTGATTCTACTTTGTTGAATAATAGAATAAAAGGGACCCAGGGATTTCAATATGAAGTGTGAGGATCTCTGAATTAGTTCTGACCTCCTCTTCTGCCATCATGAAAGAGATTCTACTGTTGACCAGATTATTTATAGGGAACAGAATCTACAGGGAACTACAGGCAAAAATATAGTTTATAAATGTTTCAAGGGCCAAATTACATTCCTGCTGAGGTGTTGTCCCTATTTGTCAGATGTAGGGCATCACTCAGTCCGATTTCTCTAGTTCCTTTTTCATGCTGTTAGGATGCAGATTTTAACTCATTTACAGAATAATCACTTTAGACATAAAAGAATAGTCGACTCTCCCAGCTCACTGGCCAATGATGAGTGCTCGTTATAAAGTGGTTTCGACCTCCAGAGAAAATGCAGACTTTCATTTAAAATGAGATTATTCTGCTCTGTTGCTCGGTGCAGGTGTTGAGACTCTGGCCATGGTTCACTGACTTGGAGAAGGAATGTGTTCAGCTTTTCTCTTAAACCAGACATGCTTGCCTTGCCCCTGCTGAGTCCCTCAAAACATTTCAATGGTAACAGAATCTAGCAGATAAAATCTCAATCGTGTGCAACAGTAACGTTTTCTCCAGGCCTAATGGTTTGATGCGACATTCTTATCTCTTCACTGCTTACTTAAACTTCTTTCTTTTTACTTAAGAACAGGAATTGTGCTTTTTAGAGCCTTGCATATAATGTACCAGCTCTTCAGAAATTTTTGTACTAAGCGTTGTTGTTTTTATTATTCAAAGTATTTCTAAAGTTGGAATGTAACTTCATTATAGAGTTCGAAAACTGTATCTTGGTTCACTGGCTACCTCTGGCCCCTTATTCATCCTTAAGTATATCATGTGCTTTTGTGTCTTTACTCCTTTGTATACATGGTTTGCTCCGCATGAGATGGCCTCTAACCTTACTCCTCTCATGAACTTATATTTCTCTGTTAAAGTTCAGTACAAATATCACTTTCCCTGAGAAGCCTTCTCTGATTCTTTTTTTTTTTTGATTTTTTTTATTGTTTGGAGATGAAGTCTCACTTTGTTGCCCAGGCTGGAGTGCAGTGGCACAATCTCGGCTCACTGCAACTTCCATCCCCTGGGTTCAAGTGATTCTCCCACCTCAGCCTCCTGAGTAGCTGGGATTACAGGCACCTGCCATCATGCCTGGCTAATTCTTGTATTTTTGTAGAGATGAGGTTTCACCATGTTGGTCTTGAACTCCTGCCCTTAGGTGATTCACCAGCCTCAGCCTCCAAAAGTGCTAGGATTACAGGCGTGAGCCACCACGCCCGGCCCTCAGATCTAGCTCCTATTCCCACAAGCCCATGCTAGGACATTCAGGCTTACATTTGGAGCATTGTGTTCTAAGTACTATAATTGTTTAATTTTATCATTCAGTTCATAGTCCCTGACATACCATGGACTTAATACAAGATGATGATGATGATGATGATGATGATGATGATGATTATTATTTTTGAGACAGAGTCTCGCTCTGTCGCCCAAGGTGGAGAGCGGTGGCCTGATCTGGGCTCACTGCAGGCATGTACCACCATGCCAGGCTGATTTTTGCATTTTTAGTAGAGATGATGTTTCCCTATGTTGACCAGGCTGGTCTCGAACTCCTGACCTGAAGTGATCCAACTGCCTCGGCCACCTAAAGTGCTGGGATTACAGGCGTAAATCACCACGCCCAGCCCAAGTTGATTATTCAATGGCCCAAAGCCATTTTAATCAACGTAAAATATTTCAAGTTTTCCCAGAAAATTTGTTCCTGTGCCATTTGCTCATCAGAATCCTGTAACAGCTTTGAAGAATAGGAAGCAACTTCAGATCAGCTGATCTCAAGAGATTTTAAATGCATCGAAGTGGGAAGTAATCACTATCTTTTTCATACACCCTAGAACTATGGTAACAGTAGCCATGAAGATCTGAGGTTCGTTTTTAGGTGACGATTGTGATGATTGTTCTCATCACGTATTATCCACTGGAACTATTAGCAAAACTGATACACAAGAGTCCATCTTCTGTCATGTCCATTTAGATTAGGTGACCTAAAATCAATGCCCATCAGTGTGGCTGGGCATTTAAAAAATAAAAGTATAATTAATAATCACACAAAAAGAATCATGTAATAATCATACAAAAAGAATGTGTCTTGGCATCTGGAGTGAGAGGCGGGCTGTGGAGTTTTAGGTCCTCTGTGAGGAGTGACAGAGATAAGTAGAGTCTGAGTACATAGCCTCCTTGTGCCTTCCAAATCTTTGTGGCCTGGGGATAAGAAAGAGCTGCAATCCAAAGTACTTAGGGAAATAGCATCCATTTATTTAGCCATGCATTCATTGCATTCATTATTCATTCATTCAACAACCATCTACAGAGCTGAGTGCTCCCTATGGGCAGCCACTTCCTGGGGGTCAGAACCACAGTGATGAATGAAACAGAGGTCTTGCCTTCATGGTGCTTCCAGACTAGAATGAGGGTACACATGAATAATTTATTTACTACATTTTTGATAATTGTCATAAAGTAATATTCCAGAGTGTTATAAGAGCATATAATGGTAGAGGTGGGTGTTAACTTAGAGGGTTTTTCTAAGGAGATGGCATTTAAGCTGAACCTTGAAGGATAAGGCAGTCAGGCAAAGGAGAAAGGGATATGGGAGGAAAGGAAGGGGGCAGGAGGTGAAGGGAAATCCAGTGTCCAGGTAGGCAGAATAATTTCTCAGAACTCTCCATGAATTTGCCATAGATGACTAACAGCGTTAGCTTTCTTAATTTTTTCTAAATTTGAATCATGTGGAATCAAATTAACTTTTGTCATTTGGCATCACTTTTTTTTTTTTTTTTTTTTTTTTTTTTTTTTGCCAGAGAAGGATATAGCATTTGAAGGATTAAAATTGTTGTCATTAATAGAAACACAGAACACTAAGTAAAATAATCTAGCCACAGAAAGACAAATACTGTGTTAGTCCATGAATATGAGGTATCTAAAATAGTGAAATTTATAAAATCGGAGAAGAATTGTCATTACCAGGAACTGAAGACAGGGTAAAATGAGAAGTTCCTAATCAATGGGCATAAAGTTTCAGTTAAGCCAGATGGATAAGCTCTAGAGATCTGCTGTACACCATTGTGCCTATAGTCAACAATACTGTATTATACACATGCAATTTTGTTAGAGATATTTCATGTTCAGTATTCTTACCACAATAAAATTAAAATAAATTAAAAATAAAAATAAGATAAAAATAAAAATAAGATAAAAACACAAAACATACTAAAATTACTTTATTTATGCCTCTGTGCTCATTTTGCCACTTACAGGGAGAGTAAAGATGGGGGAGAAAGAAGGATAAAGAAGGGAGGGGATTCTTGGAAGGATTACTGGACAAAGGATAAAGGCATAGAAAGAGGAAACAAAGAATATAATGGAAGCAGAGTGGTGAACTGTATGTACCAACTATTTTTTTAAAACCAGTTTTGTCCTTTCTTACTGGAGCATCAAAGGTAGATCATTATTATTCTTTTTTTTTTTTTTTTGCTACTCCCTCATGATATAAAAATTACTCACAACCGTTTTTCTTTATCTTGATATTTTCAAAGGAATTATTCTCCAGATATGAGTGCCCAGAATCATATAATTGTGAGGGCTGGATAAAGTGAAGGCAAGAACCCAGGCAAGCTTCAGTTCATTGATACTGTGTAGTGAAATGCAAAGTGGGGAGCTACAATATGAAAACAGAGAATGGCAGAAACTACTTAGGATTCTGGTTTTGGCTGCAGTGGACTCCTTAAGTTTGAGAGGTCTGGCAGGCTTCATCTGTTCCTGGTGTTGGAACTGGTGACAGACATGTATTCTGCTTTCTCTAGCCAGAGAGGAAACAAGCCAACAAACTAGTCAACACTCAGTGGCAAGATAGGTTATTCATCCTCCAAGGGATATCAGGATGTGATGTCAGTTGATAATAACAGTGATAGTTTTGAGTTTTAATTGAGTGGGTCCCTTGAACTTAAAATATGAGAGGAGAAGAGGTGAGAGAAAGAATAGTCACTAGTTTGGTGAGATGACAACAGTAGTCGAATGACTCAGCTAATGGTTAGATATTAGAAAGGAAAATGAAAACACACAATAGATATTGCTGGTGTTAATTTCAAGGGTATTTTCCCTTGCTGCTCAACACTCATAATAGGCTTATGAACACTTCTAAGCTATCTATGATGGAGGAGTGTAAGCAATTAACATAGGCTTGAGCAACTTTTGAGAACAGATGTTTGAAAACCAATGACAGGACAAGGAGGTATTGGAAATAAAGTTAGTGAAACTGGAATCAGAAGCCAGTTAAATTTGGTTGACTTGATGTATATAATCAGATGGGACAGAAAAGCAATAGCTATTTAGCAAATACATTTACTGGCATGCCAATATGTATCACTATTTTAAAAGAAGGTTTTTAAAAATCAGTCTTATTACTGTATTGTCCCACCTCTCATCCAAATGATTTCCTCTTGCAATAAATTTAATAAGCTGCATAAGGAACTTAAGTTAATGTCAGAAAGGTAACTTATATTCAGGTAGTCTGTCTGGCTGCTATGGGACATCTAGGCATTATGCTCAAAGAAAATTTTAAACTTTTTGACATTTAAAATTTTGACACTTTAAAAATGTCTAACACACTGGGCAAGGTGGCTCACGCCTGTAATCCCAGCACTTTGGGAGGCTGAGGCGGGCGGATCACAAGGTCAAGAGATCGAGACCATCCTGGCCAACATGGTGAAACCCTGTCTCTACTAAAAATACAAAAATTAGCTGGATGTGGTGGTGCACACCTGTAGTCCCAGCTACTTGGGAGGCTGAGACAGGAGAATTGCTTGAACCTGGGAAGTGGAGGTTGCAGTGAACCAAGATCATGCCACTGCACTCCAGCCTGGCGACAGAGCAAGACTCCGTCTGAAAACAAACAAAAAAAAAAAACAAAAATGTATAACATTTTATAAGTAATATGAGTGGCTTTATTAGCTTTTATATTTTTTCTTTACATCATGAAAATTCTAATTCATCTTTTCCACTAATACTTTCTGTTAAAATATTGAAGATCTCATGCTTGGATTTAAGAAAACTAAGTGGGTGTTTCATACTTATATAGATACCTTGCTTTTCTATCATCCAAATTAAATATACTTCTTTGTTAAAACATTCTTTCTCTAGTATTAATAAGAAATGATACACCCACGCACCACCAATACAGTTCTAAGAATGTTTTCAATTTGTCATGAAGTAGATTTTAGAAATACAGTTTAGGATAGAAATGCTCTGCTTTGGGACATAGAGGATGGAGATGAAGTGGTTTTACAAGGTGAGAAGAAAGGACGGCAGCAATGATGCTTAAGGTGAGGGAAGATGGCATACTGGACCCATGTGCAGTTGGCAAGTACACCTGTATAGATTTTCACTCAGGCTCTGTTCAAGGGCCATCTTGAGCAAGTTACCTATACTTTCCTAGTCTTGGTTTCCTTATCTGAAAAATGAGAGATAGTGGTACCCATTTTACAAGGGTTTGTTTCCTAAGGGTCAAATAAGTGAATGCGTGTAAAACTTATAGAAGCTTTCATGCTTCTATGCTTAGAAGTGCAACCTCCTCTATTAAGCTGAATTTATAATTTTCATGTAAGAGGAGGCTATTTTTATGCCAATTTGGGGGCTTTTCTTTGGATCGCTTACTGAGACTGAAACATCACCCACTCCCTTCCCCCAGCTTTAATGAAGTGTAATTGATAAATAAAAATTGTATATATGTTAGTGTTCTCATCCTTCAGTTTTGTTATCTACTTATATCAGATAGTACAGATGGGAATGGAGGTGCGGTCTGCTTTTGTCAATATGAATGAATTCTCTCTGACTTCTGAGAGGGGGCACACCATTCCACAACATGTTTTACTTCCTCAGCTCTTGGCCCTTTTTGTGGGTTGTGTGTGTTACTCTTCCTTTTCATTCTTCTCCTACTTCAGAATCTTTATTAGGTCAAAGGTAAGTCAAACTAATTGTGTGGGCTAGATCAGGGGTAAGGATTGATAAGAATAGGTGAGAGTGGCTGGAGTGGTGGCTCATGCCTGTAATCCAGCACTTTGAGAGGTTTGGAAGACAGAGGCAGGAGAATCACTTGAGCCCAGGAATTCGAGACCAGCCTGGGCAACATAGTGAGGCCTTGTCTCTACAAGAAATTTTAATAAAAATTAGCTGGGGCCAGGCGCAGCGGCTCACACCTATAATCCCAGCATTCTGGGAGGCTGAGGCGGGCAGATCACGAGGTCAGGAGATCAAGACCATCCTGGCTAACATGGTGAAACCCCGTCTCTACTAAAAAATACAAAAAATTAGCCGGGCACCTGTAGTCCCAGCTACTCGGGAGGCTGAGGCAGGAGAATGGCGTGAACCCGGGAGGCGGAGCTTGCAGTGAGCCAAGATCGTGCCACTGCACTCCAGCCTGGGTGACAGAGCAAGACTCCGTCTCAAAAATAAATTAATAAATAAATAAAAATAAAAATTAGCTGAACATCGTAGCATGCACCTGTGGTCCCAGCTACTCGAGAGGTTGAGACAGGAGGCTGGCTTGAGTCCAGGAGTTTCAGGCTGCAGTGAGCTATGATCATGCCACTGTACTCCAGCTTGGTCAACAAAGTGAGACCCTGTCTCAAAATAAAAAGGAGAAAAAAGAATAGGTGTGTTTGGGTATTTGAGACCAGAGGTGATTATTTCCTCAGTCGATTCCATGGTCCTTGTACATATTCATGGACATCTTGTACCTGGACTTCCTGTGATTGTGCCAGAATCAACACACAGCTTTGCTTTTCTTCTCTATGCAGAACCATGTAAGTGCTATAGAGGATATGAAAGTAAATAAGATGAGATCCCTCATGACTAAGAAATGTTTCCCTGCAAACATATACAGGGTTAGCTGACACCTCCATGGAGATCTGTAATAAGTGCCCTGAGAGCTACTGCTCAAAAGGCTGGAAGATGAAAGATACTGTTGTAGACTCAGAGGTCTTCATGAGACTCACGTTTTGGGGTTTTTCTTTCTTGCAGTCTTGGAAGTAAATTTTAAGCAAAATAAACAGTCTTTGTACTATCTTCTCATTTTTTGAAATTTAATTTTTGTGAAATAGAGAAAAGATATTTGTACAAATTTGGTCACAGTAACACTTTAGACATGGTAAAAGTTTAAAAAATATAGGCAAACTTGGAGGAAAGTTACACAGTCAACTAAGAGAAGGTAAGAAAATTACTATGAAAGCACTTACGATATAATGTCAAATAAAAATCAGGATTATAATAGTTTTAAGTAGAAGACAAAAAACTTAAATAATGGTGGTCAGTGAGAATTGTGAGATGATTAGTTATTTTTAATTTTTCCAATTGGCTTTAAAGCCATTGTCATGTTTATGAATGCTTTAAAACAAAATTAAAGAGATTAGATATTCAAATAGTTATTAACATCAAGAAATTAAAGGTAAAGAAGTTGGTCGAATAGGAACAGCTCCAGTCTGCAGTTCCCAGCGAGACCCATGCAGAACGCGGGTGATTTCTACATTTCCGACTGAGGTACCCCATTCATCTCATTGGGACTGGTTAGTAGGTGCAGCCCACAGAGGGTGAGCAGAAGTAGGGTGGTGTGTCACCTCACCAAGGAAGTGCAGGGGGTCAAGGAACTCCCTCCCCTAGCCAATGGAAGCTGTGAAGGATCGTGCCGTGAGGGACAGTGTTATCCAGTTCAGATACTACGCTTTACACGTGGTCTTCAAAACCCACAGACCAGGAGATTTCCTCAGGTGCCTACACCACAGGGGCCCTGGGTTTCAAGCACAAAACTGGGAAGTCATTTGGGCCGACACCGAGCTAGCTGCAGGAGTTTTTTGTTTTTGTTTTTGTTTTTTTCTTTTCTTTTTTTTTTTTTGGTACCCCAGTGGCACCTGGAATGCCAGTGAGTTAGAACTGCTCACTCCCTTGGAAAGGAGGCTGAAGCCAGGGAGCCAAGTTGTCTTGCTAAGCAGATCCCACCTCCATAGAGCCCAACAAGCTACGATCCACTGGCTTGAAATTCTCACTGCCAGCACAGCAGTCTGAAGTTGACCTGAGACACTTGAGCTTGGTGCAGGGAGGGGTGTCTGCCATTACTGAGGCTTGAGTAGGTGGTTTTCCCCTCACAGTGTAAACAAAGCCCCTGGGAAGTCTGGACAAGGTGGAGCCCACCCCAGCACCACAAAGCTGCTGTATCCAGACTGTCTCTCTAGATTCCTCTTCTGTGGACAGGGCATCTCTGCAAGAAAGGCAGCAGCCCCAGGGGGTTATAGAGAAAACTCCCATCTCCCTGGGACAGAGCACCTGGGGGAAGGGGTGACTGTGGACGCAGCTTCAGCAGACTTAAACGTTCCTGCCTGATGGCTCTGAAGAGAGCAGTAGATCTCCCACCACAGTGCTTGAGCTCTTCTAAGGGACAGACTGCCTCAAGTGGGTCCCTGGTCCCTGTGGCTCCTGACAGGGAGACACCTCCCAACAGGGGTCAGCAGACACTTCATACATGAGAGCTCCCACTGGCATGTGGCAGGTGCCCCTCTGGGACGAAGCTTTCAGAGGAAGGAGCAGGCAGCAAACTTTGCTGTTTTGCAGCCTCCACTGGTGATACCCAGGCAAACAGGTTCTGGAGTAGACCCACAACAAACTCCAGCAGACCTGCAGTAAAGGGGCCTGATTGTTAGAAGGAAAACAAACAAACAGAAACCAATAGCATCAACATCAACAAAAAGGATGACCATGCAAAAACTCCATCTGAAAGTCACTAATAGCAAAGACCAAAGGTAGATAAATCCATGAAGATGAGGAAAAACTGGCACAAAAAGGCTGAACATTCCACAAACCAGAATGCTGCTTCTCCAAAGGATCATAACTCCTTGCCAGCAAGGGAACAAAACTGGATGGAGAATTAGTTTGACAAATTGACAGAAGTAGGCTTCAGAAGGTAGGTAATAACAAACTCCTCTGAGCTAAAGGAGCATGTTCTAACCCAATGCAAGGAAGCAAAGTACTTCATGAAGCATACACAAGTATCAATAGCTGAATCGATTGAGCAGCAGAAAGGATATCAGAGATTGAAGATCAACTTAATGAAATAAAATGTGAAGATAAGATTAGAGATAAAAGAATGAAAAGGAATGAACAAAGCCTCCAAGGAATATGGGACTATGTGAAAAGACCAAACCTACATTTGATTAGTGTAGCTGAAAGTGATGGGGAGAATGGAACCAAGTTGGAAAACACTCTTCAGAATATTATCCAGGAGAACTTCCCCAACCTAGCAAGGCAGGCCAACATTCAAATTCAGGAAATACAGAGAACACCACAAAGATTCTCCTCAAGAAGAACAACCCCAAGACACATAATTGTCAGATTCACCAAGGTTAAAATGAAGGAAAAAATGTTAAGGGCAGCCAGAGAGAAAAATCAGGTCACCAACAAAGGGAAGCCCATCAGAATAACAGTGTATCTTTCAGCAGAAACCCTACAAGCCAGAAGAGAGTGGGGGCCAATATTCAACATTCTTAAAATAAATTTTGACCCAGAATTTCAAATCCAGCCACACTAAGCTTCATAAGTGAAGGAGAAATAAAATCCTTTACAGACAAGAAAATGCTGAGACATTTTCTCACCACCATGACTGCTTTACAAGAGCTCCTGAAGGAAGCACTAAATATGGAAATGAACAACCAGTACCAGCCACTGCAAAAATAACCCAAAATGTAAAGACCATCGACACTGTGAAGAAACTGCATCAACAAATGGGCAAAATAACCAGCTAGCATTATAATGAGAGGATCAAATTCACACATAACAATATTAACCTTAAATGTAAATGGGCTAACTGCCACAATTAGAAGACACAGACTGGCAAGTTGGATAGAGAATCAAGACCCATTGGTGTGCTGTATTCAGGAGACCCATCTCACGTGCAGAGACTCACATAGGCTCAAAATAAAGGGATGGAGGAAGATCTACCAAGCAAATGGAAAGGGAAAAAAAAAAAATAGGGGTCGTAATCCTAGTCCAATAAAACAGACTTTAAACCAACGAAGATGAAAAAAGACCAAAGGACATGACATAATGGTAAAGGGATCAATGCAACAAGAAGAGCTAACTATTCTAAATACATATGCACCCAAACAGGAGCACCCAGATTCATAAAACAAGTTCTTAGAGACCTACAAAGAGACTTAGACTTCCATACAATAATATTGGGAGACTTTAACACCATGTTGTCAATATTAGACAGATCAACGAAACAGAAAATTAACAAGAATATTCAGGACTTTAACTCAGCTCTGGACCAAGTGGACCTAATGGACATCTACAGAACTCACCACCCCAAATCAACAGAATATACATTTTTGTCAACACCACATCGCACTTATTCTAAAATTGACCACATAATTGGAAGTAAAACACCTCCCCCCACGCAGCAAATGCAAAATAATGGAGATCATAACAGTCTCTCAGACCACAGTGCAATCAAATTAGAACTCAGGATTAAGAAACTCACTCAAAACCGCACAACTACATAGAAACTGAACAACCTGCTCCTGAATGACTACTGGATAAATAACAAAATTAAGACAGAAATAAATAAGTTCTTTGAAACCAATGAGAACAAATATACAATGTACCAAAATCTCTGGGACACAGATAAAGCAGTGTTGAGAGAGAAATTTGTAGCACTAAATGCCCACAGGAGAAAGCAGGAAAGATCTAAAATTGACATCCTAGCATCACAATTAAAAGAACTAGAGAAGCAAGAGCAAACACATACAAAAGCTAGCAGAAGGCAAGAAATAACTAAGATCAGAGCAGAACTAAAGAAGATAGAGACATGAAAAACTCTTCAAAAAAAAAAAAGCAATGAATCAAGGAGCTAGTTTTTTGAAAAGATTAACAAAACAGACTGCTAGCTAGACTAATAAAGACGAAAAGAAGAATCAAATAGACATAATAAAAAATGATAAAGGGGTTATCACCACTGATCCCATAGGAATACAAGCTACCATCAGAGAATACTATAAACACCTCTACAGAAACTAGAAAACCTAGAAGAAATGGATAAATTCCTGGACACATACTCACTCCCAGGAAGAGTGTCAAATCCCTTAATAGACCAATAATAAGTTCTGAAATTGAGGCAGTAATTAAGAGTCTACCAACCAAAAGAGCCCAGGACCAGATGGATTCATAGCCCAATTCTACCAGAGGTACAAAGAGTAGCTGGTACCATTTCTCCTAAAACTATTCCAAACAATAGAAAAGGAGGGACTCCTCCCTAACTCATTTTATGAAGTCAGTATCATCTTGATACCAAAATCTGGCAAAGACACAACAAAAAAAATTTCAGGCCAATATCCCAGATTAACATTGATGAGAAAATCCTCAATAAAATATTTGCAAACCGAAACCAGCAGCATATCAAAAAGCTTGTCCACCACGATCAAGTTAGCTTCATCCCTGGGATGCAAGGCTGGTTCAACATACTCAAATCAATAAATGTAATCCATCACATAAACAGAACCAGTGACAAAAACCACATGATTATCTCAATAGATGTAGAAAAGGCCTTCGATAAAATTCAACACCGCTTCATGCTAAAAACACTCAATAAACTAGGTATTGATGGAACATATCTCAAAATAATAGCTATTTATGACAAACCCACAGCCAATATCTTACTGAATGGGCAAAAGCTGAAAGTATTCCCTTTGAAAACCAGCACAAGACAAGGATGCCCTCTCTAACCACTCCTATTCAACATAGTATTGGAAGTTCTGGCCAGGGCACTCAGGTAAGAGAAAGAAATAAAGTGTATTCAAATAGGAAGAGGGGAAGTTAAATTATCTCTGATTGTAGATGACATGATTGTATATTTAGAAAACCTGATCATCTTAGCCCCAAAACGCCTTAAGCTAATAAGCAACTTCAGCAAAGTTTCAGGATACAAAATCAGTGTGCAAAAATCACAAGAATTCCTATACACCAATAATAGACAAACGGAGAGCCAAATGATGAATAAACTCCCATTCACAATTGCTACAAAGGAGATAAAATACCTAGGAATACAACTTACAAGGGATGTTGAAGGACCTCTTCAAGGAGAACTACAAACCACTGCTCAAGGAAATGAGAAGACACAAACAAATGGAAAAACATTCCATGCTCATGGATAAGAAAAATCAATATCATACAAATGGCTGTACTGCCCAAAGTAATTGATAGATTCAATGCTATTCCCAGCAAGGTACCATTGTCAATTCCTTCACAGAATTAGAAAAAACTACTTTAAATTTCATATGGAACCAAAAAAGAGCCCACATATCCAAGACAATCCTAAGCAAGAAGAACAAAGCTGGAGGCATCATGCTACCTGACTTCAAAGTATACTGCAAGGCTACAGTAACCAAAACAGCATGGTACTGGTACCAAAACGGATGTATAGACCAATGGAACAGAACAGAGTCCTCAGAAATAACACCATACATCTACAACCATCTGATCTTTAAACCTGACAAAAACAAGTAATGGGGAAAGGATTCCCTATTTAATAAATGGTGTTGGGAAAACTGCCTAGCCATATTCAGAAAACTGAAACTGGACCCCTTCCTTACACCTTATACAAAAATTCACTCAAAATGGATTGAAGATTTCAGTGTAAGACCTAATACCGTAAAAACCGTAGAAGAAAACCTAGGCAATACCATTTAGGACATAAGCATGGACAAAGACTTCATGACTAAAACACCAAAAGAAATGACAACAAAAGCCAAAATAGAAAAATGGGGCCTAATTAAAGAGCTTCTACACAACAAAAGAGACTATCAGAGTGAACTGCCACCCTACAGAATGGAAAAAAATTTTTGCAATCTATCCTTCTGGCAAAGGGCTAATAATCAGAATCTACAATAACTTCAACAAACTTACAAAAAACCCCATCAAAAAGTGGGCAAAGGATATGAACAGATACTTCTCAAAAGAAAGACGTTTATGTGGCCAAACAAACACATGAAAAAAAAGATCATCACTGGTCGTTAGAGAAATGCAAATCAAAACCACAGTGCAATACCATCTCATACCAGTTAGAATGCTGATCATTAAAAAGTCAGGGAATAACAGATGTAGGAGAAGATGTGGAGAAACAGGAATACTTTTATACTGTTGGTAGAAGTATAAATTAGTTCAACCATTGTAGGAGACAGTGTGGCAATTCCTCAAGGATCTAGAACCAGAAATACCCTTTGACCTGACAATCACATTACTGGGTATATGCCCAAAGGATTATAAATTATTCTACTATAAAGACACATGCACACGTATATTTATTGAAGCATTATTCACAATAGCAAAGACTTGGAACCACCCTAAATGCCTATCAGTGTTAGACTGGATAAAGAAAATGTGGCACATATACACCATGGAATACTATGCAGCCATATAAAAGAGTCATGCCCTTCACAGTGACATGGATAAAGCTGGAAACCATCATTCTCAGCAAACTAACACATTGACAGAAAACCAAACATCACATGTTCTCACTCGTAAGTGGGAGTTGAACAATAAGAACACATTGGCACAGGGAGGGGAACATCACACACCAGGGCCTGTCAGGGGATGGGGGCCTAGGGGAGGGATAGCATTAGGAGAAATACCTAATGTAGATGACAGGTTGATGGGTGCAGCAAACCACCATGGCACATGTATACCTACATAACAAACCCGCACGTTCTGCACATGTATCCCGGAACTTAAAGTATAATTTAGAAAGAAAAGCTCTGTTAAAATATTTTTAAAAATTAAGGGTAAAAATTCATTGTGATACTTGACACCCAAAACAATTAGTAGTCTATAACTTTTAAGAGGGCAACTTTCAGGATACTGAGACCAGGGAAAATTCCATTACCCTTTGGGTCTCAGATTTCTTGTTTGTAAAATATTCTGTGAATGTTGGAAAGATTAAATGTAATAATGCATGTAAAGCAATGATCATAGTACCCAGGGGCCAGCAATTGCACAGGAACATATGAATTTAATGTATTAGTATCTTTTAAAATATTGACATATTATTGAAAAATAAGTGTTACTTTACAGGGTAGAAATTCAAAATGAAAATTCCACAGGTAAATACCAAATAAATCATTATCATATAAGTCATTCACCTTACAAGTAGCAAAATAATATGAGATACAACAGAGAATTCCTTCTCAGTAATGGAAAAAAATATAAATGATGGATAGGTTGTACTCCCTATAATAAATAGAATTCATGGGGACTTTAGCTTGAAAGCTCACTGCTGAACAAGTGCAAAGGAAGTATGGCCAGGTCCGGGTGGCTCAAGAGATCAGATGCTGGAGCCAGGCTGCCTGGGTTCAAGTCCCAGCTTTGCCACCAGCAGCATGAACTTAACCTCAGTTTCCCCATCTGAAAAGTGGGGTTAATAACAGCATTCACTGTATAATGTTATTGGTAAGAATTAAATGGCCCAAAGTGTGCAAAGAGCATGGTACATAAATGAGGGACATTTAATTTATCTAGAAAATGTGCCTATGAAGTTTTATGCCTTTAAATATTTTCATTTTCATAACTTTAGCTTTTTATCCGCTCTTAGAAAATGTAAAATCCTGATACTTTTTAGATGGTGGAAACCTTCAGATGTGCGTTCTTGAGGCATAAATACTTATTGAACGAGTACAAGAAAATCATCTCACAATGCAATTTAACACGTAATAACCAAATGTTCCCCCATTTTACATATCTGATAAAGAAATATCACTTCATTCTTAGAATATGAAGAAGTTAGACTTTTGGATGAACATCAAAACAGTTATCAAAATATCAGCTATAATGGAGGGATATTAACTGTGGGATGACATTATCAGAAGACCCACCAGCACTCTGTCTCAGCTTTAAAAGTCAGTATACATGGAAGTACAGACTTAGTACAGAGATACATTCCCTTGCATTTACTGGTTTTAAAAAGGTATTTTCCTCAGGAGTGCTATACATACACAGTTTCTCCTAGTATAAATCAATTCACTTTATTTAAGTTGTAGATATAAATTAAGAAAACATATCTTAAACAGCTTAATCAGGCCCATGCTTTGCTATTACATTGAAAAAAATATATGTATAATGTTTTGCCCTTACTATCAGATAGTTTTTACTGACCAGCCATTGGGTCCATGGCATGAAGATTCTCATCACACCTGCACTGAAATCGCTATATTTTGCCTAAACTGTTCTTCCTCCTGTTTTCCCTCTTCTGAAAAGTGATTCTACCATCTACTAAGTTACTCTATTTGACAACCTGGGATCCATCTTCTCTCTCTTCTTTACACACTATCAACCTATCATCTAGTCATTTACCATATTCTCTCAACTCTCTTCCCTATCCTTCATCTAAGAGCCCGTCCATTCCATTTTCCTATCAATTTAAGGCCTCATGATCTTTAGATGATTTCAGCCCTCTCCTAATGGTTTTCTCCTCTGGTCCATCTGTTACATTACTTTAGAAGGATAACTTTAAAGCAACTCTTCTACTGATGCAAATTTACTTTACATGACTAGATATTTCCCAGAGTGCTCGGCAAACACTCATTCTGCACATGTTAAAGAAGGTACATTTGATGGCTAACACGGTGAAACCCCGTCTTTACTAAAAATACAAAAAAAATTAGTCGGGCAAGGTGGCGGGTACCTTGTAGTCCCAGCTACTCGGGAGGCTGAGGCAGGAGAATGGGGTGAACGCGGTAGGCAGAGCTTGCAGTGAGCCGAGATCGGGCCACTGCACTCCAGCCTGGGTGACAGAGGGAGACTCTGTCTCAAAACAAAAGAAAACAAAAACAACAAGATGATACATTTGAGAAATGCTGGCTTAACCATGTTAGGGTTCTTCATTGTAAGATTTATCAGAATGTTTAGGATTTATACATTATGAATATCCAAGATGTTATAATTCGCAACTTTTCCTAAATTTTACTTACCTCTGTGTGTGTGTGTGTGTGTGTGTGTGTGTGTGTTTTAACGAGAATATCGAGAGAATTGGTTTACTCTGGAATATGCTTTGTAAAATACTATTTTGTTTGCCTCTCTAAGCCTTCAAATTTCGTATCAACTTGTAAGTCATAGCACAAATTTTTTAACATGCCTCACAAGGGCCTCCTGCTATCACCCTAGCCTCGCACATGGCGCTTGTTCTTGCACCTACCTTTTGTTTTGGCCCTGTCAAACTGTGTCTAGATCCCATGTCAGGCATACTGTCATGGCTCTCATGCATTCCTCCCTCTCTGAAATCCTTTCCCTTAGCTCCTCTACTTGAAGTCCTCTTCACCCTTGAAGATGAGGTTCAAATATCACCTTTTTAAAGCTTCCTCCGACACAGCCAAGGAATCTTTTTTTTCCTCTATACACTCCCCATATGGAGCTCTCTCTTGGAGTTCTCATCACATTTTATTAAATTTTTTGCATACCATTCTCCTTATGTACCAGTCTGGGGGATCCTTTATCATCAGTGTTCTTCAATCCTATGTGCCTCGCACCTGTCACATAGTTGGTGCTCACTAAGAAAAAGAGTAGTTCATCTCTGGTGGTAAATGGACACACCACTGTTGAGAGAGGGGCAGTGCAAGAAAGTTAAGACTACAGTGAAATCAGAGGCAAGGCTGTGTTTACTCATTAATACAGTGACTTCAGCCGTGAAAACATTATCTCCAGAAACTGCATCTGAATTCCAACTCCATTTCCTCCTCAAAAAGATGCTCTCCAATCAAATGTTGAGCATTTGTAACTTTGAAGATTACTTCCTACTTTCTCTCTCTTCTGCATTCACGTTCACCATCCTTCTGAATAAAAGAAAAAAGAGACAGAATGGCCTTCAGATGGGCTGAAATCCTTATTGAATATGTCACATCTCAGATCTTGGAAGCAGATCAAAGGAGAAGCAATAAATTGATTTTTTTTTCTTTTGATTTAACCACCCACTTTTGGTTGGCTATAGATCATTCATTTTTGAAAACAAGATAATTGTGGCAACAGCTGTCTATAAGAAGCTGCAGAGTTGGCTTTCTTCCAAGAGAAAAGAGATTCAGATTATGAATTTACTCAATAATAACCTTACAGAGTTTTTACAACTAAAACGAGCATATAGAAACCCATCATTTTACACATAAAAGGATGGATGCTGGCACAGAATAAAAGACTTGCCCAAGGTTACAAGAAGTATAAATTTACATTGAGTGGGTGGCAAAGGTATGTTTTTGCCCAGGTTTAAAAACACAGTTCAAAAAAGACTCAAGAAGTTAAACCAGAATAGACTTCAACATCATCAGGCAAAATAATATTTTATCAAGGTTTTGTCTCCTTTTTACCTTCCATTTGTGTATAGCATTATGTCTTTTATACTAGCTGATGTTTTATGTTAATAAATTGTTTTAGCAGAGGTGTGTGGACAGGAGTGATGAAGGAACAGATTATAACGAGGTGGTTGGTGTCTGCAAATGAGGGCAGGATGGTGGGACGCCTGGCCAGCCAATGGGTATTATGTGAATCATGATCTTGTAAAGGATTTTTCCAAGTGGATTTAAAGCATTCTTTTAAATTTTTTGTTTACTTTTGTTTCTTAGTGCAGGAGACTCCTAGTTCTTGACTAGCAATTTAGCATTTTTTAAAATGAGTGTTACAAAAATTAGTAAAATATTTTTTAAAATCTTCAACATTTGTGGAAACAAGATGGTTTAGAGAGTTTAGACATGAGGCACTGGGAATGCAGAAATGATTAGAGATTGTCACAGTGGTAGGTTCTGGTCACGTTTGCTTAAAGTCAATTCAGTAATAGATTAGTGGTAGCTATGGGGACTTAGACAAAATCCCTTTGTGGCTAAGGTGGGCTGGTTAAGAGAAGAAAATGGCTCCATGGCTACAGAAAAATAGGCAGAGTCCAAAACCAAGTGTGGTTTTGCTGGAATCAAAGCTGTCTATGAAAGAGGTAGGGGATTTCTTTTGATACTTGGAAAATTTCAGCCATTCTCATCTGGATGAAAGGTAAGAAGGGACCCTTTGTCTTCTTTCCTTTCATCTTCATCTTTTTATTCCACCCTCTTTCTTTTCTATCCTTGCCCTTACCACCTCTGTACTTTAGAGATTGCATTACATTTGATCTTATCACGTACACATAAAGCTTATGCGAACTGTCTAAATATGTACAAGACCAATTTGTTAAAGTGGTTTGGCATTCAACCTTTAATAAATACTGTTTTGGTAGATCATAATATTTTGGAGAAAACCAAAGTGATTTCTTTTTAAAAAAATCATTTAATTTTTAATTGACAATAATTATGCATATCATGTACATCATGTTTTAAAATATGTATACATTGTGGAATGGCTAATTTGAGCTAGTTAACATATGCATTACTCACATTCTTATAACTTTCCATGGTGAGAGCATTTAAAATCTCTCAGCAATATTCAAATATGTAACACGTTGTTGCTGACTATAGTCACCACGTTGTACAGCGGATTTCCTGAACTTATATCTCCTGTCTAAATGAAATTTTATATTCTTTGACCAACATCTTCCCAACACAGCCTCTGGTAACAACCATTCTACTCTTCTCATCTGTAAATTCAATGTTTCTAGATTCTATGTATAAGTGAGATAATATGATGTTTATCTTTCTGTGCTTGGCTTTATCTCACTTAAAATAATGTTATACAGCCAGGCGCAGTGGTTCATGCCTGTAATCCCAGCACTTTGGGAGCGTGAGGTGGGCAGATCACAAGGACGAGAGATCAAGACCATCCTGGCCAACATGGTGAAACCCTGTCTCTACTAAAACTACAAAAAGTAGCCGAGCACGGTGGTGGGTGCCTGTAGTCCCAGCTACTTAGGAGGCTGAGGCAGGAGAATCGCTTGAACCCGGGAGGCGGAGGTTGCAGTGAGCCGAGATAGCGCCACTGCACTCCAGTCTGGTGACAGAGTGAGACTCCATCTCAATAATAATAATATAATAATAATGTTATCCACTTTCATATATGTTGCCACAAATGACAGAATTCCCTTCTTTTTTGTGGTTGAATTGTATTCCATTGTGTACATATACTACATTTTCTTTACCCATGCATCCATTGATAGACACTTAAACAGATTCTATATATTGGCTACTGTGAATATTGACACAAGGAACATGGGAGTGCAGACATCTCTTTGACATACTGATTTCATTTCCTTTGGATATATACCCAGTAGTGGGGTGGCTGGATCTTATGGTACTTCTATTTTTAATTTTTTGAGGAAACTCCATACTGTTTTCTGTAATGGCTGTACCAAAACAGTTTCTAGTAGGATACATTTGGGGGCAAATGCTCCATTTAATATGTGTGAAGAACAATTGAAACTTTAACCTAAAGCCAGATGTCTCAACCTTGGCACTGTTGACATTTTTGGCTATATAATGCTTTGCTATAAGTGGCTGTCCTGTGTGGCGTTATGATGGTTAGCAGAATTTCTAGCCTCTACCAACTAGATGATGGCAGTATACATGTACCCACCTGCAACAACTAAAAATGTCTTCAAATATTGCCAGATGTCCCCCAGGAAAGCAAAATTCCCCTGATAGTTACTGACCTAAGCCATAATGCATGGTTTCTTCCTTACTATAAACATTTGTCTTTGAGTCAGTAGAACTTTTCAACTAGTGATGAAATTTTTTTTCTTTACCCGTCGAACATTTGTTGGACCTCTTTCAATGAATCAGATGTGAGAAATGCGAAAAATAAGAAATTGCCCTCACCGACTTACATTTCGATAAAGAAGACAGACACATGGAACAAACCATTACTCTCTGGGTTTCAAATGTAATTCTGTAAAGGTAAATCCATGGTTCTGGATGCCAAAAGGATGTTGAATCAAATTTGGACAGAAAAACTCAGCCAAGTTCCATAATGAAAGAAATCTTGGCCAGGTTTGGTGGCTCATGTGTGTAATCCCAGCACTTCGGGAGGCCAAGGCAGGCAGATTGCTTGACCTCAGGAGTTCAGGACCAGCCTGGGCAACATAGACTGCACTAATAATAATAATAATAATAATAATAATAATAATAATAATAACAACAACAAAGTAGCTGAGCGAAGTGTGCATGCCTGTGGTCCCAGCTACTTGGGAGGCTGAGGAGGGAGATTGACTTGAGCCCAAGGAGGCTGAGGCTGCAATGTGCCATGACTGCTCCACTGCACTCCAGCCTAGGTGACAGAGTGAGACCCTGTCTCAAAAAAAGAAAGAAAAAGTCTATTTTTGGAAGTTCCATAGCAAATCTCCGCATTGTTTTGTGCGCTGTTTCTCCCATGGCTCCTCTTAGCTCCGTGAATGCAGGACATTTTAGTCACTGAAACCTACTCCTAATAAAAATTGCACAATTTTATGAAGAAAGAAGTTGGTCTTGGAAAGTGCCTTTCACAGCAGAATTCTGTGTTGATAGAGGGACTTACTGGGACAGAGGGGGTTGCTATCCTAAGGTGTCATTTTTAGAAAGGTGAACAAAGCAATGTCGATGTCTGATAAACATGTCATGGCTTTAAAGGAAATGAACAGAACCCAGAATGTCCAACAAAAGTCCAGGAAAACCCATTGTGTTACCCTGATATTCTGTATCCACCTTGTCTGAAGGGCTGAGCAGCAGATTCTATGAGTAACCATACATGCGACCTCAACTGGCCATAATTAGAGAACCTAAAAAAAAAAGTGAAATTGGTTTCAATCTAAATTTTCCTTTGGAGAAATCAGTATGTCGGATATCTGCACTCCCATGTTTATTGCAGCACTGTTCACAATAGCCAGGATTTGGATGCAATCTAAGTCTCCATCAACACATGAATAAAGAAAACGTGGGGTGTGTGTGTGTATATATATATGATATATGATACATATATCATATATACACACACACACACACACACACATACACACAATGGAATACTATTCAGTCATATAAAAGAATGAGATTCTGTCATTTGCAACAACATGGGTGGAACTGGAGGTGGTTAATATTAAGTGAAATAAGCCAGGTACAGAAATACAAACATAAGTTCTTACTTATTTGTGAGAACTAAAAATCAAAACAATTGAACACATAGAGATAGAGAGTAGAAGGAAAGTTACCAGAAGGTGGAGAGGATAGTGGGAGGGTGGGGGCAGAAGAAGATGGTTAATGGGTACAAATAAATAAATAAATAAGACCTATTATAGCACAACAGGGTGATTATAGCCAAATAATTTAATTGTACATTTTAAAATAAAAGAGTATAATTAGATTGTTTGTAACAAAAACGATAAATACTTGAGGGGATGAATAGCCCATTTTCCATGGTGTGATTATTATACATCACGTGCCTGTATCAAAATATCTCATGTGCCCCATATATATGCCTGTATACCCATGAGAATTAAAAATTAAAAATTCATTTGGAGAAGTGAGGATTCTAATGTTAAAAATTAAAATTCTATAGTACAATGAATAAATATTAAACTTTAATTTTTTTGTTTAGTTAAATAAACATTTACGAGAAAGCTCCCAAGAATAAAAGACAGCATTGTGGGATTGCAAAAAAATGAGGGGAAGATATAAGCGTTTAGTCTTGTATGTAGAGAAGATGAACACACAACCGAGTTAATTTATCAGAGGGTAAGATTAGTGCTATGGTAGGGGAGTTCACATGAGGAAGAGAAGAATTATAACTTGTGAATGAGGCAGTGTGAACATTAATCTTTGTGTTTTCTGATTTCCTGAGCACAAGAACGTATATCAGGAGTATTGCAGGTCAAAAGATGCCATCCACCAATATTAATGAAGCTGATAGGAGTCTGGGACATGGCTTCAGAAGATTGTTATTAAATTCATTTTTCTGTTAGAAAAACAATAAAAGGAAACTTTCTCTAAAAGTACAAGAATATTTGTTTTCCCATCCATCCATTCATCTTTCCATTTCTCTATCCGTCCTCCAAAAAGCAGTTGAAATGATCTTTTTCGAACAAAGCAAATCCTGTCACTCCTGTGACTGTGTTTTCAGTGGCTTCCCATTGCTCTTAAAATGAAAATCAAACTCCCTCTCTTCCATTACCTACAACATGCTGCAATGACCTGTCCCCTCCTACCTCTCTGGCCCCAGGTCATCTCATTCTCCCGCTTGTTCATTGTCCTCTAGCTACTCTGCCTACCTCCCCTCCCCCAGTGAATCTTAGGACCTTTGCGTATGCACCTGCAATCCTGATGCCTCTGCTCCTGGCTCCTGCCCTTCTTACTGCTGGCTCTTTCTCATGTTTCACATCGAAGCTTCAGTGTCATTTCCCTCTACCTTTGTTTACATCCTTCTTTATACTCCAAAGCACTCCTTGAGAGTGGGACCCTTATCTGTTTTGCTCACTAATGTGTCCCTGAGCAAGGCATAAGAAATAGTATATGCTCAGAACATAGATTTCGAATGAGTGAAGCAATACTTTTCTTGTCTGTCACCTACACTGGATTATAAGCTTAAGGACAGCAGTATGTGCATTTTGCTCACCATTGTATAACCAATGCCTAAATCAGTGCCCAGTCCAACGAAGATAGTCCAAAAATAATTTTTGAAGATGTAAATAAATGAATTCATAAATAAAATGATTTATAAGATCTATTTCATGTAAAAAAAAAAAGCAAAATTAGAACAATAACAATAAAAATTTGTGATCCCAACATCAGGCTGCCAACGGTATGGGAAGGGAAAGTAAAAATTATAGCTTCAAGGTTAAATACAGTTGTAAATATCTATTCAACTTGAATTTATTATGAAAAAATTCCCTAAAATCATTTAAGCCAAATTCTAAAATGTACTTCCCCTCCTATATAGAATTGTGAGTGCTATTTTATTATTCCTTATGATTCTGTCATTTAAATGGTGTTTAAAGGTTATTAATGGAGTGTATTCTCCTAATGTCAACGAGGAGTTATCAAGCCTTAACTTAAGGACTGCATGAAAGACCAGTATTCACATTGTACAGTTTTACCAGTCTAAAATGATTCTCAAAATTGACCACCAGATGGTGATGTCTGGGAAAACCATTCCATACGAATTCTTTCTTCAGCCACTTGATGGCATCTCTCCGTTGTTTTCAAGATCTCCTGACCCATTCATCTTAATTCTTTTTGTGTTTCAGGTCTGCATTGCTTTCTGTTCTGCAGTTCTTTCCTATCTCATAGACTCCCACTACGACACCAGTCACGTGTAGGGGGTACTAAAGAGAAGGTCTTTGGGACATTCCTTTGAAAAATATCCATTGTGAACATTTTTTTTTATTCTAATTGTTTTAATTGCATTTTGCAGCAGAAGAATTTTTTTCCTTTTTATCTTTAAAGGAAATAGCTGTGTAGGCTTCTTTAGTGAGAAAATATGTATCTTTGAAGGGACAAAAATACTGGTTAGCGTATTTGTGTGTGTGTGTGCGCGCGCGCGTGTGTGTGTATGTGTGATGTTTTTAAGGCTTGATGATTAGCCGGCACCGTAGTGTTATGTTGCTGAGCTGTATTATAATTCCAGATAGGAACATTTAAGCTGTACTCCTTGTAGTAAAGTACTTATACATCCTTTGCTTATGTAACTTGCTCTGATTTTTGAAAAATGTTTATGATAAGAATATACAATCACATCAAAGCTCCAATGTAGAGTTTGGTTTTATAGTGTTTGCAGGTAAATGAACATTTTCGAATGAATATATTTTTCTTAAGGACTGGTAATTTTTCTCCTGAATTTAGTTGTATTCTCATTAACTTATTTGTTTTGGCCTTAGGGGGAAGTCTTGGTTGGCATTTTATAAAGCAAAATTTTGGGTGACCATAGTTTCAGGGATTACTTTCAGAGCATTTTAAAGATCCTCCAGATGAGTTTTGCTATTAACAGTCTGCAAATGAAATGAGCAAGTTTTTTCAAGTGCTATTTTTAACTCAGGAAGTATATTCCCGAGGAAACATTTTTTTCATTGCCTGCTCTTTAAAAGCAGGTCATAGACATCTTAAAGCTCATTAGAGATTTATCTGTTTTGAAATAAAACTGTTTTCCTCTTCTTCCTTCACAAAGATTTTTATCTGTATATCTTTAAGTGGCTTATCTTTATACTTTGGGCCATAAGGCTCACCCTGCTTCCACAAAACGCAGAACTTTTATTTATGATCATGATTCTCAGGCAGGTTGGCAGTCATAAGTAGTTACATACATGTGTAACAATAGTTGGACATGCATTATAACACACCAGGGCTCTGTTAAAAGTGTCTTGGCTGACTGGGACGATCAAGCAGACAATAAGAGTAAGTTGTGAATAGCTGGAAAAGGGGACTTTCTCCTCTGGCCACCTTAAATCAGTTACGACAGGATTTGCAACACATAACAAACCTCAGCAAAATTAAAATAAGAGGAAAATGTGTTCTCTCACATAAAAAGAAGGACTGAGATATGATCAAGTTGGTTAACGTAGAGCCTAAAAGATACCCTTTCTGTCTTCACTTCTATTATCCCCAGTCTGTTAGCTTTGTCCCCTGGTGTGTTCCTTCATGGTCACTAGATGATTGTATATTTCTAGAAGTCACATTCAAATACCAGAATGTCCAGAGGAAGAAGAAACCACCTAACCATACCCAGAGGCCCTGCAGCCAACTCCCTTGGGTCTCATTGGCCAGAGTTGGTTGAACACTTCTTTCTAAACCAATTCATGGTGAAGCAATTTGATTTTTATGATTGCTTAGCCTATGCAGTTTACTAAGTCACATAGTGGGAGAATTTTCTGAAGGAAAACATGCAAGAAGGGTGAATGGGTTTCAGATTGACAACCGGTAATTTCCGATGCCTTACATTTCCAATTATTGGAGGTTTGGAAGAGCTTGAACAAGTTCAGTAATCAGAAGAGAGTGAGATGTACTTCAAATCTCACTCATTTCAATGTTTTTGGATTGAGTACCTGAGAAGGACAGTCTATCAGCTTTTGACATTGTGCTGTCAGCCTAGCAAGTTTGATCTTTTTTGTCTCCTCAAATATTTCACTATTACACCTACTTTAAGGCCTTCACTTTAGCTAGTAAAATAGATCATTTGTTATAAATTTAAGGCTCTGGGCCTCCTTGTTTTAAACCCTATTTCATGATTGTTGGATCTCATATTTCTGCCAGGGATGGTAATTCTAGACCATCACTAATGACTAAGCAGCAGAAAGGAGTCTGATCTGGTATTCCAGGATCCCATTGCCCACGGGAGCTCTTTCCTTGCTCTGAGCTGATTAGCTTGTATCACTGAGAAAATAAGAGTTCAGTTCATATGAATTTCACCAGCTAATCTTCTCTTTGACATCTCTGAGTTTGTCCCCCTTCCCTTCTATTTCTGAGGATGGAATACCTCTTCTCTCTTCCAGTGCAAATTCCTCCCTGGTATTTTTTATTCCTTCCTCTCCTGACGTTTTTGAGCATTGTCATCCAGTTTCTTCTCCCAAGTCACCTTGGCCTAGGCACTTTGTACTGATTTTTGATCCTTTCCTTTACTCCATATGCAATGAGTTGCCAATTCCTATTGATCCACCCTCTATTATTATTTATTTATTTATTTATTTACTTACTTACTTACTTATTTTGAGACAGAGTCTCACTCTGCCACCCAGGCTGGAGTACAGAGGCATGATCTCAGCTTGCTGCAACCTCTGCCTCCCAGGTTCAAGCGAATCTCCTGCCTCAGCCTCCCGAGTAGCTGGGATTACAAGCATGTGCTACCACGCCCAGCTAATTATTGTATTTTTAGTACAGATGGATTTTGCCATGTTGCTCAGGCTGGTCAGGTGGCTCAGGCCTGTAATCCCAGCACACTGGGAGGCTGAGGCAGGTAGATCACCTAAGGTCAGGAGTTTGAGACCCTTTCTGTTATCTTATTCCTCTCCACTGCCACTGTTGTCCTTTGCTAAAGTAATTTTAGACTTTTGGAGCTCAGTAGTCTCTGTTCCCTGAATCTAGCACTTCAACAGTCTTGCGTTTGAAATAGTTTCCATTTTGCTAGTTTTTAGCTTTATTAAATATTCTGAGAGGTAACCTTTCAGTAATCTATATTTGCTTTGTGATACACTAGAATTACGTGTGCATGCAAAACCTGAACAGGCTAAAATAGTAGTAACTAACTACCAAGTACAGAGAAAGCACTAATTAAAGTGTCTTATAGCTACATCTTCCTGATATTAGGGTAGATAAATTAGAACTGTGTGAATTTTCAGAGACCAATTTTGAGATGGCAAAGTAAATCCCATTATTATTCATACCATAAAAGTAGGTTTATAAAATTGTAGGCAAATGTCAGTTAATTTTCTGAAACCAGTTATTTGTGTAAATGGCTATTAAACAGGGCCAATTCAATTCAGGGTACTGTTTGTTAAAGCCATTGTTTGCTTTTCTTTTTCCTTTTAGTTAAAAATTTCAATCCATTTTACATTATGGCCAAAACTGAAGGGCCTGATGAAACTTCTCATTTTCCGGAACCGTGTGCTAAAATGTGTGAAGGGGAAGCACCTTAAATAATTTTGAGTTTGTGTAAAATGGTCTATTGACTGTTCTACTCTTGAGTTCATTGATTTTGTCCATTCACAAATCCAAAATGTGATCTGTCTTGTTTGGAGACTTGGCATACATGCCTTTTCTTTTCTAATTGTTTTCTAAAGTACAAATAATTTGAAAAAAAATTAAAATCACTTAAAAACCCTGGAGATGAACATAAAACATTCTTGTGAAACTATGATCTTGTTAGGACTAATATTTCCTTGAATTGCTTTTGTACCCATTATTGGATCACATAAAGGAAACATTAGACAACCAAATAAGGAGTCAAATTGTGCAGCAACCCACTTCCCAAACCCCCAATCCAAGTCAAGTTGTGTAACTTTAAAAGTTGTAAAACATTTAAATTCCCAATCATATTCCAATCCCTCCTTTCTTAACTAATGACCCTGGGTTTTGCTTCACTGACAAAATTAAAAAGCCATTCTCCGTTAACTTCATCAGATATCTTTTCCTTTTCTTCTCTTTTCTAGATGTCTCTTGTGTTCTTCCCCTCTCTGGGGTACTTGAGTCCTCCTGTTTTCCAATGTTAGCTACAAACCCTGTGTCTTTGACATCTGTTCCTGTTTCCTGAGCTTTTTTAGCCACCATCCTTTAGTTATCCACATTCAAATCATGACACATTTAAACCATGGTCAGCCCTTTTCTGAAGTCCCTTATCAAGTGGGCTTGTCTGCATCAAGCCATTCCTGTTCATTCAGCTTCAGGTTCTCCATAGTTCTTCTATTTAGTTCTTTCATTTCCACCACTACTGCCCTGGTTAAAGACTATCCCACTTGCACATCCTTCTTACTACTAATTTATTCTTATAAATTCTCTCAGCTATGTTCTTAAAACAATTGTAATTATGTTACTCCTTGCTTCAAGAGCATTCATTCATTCCTTCATTGCCTCTAAATATCTAAAGAACGAAATTCAGATGTTTCTTCATTGCATTATTATTATTATTATTATTATTATTATTTTTTGAGATGGAGTCTCGCTCTCTCACCCGGACTGGAGTGCAATGGTGTGATCTCAGCTCACTGCAACTTCCGCCTCCTGGGTTCAAGCGATTCTCCTGTTTCAGCCTCCCAAGTTACTGGGATTACAGGTGCATGCCGCCACACCCGGCTAATTTTTTGCATTTCTAGTAGAGATGGGGTTTTGCCATGTTTGGGGTCTCAAACTCCTGACCTCAGGTGGTCCACCCGCCTTGGCCTCACAAAGTGTTGGGATTACAGGCATGAGCCACCATGCCCAGCCTCTTCATTGTATTTATAATCCCCCTTGATCTGACACAAAACAACCTTTCAAAATGTTTCTCCTAGAATAGTCTTTGATCCAGCCATCTTGGACTTGCCAATGCTGTGCCAAGCAGTGAAATTGTCCTGATTGTCCTGTCTCCGTTCACATTGTTCTAGCAACCCCGAATATCTTCCCCACCAGCCCGTGCTGTTAAAGCCTATTTATCTTTCAAGTTCCATTTTGAATACCATCTGGATTCTGGCAACCCTCTTCTCCTAATCCATCACTAAGAATTAACCAATCGGCCGGGCGCGGTGGCTCAAGCCTGTAATCCCAGCACTTTGGGAGGCCGAGATGGGCGGATCACGAGGTCAGGAGATCGAGACCATCCTGGCTAACACATTGAAACCCCGTCTCCACTAAAAATACAAAAAAATTAGCCGGGCGTGGTGGCGGCGCCTGTTGTCCCAGCTACTCGGGAGGCTGAGGCAGGAGAATGGCGGGAACCCGGGAGGCGGAGCTTGCAGTGAGCCGAGATCGCGCCACTGCACTCCAGCCTGGGCGACAGAGCGAGACTCCGCCTCAAAAAAAAAAAAAAGAACCAATCGTTCTCTGTACTACTAAATTAAATTCCATGTAGTGCTATCAAATCCCTCACCTATCCTGCTTTTTATTGTAGCCTGTGGTTTATTTGCATTTTTCCTATTAGATGGTATACTCTTCCCACTTCCCTGCCCCAAGCACCTAGCAAAGTGCTTTACACATATCAGGAGCTCAATATTTGCTGGAAAGACATTGCCTGTTATCCAAATAGTCTGGCTTATGTTTGAGTGGATCTTAATAATGTTATGAGATTTGTAATAAAAAGTAAAGTATGGTGTACAGCTTTCTAGTGTGCCATGTACTGGTTGGTTTCACATGTGTTTTTGATGTGTTTAGATACTGATTCCTTTTCTCCTCAAGGCAGCATGACAGTTTGGGTGACTTAGAGGATTTTCCCCAGTATGTAGCACAAATATTATCATGTTTTGTGTTTCCCATGTTACGAAGAAAGTTGGGAGAGTGCTGAGACTATGAGCACTGGAATCAGAATGGCTGCATTAGAAATCTGACTCTGCCACTCACTCATTTGAGGCTCAAATTATTGAAGTTCAGAATGTGGTGTGTTAGTTTTATTTTTAGACTCAGGTCAAAGGGGCCCCTGCTCCCGACCCCATGCTTTGGAAAGCTCTACTCTGGTCTCCCTCTGACCACCTCTTTTCTTACAAGATGAGGAGTTCATGCTGCTATGGGAATGTGCTTAACTGTTGCCTGTACCTCCCCTTTTAGGACAAGCCCTGGATTCCTGGGACCTCTTGCCTAAATGCCCTTGTTCCCCCTTCTAGTATCTTCAGGGGCCCCTTTCCTCAGCTTGCCTTACTATGGGTAGGCCACAGGCGCAAACCCTTGTCTTAAGATGGCTGTTTGGGGTGATGAGGCTTAAGCTAAGACATGTGAGCTGGAGGTTCACAGCCATGCACCTGATGTCCCCTGCAGTGTGGGACAGAGAGGAATACAAGAACTCAAAATCAAACATCTTATGTTTCTATGGAGGTATATTTGACAAGATAAGGGTAAAGTCCGTATTTTAGAGTACATATTTTATGTAGCAGCCTATTGGCTTGGTTTATAACTTTTGAATATTTAAACTTAAGATGTGTGCATTCCATTTGTCTTCTTCCCTAGGCCCTGCATACGTTATTAATGCTTTTTTCTCTTACAGATTGACCGTGTAGGTTAATTAGGCTAATGTGATTACAGTACATTGGTGTTTAGTAAGTGATCAGTGAATATAAGGTCTTGTTAATAATAATTTATTCTTCATTTATTCTTCCATTCATTTGTTTAAAATATATTTATTGAGTACTTACAACGCATAAGCCTGATTTTACATAAAAAGACAGATAAGATTCCTGCTCTCATAAAGGTTACATCTCAGACAGTAAAGACTTAAAAGGAAAAGTTGCAAGTAATACCAAAGGCAATACATCGAAATGAAATAATATGCCAGAGCCTGGCAGGGCAGCACTATGCAGTCAGGAAGATGCTCTTCCAGGAGGTGACAGCTGCACAGTGGAGATGACAGCAGATGGAGCCTCTGTACAAAGGCAGGTAGTTAGAGAATAGCAGGTGGAGGCCGGGTGCTATGGCTCATGCCTGTGATCCCAGCACTTTGGGAGGCCGAGGCAGGCAGGTCATCTGAGGTGAGAAGCTCAAGACCAGCCTGGCCAACACGGCAAAACTCCATCTCTAGTAAAAATACAAAAATGAGCTGGGCGTAGTGGTGGGTACCTATAATCCCAGCTACTTGGGAGGCTGAGACAGGAGAATCACTTGAACCTGTGAGGTGGAGGTTGCAGTGAGCTGAGATCATGCCACTGCACTCCAGCCTGGGTAACAGAGCAAGACTGTCTCAAAAACAAACAAACAGGTGCAAAGGCTCTGGCTCTGACTCTGGGACACAGATGAGCTAAGCGGCACTGGGGACAATGATGGTCAATGTACAGGAGGCAGTGATTTCAATGTACCCCAGCTACACTGGTTTGGTATTAAATTGGGTAAACAGGGCAAAATGACTTATGTTTAACTCGATAAGCAGCATGCATTTTACTTGGAGGCAATGGGGTGTCCTTGGAAGGTTGTAAGCAGGGAAGTGATAAAATCGAATTCACACTTTTAAAAAGCTCAATTTGTCTAAAATATGGAGAATGGATGATGAAAGGTGATGAAGGCAGTCATGGATGATAAAACGCCAATAATAAAAGTAGGAAGATTAGAGAAAAGACTCAGACTAAAAGCCCAGGCAAGAAGTGGTTGTGGCAATGATGATAGTAATAGTGGTAGTATTGGGAGTAGTACTAATACTATTTACAAAAGTAACATCAATATTAATATCAGGAATAATAGCCATAACAGTGATAGTAGTAAATAGACATCTTTCTCTGACAAGTTCTAATTGAATACTATAGAATCCAGTTTTCAGGTAGCCAACTTGCATTTTTGCATCAAAATCTAAATTCTTCTATTGGCATTTCATTCTGTTAACAAAAGTCAAGCCTAAACACATTGTTTTCACCATCTAATCTGGGAATGACCGAGACTTTTCAGAGTAGTGCCATGTAGTTATACAGAGTGTTCTGTAGGAAATTGGACATTTCCTCAGTTAACTGACTATTTCATGGGCTCTGCCCCCTATAGATCATGCCATCATCTGCCAGTGAGAAAACCACATCTGTGCAGTTAGTGACCTAAGCTGGAGGTACTTTGATTTAATTGTGGTTTCTTGTCTGTGTTACAGGCATACATCGTGCATAGACTGGTACTTTGTCCTACTGAAGAACAGTGGAAGCTTATGGCTAAAATATTGCTTTACCCATCTATCTGCTACAAAAATATTATTTAAAACTGTTGAGGGGCAGTAATTTCCCAAGTTAACACATATGCAAATATAAGTGTTTTTGTCTTAAAACCTCCTTCCAAAAGCAATAATATATCTGAGTCATTCTGATTCTCTGTGCCCACTGGCACAATGAGCATTGCTGCTGGATATCTGATTAAATGAATGTCCCACATAAAGTCACATGAGCTAGATTTTTGCCTAGGAATATTTAGAAGGAATATTAATTTGAACAAAGTCCACGTTAGTCTCTGTTAAACCTTTCATTGTAAAGTGGATCTGCATGTATCACTTAATGTATTTCCATGATTTTTTTCTTGCAAGATGAGTTTAGGTTTTATAGTATGTCAGATTAGTAAGCTTATGAAGGATTAATATATTACAGAATAGAAAGCTCATGTATTATGTGAAAAATATTATATGGTTGCAGAATTCAATTCAGAATTATTTTTAAAGTAATTGAACCAACTGAATTTTTGGCTAGATTCAGTTAAGAAAGGCCAGGACCATAGTGAAAGGAGCTATGAAGTGCATAAGCCAGAAAAGCTCTGGCAGCTTTGCCAGTCTTTACCACCAGAGAAGATTTTAAATTCAGAGGTGTGAAACAGGAAAACTGGTGAGTGTGCGATTGCCTGAGGTTCAAGGTCTGTTTGGAGGATGTTGCACTTAGATGAACTATTAGATTTGTGCTATTAGTTTTAAATCCTACAAAGAAGTGATAATTTTAAGTTATTTGTCTTTACTTGCATTTCTGTTGGAAGCCAACTAACTGAGAACATTTTAAAAGCATTTTATGTATTTGGAACAAAAAGAATGGATTTTAAAGGAACCTAATGTTCGTAAGAGTTGTAGTGATCGACTAATAATATAAAGCACAATATACATAGTAGGAAATTTTTAACATAAAAAATTTGGTATCCTACTAGGAGCCAAAAGAGTTCAATTAAAATTTTATCCCTGGCATGACCTAGATACTACTCTATGAATTCCTTTTAGCAGACTAATCCTAGGATGGGTAGACTGCAGACTCTTCTATTTTCTTTTGTTTTGGTTTTCTCCCTGAATATTGTTATTCTTCTCTCTTGCAACCTCGCTCCCTGAATCTAACTCACCACTAAAAATATTTTTATAAAAGTCTTAAAATAATTTATTTAATTGCTATCTTTGTTCCAACAAGAGATTTTTTGCTATTTTAAACGATTCTGGCTGTTTGATGCAAACATTTAAAGTTGTATTGATGCTTTCATGAACTATTTGTATCAGAGTTAATATAGATTTGGATAAAATATATCAAACTAATGAGCAAAGCTATATGGCAATAATAACGTATCCTGCTACTATTAGTCATGATTAGAGTTACAATACATTCATTCTTTTTTTTTTTTTTTTTTTTTTTTGAGATGGAGTCTCGCTCTGTCACCCAGGCTGGAGTGCAGTGGCTGGAGCTCAGCTCACTGCAAGCTCCGCCTCCCGGGTTTACACCATTCTCCTGCCTCAGCCTCCCGAGTAGCTGGGACCACAGGCGCCCGCCACCTCGCCCGGCTAGTTTTTTGTATTTTTTAGTAGAGACGGGGTTTCACCGGGTTAGCCAGGATGGTCTCGATCTCCTGACCTCGTGATCCGCCCGTCTCAGCCTCTCAAAGTGCTGGGATTACAGGCTTGAGCCACCGCGCCCGGCCACATTCATTCTTTAACTCACTCAAGACAGCACTTGTTTATTTCCTCTAGTAAACGGAACACCAGGGATAAAAAGATGAACACGGCATAGTTCTTGCCCTCCAGGAACTTGTAATCTATCTAATCTCTCTTCTAATGGTCATTTTGAAGATTATCACAATAACTTAACATTTCCCTAATAGAATCAAAATAATTATTCAATGTTAAAATAAAAATTGTTTTAATTTACAAAATAAACTTTAAATAAAGAATCTGGCACAGGGGCAAAAAGTGATACATATAAATCTCATCTAGTTCCAGAGGAAAGGAAACTACATTTATGTAATAAATTTCAAGATACACTAAATTATCCCTCTCGGCTATATTCAGATGCCGTAGGTTCTCTTTAGTTAATTCTTGACAAAAGAATGAAACCTTTCAAATGAACAAATTCCTAGGTTGCAAATGTTGTGAATAAACTCTACAGGCTGCCCTCATTAATTCAATTTTCTAATGAAATTCCTTTTTTTCAACAAAGACCTAAATAGGCAAAGCAATCTTTGAAAATTCCAATTCATGAGGCTCTAGGGTAGTGATATAAATTAGTTTTAGTGTCCAACTTTTATATTTGGTACGCTTAAGTACTTGGAGACAATAAATTACATGAAAGCATGTTTTCCCCATCCCTATTTAATTTCCCTTTTTTCAAAGAATAAAAAGTCCATTTAATAAATTGCTAATTCTAAGAAGCACATATTGTAGTACTTTTCTAAGGAATAAATGGTATATTGCATTTTCTGTTGAGTTATGTTCTGAGTTTACATCACATGAAACAGGCAAATATTTTCTGTAAGGTACTCTCTATTTGACTCATGACTTTTGAGGTAAAAAGGTGGTTTTGTTTTCAATTTCTGCTAATACTTTTAGTGAAATTTATTATTTTCAAAATATTCTTTAATGATTTAAAAAAGATCCTCAGATCATTGTGTGTATTACTTGGAGCAGTCAGAGAGAGTTATAATTTCACCCGAGTTAGAGAATGATGTGTAGAGAAGGAAGCCAGACTTAATCTTTGAAAATAAGGTATATTTTCCTATATAGTGTTGACCTGTAGTGGATGTAATTTAATATTTTTAAGAATTCAGAAGCACCCTAAAATATTTAAATTGCAGGAACTATGTGTTTTGAAGTATTTGTCTGTGAGAAACTTTTCAAAACATAGCAAAAATTGTGCTAGTCAACTTGTTCTTCTATTTTGACTTGGGAAATTATATCCCTAAAAATGCATTAATGTTGCTAAATTTCACTGCATGAAATGTTAAATGTTCCACATTGGATTTGTGGTACCAGAATTTTAAAATGCTGGGTTCTTTTTTTTCCTTCTTCAAGGGAAGGAGGTAGGGAAGGTGATCTCAAGAACAAGAGATGCATTTGATCTGACACAGTCACATGTACCTTTAGAATATTTCAGTCTGAGATATGTATTTTGGTGACAGCAGGGAAAGTTGGAAGAGTGCTATGTCAAGAATATTAATACCTCTTAGGACAAGGGTTGGTGATTTTTCAAAAGTATTATCCAAAACTAACATGAGTACTCTTGAGGTGTACTAGGGAGAGAGAAAGCTCAAATACCTTCCACAGGTGAAGGGTAGATGGTTGTTCATATGATGTGATTTAAATAGCACCAAGAAGATCCCCCTTACCCTTAAATGTATTCCTAAGTTTTCTTGACAACCTTCACGTAGCCTGAATGCTTGAAGTTCTAGCAGTTGCAAATGCATTATAATGACAAGACCCTGTTAACAGGCAAATGGTCTTTGAAGGATAAAGATGCATCACATCAAATTTTATATTGATAATATTTAATCATAAACATTCCAGAAAGAGGGCTTCCTTAGTCAGTAGATACTGATGAAGAAAAAAAAGTTCATTTTGGAGCAGTGGGAGTTCGAGAAGAACTGCAACCTGAGAGATAAGGAAGAGGGCTGGTCAAAATTAACTGAGGGCTCCCTAAAATAAAGTAAGGGAGTACCATAGCCTGGCTCCATTCTGAACTTCTTTCCCTATGGGTGAATTGATAAATTATCTGACATCAGTGTGTGTATCACTTGGAGCAGGCAGAGAGAGTTATAATTTCACCTGAGTTAGAGAATGATGTGTAGGGAAGGAAGCCAGACTTAATCTTTGAAAAATCAAGCATCACCTCTGACAGGCATGATTCATGATCTATGTGAGATGGAATAAAAGTAAATTTACTGAGAAGAAAATGGATGTCCTAATAATTTAATAATACTGCTGCCTTTTTTTTCCATAGAAAAACTTCTACATTCTAGAAATGCAGGAGAGGTGTTACTTTGATTTAAAAAACTTGAATTTCAGCCAATTCTTCATTGTAGTGAACAATCAGAAGTTTGACAGATACACCCTACACTCTCTGCCGTAGTTAGAAGGTGTCCCCTCCAAAATTCCGGTGTTGCCAATGCAATACTATTGAGAGGTAAGGCCTTTAAGACTGAATGAGGGCTATGAGGGAATCTCCCAAATTAATGGGATTAAGGCCCTTATAAAAAAGGCTTCAAGCAGCATTTAGCTAGCTTGCCCTTCTGCTTTCTGTCACATAAGGAAGCAGCAAGAAGACCCTCACTAGACCAAATGCAAGTGCCTTGATCTTGGACATCTCAGCCTCCAGAACTATGAGAAATAAATTTCTATTCTTCATCAATTTCCCAGTTCAGATATTCTGTTATAGCAGCACAAAATAGACGTGAGACACTCTCTAAGGAGAAATATGGAGGTGAAAAATCTGCCAAGCACTTTCTAAGAGTGTTTTGATATTTCTGCTTGGAAGAATAATAGTTATATTGAAAATGGTATCAAACCTTTAAAAAAAATTAAATCCTGTCAGCAGTACTCAGGACTTAAATTCATTTTCCAGACGATCTAATAAATGCAAGTAGAAAATGTGGGCTTTATGTTGCTATCCACACCTTTTTTTCCCCTCAGCCATCTTGTAGGAAAGTAAAGCAGATTCATGAGACAAGGTGCCTGGGTAAAGAAAGACCACTTAAAATCCCAAGAAGGGAATATTTCTAATGGATATGATCTAGGAAAATGTTGAGGTCATATCGGTCATACTTGAGAACCGTGTTCATACTATCATCACCTCATTCAGAAGAAAAAGACTGTTTTAAGATTATATTAAGTCTCTGAATTGATCAAAAATTTGAATTATCAAAACAACACAGCTTAATTATACCTGTATCTAGTACATATCAGCACAGCACCAAACTATGCCTGCCTTTATTGTAGCAGATAATTTTCCCTTCCTTTCTTCTTTTCCTTTTCCTTTGCCCTTTCCCCTTTCCCTTTCCTTTTTTTTTTTTTTTTTTTTTTTTTTAATTTTTTTTGATGGAGTCTTGCTCTATTGCCCAGGCCGGAGTACAGTGGTACGATCTCGACTCACTGCAACCTCCGCCTCCCAGGTTCAAGTGAATCTTATGCCTCAGCCCCCCAGGTAGCTGGGATTACAGGTACCTGCCATCACGCCTGGCTAATTTTTGTGTTTTTAGTAGAGACAGAGTTTCATGATGTTGGCCAGGCTAGCCTCAAACTCCTGACCTCAGGTTATCTGCCCACCTCTGCCTCCCAAAGTGCTGGGATTATAGGTGTGAGCCACTGTACCTGGCTTGTTTTATTTTTCATATACCTACATATGTGTCCTGCATATGTGTAGGTTTAAAAGCACATGCCTACATTTATCTTAGCAGATATATTTGCTGAAGGGAGTGTGCATAATTTCTTTCAGTTTGGACAATAAACAGAGGTGTATCTTATGACCTCTTATGACCTGAAGTGAGATGATTCATCCCCAGAGGATTCTCTGGAGGTTTGGGGAACAGCAGTTGAGGAGGTATGCATAGTAAAGTACCTTTCTTTTGAGTCCTATTGAGTGAAATAAAAGTATATACTTACTATTGCTTTTCCTAAACTTTTCCTGCTACTTCTTTTTATTTCCTTCTGCAAACGTGGGGCGGGTAGAGGGTGGTGTGAGGAGAAAGGAGGAGGGAGAGAAAGAGGAGATGGAAATTATAGGATTTTAGAATTAAAATAAACAGTATAGAGTATAGACTGAAAAATCACACCTTAATTTACCGATAAGAAAACCGATGTCCAGAGAATTTAAATGACTTATCACAATCTATACATGGGGAAAGTCGTGGATCTAACACTAGAAATCAACACTCTAAATTTCAGCCAAAAGGCATTTCCACAACACACAATAGACAACACATTTGAGAATGGAGATGGTTAATTTATGTATCCCTGGAAGTGGTTTTGTAGGTTATGCCTGTTAACTTATTATATGACATCGGTAGACCATAGAAAGTTGTGGAGCTACTTAAACTTTTGTCACCACCATAGGTACAAATTATTCTACAGGCCCACAATTTGCCTTTCAGGTAAGAAATTAATGTACAACAAATAAAGGAAGTTATGAAGCATTTTATAAGCTCAATCCTAGGTGTATGTAGTGTCTCATTAGAATAAAGAATGACTTTCTACTATCATGGATAGCTTGGGATAATACAGAAGCAGTATGCATCAACAGAGAGCCCTTTGCAAGTCTAGAAACTGGAGTTTTTCAATATTGAGAATTTCTGGGAAACATCCAGATTGGCACCCATTTGTGTGTTTGACTTTGCAACATTGCAGACGTAATATCTGAGTCTCAGAGTCCCACATCTAAAGAAAACAAACACTTACTGCCAATTTCCAATTTAATTAAAGCAATTTACTGAATTATATCACCAAAACTAAAAATGTATCCTATTAGTGATCAGAAACTCTGGAAGATGTAGATCATAAAACATAGACACTACCTTAATTCATATTTATCTGTTCCATCTGTCAGACTGCCCAGACTAACCTAATTGATATAGTCATTTGTTCATTTATTCAACAAATAAATATATTGATTACCCACTATGTACTTGGCACTGGGGATACATAGTGAACAGGATAAAGCCCCTATGATCATGGGCCTCATGGTCTAGTGTGGGAGACAGACAGTAAAGCATAAAACATGCCTAATACAGTTTCGAATAGTGACATGTTCAATGCTGACAAATCAGGGTAAACTTCTGGAGAATAACTGGGGAGGATGAGAAAGATTGTAATAGTGTGTGTGGTCAAGGAAGGCCTCTCTGAAGAGGAGCCATTTATGGAGCAGAGTCCTGAATAGGTGAGTGAGTCAGCTGCAGTGTAGCAGAAGAACAATAGAAAGAGAGAACAGCATTAGCAAAGGCCCTGTGGGGCACCAAGCCTGGCATGTTAGAGGTGCAGCAAAGAGGCTAGAATGGAGCCAGCAGGTGGAGTGGCATGGTTGGCGCATTAGGTTGGCGCTGTCATCAGGACCCAGATCACAGAGGGAGAACTGCTGTTCAAGAGAAGGAATTTGAGGTTGGTCCTTACCTTCTCAGAACTTGTCCTGTGAAGCCTATATAGGATAGATGAGAAATGGTTATTTGCACACTATTTCTTAAAAGGTACATGGAATTCCTGAGGGGGCAGCGTGAATGTCTTATTTTACAAGACCGAGAACAGAGAACACCTGTAGTAAAGAAGGTGGTGGATAATAGGATATTATGAGTGGATTGTGTCTCCCAACCTGTGCACACTCCTCCAAATTGACGTGTTGAAGTCCTAACCTTCACTACCTCAGAATGTGACTGTAGTAGGAGTTAGGGGTTTAAAGAGGTGATTAAGTTAAAATGAAGACATTAAGGTGGGTATAACTGGTGTTCTTATAAGAAGAGATTAGGATACAGACACACAGGAAAGACCTTTTGAAGACGCAGAGAGAAGACCATTTACAAGTCAAGGAGAGAGGCTTCAGAAGCAACCAACACTGCCAACACCTTGATTTTACACTTCTAGTCTCCAGAATTGTGAGGAAAACAATTTCTGTTGTTAGTCATCCAATCTGTGGTAGTTTGTTCTGGCAGCACTAGCATGCTAATACATATGGGTCATCAGAATTTCATATTGTGGTTGTCAGCTCCTAAGATGGCCTCCAATGATCCCTGCCACCTTGTAGGCCCACGCTTGTATGATTCCCTCCCATACTGAATTGAGCTAATCCATGTAACCAAAAGAAAACGGTGGTGACTTCCAAGGTTGAGATATGCGATACTTCTGTCTTGATGGATCACTTGCTTTGGAGAAACCAACTGCCATGTTGTAAGGACATGAATGCAGCTCTATATAGAGGGTTGCATGGCAAGGAACTGAGACCTCGTGCCAGTCAGGCACGTGAGAGAGTAACTGTAGGAGCAAGCACTGTCCCTCTGAATTTCTTGACTGCACCCTCATTAGAAATCTTAAGCCAGAACCCCACAGCCAAACTGCTGTCAAATTCCTGGCCCATAGGGATTGTTAAATAATAAATGTATATTGTTGTTGTGAACTACTAAGTCTGGGGACAATTCGTTACATAGAAACAGGTAAGTAATATAATAATTAAGAAAGGGACCTCGGCAAAATAGCTCCAGTCCTTCTGGTGAATCTGAAAGTAGGTCAACCGGATTTTATTCAGTCTGATTAAACGAACGGCTTTTGAGCTTCACTGCAGAGAGAAATCTCAAGTCTGGAATGACATTTTAAAGAGTTAACTGAATTTTTGGCTATTGGGGTTTTGAAAATTTGGCCTCTTGCAAGCTCTTGAAGTCTTTCTAATGCTAATAATAACACCTATAATTTATTTAACTATGATTTCAAACACATTTTCATATAAATGTTCTCATTTAATGTAGAAGATGGCAATTTTTCCTGCACTTTCCCAGAATTCGTGCAGTTATTTTTCTAAAATTATCAAGGCTGTTCCCCACAGAATATTGTATAAGATAATGATTTTTTTTTGTTTTTTATGGCACGGATGATGTCTTTGCAAAGTAATATAAGATTTTCTCACATCTCAGTATGTCTTTTAAGTTTGCATATAATACTTATACCAAGAATTGAACAATTGAAGATAGCGGTATATAATTTTTTAAAGCAGATTTTGACTGGAATATGAATATTTGCTACTGAAACTTTACCTTAATTACTGAATTGTAATTTGGAGACAAGTGAGTTGTCTGTTGGCTACAAGTGATTATTACAGCTTTAAAAATAAAGAAGCATGGAGTCTTTAATACAACATGAATCTGTGATTCTCCTTTTGAATTTTAAAGGAGGGAAAAATGATTAATTTGATTTGAAAAGGGCATTATTTCTTATCCTTATTGGGTTTATTAGTGCAATTGTCTCATGTGATCTGAGGACAATGTTTTATTGTTGGACAGTAAGGCAGGACAGTAAAATGAAGACCCTGGTTTGCCCTTTTTCTAGGTACATATGGCACTCGTAGACGTCAACCCTAGCAGAGGTCTGGGGCTTGAAGCAGGTCTCTCCTGGATGAAGGCTGATGACAGAGCAGATACAAAGCTGTTCATAGAAGAAAGGTGATCTCAGGATTACCCCAATGAAGCAGTGTAATAATGGGGACTGGAATGTTAGCTCAGTATAGCACCAGTGCAGAAGGTAGCAGGGTGTATGGAGAAGAGCTACAAACTTAAGTGTGGAGCAGTAAGGGAAAAGGACAGTTACAGAATGAATACCGGTCGGGTGTGGTGGCTCATTCCTGTAATCCCAGCACTTTGGGAGGCCGAGGCGGGCGGATCATGAGGTCTGGAGTTCAAGACCAGCCTGGCCAAGATGGTGAAACCCCATTTCTATTAAAAATACAAAAATTAGCTGGGTGTGGTGGCACACATCTGTAGTCCAGCTACTCAGGGGCTGAGGCAGGAGAGTTGCTTGAACCCAGGAGGTGGAGGTTGCAGTGAGCGGAGATCATGTCACTGCACTCCAGCCTGGGCAACAGAGCAAGACTCTGTCTCAAAAAAAAAAAAAATACTGAATTCACTTTTTAAGTGTGTTAGAGTATGCATCAGGGAGTGAGCAGAGCAAGGAAAATGAACACACAATTTTTATAGCAAATAGATCAGAAGTTGGATGGTAGATCATTGATAGCATGTGTCTTGGAATCATATTGGCTTCAGTTTAACTTCTGGTTTTGTAATTTACTAATTAATAGTGTGGCCGTGGTAGGTTTTTAAGATAATGTGATAAGATTCCTAGCACGGATCAGACTAACTTGAAGTGGTTACAAACAGTACTTGTGCCATCCCATTGCTAGATGGGAAGCTCAGATGCCCTCTAGTTGCTATATCTTTTCCTTCTCAGAAACTGCCCATTGGATATCAACATCTTCATGAAATTCTGCTCTCTAAAGCTAGCCTTCATTTTTAACTTGTAAAAGATGGTAGTTTATAACTAGCAGGTATCTTTAATGTCTCTGAAGAAACATAAGGTCTTTGGAGTACTTTGAGTTCACCTCCTTAAAGGGACTAATATACATGTGACATTTAAATAACCTGATTTTTAAATCTTTTATTCAAGTAGAAATGTGTGTTGTTGTTTTTTTTTTCGACTTTTAGGTTCAAGGGTTTCATGTGCAGGTTTATTACACATCACTGAGGTTTGGCATATGAATGATCCTACCACTCAGGCAGTGAGCATAGTACCTGATGGGAAGTTTTTTTTTTAACCCAAACTCCCTTACCATCCTCCCCACTCTAGTAGTCCCCAGTGTCTATTGTTGCCACGTTTATGTCCATGTTTACCCAGTGCTTATCTCTTGCTTATGAGAACATGCAGTGTTTGGTTTTCTGTTGCAATGTTAATTTACTTAGAATAATGGCCTTCAACTGCATCATGTTGCTGCAAAGGGGAAACATGTTTGTATGTATCATGTACGTATAACAGTTTGATATTGCTGCTATAACAAATGGACACCAATTCAGTGGCTCAAAAAAAAAAAAAAAGCACAGATTTGTTTTCTTCGAATTCTGGAGGTCAAAAGTCTTCAAGTGGGTCAACAGAGCTGCATTTCTTTGAAGGCTCTATGGAAGAACTCATGTATTTTTATGTTCTAGCTTCAAGAGGCCACCAGTATTCCTGGTGTGGTTCCATATTCAAAAACGGTGATGTAGCATCCTCCAGTCTCCCTCTCTCTTTTACCCTTTGTTTCCATTGTCCACATCTCTTTGACTCAGATTCTCTTACTTCTGTCTTATAAGAGAGTTCTTATAAGACCCTCATAATTGAATTGGGCCACCCAGATAATCCAGCATAATCTCCCCACCTCAAGATCCTTAATTTACAGTCAACTGTAAAGTCCCTTTTGCCATTTAAATTAATAAATGGGCTGTGGGGATTAGGATATTACTATCTTTGAGGTGATCATAATTCAGCCTACATCAGTGTGTATATTGTGTGTATATTGTATGTCAAAGTAGCTTGACATATTCCATGGAAAAACATTATTTTATTTCCTTTATTTGGCTAGGAAAAACTGGTTAAATTGTGGTTCTGAAACCTAGTATAAACAGTAATATTTCCTTTCTGCTTTCCTTTCCTGTGATATAAGAAATTTGAAGATTGCCTTTAAGATATGGAGGATAGACAGTCCAGAAGTCAAAACAGGAATATTTACTTAGAAACACAGAGCTTGGAATCTAAAGAACAGCATTTGCAACGCTGAAGTCTTGGAAGCTTGACTGTAGCCTTAGGTGCTCTTCGGTTCATGGCCAATTTAGAATCTCACTGTCATGGAGTCTGTGCAGATCAGGGTCCTAACTTAAAGTAAAAGCATGAGCAATCTGAATCAAGTCTACTTTGCAAGTGTAGAATTTGGGGCAGAAATGGTTCTGCTGCAAAGTTGGCCTACAAGCACTTCTTTAACTTTAATTTTTAATTTTTGTGGGTACATAGTATGTATAGATATTAATGGGGTATATGGGATATTTAATACAGGCATACAATGTATAAAATTACATCAGGGTAAATGGAGTATTCAGCACCTCAAGCATTTATTCTTTGTGTTAAATGATTCAGTTATATTCTTCTAGTTATTTTAAAATGTACAATTATTGCCTATAGTTACCCTGTTGTGCTATCAAACACTAGATCTTACTCATATTTTCTATTTTTTTGTACCTACTAATCATCCCCACTTCTGCCCCATTCCCCCCACTACTTTTCTCAGACTCTGGTAATCATCCTTCTACTCTTGCTCTGCACAAGTTCAATTGTTTTAATTTTTAGCTCCCACAACTAAGTGAGAATATGCAAAGTTTGTCTTTCTTTGCCTGGCTTATTTCACTTAACATAATGACATTCAGTTCTACCCATGTTGTTGCAAATGACAGAATCTCATTTTTTTTAATGGCTTATTCTTTTTATGGCTCAATCTCACTCTTTTTATGCCTCCATTGTATAATAACACTCCATTGTATATATGTACCACACTTTTTTTATGCATTCACCTGTTGATGGACACAGATTGCTTCTAAATCTTGGCCACTTTGAATAGTGCAACAGTAAACATGGGAGTGCAGCTATCTCTTTGATTTCCTGTCTTCTGGGTATATACCTAACAGTAGGATTGCTGGATCATATGGTAGCTCTATTTCTAGTTTTCTGAGAAACCTTTAAACTGTTTTCCACGGTGATTGTACTAATTTACGTTCCAACCAAGAGCATACAAGGGTTTCCTTTACTCCACATTCAAGCCAGCATTTATTATTGCCTGTCTTTTGGATACAAGCCATTTTAACTGGGGTGAGGTGATACCTTACTGTAGTTTTGATTTGCATTTCTCTGTTGATCAATGATGTTGAGCATGTTTGCATATACCTATTTGTCATTTGTCTTCTTTTGAGAAATGTTTATTCAGATCCTTTGTCCATTTTTAATAGGGTTATTTGAGTTCCTTATATAGTCTGGTTATTAATCTCTTGTCAGGTGGGTAGTTTGCAAATATTTCCTCACATTCTGTGGGTTATCTCTTCATTTTGTTGATTATTTTCCTTACTGTGAAGAAGCTTTTTAACTTGATGTGATTCGAACTTTTTCTTTGGTTGCCTGTCCTTGTGTGGTATTACTCAAGAAACTTTTGCCAAGTTTAATGTCCTGGAGAGATTCTCCAAAGTTTTCTTTGAGTAGTTTCATAGTTTGAGGGCTTTGATTTATGTTCTTCACCTATTTTAATTTGATTTTTGTATATGGTGAGACATAGGGGCCTAGTTTTATTCTGCATATGGAAATGCAGTTTTTCCAGCACTATTTATTAAAGAGAATGTCATTCTCCAATACATGCATTTGGCACCTTTGTCAAAAATGAGTTCACTCTTGATACATGGATTTATTTCTGGATTCTCTAATCTGTTCCACTGGTCTATGCATCTGTTTTTATGCTGGTACCATGCTGTCTTGGTTACTACAGCTCTGTATTATAATTTGACGTCATGTAATATGATTCCTTCAGTTTTGTTCTTTGTGCTTGGGATAGCTTTGACTATTCTGAGTCTTCTGTGATTCCCTATGAATTTTTTTTATCTTTTTTTCTACTTCTGTGAAGAATGTCATTGGTGTTTTTATAGGGATTACATTGAATCTTTAGATTATGTTTGGAAGTATGGACGTTTTAACAGTATCGATTTTTCCAATCCATGAACATGGAATATCTTTCCAATTTTTGTATCTTCTTCAATTTATTTTGCCAACGTTTTATAGTTTTTATTGTATAGAACTTTCACTTCTTTGGTTCAGTTAATTCCTAGGTATTTAATTTTATTTGTAGCTATTGTAACGTGATTATTTTCTTATTTCTTTCAGATTGATCACCATTGGCATATAGAAATGCTACTGATTTTTGTATGTTGATTTTGTATCCTGCAACTTTACTGAATTTATCAGTTCTAATACTGTTTTTGGTGAAGTCTAAGTTTTTCCAAATAGAAGATTTTATCATCTGAAAACAAAGATAATTTGATTTCTTCCTTTCCAATTTGGATGTCCTTTCTTTCTTTCTCTTGTCTGATTGCTCTAGGTAGGATTTCTAGTACTATGTCAAATAACAGTGGTGAAAGTGGACATCTTTGTCATGTTCCAGATCTTAGAGGAAAAGTTTCAGTTTTTCCCCGTTCAGTATGATACTAGCTGTGGGTCTGTTGTATGTAGCTCTTATTGTGTTGAGGTATACTCCTCCTATACCCATTTCTGGAGGATTTTTATCATGAAGTGATGTTGAGTTTTAGCAAAAGTTTTCAGCGTCAATTGAAATGATTATAAAGTTTTTGTCCTTCATTCTGTTGATACAATGCATCACATTGATTGATATTCATATGTTGAACCATCCTTGCATCCCTAAAATAAATCCTACTTGGTCACAATGAGTGATCTTTTTAATATTGTTGAATTCACTTTGCTAGTATTTTGCTGAGAATTTTTGCATCAGTGTTCATCAAAGATGTTGGCCTATAGTTTTTTTTTTGATGTGTCTTTGTCTGGTTTGGGGATCAGGGTAATACTGGCCTCATAGAATGAGTTTGAAAATATTTCCTCCACTTTACTGAAGCCAGCACAGCACTGGGTCTTGCCCAAGGCCTGCTGTAGCCACTACTGGGCTATTTGCCTATGTTTACTTAAAGCCCTGGGACTCTGCAATTAGCAGGTAGTGAAGCCAGTCAGATTTGTGTTCTTCCCTTTAGGGGGTGGCAAGTTCCTCCTGGGTCTCAGACAGGTCCAGAGAGGCTGTCCAGGATTCAGGGCCTAGAGTCAGAAACCTTAGAAATCTACCTGCTCCCCCAATATATTGTAGCTAAGCTAGCACTGAAACCACAAGACAAAATCTTTCCCATTCTTTCTTCCCCTTTCCATAGACAGAGGGGCCTCTCCCCATGTCCAACACCACCACAGGCCTACAGGGAGTACTGCCAGGGTATCCCCCAAGGATTCTTCAGTCAGATTGTAGTGAATTCTGCCAGGGCTGTGACTCACCTTTCAGGGAAGTGGACTCCGCTGTGGCCCAGGATAGGTCCAGGATTGCTGTCCAAGAGCCAAGGCCTGGAATTGGGGATCCCAAGAGTCTGCCTGATGCTCTGCCTCACTGTGGCTGAGCTGTTACCTAAGCCAAAAAACAGGACTCTTTTATTTTTCCCTGTCTTTTCTGAAGCAGAAGAAGTCTTTCCTGGTAGCTACCGCAGTTGTGAATACCCTTGGTCACACCTAAAGCCAACACATCTGAGTCTCACCAAAGGCCCATGATATGTACTACATGGCTATTGCTGCTGATTATTCCAGGACCTCAAGGCTTTTATGTCAGCAGATGATGGATCTTGCCAGGAATGGGTCCTTACCTTTAAGTCAGTGGGTTCCCTTCTGGCTGAGGATGTGTCTAGAAATTTCCAGGAGCTAATACCTGGAACAGGGGCCTCATGACTCTGACTGGTGCCCCGTCCTTCTGTAGCTGAGCCAGTATCCAAGTTTCAAGATAAAGTCCTCTTACCCTTCCCTCAAGAGGAAGGAAGGGGGCTCTTTTGGAGATATGAGCTATGCTGCCTGGGTTTGGGGCGAGGAGTGGAACAAGCATTCCCTTAGCCACCCTGGCTGGTGTCTCAGTAGGTCACATGCCCCCCCATCCCCACCCCCGCCAAGTCCACTGGCTCTGAGCCCAGTTCAGCACTAGGTCTTGCCAAGAAGTTGCAGTCTTTGTGGCCTAGACTGCCTTTCAAGTTTATTTGGAGTCCCAGAGCACTTTATCCCATGGTGGTGAGGCTTGCTGAAACTCAAGTTCCAACCTCTGCCATGGGCAATTCCTCTCTTGCTAGGGCTGGTCTAAATGTTCCCTCTGTGGGTATCAGCTGAGTTCTGACTGGTGTTGGCAGCATTGAGTTCCAGTGCAAAATCCCACAATCACTGTGCTCTGCCTTCCCCAAGCACACAGACTCTCTTTCCACACCATATGGCTGCTGCTGGGGGATGGGGGAGTGATGGTGTTGTCAATTCAAGACTGTCTTATCCACCCTCTTCAGTCCCTCTTTCAGTGATATGAAGTTAAACCACTTACTGTGATTGCCCTCTTGATTGTTGGTTCTTAGGAGGGTGCTTTTCTGTGTAGATGTTAAATTTGGTTTTCCTCCAGGGAGGACAATTAGTGCAGGCTTCTATTTGGACATCTTGCTCCACCTCCTCAACCCTACAAGCACTTTTGTGTTCATTTATTAAAATTGTCTGTCTCAATCATCAGAAAGAATACATACGAATGACTCCTGGTCAGGCTTAGTGTCCTTACTCCCCCTTCCCAACAAACAAACTGCCAAATGAACAAAGGATCACCTCTTCTGTGATAATCACTCTTCTGTGACAAGAATGTTTCGTGTTTGTCAGTAGAACTTTATTTCTTTAACTTTTGGACTCAGATCCTTATTCAACCCCAGGCATTCTAGGGAGATTGAAACTGTTGTCAGACATAGAAAAATGGATTTATTATTATATTTTTAGTCATTCATTCAGCCAGTCATTTGTTCATTATCTATTTATAGCAGTGTACTGCTCAATATCAGCTTCAACTAATATATTTGAAGCACATCCTAAAGGCAAAACCTGTGGGAAGTACCTTGATCACATATGAAGATGAATTAAACATAATTCTTGCTTTTCAAGAGCTAGTGATTCTTTAAGGGCATATAAAAAATGTAAGAATTAATCCACATCTTAGTGGTAGGGAAATTGATATTTATTTTATTACATTTCAAACAACTGGGCACACATATTGACTCATTGCAACTCTGGGTAGCTGCTGCTTCTGAGGCAGACATTTCCCTTCATCTACCTCCCTCAAGTATGTTCTAAATTTCCTACTCTTTATCTTACCTGGTTTTTATTCCCCAATTTGTCTCACATAGGCTCTGGAATTAGCCATTGCCAGAAGGGGTTCCCAGAGTTACCTCTTGGCCTGTGTTTGGTCCAGTGATCTGGCCAAGACTTGATCTCATTACCACCTCTATCCTCAAAATGCTGCAACCACATGTGGACCTCTGAACAGGCCCCATGAAATATGCCAGCAGTGAGCCACTATTAGCTACTGGGCACTGCAACTGAGCATGGTCCCAAAAGACATACATGATAAGTACCAAACACATACCGGATTTCTCATGGTTTAAAATGGAATGTAAAATTACAAAGAATTATTTTAAAAGAATATAAAATTGATCAATAGTAATTTTTAATGTTTTTAGATATATTAAGATATTTAAATTGATTTATTTTTAATATGGCTCCTGGAAATTTAAACTTATATATATTTATGTGATGCGTATGTTTCATGACATTTAAAATGTAAAATTACACTATATTTTACTGCACAGTTCTGTAGTATGAGGGTCGGCAAACTTTTCCGGTAAATGTACAGATTGCAAATGTTTTTGGCATGGGGTTTGTAGGTAATACATAATGAACAAGAGCAGCTGCATTGAGAATAGAACAGAACACGGAAGAGTCAGGATTTGGCCCAAGGCCATAATTTACAGAAACCTAATCTAGTACCTAAAGCAATGGGTGAAGAACTCCCTCAGACATGTTGGTTTTCGTTGGTTTTTGAACCTCTTACTCTTTCTACTTAAGTCATTTTCACTAGCTCACACATGCATTCACACAGCTACCAGTAATCCCAGTAATGCTCTTGATTGGCCCGTCTCACATTTTACTATCTTGGAATTAAGGCATATGTGAGGGGCCCCAAAAGAAAGAGTCGTGAAAACAACTGATTTGCATACAAGGTGGAATAAGATTAATGTTAAAGCAAAGTGAGTGCTGTGGGCGCCCAGGAGGCTGTTGGATGGGCAGGGGATGGTGTCAATAAGTTTGTCAGCTTTTTCCTTGGGAGCACTCTTTGGAGGGTGGTCATGTATTTTTGTGTGTAGACTTTGTGTCTGTCAGATGCACATATTCTCTCATTTGCTCTTCAAAATCTGTGCTATGTTACTGAATCCATTCTAGAAGGAGACAATGACTTAGGATAAGTAATGTGTTCGAAGGAACATAGCTTGTAAGGAGTAGAGCTGGGATCAGAACTGGAGTCTATCTGAGACCTAGGTTTATACATAGTCTTTTTTTCCTAAGTTGTACTACCTCCCATGAAGGTCCTGAATGTCTGAAGGTATAAGCAAAGTATCAAAATAGGACAAGAACTAAGAAAATTTCAGTTGGTCCTTAAGTCAGTTAATAAAGGCTATTGGAAGTACATGGTCTGGAATTAGCTTCTTTTCCCTAAATCGCCTATTTAGGTCAACTGGTAAATATATCACACAAAAAAAGCAATATTTATTAATACTAAATTCAGTGACCAGAAAAGTAATAATATCTATTAAATATTCTAATGCACCTATGGCAGGATTTTCTAAAATCTGGTAGTCTAGATATCACCTTTGCAGAGAGCTGCTAGTGTCAAATACGGGATAAACTATGATTGACTTTTTTGAGTCCAGTTATTTAAAAACCAACACTAGAGGGACTTTTAAACATGTAATTTTTAAGGGAACATTTTATTATACAATTCACCAGGCTGAAATAGATACAATAAACAATGAATTATAAAACCATGGGGACCTGATATCAACTTCTTTCTCACTAGTGAAAACTCAATCTGGTGGTTTTAAACCTCTTGGTGAGGAGTGAGGGGCATGGAAGGGAAATATAATCCATCTTGAAATTACAATAAAAATTTCCCCAGAAAAATGTAGCTTTGAGCACACACACACACACACACACACACACACACACACACACACACAAATTTGTTTTTTTTTTTTTGAGACGGAGTCTTGCTCTTTTGCCCAGGCTGGAGTACAGTGGCACATCTCTGCTCACTGCAAGCTCCACCTCCTGGGTTCACGCCATTCTCCTGCCTCAGCCTCCAGCGTAGCTGGGACTACAGGCGCCCGCCACCATGCCCGGCTAATATTTTGTATTTTTTCTAGTTGAGACAGGGTTTCACCATGTTAGCCGGGATGGTCCTGATTTCCTGACCTCGTGATTCACCCGCTTCAGCCTCCCAAAGTGCTGAGATTACAGGCATGAGCCACCGCACCCGGCCACACACATAATTTTGTACACACTATCAGGCAGTTTCCAGATCCTTCAAGGCCACCTGTAAACACATTCTATGACCCCCTGACTTGAATGCATTGTCCCATACATTCTGTCGATCCTCTTTTATAATCTCTGTTGGGCAGTCTGATTTGCCCAAGTTCACCCTGATTGGCCCTGGTTCTGAACTCCCAGATTAATGTTGTTCATACCATGTCAGTATCTAAAACAGTTTCTGAAACTCTGGAAAAATGTCTGTGATATTCTGTAGCACATGCTTAAACACTTGTGTCAAGAAGTGCCGTAGGAAGTTAACTGTAGGAGAGTGTGCAATTTTTAGTTATCCCAAGTGAGCAGCAAATGACAACAGTTTCTTTTTTCTGAGTTCAGGACAACTACTTATTCCTGTCAATGATCTAAATATCTCTAAATGACTAGGCTAGCTGATGCTATCACTTAAAAACTTGAGATACAGATTTAGAAAGTACAGACTGTCACCAAAACTTACTACAGTTGACCATTAAGAGGTTCAGGAATATGTATACTATTTAAGAAATTAAAGCATACACTGATGGGTGCAGTTTCTTGTCAAATCTGTGAGGTATGTACTAAAATTTTTAGAAAGTTTTTAACAGCAATTGAGATCCATGAAAAAAAGCCCTCCCCTCATCTCCCAACCCCCACCCCCACCCCCAATAAACACACACAACCTTCTTTAAAAGTTTGGTAATTCTAAATAAATATACTGCAAAGAAATGGAAACGCAGCCTTTTTCACTAGAAAATTTTGAGCACAATCATTATACAGCCATGAAACCACTGGTTGATATGTTTCTCATTCTTTTAGAATTGGTTAAGTCAGCATTCATTGGGTAGAAGTCTCCTTGCCTGGTGAGCACTTAGTCCTCCAGTCTTTTGTACTCCTAGATTATATAGGACTTTGAACAGATTATGTAGCATTCATTGGACTGTGGACCTGCCTTTCTCAGTAGAGTATAACCTTGGCCTTATCCATTTCGTATCCCCAACAAGATGGATAAACCATTGTGGACCTATGTACTGATATGTAAACACAAAGGCCCGAAGTAAAATTCATAACATTCTATCAAGAAAAATCACTATACTTTATTATTTTATGTAGATGAAAGTGTATTTTTGCTCTTTAGGCAATCGCCGTGTGAAAGTGATTTAGGCATGATGACTTGTGCATAATAGGTGTTCAGCAAATGTGTTGTGTATGTTGGATGAATGAGGTATGAGTTTCTTTAAGAAGGACCAAAAGGGAATGGTCATTTCAGATAGCCAAGTGAAGGATGCAATGTCTGTAATGGAAAACTAAATTCACTCTTGGTGAGAGTCCTTGGCAAATTTCATAGGTAATGAAGAACTTTAGCAGCTAGATTGTCTAGGTTCAAATCTTGACACTGCTGTTTACGATGTTACCTTGGGCAAGTTATTTAATCATACTATGCTTTAATTTACTCATCTAAAAATGATTGTAAAAATATATCTACCTAATACATTATATTTTTATGCTATTGTTATGATTAAATTAATATAGAGAGAGTGCTGGACATGTAATGAGTGCTACATGAGAGTGTGTTGTCATTGTTGTTTTTGAGTCTATATATCTGAGATAAAGAGAAATAAACAGACAACCTGTATGCCTGCTTCACTTCCCAAAATTCTGTGTGCAGGATACACTGGGATTGTATGGACAAGGAAAGTTGGAGCAAGACCCAGACTGCTATACATTAAAATTTAAATAACCACGTGTCCCTTTTCTTGTTTTACCGTTAATCAAATCTTGCCTTAAGACATGATGAAAATCAGTTAAGCAAAGCCATCTTATTATTGGAAAAAATTATTTATAGATAATCCTGACAGTCTGCGATTCAAGTGAATTAATTTGCAGCTTGGCAAGGAGATATTTGGATGGAAACAGTGATTCTGTCTTTTCCAGGCCCCAATCACTCCAAGGTAGTGAGCTGAGTCCTAGAAGAGGATCTTGAATTCTTCCAGTATTCCAGGTCACTGTTAAGGACAGCTCAGCAGAAAGGCTCTCGAGGGGATGCTGTGGGCAAGACACACTGTTGTTTAAGCTTCATGCCCACAATACCAGGTTCGTTTGTTTGTTTGGTTCCCCAGTGGATTACCTCACTTTCCCCAGAGCAGAATGGTCTGTCTCAAAGAGCATCAGACTTCATCAGGACAGCTAGATTTCAATCCAGACTTAAAAACAATTGCTTTAAACCTTTAGATGTCAAAGTCTTTCCATTTCTCCTGGGCCCAGCATTTTATAAATGGCTTTAATCAACACACATTTTTATTGTGCACATTATACATTTATATTGTGCACAGTACTGCACTAAATACCGTGGACAGAAATTCTGGCTTCATAGAGAAGTGATGAAGGTGTCTGGGCAGAGGACTGCTATGCTTAGCGGTTGACTTTATTATGGAAGCCAAACGCTAAACATCCCTTCATTCCTTGTCCCCCAACCTCTGTCTGACACACACATACTTTAGTGCCTGCAAAAGTGTAAGAAGGTGACTGTTGCATGGCATATTTTGCTAAATATGACCATGAACCCTGTTACACTGTCTAGAGTTTACAGGAGAGAGAATGTTTGAAGAAAGGTCCACTGAGTATGCTTGTGCAAAACTCATCTTACAAGTTACAGCAATGGTATTTTCACGAAGGATGTCTTCTTGGGTGGTAGTGTGAAAGTATTTGCTGTTGCCCAAGGAATGATTCTATTATAGTTGTATTCAATTCAATCTATGAACATGTGGTGAGCACCTAGTTATGAGTCCAGTGCTGTTAAGATACAGAATGATGAGTAAGATAGAAATTCATCTCTTCTCTAAGAGAATTTACAGGGAAGAGGATCTAGCTAAATATGAATATGTCAGGAAGAGTACTGAGTTCAGTGCAAATGTGCTCTTTGCATGGCATTTCACTTTCCATTTAGCCCTATTGAGCAATTAACTAATTATGTACCTTTCTTTTCCTGTATGTGTCTAAAAGCTATTGTGGACATATTTACTGACATGTAAACACAAAGGCCCAAAGTAAAATTCATAACATTTTACAAAAATAGCTATACTTTATTATTTTATGTAGATTAAAGTACAATATTTTCTCCTTTAGGCAATTGCAATGTGAAAGTGACTTGTAATCTTTGATTCCTTTACTTCTCCCCAAGAACTAGATGACTATGAGAGAGAAAATAAGTACAAAGATCTTTAAATGCATTTTATCTGTATGACAGGTACCTATGAGATCAATTCATTCTAATATATGCACAAAAGAAGAATAATTAGTATTCCCATTAGTTAGAAGCCTATTTACAAAGTAATTGTTTGAACCAATTCTCTTGCTTTTAATAAACTCACATCTGTTCATAAACAACGAAGCATTTTTATAGATCCCTTAGTTGAGAGCAAAATTCTGTCAGCAATTTCATACTTCAGTTACAGTTAAGGTGTAGATTTTCACTTAAGCCATCAAATGCTTAGCTTTCACAATAGACATATACTAAATCTTTTTTCATGAAACTCTGCAGGTTCCAGGTTATTAACTTCTGATCCATCTTTAGCTATGCCATGTGCCTCTGTCCTCCCATGCTGTGAGCCGACTAGGGGCAGACATTCCCATGGCTTGTAAGTAACTTTGAGGGTCTCCCTGCCACTCAGTGATAGTCACTTCCTGCCTTTGTTCTGCCCTGAACTGTCTGTTCATCCTGGCATTAAACACAAACAGAATGGTCATAGAAAACTCTTTAAAGCAGTAAATGAGCAAGTGCCTTACACAATTAAAACTACCAGCAAAGAAAATCTTCAGTTCCTCACAAAAGTGGAACTGAGTTCTCTAGAGATTTCATTCAATTTTATTTTACACTTAAGTGAATCTGCCTCCTAAATTAGCTAATTTCCTAACCATGGTCTAAAAAATTTAGTGTGTTCATTAGTAGTAATCCAAGAATGCATTCAGTTAAGACAAGTTCAAAGATAATCTTATTAAATTCTGGTTTCTTCTGGAAGGAATCTCTTAAACCACAACATAAGGGAAGTTTAGGCAGCTCTGTAATCCATCCCATGCATCCTAAAATTAAACTTGTAATCCTGATCAGCAATGAATTGCAAAGCAGAGCCCCCAAGTCTAACTTAACTTTGTAGGCTTTGGGGATAGGACTACCAGGAATGCCTGTTACAAACATACAGAAGCACCGTGAAAAAGACTGTTTTCACAGTTGGCTTATTTGCATGTTTTGCAATGTACACTCTTCAACATCTCCTCCATATATAAGCCCCATTCAGTGCCTTATTAACATACATTAAGAAGTAAATTTTTAAAATTTGATTTCTAGTGCAAATGGCAGTAGTGTTGAGGGATACTCATCATTTAACAAATTTATGAACTATTACTTTCTGTCAGTGTTTATATTTAACACGAGTAGAACATTTTCCCTGCCCTCTTGGACCTTACAGTTTGGGGTTGTTTTTTTGGTGAGAGAGAGTGAACAGATATCTGCAGTGAAGTAAAACAACAGAAAATGATAGAATTATGACAGTAGTGAAGAGGCTTCAGGTGCAAAATGGTAGCAGAATTTACCTGGAAAAGTGTAAGGACTCAGGGAAGCATCAAAGAGGAGAGACTATTTCATTTGACTTTGAAAGATGAGTTTCCAGGTCAGCAGGATGGGGAAGGAGGTTACAGGCAGAGAAACAGACAGAAGTAGAGATATGGAATTATAAGAATATGTGGAATATTCAGGAATAGGTTGTTAGTCCCATATGGTTGGAATGTAGGGTGCATGAAAGTGGAAGATGATAATACCTCTAAAGGTTTGATAGTGCATCATGTTCAACAGTTTGGCCTTTAGCCTTCCAGTCCTCAGGAGCCATCAAAAATTTAAAAGAGAAGTGACAGAATATGATAAAATTTGAAAATGATGAATGGAGCCATCATAGAGAAAAACCTGTATAATTTGATAGCTATAGTTAGTATGTCTAGAGCAGCTGGTGAGCACTTGGGTTGTTTCTCCTTCTTGGCTCCTACAAATTATGCTGCTGTAAGTGTTTGAATGCGTCTTTGTGTGGACATATATTTTCATTACTCTTAAGCAGATACCCAGGGGTGGACATGCTGGGTTGTCTGATAAATGTATATTTAATTCTTAAAGAAACTTCCAAACTGTTCTTCTACTAAGATTTTTTGGAATGCCTGGACATTCTGATACATTAAACTGTGATTTATATTCCATTCCTACAACTATTGCTCCTTTTCCAACAAATCTCCTTTTCCCATCCTCTCAGTCTTCTCATTCTGGGGATGCTGGCAGCTTGCCGTAGACCTTGTTTATTTATTTATTTATTTATTTATTTATTTATTTATTTTTTTTTTTTTTTGAGACGGAGTCTCGCTCTGTCGCCCAGCCCAGGCTGGAGTGCAGTGGCGCGATCTCGGCTCACTGCAAGCTCCGCCTCCCGGGTTCACGCCATTCTCCTGCCTCAGCCTCCCGAGTAGCTGGGACTACAGGCGCCCACAACCGCGCCCGGCTAATTTTTTGTATTTTTAGTAGAGACGGGGTTTCACCGTGGTCTCGATCTCCTGACCTTGTGATCCGCCCGCCTCGGCCTCCCAAAGTGCTGGGATTACAGGCGTGAGCCACCGCGCCCGGCCTACCTTGTTTATTAATGTCAAATGAGTTGGAGGCATTTTTCTCCAACAAAGACAATAGTTACTCATTTCTGCATGTTTTAAGAAATTGGGAGTTTTGAGACAGTGGTTTGGAGAAAGCTTCTCATACCTCAAGTAAAATGACTTTGCTTTGAAACGTGGAGGCAGAAAATGAAACATTTAAAGAAGATGAAACATTTAAAGAAAAAAATTATCACAAAGTAGGATTTAGACTTAAATTTTCAAAGTAAATATAAATCTGCACTAAGCTCTGATGTGGCAAGTAGATTCTATTATATGTTTGTTGTACCAGGAAAAAAATAGGTTATTCTTGACTTTTTAAAAGTCAATGGATGATATCATTTATTTATACAAGAAGTAATTATAGACCTAATGGAATTTAAGGGCCATCTTAGCTGCCTGGTCAGAATTTGAAAGTTGGAGATCTTTGTAGATATCTGTTGAGAACATCACCACCTCCTAATATGCTAAATAAATAATGTTTTCCATTCCTGTCATGTCTCTTTTTTAAAAAGATGAAGTCAAAACAAAACAAAACAAAACAAAACAAAACACAGTATTGCTATTTCTGATATTCCAAGGCTATAAAGTGAAAGAACTGATATTTTCCATTTCTGTCATATCTCTTCCTTAAAAAGAAATAAAAAAAAACATAGTATTGCTATTTATGATATCATTCCAAGGCTGTAAAATGTTTTTAAAACTTACTTGTTCTAAGCTTAAACATGATAAACCAAGGAAAGAATTAAAGTCAAATGTTTAGTACAAGCATTGGCTAACTAAGGCCCTAGGCAAAATCTAGCCTGCTGTTTTTTAGAGCCCACACACTGGGGATGGTATTTAAAATGTTTTTTAATGATTGAAAAAAAAATCAGAAGGAGAATAATATTTAGTAACACATGAAAATTATATGAAATTTAAATTTTAGTATATTCAAAGAAAATTTTATTGAAACATGGCCACCCTCATTCCTATGCATATTATCTATGGCTGCATTCTGCTGCAGTGCCATAGTGGAATAGTTGCAACAGAGATTGTATGGCCTGTAAAGCTTAAATATTTCCTAGCTGGTCATTTAGAGAAAACATTTGTGGACATCTCATCTGTATATTCAACCATAAAACACTCTGGTCTTATACATCTGATTAAAAATAAATATATTATTTGACTCAGTATATTCCCTTAGAGGTTTCTTTTTCGTATAATACTTATTAACAAACTCAAGGAAACACTAATAATACACTGATTCTTTGTATTTTGTTTTAGTCAGGAGTCTAAATTAAAACCAAACATTGCACCGAACCTCAATATAAGGAACATGAAATCACAAGCCTGGACAATGTAACGAGTCTCTACAAAAGATAAAAATTATGTGGACTGGTGGTACACACTTACAGTCCCAGCTATTCAGCAGGCAGAGATGGGAGGATGGCTTGAGACTGGGAGGTTGAGGCTGCTGTGAGCCATGATCATGTCACTGTACTCCAGCCTGAGCAACAGGGTGATACCCTTTCTCAAGAAAAACAAACAAAAACAAAACAAAAATAACGCATGAAATCAGCTCTGTTCAGGCTGAAGCATGGAGGCAGAGGATGAGCTCCACCTCTCTGTCTTACCGGCTAAGCTCTCCAACCTACCCCAACATCTTGGGGCCTTGTAGAATCCATTACAATTGAAGATCTATGGTTTACAAATGTAAGTTTATAAAATGGACTTTCAAGTTATATTCTATATAAAGGTTGTTAAGGGCTGAAGTGTTTCCCAAAAAGAAGTCCTAATCCACAGTACCTCAGAATGTGACCTTATTTGGAAATAGGATCATTGCAGATATAATGAGTGAAGTAAACATGATGAGGTCACACTGAAGTAGAATGAGCCCTTAATTCCAGTAACTGATGTTCTTATAAAAAAGGGCAAATTTGAACATAGACACACGTATAGGGAGAATGCCATGTGAAGGCAGAAATCAAGGTGATACTTCTGCAAGCCAAAGCATGCCAAAGATTGCCAGCACATCACCAGAAGATAAGAGAAACCCAGAACAGATTCTCTCAAACAGCCTTCAGAAGGAATCAGTCCTCCCAGCAATACCTTGATCTTGGACTTCTAGCTTCTCAAACTATGAGGCAATAAATTTCTATTGTTTTAAGTCACCTAATATGTGGCATTTTGTTACACAGCCCTAGGAAACAAATACATGGGACACTGAAACTTTCAATTGTCATTACTGTCTTTAGTACAGGACCCATGGAGAAAGCTGCTACTGTTCCTATTAAACACACACACACACACACACACAATCATATAAGAGAACAGTAACAAATGAAAGACAGAATGCATTTCAAAGGATTTTACCTTCTGGAATAGAAAAAGGAAGCAGAGTGTCAGTGAACCTTCTTGGTACCATTGAGAAAGAGTCAAGGCTTAGAGATCAAGGTTAATGACTGAGATTCCTGCAAGGCTTTGAAAAGCTGTGACTAGCTTGAATATACTGTATTTTTTTTTCTACCTGTCTGATTTCTAATCATGAATAGAAGCAACACCCTCAAAAAGAAAAGATCTGCCAGAGAACGATTGTGTTCCCCCAAAATTCATATGCTCAAGCCTTAGCCCTCAATGTGACTGTATTTGGAAATAGGGCATGCAGGAGGTGATAAAAGTTAAATGAGGTCATAGGGTGAAGCCCTAATCCAATTGCGCTGGTGCCCTCTTAAGAAAATGAAGAGACACCAGAGTGTGTGCCCTCTTACGCTCTCTCACGCTCTCTCACGCTCTGTCTCTGCCATGTGAGAACACAGCCAGAAGATGGCCCTCTATAAAGCAGGAACAGAACCCTCACCAGAAACTGAATTGGCTGGCACCTTAACCTTAGACTTTCCCTTTTCATCCCCCAGAATGGTGAGAAGCAGATTTCTGTTGTGTAAGCCATCCAATTCGTGGTGTTTTGTGATACCATACATGTAATACACTTACAAATTTATACACAAAAAAAAGTCCATGTGCCAACTGTGGAGAGAGCAACAATATCCTGTTCTTGGGCAACTGTATCCTACTCTTGAGGTGGTTAGGAAAAAACTTTTTACAAAGGAACTTTAAATGGGTCAAAACTCTGGGGCCTCTTGGAAATAAGGAAGGGTACCAGAGGGAGTCAGTACAGGACTGAGAAATGCTCCAGGGCAGTGGTCCTTGACCTTTTGTGCACTAGGGACCGGTTTCGTGGAAGATAGTTTTTCCACAGACCAGGGAGTGGTTCAGGGATGTTCTAAGGATGATTCAAGTGTATTACATGTATGGTATGCTTTATTTCTATTATAACATTGTAATATATAATGAAATAATGATGCAACTCACCAGAATGTAGAATCAGTGAGAGCCCTGAGCTTGTTTTCCTGCAACTAGGCAGCCCCATCTGGGGGTGATAGGAGACAGTGACAGATCACCAGGCGTTAGATACTCATAAAGAGCGTGCAACCTAGATCCTTCACATGTATGGTTCACAAAAGGGTTCCTGCTTCTATGAGAACCTAATGCTGCAGCTGATCTGACAGAGGCAGAGCTTAGGCAGTAATGCAAGCCATAGGGAGTGGCTGTAAATACAGGGGAAGTTCCTCTGGGTCCCCTGTCACTCACCTCCTGCTGTGCAGCCCAGTCCTGGGAAATGTACCCTTGGGATTTCCTAAAGTAGAAGTTGGCAAACTTTGTCTGTAGAGGACCAGCCCAGCTAGGAAGGATTTTAGGCTTTTTGTGCCATGTGGTCTCTGCTACAAGGTCTCAGTTCCGCCATTATAAAGTAAAAGCAGCCATAGACAAAATGTAAATGAATGAGCATGGCTGTATTCCAATAAAACTTTATTGATGGTCATTGACATTTAAATGTCATATAATTTTCATGTACCGTGAAACATTCTTATTTTGAATTTTTCCAACTATTTAATAATGTAAAACCAGTCTTAGCTCATGGACTGGACAAAAAGAGGCAGCAGGCTGGATTTGGCCTGTGGGCAGTAGTTTGCAGCGCCTGCCACAGATACTTCCCCTCTGTCTTTATCAGCAGGTGCCTTTTGCCTCTCTCTCAAATTTTGCCAAGCTTACTGCTGTTTTTGGTGTGCCAGTATTTGGCAGATGTTACAGGGAAAATAAGATAGGCTCCAATACCTGGTATTGTTTTGTTTGAGATAACTTTGAAGTTTTTGTTTCCTTTTGGTCCAATTGATTTGATAGAGAAGAAAACAAGTCAGTCTCTCTCTCTCTCTCTCTCTCTCTCTCTCTCCCCCTCCCTCCCTCTCCCCCCTCCCCCGCTCCCTCTCCCCCCCATCCCCCCCACTGGCTCCTGCCCCCACCATCTCATTGCCTCTCTCCCACCTCCTTCCATTTTTCATGTAAAGCTCCTTTCTTTGGTTTTATGTTTTAACTCATAAAATCATTTTTGGAATTGGTTTCCTCATCTGAGTGTTAAGATTGAAGAAATCATTTTGCTTATAAAAATGTCAGCACACATTCACTTCCTCATATAGAAGTGAAAAGCTTATTCCTTAAAATGCAAGCAGTTTTAGCAATTATGGTACATAATATAAATGAGGCATCTATTTGTTAATTACTCTTTCCCATTCTCCCATTGGCCAGAATTCCATTTCTAACTATGGCATATGAATAATTAAAGTGATTAAAGTCTCATGATTTTCATTGTGTCCTGATGGGCTAAGACTTTACTATTCACTTAAGTTCGTCACAAGTAAATAGTTGCATGGACTGCTATTAAAGTTGTGAGGTTTGTGCAACTGGAGATGTTTTAGGTTCTAGTTTTTCAAAATATGTGATAAAACTTCATAATTTTAAAAGCACAGAAGGTTACATGTATGTTTATGTGTCCCTGACCATCTCAATTTTTAACTTGAAAAATGGGACAACAAAAGGGAGAATTATAGTATACAGTTTAGCAGATATAATTATTTAGAGATGATATTTTGGCCATCAGAACCATTCTCGTGTTAATAGCACTACTTTTAATGAATTTAGGGAACTTTCATATTCTTCTCTGTTTCTAAATGTTGATTACAATAATGTAAGTAGGATGCTGTATTTTGATTGACTTCAAAGATCTAAATAAACTCTTGGAAGCTGGTCTCACAAATAGTCAGTGTTAATTAACACAAACCAAACTTGGCCTTTGCAGAGCAATTTGAACTGCTTATTCTTAACAATACCAACACCAACAACTGGTTGTAAATGTTCCACTGCAGGAATATTTTCCATTGACTTATATTCATGTTTTTTGGGGTAAAGGATGAAAGTTTAGTATTTCACTCACTGTTTCAAAAACTTTTCAGTACCTAAATTATTGATATTGTTTGTGAATGTTTTGCTCAAAGTAGAATTTAAAACTGCAGCTAGTTGTACTCTTGCTGTTCCCTTTACTCTAGAAGTACCGTTTTGCAGTTACTTAGTGGTCAGTTCCAGCTAAGATGAGTGTCAATTGTTGTCAGTCAGGTATGCCAGATAAAAATACAGATGAATAGGTAAAACAGTGTTCTGTCTACCCTGTTCTTTGGCAAAACACCTGGATAACGTTAATTTTCTTTTCCAGTTCTCTTTCCTCTTCCCCTCCAGGGCTGGAGATGGAAGAACAAAACTAAACAGAATTGAAATAATTCTGGCCCTTCTCTGTCAGCTCCTTCTCTCCTTCCTTGCTCCTATAATGGAGGATGTATCACTCTAGGGGTTAACTGTAGAACTAAGAAGGATTTGGGGGACAAGGAAACAATTCGCATCAAAGAATAGCTCAGCATAATTTAGAGCAGTTAAGGAAAAAATAAAAGTGAAGTTAAGCTGTAAGGGGCCAAGGATAAAAATAAAAGAGATTGAAATGTAGCAATTCTCTATGTTCTTTTATATTGATTTTTCAAAAGGGCAAGGAAGATCTGTTGAAAAGCATTAAAAAGACCAACTGGTTTTATATGACATATTCAGAAATACTTTAAAGTTCATCTTCATTTTGAACAATATCTGATTCAAAGAGTTTGTGTAATTACATTATTCATTACTGTGTGGAGAATTTATAGCACTATACTATGTAATGCCAAATTTCCCACTGATGAATTAGCCAAATGATATGAAATATCTGTTACAAGATACATTCTGGATATCACATTTATCTCTTGCGCCAAAAATCACTTTAGGAGATAATGACCAATTTAGTGGGACACACTATCAAATATCTCAAGATGTTCTTTAATTTTGGTTTGTGAACTTGGCTATCACTTTGTTATACAGTGATCATCAATGACATTTAAATTATATCTTTGGTAGAGTTAAATTAGAAATTTAAATATGACTAGGAATTACAGTGAGAAATAACTTTTATGAAAAAATTGAGCATAATTATTTTTAAATTAAATGTATTTTCTCATTTAAAAATGATGAAATATGTAACAGATGTATTATTTATCTCAGAAATGAGGTCTGTCATTGTTAGCAGCATGGTGTTTTTATGGTGTCTTAATCCTTTTATTTAAGAAAAATGAATTTTTATAGAAACTGGCTGTTTGATTTATAAAATTTTAAGGAAAAGCATTTTCATCCTAATCTCAGTTACCAGATGTATAGCACTGTGATAAACAGCTGGATTTTTAAAATTAACACTTTATTTTATACTGGAAGCTACGCCTTCAGCCTCCTTGCTTAGCTTCTGCACCCAACTCAACTACTGATAAAAAGAACATCCCATGAGAACCGTCTAAGGTAGCCTTAGGTTCGTGAATTAGTCCTTGATGTAAATCAGAGAAATTGTTTGGTACATTTTAAGTCATTTTTCTTCTGCAAAGCATTTTGCAAAACAAGCAAGGGGAAATGATTCCCTAGTTAATAAATGGTGTTGGGAAAACTGGATAGCCATATGCGGAAAACTGAAACTGGACCCCTTCCTTACGCCTTATATAAAAATTAACTCAAGATGGATTAAAGACTTCAATGTAAGACCTAAAACCATAAAAATCCTATAAGAAAACCTAGACAATACCATCAGGACATAGTTTTGGGCAAAGAGTTCATGACTAAAACACCAAAAGCAATGGCAACACAAGCTAAAATTGACAAATGGGATCTAATTAAACTGAAGAACTTCTGCATAGCAAAAGAAACTATCATCAGAGTGAACAGGCAGCCTACAGAATGGGAGAAAATTTTTGTAATCTATCCATCTCACAAAGGGCTAATATCCAGAATCTACAAGGAACTTAAATTTACAAGAAAAAAACAACCCTATCAAAAAGTAGGTGAAGGATATGAACAGAAATTTTCAGAAGAAGACATTTATGTGGCCAGCAAACATATGAAAAAAATCTCATCACTGGTCATTAGAGAAATGCAAATCAAAACCACAATGAGATACCATCTCACGCCAGTTAGAATGGCGATCACTAAAAAGTCAGGAAACAACAGATGCTGGAGAGGATGTGGAGAAATAGGAACGCTTTTACACTGTTGGTGGGAGTGTAAATTAGTTAGTTCAACCATTGTGGAAGACAGTGTGGCGATTCCTCAAGGATGTAGAACCAGAAATACATTTGACCCAGAAATCCCACTACTGGGTATATACCCAAAGGATTATAAATCATTCTACTGTAAAGACACATGCAAATCTATGTATTTTCCTTACTTGATAAGCTTGCTTTTTAACCAAGTCACCTAATATTTCTCATCTTAAAACTCTCTTTTCCTTTAAAATTTTTGTAGAGTGTTTTCGGAATAAGAGCCAGAGTTTCATTTGCTTATTTTCTTCCTCTGAGGTGACTCTTTCACACTTTCATTTGTGCTGAAATCACAGTGTGCAAACACAGGGATTTACGTCATTTCTCATGGAAACTATCAGTAGACAGTTCAATTTGCTCATTCTGATGACAGTCTCAGTCCAGAAACGTGTATTAATTTGTGTGAATGAATAACTTTCCACACTACACAAAATGTAAATGTGGGAAGAATGAGTAATTACTTCTTGAGCTGATATCTTCCTGACTATGTAGTAGATAATTCAAAATGTATCAGCATATGTTTTTAGGAAAGTGTATAATTAGTATAACTTTTATTTTGTCTGTGTCCTCAAACTACCCCTAATGTGTTTTCACACAACTACCCCTAATGTGTTTTAACACTTCACACAATATTGCACATACTTGTATTCAAAAAGTGTTTGGCCAACAAACTTGGCATGGATGCCATTTCATCTCTTTAACCCTCCCTCCCAGGTCCATTCCTTCTTACGTTCTCTGTACCCCACTAGGTAAAAGAAGCACACCTAGGCATTGGCACTCTTAAAACTCAAACAAGTTTAGAGTAGAACGTGTTAAATTCATTTTAGGCTGAATGAGAAGCTGTTTTTTGAAGTTTTGAGAGTAAAAATAGTACTTATTTCATAGAAATAATCATTCTTGTTCCTCCTTTAACACTCCATCTTTGAAACGAGATTACTTTCATTTTTACTACGATATGTGGCACTGAATTGGAAGATGATGATGATGACGATGATGGCGATGGAGGAAGAGGAGAAGCAGAAAAGGAGGTGGAGGAGGAAGAGAAGGTGGAAGAATGATGAGAGCCAATACTTGTATAAACTCCCATACTGTGCCAGGTACTGTACAGAGTACCATGTGTATTAAATCATTTAATCCTCACAACAACCCTAAGAGGTAGATATAACTGTAATCATCATTTTATAGATGAGGAAATTCAGACACAGAGAGGTCAAGTTACATGCCTAAGGTCACACAGCCAGTCAGTAGCATAACTGGGACTTCAACACAGACAGTCTCCAAAGTTATTCTTTCTAATCATTTCTCAGTTTTACCCATCTCCTATTGGGCCTTTAAGATGTATTTTTGGCTAACTAAACAAGTGAGCAAATGAAAGCTTAAAACAGACTGGGCTGTATATCTATTGTGTTTTAGTACAAAATTAAGCACAGTAGATTTGATTACAACTTGCTGAGACATGTTAAGAGGGAAAAAGAGACAACACTAATATTGAATATGCATTGTGAGCCAGGCACAATGGTCCTGTGACAGGGATATTTTCCAGAGATGCAGATAAGAGAGAATGAAGCACAGAAAAGTTAATAAACATGCCCAAGGTGACGTTATGCGTGGTAAAACCAGCAATCTAACCAGCTCTGTCTTATTCAAAAGCTTGTCTGTTTCTCTGGAACTAGATCTTCCTTGGACAGTGAGTATCAGTTGGTGTAAACCAGAATAGTGGAACCAGTTACAAATGTATGCTGGCCAAACCAAACACTTCCAGGAGGCAAACTCCAGGCCATCCGTTTGCAACCTGGCTTTCAGTAATTGGCATTGTTTTCATACAGTCAGTGCTGTGGGAATGCTATAGTATTATTTACCAATCTGGGGACTTCTCTTTTGCTAAAAGAAAGTCGTTATTCAATATTTATAATGTGTTTAAAGGACATTTTTCTAATACCCTGCGACACAGCAGGGTAAGCTACTTATGTAAGTTTTCTCATTTAATCCTTCTAACACCTCCATGAGGTAAGCTGTACTGTCAGGTTCAGCTTACTGATAAGGGTACAGAGGAGCAAAGGGTTTTATAAGTGACATAGTTGGCATTCAGACCTGTGTAACTTGTCTCCAGAGGCTGAGCTCTTAAAAATTATGCTTCGCTAAAATGTTACAATGAGGAAGACTGAAGTTTACCAACTGACATACCGTCCTGCATTGTCCGAGTACCTGGGCCCATTAGTCTTCCCATGAGGTTTCTGTGTACCTGCCACTCCATACCTAGAAAGAGGCTCAAAATAAACACAAACCAAAAGGCAGGAGGTGTTAAAAGTAATAACCTGAAATTTCTCCTATTCTGCCTATGAAGTCCATGTCAGAGAACTCTATAACAAGGTCCTATTAAAGTATTAGTGACTAAGGCCTCTTGTGAGGGGTACAGAAAGGCCCAGCTTATACTCCATCCTGCTTTAGAGCAAACAGTTTTGTGTAGAAGCAACTGCATTCGTAAACAATGGCTCGAAATCCGGTTCATATCCTAGTTTTCTTTGGAAACACATATAAGTCCTACAAATGCTGCTAAATAACATTTAAAGGAAAGAAAAAGAAGTTTCCTGTTATTAAATCTGAATTTACTTTAACAGGAAGTTAGCTGCCAGGTGTCAATTAGAAAAAGAAACACTGGAGGATGCTTGGGGTCAGAGATGGAGGAGAGGGGAGAGAAACAGAACGGGTCAATTCACAGGGAAGAAGTAGGAAATGTGGCAAAATACACAGGATCATGATAATGGAAAATGCAGATATTAGACTCCCTGATGTTAAGGTAGATATGCAAATATTGAATATGCACATGGACAGGGACCAGAGGACAATAAAGATAAATACGATTTAAAAAATGAGATGAAGGGAAGACTTTTGAAAATTGAGTAGATTCATGATAAAATCCCAATGAAAAAAAATGAATTTCGTGATTGAATGTGAGTGACTTTTTTGGGCCATAGTTTCAATACTATCAGAAATAAACTAAAAAATAAAAACAATTAAGACCCAGAGATTGGGAAATCAAATAAATATACCACAAGTAGAGCAAATAAGTACAAAACACTAATTATATATATATTATAAATATATAAATATATATTAAAATATATATTATATTTTTATAAATATATGTAAAATATATAATATATAAACATGTATGTAAAAATATATAAATATATAAAATATATTTTATATATATAATAACTTTTAGGTTCAGGAGTACATGTGCAAGTTTGTTATGTGAGTAAACTCATGTCACAGAGGTTTGATGTACAGATTATTTCATCACCCAGGTACTAAGTCTAATACCCAATACTTATTTTTTGTGCTTCTCTCCTTCCTCCAAAGGGTGGCTCCTCTCCATCCTCTGGTAGACCCCAGTGTGTGTTGTTCCCCTCTTTGTGTCCATGTGTTCTAATAATTTGGCTCCCACTTATAAGTGAGAACATGCGGTATTTGGTTTTCTGTTCCTGTGTTAGCTTGCTAAGGATAATGGCCCTTAGCTCTATCCGTGTTTCTGCAAAGGACATGATCTCATTATTTTTTATGACTGAATAGTATTCCATGGTGTATATGTATCACATTTTCTTATCCCAGTCTTCCACTGATGGGCGTTAGGTCTTTGCTATTGTGAATAGTGCTACAGTGAACATATTCATGCATGCATCACTATGATGGAACAATTTATATTCATTCGGATACATACCTGGTAATGGGATTGCTGGGTTGAATGGTAGTTCTATTTTTAGCTCTTTGAGGAATCTCCACACTATATTCTACAATGATTGAACTAATTTATACTCCCACCAACAGTGTATACATGTTTTCTATTCTTAACAACCTCACCGGCACCTGTTATTTTTTGACATTTTAACAATAGCCATTTTGACTGGTATGAGACGGTATCTTACAGTGATATGGAGCTTTTCTTCATATGCTTGTTGGCCGCATGTATGTGTTCTTTGGAAAATTGTCTGTTCATGTTCTCTGCCTGCTTTTTTATGGGGTTTTTTTTTCTTGTAAATTTGTTTAAGTTCCTTCTAGATGCTAGATATTAGACCTTTGTCAGATGCGTAATTTGCAAAAATGTTCTCCCATTCTGTGGGTTGTCTGTTCATTCTGTTGACAGTTTCTTTTGCTGTGCAGAAGCTCTTCAGTTAAATTAGATTCCATTTATTAGGTTTTGCTTTTGCTGCAATTGATCTTGGTATCTTCGTCATGAAATTTGTACCAATTTCTATGTCCAGAATGGTATTTCCTAGGTTGTCTCTCAGGGTTAAAATCATATTCTTTAATGTGATGATCTAAATTGCTTCTTTATACTTAATGAAATGAGAGATGCTGCGTCACTGTTTCTTTCGGTGATATATATGTCGCGATCCTTAAGGACTTACTTAGAAATTGATTCAAAGTGATTATTCTTGGTGTTTTTGTTGTATAGATTTTGGTAACATATGATTTTTTTTTGAGTTTAGCTAAGTTCTTAGATCTAATTGAAATTAAAGGTTTTCTTCTTCTTTCTCCCCCCCTTTTTTTTTAATAACTGTTGCATACTCCTGATGGTAGAGTATGCTTTTAATACTGTAGTGCGACCAGTTGTTTATGGCTAAAAAATCTTTTCCAATGCATGTGTATTATTTAAGGTAAAGTTTGGTGCTGTGGCAGGTAAATTCAGTGATTTCACACAGTAGGAATTTACCTCTCACTTGCATCAGAGTTCAGTATATTCCTGGTTGGGCAGCTCTCCCACAGACAGTGATTCAGGGACCCAGTCTCTTTCCATCTTCTAGTTTTACTATCATCTTGTTATGATGCCCAGGCTCACTTTGGGGACTCCAGCTGGATCACCTGTGGGAGCTTTCATGGACCAACTGGATCCAGAAGTGGAATGCATTCTTTTGCCCAGTTCTACTGGCTAAAATTCAGCAACAGAGCCATACCTAACTTAAAGAGGAGTTAGGAAACATAGTCTAGCTATGTATCAAGGAAGAAGAGGAAACACGGTATATGGAACACATAGTCTCTGTCACAATCATTCCTCCTGGTTGTCATATACCTATTTCACTCTTCCTCCCACGTATGAACACACTTACCTCCTCCCAAGAGAAACCCTAAACTATTAGAAAGAGCCATCAAACACTAAATAAAAATTCCGGTGATCTATAATCGTAAATTGGATTTCCTAATTTAGTAGAAAAGGGTGGGAATGGAGGGAATCTGATTCAAACCACCCATTATGGTGACAGATTACAAAAATTAGAAGCAGTGTCATGTAAAACAAATTTCAACATCACCTACACTTGTAAAAAGGATTATTTTTCATTTTAAAATTTGTGTATGTGTATGCATATTTATTTTAACTTTACCTCACTTTGGTGGTTTGGGTGCACATTGATCATTAACTGGTGTTTTAATGAATGATGAAAATGTGAGATGCACATAGAACCTTATAATAGGGAATTGAACTCCAGTTACAGGAAGTGATTTGTCCATATCAAACCACTTATGAGTAGTGTATTTTCCATAGTCCACACTGCCTTTCTGCAGTTTAGATTTCTTACGTGGAATCCAGTGGATGGCAACATCATCCACTGACTCAGGTAATACAAGAGAATAAAAAAGTTAAGTTTGGAGAACAAAAACGACAATTTTGTGTTTTGTTTTGGACTTAGAGAGTTTGAGGTAATAGTAAGGTTTTGTGGACAGATTTAATAGATAATTTAAATTTCAGTTTCAGAGACTGATAGAAAGTTGATGGTTGGAGAAATAAAGGAAGTTAGCAGCATGATAGTGTCATTTGAATTGAATAGGGGAAAATCGGCATTTTAGGGGGTGCTGGTTGAGACAAAGGAGAATGAGAAATAGGAGATTTGGGAATCTGAATTCATTAAAGAATCAAGCTTGAGAAGAGAGTTTGAATAGGAGAGCATAAAGTCATGAGATTTATGAAAAGAGGATGAGCAACAGTATCAAATACTAAGTGGAGTCCCACAGGACACTAGTGACTTTTTTCAAATGTTTACAGGAGAGTCAAGGAGGTGGAAGACGTTAAATGGACTGAGAAGCAGAGCAGGGAGTGAAAGGAAGTGATGACCACATGGGAGAAATTAGAGAGGGAAATGATTCCATGTGATTATAGAGAAAATGGGATGAAGGAAAGACTTTTGAAAATTGAGTAGATTCACGATAAACTCCAAAGTAATTTCCTGTCACCTTTGGGGAGATGTCTCTAGTGTCATAAATGGCTTTTAAATAGCCATTAATATTATCTCCTTAAAGATAATTTAAAGCTAAAGTTACACATATACCATATATACACAATTCATTTCCCTTCAGCTTTATTGAGATTTAATTGACAAAAACGATATGTATTTGACAACATGATGTCTCAGCATATTTATCCACTGTGAAATTACCACAATCAAGCTAATTAATATATCCATCTAAAACCACTAGAAGAAAACATAGGGGGAAAGTTCTACAGCAATGATCTTGGCAATAAGTTTTTTGGGTATGACACCAAAAGCATGAAGCAAAAATAAACAATTGGGACTACATCAACCGAAAAAGTTCATGCATAGCAAAAGAAACAATCAACAGAATAAAAAGGCAACCTAGAGAATAGGAGAAAATATTTGCAAGCCGTATATCTGATAAGGGGTTAATATTCAAAATATTTAAGGAAGTCACACGACTAAATAGCAAAATAAAATAACTCAATTAAAAAATGGGCAAAGAACATGAATAATCACTTTTCCAAAGAAGGCATACAAATAGCCAACAAATATGTGAAAACATGCTCAACATCACTAATCATCAGGGAAATGCAAATAAAAACCACAATGAGATATCAGCTCATCTCTTTTAGGATGACTGCTACCAAAATGTCAAAAGATAACACATGCAATTCTGTCATAAATTCCCTTAAAAAATGTTTACTCATTTATTAGTGTCCTTCATCTCGACCCTTAAATTGCCAAATTGCTTTCAGAGAGCAAAACTTCATGCCTTGTCATAATTCTCATGACTTTACTCTCTCTTATTCATTCAAACTCTCTTCTCAGGCTTAGATTCTTTAACGGATTCAAATTCCCAAATCTCCCCTCTTCAAAAGCCTAGATTTGGAAGAACATTAAAAGTGCTATATAATAGCGAGTATCACAGTGATATCCTTTGGATGTCTTATTCAATATGTGCTTTTGCTATAATATATTTACATAAGGATTTAAGCCACTGTCTTCTTTAAGCTCAGACATAAAGGTTACCGTATATGAGATACATGTTGCTTCCTTTAGTTGAAGACTAAAAAAGCAGAGCAAGAAAGTAACATGTTTATTAGAATGTTCCATTTAGTGCCATGTGAGGGAGTAAAGCAGATAGTTACCTCCCCCTTCACTCTCCAGGTCAGGAAGGCAAAGGTAATTCACCTCACAGATAGGACATCACCCTGAAGCAGATGCTACCAGTGGCTGAAAGTTACACTTCAGTTTTCTGATCCTTGATGATATGGTGGGTTTTAAAAAAATGCTGTTCTGTTGTTTCTTAAGGGACTCCGTACAGGTTAAAGTTATAATAATTTGCTCTACAGTGAGAAAAAAAGTATATTTTAAAAAGAACTGCTCCAAATTGACAAAACAGCAATGCTTAAAAATGGTTTTTAATCCTGTAGGCTGGCAGAGAAGTATAGGGCAGTCTAGTACAGAAGTGCTTAAATTGGATGTCACTGGGGTCCAGACATTTGGGTGGTATAAACTCAAAGTTGAAGAATTAATGAGACCATATAAGCAAAAATAAATGAAAAAGGACGACAAATACATAAGTGTTGCAAGGAAGTAAAGCATTAGTTGAAAGCTTCTAGTGCAGACCATGAGCTAGGGAGAAATGGAAGTGAGCTGGAGAGGTTAGCTATGGAAAGCATTGTGGAAGAAAGTGAACTTGAAAAGGTGTTTGAAAGAAAGGCTAGCAGCCTTTGTCTTTATAGACCAAAAACCAACAAACAATGACACAGAGTCTTGTTTTATTAAAAATTTACAGTGTCTGCTATGTACCCAGCACCACGCTGGCCACTGAGGGTAGAGAAGAGTTGAAGTCAGAAATTACAGACCCATTCAGTACAGCTTTATGTTTAAGAGGGCTCGGAATCAGTATTCAAATTCTGGCTACATTATTTTCAGGGTGTGTGGCCTTAGGAAAGTTACAGTATCATTTGACTTTCCTTATTTCTAAATCTAAGACAATGGCTCCCTGGTGGGGGTGGGGGCTATGGTAAGGAATACATGGGAAAATATGTGTTTGGTGTTTATATAGTGTCTGGTGTTTATATAGTAAATGCTCAGAAAATAGATATTGTTTTGCTTGGATTGAAGCTTATGGCTAGTGAAACAGAAGGAGATTTCACTAGAGTGTTTGGTTTGCAGGCAACCTGTGAATGGCCTTCATTGCTGGTCTAGGAATTTGAACACATTCTTTAAGTCATAGAGTCCTTACAGGACATTGCCCAGGTGAATATCATGATCATAGTGGTTATGTAATAGCTGGATTAGAACAGAGGACATGGCATTCAGTTGGCTAATAATACTTGACATCCTGGAATAAGTTGTATCATAGTTTTCTGTTTTTAGGAAGATGTGGAGACCCTACTTTAAGAAGAAAGGTACAACATGAATTTAGGCAACTTATAACATGATCCTAAAGAGTTTTTTGAAGTGTTTATACAAAATTAAACATTCCCTTTATCCCACTCTTAATCATCCTGCCCATCCCTCATTATAGAGAAGCCCTAGATATCTGAAAGGCTTCTATGTTTTCAGATATTTTATAAATAAAATTATTGGATATGGGAAAAGATTGTTGTCATTAAACTAATTGCACTAAATCTCTCTGTAGCAAAAGTTTTAATATGATGTTTGGATATTAATGGGAGTTTTAATTGATATAAAAGGGCTAGTATTCACTCGGCAAATATCAATTTAATGCTTATTATTTACTTAGGTATTTGTACAAGTTCTTTAAAAACAGATGGACTGACCTGCTTTGTTCAGTGTGTTAGATACTTGTGGATCTGAACTCAAATGGGGATGATAGTATCACTGCTGCCTTGCCTACACTGCGCAGCTGTGTGAAGTGACATGGATCTGCTCATGCCTTGTATATTAAGCTGTCAACACCACTGAGCCCATATGCTTTTAGACAAAAGGTATTTGGTTTGCTCTTTCAAATCTCCACGTCTCTGGCCATTGGGAAAATCAATTTGTAACTTGAAATATATAAAAGTGACACAAAAATCAAGATAACAAAAACAAATCCTCGTTGATGTTGCAGATTTTTCTCTGCTTGCTGTAGGCTGCAGATAAATTTTTATATGAATAGCACATGTGAGTGGAAACACTATATATGACTGTTGATATGTAAAGTCTTGGAGATAGAAGATTTGAAAACCACATTAGAGGTATGTGTTATCAAGAAGTATATAATCCTATTGGATGGGGACAGATACACAAATAAGATACATACATCTAGAGATGAGTTGAGACATATACAGAGTGTTATGGGAATGAAAAAGGAGGAAAAAGGATTAAGGGGTAGAAGAGACGTTTCAGTTGGGCCTTGAGGGATGAACAGGTATTTGATAAGTGAGTGGTTGTGTGGGGAGAATGAAATCGTTCTAGACAGAAGGGGTAGCTTGGTGACAAGTACAAAGACACGAAAAAGTGATAGCCCTCAGGAAGCCATGAAGGGCCAGGTAGAATGGGGCTCGGGAGTGATAGGATTAAAACACAAAAGCTGAGATAGTTTCAGCATGCAAATAATCCTATCTTTGGGGCAAAAGAATTTGTACATCCAATAAATGAACAATACAGACAGCAGCTTAAGGATGGGTGTATATGCATGTGTGTTAGTACCCAGTATTGTAACATATAGGTAATTTTGTTTAAAACAACATGCATATACAAATGTACCATATGTGCTGTTCAAGGACAAGCCCACCACTCAGTGTTGGAAACAAAAAGCTGAATATATTGTTCATTACGCAAGGGAAAGCTCTACTCCTAAAGCACAGTGAACAAAGTAAGTGGATGATCTTGTGCAGACTTTGGAGAAGTCTTTTTCTTTTTGGGAGTTAGAGTTTAAAGGTCTTTTAGAAGTAAGAGTGTTTAGGGACTGGCCAATCTTTATCCCAGAAATTCTAAACATCAGAGAGAGACAATTCCTGATTGATGTTCAGAAGTCTCGTTATTGAAGTGGTATTGGCACATATTGATGACCAGTCTCAAAATTATCATATGTTCAAGGCTTGAGAATGAGAACAATCAGTGTCTGTCTGTCTTGAATTTGTAAAACAGACCTTTTTCCTCAATGGACATGCCCACAAAATATCACAAGAATATTAAAATAGGAATTTTATACATTTGTATATGCCACTGTGCTTATTACTTTATATACGTCCTCTTATTTAATCCTTGTTTCAATTTTAAGAGATAGATATTATTTCTTCCTTTTACAGGATAAAAAAGGAAAAGAAGTTATTCAGTAACTGGTTCACTGTCACAAAGCTAGTGAGTCACTAATTTGACTCATTTGCAGGTAAGAAGCATCGTGGCTTCTGGGTCATGTAGACTTGGGTGTCTGGGAGGCAGTGCCGAGAGGTCTGCCTTAGGGCAGTAGGTATTTGAAAGATGTGAACTCTTTCCCCAGCTGCTGGGCTAAGTCTAAAACCCTGTCTCCCAAGACTCTTCAAACTCAGTGGTTCAATGTTTCTATGATGCAACATTATAATAATTATTATAGTATTTATAATAATAAATACCATATGGTAGTGTCAAAAATATCCACAGATTAAACAAGAAGGGGAAAATATAAAATCACTTGTAAACAATGATTCTAGTGATATAAACCTCTATAGGCACATGGTTTGCCTATGAATAGCAACTCTATAAATGGGCACTGTTATTAGGCCAATTTGATATTTTTAATGTAAAAATTTTCCTTTTCCTAATGACATTGGAAAATATGAAGATGCTTGATGGTATCCAGTGTTATCAAGGATGTGGGGGAGCATGCACTGTCACACAGCACTGCCAGAAGTATAAACTGGTGCAGTCTTTCAGGAAAGCAGTTTGACATTTACCACAAGAATTAAACATAGGCAAAAGTGTTATTTAGCACATCTCCTTCCAGAAATGTATTGTATAGACAGACTTGCACTTGTGCCCAAAGGAAGGTGTGCAAGGGTGTTTATTAAAGTTGTCTGTAATAGAAAGAAATGGAAAGAACCTAAATGTTCATCAAAAGAGGAGTGCTAAATAAATTATTTTAGAACTATAGAATTGACTACTGTTTAACTTTTTCAAAAAATGCAAGATTGATCTGTCGATCTGTCTATCTGTTTGTCTTGAAGATATGTTCAAAGAGTGTTGCAGAAGAATATGGAGAATATATTCCCTTTTGTGTATGAAAACTATATTCATATATATGATCATATATTCTTGGACTATGTCTGAAGAAATAACAAAATTAGGAGTGGCCAGCTTTTGGTAATGCGGAAACACAGGAGGCTTTTAGATTTTGCTCAGTAATCTTCTGTATTGATTGAGTTTATTTTATAAAGAGTATATATTTTTTAAATAAAAATAAACCTTGGGTTAAAAAAAAAAATCTCTGTTACTGTTTTAATTCCTAAAATGACCGTATGTTTCCAGTTTTGTTAATGCCAATCGTCCTATCCCAGTTTCCCCAGAATTCTTGATAGAGTGAGTGGGAAAAGGGGCATCTGCCTGGGTAAGAGACGAAGAGAGCGTATCCTTCTCTATTCTCTCATCCTTTTTTCTAGCTTCTGAGGCCTTTGCTTAGGGCTGAGCACCCAGGAAGATGTGGAGGAATAAGAAGTGGGTAGACTTTTGTTGGCACTGTGACTAGGAATTTCCTGGAGGGAAGAGAGAACTTCAAACTATGTATTGAAACAGAATTCAGTTGGATTAAACTATGTAGAACAAATAATTATGATGCCAGTATACTTCCTCATGAATGTAGATTAACCAATTAGAAATGAGGGAATAATTTAATTTAATTGAACTGAAGTTTAACTTGATCTAATCGATGAAGAAATTTAGTACTTGTTTAATCTGCTGTATAGAATTGCTATTAAAGATTTCATGAGCTCATTGTTGGTATCAAACATGCTAGTAATTACACATCAGACTTATCTGATTATGCCTACATGATAATACACTATCATATATTATTTTTAAGAAGAGTTGCTAATTATTAGGGAAAATATGTTCATGAGATTCTTTTTAAAACTCTGACATGCTCCCGTTTGTTCATAGATGAGTTGACGTAACGACAGACTTTTTGCTAGCTCATCTTCATGTGCAAAGCATCAGTCCGACAATAATATATGTAAGAAAAACTTAAAGATTTTATGGACAGTCAAATCTGTTCTTTTTACAGGAACTAAGTATAACAATAGCTCCTAATATGTTTCTAATGCTTTCTATACATTGTCTCTAATATATCTCTAATTAGTAATCTCACACATTTTCGTAAAATCCTAACAGATTTCATCCTTAATCTTGATCTGGGCTGACCACATATTGCCATGATTTATTTGTATATATTTTTTTAGACACAGTGCATCTTTGGATATCAATCTTTCTGGAGGCAAATTCACGAACTAAATGCCCTTGGAGACAGGAAGCTAAGATACACATAGAATTTGCCTTAAAAAACATACAGTATAAGACCAGAGCAGAGAGGGCATGAATTTAAGAAGAAATAGAGGAGTGGGTAACCTTAATAATATGACTACTTAGATTTTTCAAATGTTATAGTTTGCAGATAGTTTAAATGCATTGGTTAGTAGTTAATTTCTGAAATGTTTTTAATATAGTAAATAATCTAGGAACTAAACGCAGTTTCTAGGTTGAAATCATAACCTTCCATAGCTTGGCATGTGACCTTTCTTGGAAATATGGTAATTGCAAATATAATTAAGATGAGGCCATAGTGGAGTAGGATGGGCTCCTAGTCTAATCTGATTGGCATTCTTATAAAAAGATAGTCCTGTGAAGGTTGAGAGGCACAAGGTGAATGCTATGTGGGGGATGCCGTGAAGGCAGAGGTTAGAGTTATGCAGCTGCAAACCAACAAGTACTAGATTTTCAGCAAACCACCAGAAGCTAGGAAGAGGCAAAGAAGGATTCCCCTCTTCGTTTCAGAGACAGCATGGCCTTAATTCTGAACTTTTAGCCTCCATGTCTCCTTATTCTGGTGGTTTGCTGAAAATAAATTTCTGCTGTTTTAAGCCACCCAGTTTGTCGTACTTTGTTAATGCAGCACTAGGAAGTGAATAACCCATGAATATGTGATTACGATGCTCTTCACATGCACACGTCCATTCTCTGTAAGGTGCTCCGCCTCATCAGAGTGACCACTGAGCTCAAGGATGAGATGCCTTACCTCTCTAGCTTCAGTTTCCTGATCTGTAAAATATTTAGACAACTACCAAAAGCAGTGTCATATGCAATGAGACTACACATAAAACACACAGCACAGAGCTTGGAATATAATAGATGCATAATAAATAAACACGAATTCTGTTACATTACCTTGCTTTAAATCGTGCAAGGCAGCAGATTGCTCCAGGAGAAGCTTTGTTCAAAGGCTGTCCTCATTAGCCTTTGAGTGAGAGAAGCCAGATCTATGTCAGTAACGGTATACTTCTTACTTGGCCTAAACAGCCAAGAAAGAAACAAAGAGGGTGTATCTACTTCCAAAGTAAGCTTCTTTGGTTTTTGTTTTGTTACTGTTTCTGTTTTGTTTTTGGCTACTCTACATGAAAATAAAGATATTTGTAGAATTGCTACAAGTGAATGTCTTTCCTTTAGATAAAGGAATGGGATCATGCTTTTCAATGGTCAGAATCAGGGAAGAAAAGTATGGAAATGAATAGCTGTGGTTATACTTATTTTTATACGCAGGATTGCTCTGAACTGATTTTTTCCCTAATATCTCCTCTATCCTTTCATGCATCATTTACACAATGGATTTTTATTGCTTCAGAGTGTGTGGCTTCCCCCACAGCACCTTTTTTACCCTAAAGAGTTCTCTCCAGTTCACTGAAGAGCCATCTTTGAAAAGACACTTGGTTTCTCTGAGCATGCACTTAGCTCATCAGTGCATATGCGTTCATATCTGCTTGTTATAGAAGACTGACCAGTCTTAGGCTGGGCATCCTACATCTTGGCATCTGCTGTTCTAATTTGTGTATTTGTGTGTGTGTGTGTGTGTGTGTGTGTGTTTGTATATGTGTGTTGACAGCCTATTTCTTACTCATTCCCTCCCTTTATTATAAGAGGGAAACAAACATCTTTATCAGTTACACATGAGACTCAGGTGCACATTCCTCTGGCCTAAGCAACACATGAAATTAAATTTGGATGAGCACGGAAAGCTGTTGTCAGGCCCTTGCCTGAGAGCAAGTTTTAATGGGTCAGAGATGGAAGTGAGCATAAGGAGAAAAAAATGGGGCAACAAGACAGAAGAAAAAGCAAAAATGGAGACTGCTCATGAGAATGTTTTGCCTCCTTCATAATGTTGCCGGAGGCTAGTTCTAGATTAACACTCCACAGCAAGAAAACAGTCCACCTGCTGTATGCAGACAAGGAATCCGCTCAATACTGTCATTATAGAGACCAGTTACGGAAGGAATCAAGGACTAACAGATACTGAGAGAAGCCCAGGTCACTTCCATTTTGGGGGCTTTGATAATGTTGAAGAGAAAAAGGAGAAGAGAACCCAAAAGGAGAAAATAAAAGTCAAAACCAGGTCATCAAACTGTAGTATGGTTTACATGTTTTCCTACAAGTTAACACTCCTTTCCTATAGGGAGAAAGCCAAAAGTCTCAATTTGAGTCCCTTACTAAGAATGAGCATTGGGTAAAGTGTTGTTCTTGCAAACCCCGTGCCAGACCCTGACATCGATACCATTAGCTCTCCTTTGATCCAGTTCCATATGGTATGTTTGAGAGCCATTGTTCTTAGGTAATAGCAATATCTCATCATGTGAGGTATTCCTCACTTTTTTTCTGATACCCACACACTGGTAATATCTGGAAGAGCACCCCTAATAGCTGTGTCTGGAGATTTGCATTAAAAATCTGACTGCCTGGATTCTGGCTGAGCTGATGAAGGGGCTTGACATTTCCTGGCAAGGGTGTGAGAGATGTGGCAAAGCTGTGGTGCTGTTGATCTGTGTTCATTCAGTGGGGGCCTGAATGAATTGCTTCTGAATTTTTTATACTGTGTATAGTAACAGGCAAATGAGTGAGGCCTGAAAGATTTTAACTGTGCTTTCTTCTACTACTCTTTGGCCTCCATTCTCACAGAGGAAACCTCCTGTTGCTTTTTATTTCAAATACCCCCATAGTTTAAACTGTGATAGATATAACTGTTAAAGAATTGAGGAAAATGAGAAAATGATCCCACCTGTATTGTTCATATTATTAGTATGTTCAGAGAGCAGTCTTATTAGCTGCAAGAATATGATAGAAACTCAAGAAGGGAAGATTTTCCCAGCTGTGTGTATTTAGATGTAAAAGTATCCCAAATAAATCTTTCATACATATTGGGAAATTAGCATGAAATTAATAAAGCTTGGAAAAGAATAGGTTAGTATATAATAATACATATGCAGTGCAACTGTGCTTGGCTAGGACTGTTGTCAGGTTGATTTGCAGGAGAAGCAGCCAATAATTGTTAATAAGACAGGAAATTAAAAAGCAGAAGAGGAAAGACATTTTCAAAGTGGCTGGATGGCTAGAGGAGAAATGCCTCCAGCATTGCCACACTGAGGAGAACTTCCAAGGAAAAGATCTGATTCAAGAGACATGTTTTTCTTCTCTGTTCCTCTACTTTCATTATCCTTAGAGAACTTGGCAAGAGACAAACAGGTGGTGGTGAGGACAAAATGCACAGTAAATGCCATGGCCTTGACCTTGCAGAGTTTGTGTGCATCTAGTAGGACACACATAAGTTCTGCATCACATTTTTTCGATATTAAGTCTTACTTAAGTGGTGGATGTTGAATAACATCATAAAATACATTCTTCTATATACAAAAAGCCCTGACTATTTACTACCTTGTCTGGTATGTTCTGTCTATATACCACCAAATTACTTAGGATCTTTTTCTTTCTTTTTACCCCACTTGGGGAATGAGTTAAATAATTTTATTCCCTGGTATGCTTTAAAAATTTTCAATAGGCCGGATGCGGTGGCTCAAGCCTGTAATCCCAGCACTTTGGGAGGCTGAGGCAGGTGGGTAATCTGAGGTCAGGAGTTTGAGACCATCCTGGCCAACATATTGAAACCCCATCTCTACTAAAAATACAAAAATTGGCATGGTGGTGCGTGCCTGTAATCCCAGCTACTCAGGAGGCTGAAGCAGGAGAATCCCTTGAACCAGGGCGTTGGAGGTTGCAGTGAGCCAAGATGTCACCACTGCACTCCAGCCTGGAGACAGAGCTAAGACTCCATCTAAAATAAAATAAAATAAAATAAAATTTGGCCGGGCTCGGTGGCTCAAGCCTGTAATCCCAGCACTTTGGGAGGCCGAGGCGGGTGGATCACAAGGTCAGGAGATCGAGACTATCCTGGCTAACATGGTGAAACCCCGTCTCTACTAAAAATACAAAAAACTAGCTGGGCGTGGTGGCGGGCGCCTGTAGTCTCAGCTACTTGGGAGGCTGAGGCGGGAGAATGGTGTGAACCCGGGAGGCGGAGCTTGCAGTGAGCCGAGATCACGCCACTGCACTCCAGCCTGGGAGACACAGCGAGACTCCGTCTCAAAAAAAAAAAAAAAAAAAAAAAAAAAAAAAAAAAAAAATTTAATAATGAGTATTTTGCTAACCTAACTAAGCTGTTATACTATTTCATGTTTTATTATGTTGAATATGATCAAGTAAGACTCAAAAATGCTAAGTGTCTTTTAGAACAAATAGGCTCTTGTATGTTTCTGATAGATACTTAAGAAGTTTAGAACCATTTTCTTCTTTGACATTTACCTGCCAAGTTAAGGGGGAAGAAAAGGAAATTGTCAGGTTTTGCTTGGCCATGTACACTCACTTGAAGTCTTAAAGGAACTTGGGTTCCTTTCACAGGTTTGAAACCCTGGAGGGCCATTCTTCATTTTGAGACTATTGTTTGGGAAGTAAAATTCCATGAAAAAGGACCTGTGTGCATCTCTAGTGATATGTGGGCTGGTGGATTAACAATATCTGCCTTGTCATGTGCACACACACACACGCCAATAATTCTTTTTCCTATTGTATGCTATGACTTCAACTTAAGAAATACCTCTGAAATTCTAGTGCCAAACACACGTTTAAGAAAAATGCATCATATATTTAGCACATAAAGTGCTTTTGTGTGCTTGTGTTCATCTCATAAGATGTAGTGCATATAAAAAATAAACAAGTCATCTGTGTTATGTGCAAAAAAGAGCATGGGGCATGAATAGTGTAGAGGCCGGGGTTCCCATTATTTAATTTGCCTAACAATAGCCTATGGAGCTTGTAAACATGCAGATTCCCATGCCCTCCTGGTGATTGAGTCTGCATTTGTCTAGTTGCCCAGGAATTTGTGTGTTAATGAACATACCAGATGATTAATGACACAGGTAGTGCTGGAAACACTGAGAGGATAACCTTATACTGACTGTGGTGACTATTAATTTGGGCCACACATTTGAGGAAAAGTTATGTCTAAGGATTGTTCACCTGTTAGTTCAGTCATAACATCCCATGTGAGTATGTATGGCAGATACAAGAAGAGTAGGAAAGAATCTCTCTTGCTAAAGGACAGTGGTAAATTTGACATCACTTTTTTGTTTCGAAGAGAAAAACTTCATCTGTTGAATGTAATAATTATTGTATTTACCTCATAGTAAGGATTAAATAAGGTAGTGATTGTAAAATGCTTCTCATTGTATTCCACAGTGTCTGATAAAATGTTTAGTGGACATGATGCATCCTCCTTCTATCATTCATTAGTATTTAAGCTATGGATTTCCTGTTTGCTGCTTTATCTTTAATACAGTGAGTTGACCTAAGGGCTCAGATGATCATTTTGTTTATCGTCTTGTGGTTGAAGAGCAAAGTTTTCTCCTAATCAAAAAAAAAAAAAAAAAAAGAAATGCAGTTTCCCACTCTATTATTCTTTTTAAAAACAAAACAAATATTTTTATTAAAACAGAAGTTGAAGTTTAAAAAGGCATCCACTTTTCCTTATAGGGCTCAAAGTTGTAGTGGCCTGTGGTAATAGAAGATCAGTTTCCGTACAACTTAAAAGTGAACATGGACAGACAGTTCAAATGGCAAGTGACTGCGATAATCCCTTTGTTCTCAGGAAGAGCACAGATCTTCCTTGCTTTATAAAGTAGGAATATTTTTTAAAGGCATAGTTAAATTATCTTAATGGAAATGGAATCAACTCGTGAAGTGTCTGGGTCCTCAAATAAGAGCAGCCTTGTCAATCCCTTGTGACTATATTATCATCAAGAAAATAAACAAGAGCCTTCAGGAACCATTTGCTTTTATCCTAGTAACTTACTTCTCCTACGACTAAAAGGTCAAGCACTTGAATGGTACCTTTATTCTATAATTAGAAAATCTAATATGCTAGAATTTTGAGGGGAGATGAGGAGCCTCTCTTCAACAACTGTTAGCTTTTTATGTACTCTAGCTGCCTAATCTTGGGACTTAGAAGGTTTAACTGGGGTCAAAAAATTTCAAATCTTAAAAGATTTATACAGAGAGAAATCACGTATGATTCAGGCTTTCTTCTTTTTAGTAAAAAGTATTAAGAATTTCTTTGTCAACAGAGAGAGAATGTGGCCTAGGCGGATCGGCACATCCTCACAGCTACTCATGACTTTAGAGGGAACTAGGTGTCCATGGCATCTCCTTCTTTGTATCCAATAAGACACACTTTGAGAAATTAATTTAACCTTGGGGTGTTGGTTTTGGATTCCCTTGTCAAGTATTACAAGTCACGTATCTTTCAAATACAGTACTTACAAAGAACAGGCTTCCTTCTAAAAATGGACTCTTAGAGAATTATGTCTAGATTAAATTCCCTTTCAAGTGAATTGAATTTGAAATACACTGGAGATGATAGCCCTTTCTAGGAAAGATGTATGAAGGCCAGGCGTGGTGACTGATGCCTGTAATCACAGCATTTGGGAGGCCGAGGCGGGTGGATCACCTGAGGTCAGGAGTTCGAGATCAGCCTGACCAACATGGTAAAACCCCGTCTGTATTAAAAATACAAAAATTAGCTGGATGTGGTGGTGCACACCTGTAATCCCAGATACTCAGGAGGCTGAGACGGGAGAATCACTTGAACCCGGGATGTGGAGGTTGCAGTGAGCTGAGCTGAGATTGTGCTATTGCATTCCAGCCTGGGTGACAAGAGTGAAACTCTGTCTCAAAAAAAAAAAAAAGAAAGAAAGAAAAAAACAAGAAGGATGTTTGATAAGGTTCTCCCCTTTTACTGTGTAATATAAAACCAATTATGTTCTATTGGTAGATGATTTCCAACATGGTAGTTTCAACGAAGCAGTTTCCTCCAGTGATGGACACCAGCATTTCAGGCACGTGAATGCCATATGGTGGGTCCTGCAGTCATGTGAACCACTAAGATTTACTGCCTGTTTTTGGAGGCAGATTTCATTAGCGGAGTCTCATTATGATTTTGAAATTTTGTTTAAACAGAATGTTTGTGGAAAAATATTCCCCACATGGAAAATTTTCTGATGGGAATATATGTAGGTTATGTTTGATTGTTATGACAAGTAAAGCACTGCAGGCCCCCTACAAATTATAGAAGTCTCTGGCTAAGTTAGCACCCTGCCACTTCAGAAAAAGCATGGAGTCTGTGATTTCCTTACCATTCTGTTTTACAGTTTGTTTCTACTGAGGAAATTTTGTTTCTCAAAATCTGATTTGTTCAGAATTATCTAAACTGTCCAAATTCACCAGCAAATAGTGACTCTTCCATTTTATTTTGCATAGTATGCATTTTAATTTGGTTTCTAATAAAGCGAAGTCAAACACAGATTGGAATGAGAGAAATGAGGAGACACTCCCTGCCTGAGACCTTGGAAGTGGTGTACACCTTGCTGTTTTGCCAGACAAGTGGACGACTGCTTGATGACTGTTAACTTTTACGATCATGAGTGGTGAAGCCGCTTTCTTTCTCTGCCCCTTTTAATAATCGACTGGTGCCAGCAATTCTTTTAGGCTCAGTATGACAGATCCAGCCCAGTCTCCCATATTGGAAACCGTAATACATTTTTAGTTGGCACACTGCATTTCACATTAAATTGTTCTGTTTCAGTTGTGTTGCTTCTTTCTCCCCAACTGGACTGTTAATTCTTTGAAAACAGGAGAAACGCTAGAATATAGGAAAGAGCCAAGGAAAATCAAGGTTCAGTATCTTCTGAATATTCCCTGTTGATCAAGTTCATCATTGTAATGCATGAAATTTCTATTTAATAAAAGTTTAAACTGTTCTTTAAAATGTTAAAAATATTTTGAGATAAAAGTTAATTTTTAGCATCTAAGTTCTATGGTGGCTGGAGAGTCACTGTGGCAATAAAATAGATTAACTACTTGATAGAAGAAACTCCTCTGAGGTCAGAGAAGCATCCCTGCTTCTCAGAGTGGAGGCAGGCATTTTTAACAGTGAGCTCATGACTATGAAATAGACATGGATCCTGTAACATTTGTGCCTCGCATTTAGTTAGAAAATACTCTCAGAATGGAATGAATCTCACTAAATTGCTATTTTCTCTCGGGTATATTATTCATCTTCTCAGAATTTTCCTGTGTTTTAGTGATTACTTCTTTAAATATCTTCTAACTACTAGTGCCATAAAGATAATATGCTAAAGAAATATGGTTCTAGATGTTTCCACAGTAGAAAATGTATTTTTAAAGTAATTATTTGCAAATGTCAAATGTCAGATTTTTTTTTTTTAGCTCTTAAACATCTTTGATGTGGACAAGTCGAAAATCCTGACAGGAACCTTATTAGATAATAATAAACAATGACGAGTTTGAACAAAAAATTAAATTGCTGGAGATCTTACAAAAGTGAGAGAATTATATTTTGTTTTTACTCCCATTTCATTTCAAATTTGTATAACTATTAAGATGCTTTTATACCATATTATAGAAAATATTTATGTTTATACTAAAAACATACTGAGTTTATGCACTTGCTTTCTGTAATATGCTCTATTGTATTTTAAGTTGTGAAAGACTATGACATATGCATAAGAGTTCCTGCTTGAAGTGTGGTCTTGTCGATAAAAATACAATGACACCTTGTACACATTGCTATACTTGCCATTGTGACAGTTTATACGTTTATTGTATTTTATCTACAGTGGACTGTACAATAAAAATCTTATCTAGAAGGAAAAAAATCCTAAAACCTACTAAGCTTGAATAATGCTTTTACTTGTACTGAGTTTAAGATAGTATCTTGGTTCAATATAAAACATCTGTTTGCACAGGAAGTTTTGTTAGAATCATTTTTTTTTCTTTAAGTGATCCTTTCTTTTCAATACAAAAATACAGCTCCCTATAGTTTAAGGAAAATAAGGTAAACAGAAAATGAAAACCTCATAAAAGTCAATGTAAGATAACCCTACGTGATGCTCCAAGAGACGGAAAACCAAGCCTTAGTGTGCTAGTCCTAAAGGTAGGGGAAACAAGAGCTAAAAATCTACAAACCCAGTGAAGTTTGGGGCCTGGGTTGAGTATATTTTGGAATATTTAGAATATTAGTTGGGCCTGCTTAAAGTTGAATATTTGAGTGTGGGAAAAGATAGGTTTTCCTGATACATGAATGACACAAGATTCTGTCTACATGTGTGAAAACTTAGGTCTTTGATGTGCAGTCGTAGGTCATTTAACGATGAGAATACTGAGAATACATTCTGAGAAATACATGCATCCTTGGGCAATTTTGTCATTGTGCGAACATCGTAGAGTATACTTACCCAAACCTGGATGGTATAGCCTAGGCTATGCTGTTTAACCCAGAACTTTCTAGCACCAGACTTTCTAGCACCAGAGATGGGTTTTATGGGAGACAATTTTTCCATAGACCAGGGGTAGGGGGGCAGGGATGGTTTTGGGATGATTCAAGAGCATTACATTTATTGTGCACTTTATTTCTATTACATTGTAATATATAATGAAATAATTATACAACTCATCATAATGTAGAATCAGTAGGAGCCCTGAGCTTGTTTTCCTGCAACTAGATGGTCCCATCTGGGGGTTTTTGGAGACAATAACAGATCACAAGGCATTGGATTATCATAAGGAGCACACCTTCTAGATCCCTCGCATGCACAGTTCACAGCAGGGTTCATGCTCCAATGAGAATTTAATGCCAATGCTGATGTGACAGTAGGTAGAGCTCAGGTGGTAATGCAAGTGATGGGAAGTGGCTGTAAATACGCATGAAGCTTTGCTCTCTTGCCTGCCACTTACCTCGTGCTGTGTGGCCCACGTTCCAACAGGCCACGAACCGGTACTGGTCCATGGCCCAGGGGTTGGGGACCCCTGGTCTCTCCTATTGTTCCTAGACTACAAAACTGTATAGCATGTTACAGTACTGGGTACTGTAGACAACTGTAACACAATGGTTAAATGTTGGTGTCTCTAAATGTATTTAAACATGGAAAATACACAGTAAAAATCCTGTATCCAAGATTAAAAATGATGTACCTGTATAGGGCAGGTACCATGAATGGAGCTTGCAGGACTGAAAGTTGCTCTGAGTGAGTCAGTGGGTGAGTGGTGAGTGACTGTGAAGGCCTAGGACATTACTATCCACTACTTTAGACCTCATAAACACTTTATGCTTAGGCTATACTAAATTTATAAAATGTTATTTTTTCAATGATAAATTAGTATCAGCTTTAATTTTTTTACATCATAAATTTTTAAATATTGTTGGACTTCCTGACTCTTTTGTAATAAACCTTAGCTTAAAATACTAAGTTTGTATAACTGTACAAAAATATTTTCTTTCCTTATATCCTTATTCTATAGGCCTTTTCAATTAAAAAAAGTATTTTACTTTTTAAATTTAATCAAAACTAAGACACAAGCACACGCATTAGCCTAGGCCTGCACAGGGTCAGGATCATCAATATCACTGTCTTCTTGTCCCACTAGAAGGTCTTCAGGGGCAATAGCATGCCTGGAGCTGTCATCTCCTATGATAACAATGCCTTCTCCTGGATAACTCCTGAAGGACCTGCCTGAGGCTGTTTACAGTTAACGTTTTTAAAATAAGTAGAACGAGTACGTCTAAAATAACGATTAAAAGTATATATATACGCCTGTAATCCCAGCACTTTGGGAGGCAGATCACGAGGTCAGGAGACGGCACCTGGCATAGAAACAAGGCCTAAGGTTTCTATCATCTGGATATCAACCCAGCATGATTCAACATCAGCCTGTTCTGATGACTTCTGAGCTGGAATTAGAATGTAGTTGTTTCCTTCTCCAAACGGTAACACTGCCTTTACCACCCACCCCCCAAAATCTGCCCACACTCTATGTGAAGGGTATGCGCAAAGTCAGGAGACTTAGGATAAACTTCATGTTAATTACATTTTCAAATAATATGCTTGATATATTTTCACATAAAATACTCCAATAGTTCTAAAATTAATCTGAAACAGTACAAATACATCATAAAGTGTCCAAAACGTCTGGAAACAGGAAAAACAGTATATTTGTTGCATCTTTTTTTCTTTAGATTAACAATGGATCCACTGCTTAAACTTTAGAGGTATGTCACCGGAAAAGATCTGGTCTGGTTGAAGAAAAACAAACTGAACATACTATTTGAAAATGTAAATTAACATACTACTTAAAAATAAGTTTATCTGCCGGCCGTGGTGGCTCACGCCCATAATCCCAACACTTTGGGAGGCCGAGGCGGGCAGATCACAAGGTCAGGAGATCGAGACCATCCTGGTTAACACTGTGAAACCCCGTCTCTACTAAAAATACAAAAAATTAGCTGGGTGTGGTGGCGGGTGCCTGTAATCCCAGCAACTACACGGGAGGCTGAGGCAGGAGAATGGCGTGAACCCGTGGGGCGGAGCTTGCAGTGAGTGGTGATCGCACCACTGCACTCCAGCCTGGGTGACAGAGCAAGACTCATCTCAAAAAAAAAAGTATATATATATTTACATAAACTAGTAACATAATCACTTCTTATCAAGTCTTATGTACTGTACATAATCATAGGGTCTATCCTTGTATACAGCTAGCAGCGTAGTAGGTCTGTTTACACCAAGATCACCACAAACATGTGAGTAATGCATTGTACGTTAAGAGGGCTATGACATCATTAAGTGATAGAAAATTTTCAGCTCCATTATAGTCTTATGGGACCATCTTATATGTGGCCTGTTGACCAAAATGCTATAATGTAGTACATGACACTATTAGGGAAATATTTACCATTGCATGACATAGAATCACTGCACTGCATAGCTGCTAACATTTCTGCTCTTGGCTTCTATTTTTTAATGCCTAATCTATCCATGTCCTTTCTCATTTAATGATTTTGATCTCCATGTTGAAAACCTATGCGACCCATCTGTCACCTGACTTTCTGCCTTCTGTGATGGCACAGCCACACACCAATAGCCGGGAAACTAGCTCTGATCAAAGGATGTTACTTTGCTTTGGGGACCTTTCCCTCTGACACTATCCACACTGCCTGCCGCCACTAAGACCAGTCATCACTCCAGCCTGCCTTCACACTGACGTCACTGGGTGCCTCCTGGCTATCACATGCATCCCTGTCTTTGGCCTCTAGTCTTTATGATGTTAGGGATTTATTTTTTCCACTCACAGTTACCTTGTTTGCCCACCTCATAGTCAACCATATGCACTGTCTCAGCTCTTGTTCTCTCATCTTCTGCTCCTCTTAAAGGGAGGAAAGGGTAGAAGTAAGCCTATTGTAGCCTATTATAGATTCACACAAATTCAATCTGTCCATTAATGCAGCTCCACAAGCCGTTTACCTCTCTTTCGTGCAACCCTAAGCTCCCTCTCACAGAGGCCACACATGATTTGATTTTTCTCCTCTGTCTCTCAATGCTACTTTCTTTCACTTCCAAATGTATAGCAAAGATCATGGCAGTCTGGCAGGGACCGCTCTGCATCTCTGGTCATGTTCACCTCCATCTGTCATTTCCTCCCTCCCTGCTTGCTTTTTCTTACACCTCATGCCTCCATGAAATTTCTCTCTGCCTACCATGTCCTTAAAACTGTGGGAAGGCCCTCAGTCTCTCATTCGTTTCCAGTAACCCCAGCTCTTTCTCTTCTACTTTTAAAGATTAGCTCTCACTATCTGAAGACAAAGCAACCAAATAGCTTTTGGTCAAGTGCGCTGTCCTCTGTCAGAACTCTCATACTTAATGTGTGGCCCTCATCTGATTGCTGCATTTTCATCATGAGGATCTCCTTATGTCCTTTCACCCTGGCTTCGAACCATACTGAATTCACACTTCTGATTCTTCTCCAGTTACCTGATGGCTTCTTTCTTACCCTCAGATTTTAAATATGAATGTTTTTAAAAGTTTTTCGTGGTTTTCACTCCTGGTTCTTTGCTTGGCATTCCCTAATCTCAACACTGAACTATATTTTCATGATGCCCCAAAATATGCCTTCACACAGAACTCTCTCCAAAATTGTAACTCCATTTTCTCTCTCTCTCCCTTCCTTCCTTCCGTCTCTCTCTCTCTCTTTCTCTCTTTTTTCTTTTCTTTTCTTTTCTTTTTTTTTCTTTCTTTCTTGGAGATGGAGTCTCACTCTGTTGCCCAGGCTAGAGTACAGTGACGTGATCTCAGCTCACTGCAAACTCCACCTCCAGATTCAACTGATTCTCCTGCCTCAGCCTCCCAAGTAGCTGGGATTACAGGCACCCACCATTACTCCTGGCTAATTTTTGTATTTTTAGTAGAGACAGGGTTTCACCATGTTGGCCATGCTGGTCTTGAACTCCTGATCTCAGGTGATCCACCTGCCTCGGCGTCCCAAAGTGCTGGGATTATAGGCCTGAGCCACTGTGCCCGGCCATCACTCCATTTTCAAATGCCTGCTGGGCATTTCAACTTAATTTTCCTATGATGTCTTACATTTTAGCTCATCTAAACTTTAATCAGTTATCTTCGTCTAAAACCTTTCCCATTCGACATGCCTCCCCCAGTGATTTTTTATTTCCAAATTTATTTTAATTTTTGAAGGAAATATATAAATACTAGTACAGACATATGCCTTTGGCTTGGTGCTAAGATAATCATATGCAGAGTCGGCTATCACTTCAGATTCTGGAATATTTTCCTTCTTAGAAAGTACACTGTATTGCAGATGAGTGGTTTATCTTTGAGTGCAGTGAATGTGGGATGACTTTATTTTTAGCCATTTGTAATGCAAAGCAATGCCCAGATTGTCGATTATTTGCTAATTAAATTCATTGTCCTTTAACAAGTAAAAGCTCACAAGTAAGAATAGTTGCTTCAAGAAATAAATTGGTCTTCCTAATAAATCTAAAAACAAATTAAAAGTTGATTTAAGGTGTCCTGCGGCCATTTCAATATCATCCTTACCTTAGATGAATGTAGAAAAGAAATGTGGGCAGTTTCTAATGTGCTTGTCTTCAAAGCTGCTTTACTGGCAGTTAGCAATCTGCCTCTCCCCACGGCCCCCTGTGAAATTTTCCATGAGGAATTTGTGCACCTCCCTCAATACACAACCATAGATCTTGATTCTACCAAATGCAGAAGCAGTACTTGCACTTACATTTTAAGGAACAAAACATAGTGGCAAAGTGTAACTTGTTTCTTTCATCGCCACCCAATATAAGACAAATAAAGTAAAAATACTGCCTTTCCACATATGTTTACAATTTACCACTTCTTTGTTTCTCTCTACTTTACTCACAAATCCTTTCCAGTGTATTAATAGATTCTGTGGTATGCAAATAATTCATACTGATAGCAGTCATACATACTGCATACATGGTAGCAGTTGCAGGTAGTGGTGTTACAATCACATATCATTAATATATATAATTATAAAATATAAAGATATTGGTGATATAGTTTCCTATTTTCTGCTTATGCTTATCATCAACATACATTCATGGCATGGGATAGTCAAGGCATTGTGGAAAATGCAGTTACGTGACAAGGCACATATAGTCTAGTTGTAAAGAAAAAACAGAAAATTAGGCAGATAAGGCATTGTTGGCAATTGAGTCATTGAGTAAAAAGGTGTTCAGAGGAGGAAGACTTTATGAGTTGTAGGAAAAAATCCTTCTAGTGTATCTTTCCTTTCCAGATCTATGTAGCTTTTCTAGTTTGTTATGGTTTTCTGTTTGTTTATGCCCATTTCACCAGTTACAAGATGCCTTTGCACTTTAGACACCTCTAAAGTAAACGAGCATAAGCAAACAGTTTTCCATGTGTGATGTCCTTGCTATACGTTACACCATCTTTAATTCTTGTGTTTCCTCCACTCCACTCTGAATCACTTCATTTCAGTTCCATGGGAAGAACCTGTTTAGATATTGTTTAGAGATTTTTCTAATGCATATCATGCTCAGTAAATCTGAGTGCCAGTGACAGAGCTTTTATTGTTTCTCTCTGAGAATTCACAGTTAAAAATTATGAGGTCAAGGCAGGAGGATCACTTCAGTCCAGGAGTTCAAAACAAGCCTAGGCAACATAGTGAGACCCTGTTTCTACAAAAAATAAAAAATTAGCTGGGCATGGTGGTACCTGCTTGTGGTCCCAGCTACTCGAGAGGCGAAAATGGGAGGATTGCTTGAGCCCAGGGAGGTTGAGGCTGGAGTATGCTGAGATCACAGCACTGCACTCCAGCTTGGGTGAAAGAGCAAGACCCTGTCTCAAAAACAAAAAAAATTATGACTTGCCATTTGACTGCAAATATCCTTGAAGCATGACAATGATAAAACTATTAAAGACATTTGTTCTGCCTTTTTTTTTTTTAAAACAAGTTCCTCTATCAGGAATGAGATCTTCCCTCTCCCAGCGAATCTCTATCTGGCTAAATTCTACAGTTTCAAGACTCAGTTCAGGAGCCACTTGCTCCGAAAAGCCTTCTGTGCACTGGACACAGTGGCTCATTCCTATAATCCCAGCACTTTGGGAGGCCAAGGCAGGAGGATTGCTTGAGCCCAGGGTTCGAAACCAGCCTGGGCAACAGAGCAAGACAGGTTCTACAAAAATAAAAATAAAAAAACTAGACAGGCATGGTGGTGTGCATCTGTGATCCCAGTTACTTGGGAGGCTGAGGCAGGAGGATGATTTGAGTCCTGGAGGTTGATGCTGCATTCAGCTATGATCATGCCACTGCACTCCAGCCTGTGTGACAGAGTGAGACCCTGTCTCAAAAACAAAAACAACAACAAAAAACTGAACACCCTCCCCCTCCAAAATAAATAATAATAAAAAGCCTTATGTGGTGCCAATCTGGTCTTAGATGCATGAAGCTGCCACATAACACAGATCCAGGGGTCGTTTACTTCCAACTTATATGAATGACACTTCCTGGTTTTATGCAGTTCACAGCCTGAGCAATGGTGTATAGCAGCCTTGGGTACACATTGCCTTCTTTGAGCTCCCGCAGCACCCTGTGCTTTTCTTCATTACTGTATTGTTTCTATTTATATTTCTATCCTTTAACACATTGTAGGTATTTTAGAGACAGGAATTGTGACTTAATTTCTGGCCCACACTCAGTACGTAGTAAAGGTTTGTTTTATTAATTTAAAAAAATGAAGCTTAATGGAACCTCTTGGTAAAATTCATACCTTGATGAAAGCTCTAAAGACCTAAGCTTAATCCACAGTGTTGCTATTTAGCAGTCCAGACTTTCTTCCCAATCCTGACTCCTGATCTAAATACTGGAGTTTCTGGTTCATAAGCATCTTGTTCACCTCATTCCCTGTCCCTTCCCTTCATCTTCGTGTTCTCTATTCTACTGTAACCTAGGTCGTTGGCCATTGTTACTTTCTCCCCATGACTCATCAACTTTACAGAAAGAGTACTAAAGAATCTTTTCAAACCTCTCCACCTCCAATTTCTTCTCCTGTGCTTATTTCTTCTTATTTTCCATTGTGCATCCTCACCATCTTCTTTCTTACTTGCCACTGGAAATTAGAAATTAAGCAGTAAAGGCTGAATTTGGATTTTTTTTTTTTTTTTTTGGTGAGACAGAGTCTCACTCTGTCACCCATGCTGGAATGCTGGAATGCAGTGGCACGATCTCGGCTCACTGAATCTCTTCCTTTTAGATTCAAGGGAGTCTCCTGCCTCAGCCTCCCTAGTAGCTGGAACTACAAGTGCACACCACCATGCCCGGCTAATTTTTATAAAAAATATAAAAATATAAAAAATATTTTAAAATTTTATATTTTTATACTGAACCGAGAAAGGCTTTCGCCATGTTGGCCAGGCTGGTCTCGAACTCCTTACCTCAGGTGATCTGCCCGCCTCGGCCTCCTAAAGTGCTGGGATTACAGGTGTGAGCCACTACGCCTGGCCCTGAATTTGGATTTTTGTATCACTATGTATTTTTCCTCCCTACCTCTCTTCCTAATGAGAAAAAAAAATCCATAGGTTTAATAACATCAATAAAGAATCAAATCTGTCTAAATGAAACAGAACAACTAATTAGAGCACCTGCCTCAAAATAGATTTTTTTTGGTTCTATCAAGACATAGTTTTCAATTGACTTTCCTGATCTACCCTTAATCTGTATGCATAACCACATTCTGCACATAATTTCTCTGTTGCATATAAATAACATTCACCTACATACTCTCTCCTTCCGAGGCTGCATTTCTCAGTCTCTTCTTATATAGAATCAATGCTAAGAGTCCTGTTTTCCGCCGTTGGTGGATATAAAGAGCATGTCTTGCAGACTGGAGGCCTGAGGGTCACATTTGACCTGCAGATGTTTCATTTGGGATGCATACTACCTGTAAACAAAATTATTTTTTAGTCAACATATGAAGATTGGATGATTTCACATAAAAAAACAAGGAGCAACAGATTATTCACTTTACAGCATGGCAAAAATCAGCTGGAACATAGCAATGATGACTTTATTTATACAGGTATCCACTCCCTAGTAGACCGCAGTTCTCCCCACTCCCTATTATCTCCCTGATGCGAATGCCTGATACAACCTGCCCTTCATCTGCACTCTTACATTGTATTGTTTTATTAGAAATGCTTTCTTATATCCATAGCTTTGTTAATTCTGAGGAAATGAAACATAGCTGGGGAGGGCAGTTTATTTCAACAAAATCTGGAAGCTATATTCTTCTTTTGTGTCAGTGAAATACATTCTTACATATCAAATGCAATTTTTAAAAGTATCTCTGGATCTTTACCCAGGTATCCTCACTCATTTAAGTTACTTTTTTGTAGGCATTTATGTTTATGACCTTTAAAAATATAAACAATAATGTTGTTAAAATTATGGCAACACCGCTAGGAAGCATCCACTGACAGTTACACAGAGTAATCCACGTAGAAAAATGTCAGGGCTAGAGAAAGGTGGTTAGTGATGCTGGCATTGCCAAGAATGGCGAAGAGAGGCTCCAATTTAAACTCAGTAATTCTAAATCTCTGTTCAGTACTTACTGCTGTCTTCCTTTCTACCCAAGTGGAAGGTAGGGGCCGGATTCAGAGAGAACAGATGGTATAGGATCTGTCCTAATTTACTCTTTGATACTAACAAGTACAAAAGAGTGAAAACTAGATCACAAAGGAAGACGGCGGATAAGATACATATTCAGAAAGTCATTCCAGTTGTGCATGCCACTTTGAAACAGAAGTGTCTGGTGGCTTCAAAGCCATGCAAGCAATACTACTAAATATGTCATGATATGATGATGGGTGATAGTTTTTAACTTGATTTGCTTTACCTATTAAAGTAAAATTTTGGCAAGTCATTTTTGTATTCTCTAAGATGATAATAACAGTTCTTCCTCTAAATGAGGTATGTCATAGTGCACTTATTTTTAGATGCAGCAAAAATAATTCTTTAGCAGTTTGTCATGACATTATACAGCTATTGGCAGTATAAAACAAAAATTATAGTTTTATTTTCTTTATTCTCCTACACCCTGCCCTCCACTTATCCTTTGTAATTTTTTGAAATTTTCTTCTGTAGAATGAAACTAGAATGCTGCTGGATTTTTTTTTTTTAATCATGCTGTCATTATTCGCTCCATAATTGGTTTATTAGGAAAGTCTGGACAAACCTCTCCTAGCAAGAAAAACTTTTTTTTTTTTTTTTAATAAAAGAGCTCTCATCAGCTTATGCAAGGGCTGAAGTCATGAGGGAATTTTAATTGGAACGTCCACCATGAGCCTATGGCTTTCAGAATTCTCGAAGCTGCTAATTTGGTTCTAAATTAACTTCTAGAAGGAGTGCAAGATTGTTGGATTTAGGAATGTTATTGCTATGTGGAAGAGGGATACCAATAAATAATGCAAAATGAAATGTCTCATGGGAGAAAGAAGCATGTTTTTTGCAGAAGGGTGTTATATGTTGTTATTTGGTTGGTTTTGTGAATGAAGCAGGTATTCTGGTAAGTTCACTCTTGTGTCCTTAATGTCTTCGAGTATATAATTTTGGGATACCAGAGTAAAATAACAATACATTTTAAATAAAAGATAACAATGTCTTCATTTCATACCTAGTTGTCTGGAGGAAAATCACATGAGGCAAATAAGATAAACGAAGAAATCACCTAGGTTGGTCTGGCTAAAATGTATACTTGCTTTTCAGAATGATCTGAATGTTGTTCTGTGGTTTTAAACCAACCATTGACTAGCACAAATGGTCTTTTAAATAATAAATATCTCACATATTTTATTTGATTCACATTTTCAAAATACTGTTTTCGATGAATTTAAAAAACTTTTTTGGTAACTCTTTTTTCTGTTTGTTTTTGTATGAAAATAGAACATTCAACAGAGTTCTTGAATCCTTTCTGCCATTAGCTCATTTTTCTCAAACAAGGTAATAAGAAATTGTAATGGCGTTGACAGTACCTGGGATATTTTCATATTATTTCTCATCATGTCTTTTATCAATTACTAGTTAATGATTCTAAGTTATTTGTATGAAATTTCAATCTCTGCATCCCATTATTATACTTTGTCACTCTTATTTCTAAATAACTTATGTTTGATAAGATAGCTAAATTTACTTTTATATAATCAAAGATATAACGTATTTAAGTTTCACATTTGAGCTTCTACATTAACAGTTCATTAGTCCTTTTATTCTTCCTTTCTAACATTGTTTTAAAGACTACAGGGCCATGAAATACATGGACACAAAAACATTATATTTTTATTTCTTTAGTCACAGCTTTAAAATTTCCATGTTGAATTTCCTTCTAGTCCATTTTGGCAAGATACTGTAACCTCTGTTCATTCCTGCTTATACTCCAGTGTCATGTCTGATTTGAAGTTCTCTTCTTTTCTCCCAGGAGTAGACTATGGCCTTGCCTCCTTGGACTTTGGTGATAATAGGACAATATGGTCTCTAGATCCTCACTTCCTCTTCCTTTTCAAGGCCTAGTCCCTTAGAGAGACTAGGCCTAAGCTCTAGGGAGAGAGAGAAGTCGTGGAAGAAGATCCTGCTAGATAAGTAGGCTGCTCCGTTCCTTCTGGTTCCACCTCATGCTCTGCTGAGAGAATGGCTTTCTGAATAGATGCTTTATATTTGGGGAAAGAGGGTGATGGCTTTGTTCATCCTCCATTTGGTGACTTCTGTGGCTGCCGACTCCTGCAGAGTGGGTCAGCTAGTTTCCCTGGAGTGCTTTCAGAAGACCATGTTTTCAGTTCATTCTCATGATGGAATACTCCTCACTTGGCTGTGCCCTTCCTCTGTCTTGCTTGATTCTTCATAGAGTACCACAGGAATCACAGGAATCCTCTTCTATGTCCACTGATATGCTATGGGAACATGGAAGGGGCTGCCTTACTGATTTTCATCACGAGTGTATTGAACTTTTGTCCTTCTAAGACCTGCTGACATAGGCTACTCTGAAGGCCTTTCTGCTGTCAGACAACTCTGTCCTCAAATGGGTGGAGACTACCAGGTTCTATAGTTTGTCCCACATTCCTGGGGATAGACATTAACTTCACCTACAAACTGTTTCACCATGCTCAACTCAGGCTCAGAAATCAACCAGCCAGGCTTTCTCACCAATGGCTATAAATGAGTCTCCTCTGAAATGCTTGTCTTTGGAAATAATTTATGCCTCTCTCATGTTTAGGGTAATGAGAAGTGACCTTTCAACACAAATAGCACACACTCAGGAAATCTGAGCTACCCTTTAGGTTCCTTATTCTACAGATTGAGGGAAAAGAGAGCAGCGAGGAAGACTGGTGCATGGAAAACTGGTTCTGCCACCTCTTGATAGACCCGTTGGGAAGAGGAACACTCCTGGTGGCATGTTGTTACACCATTTTGGACCCCAGTTGTAATACAAAATGTCCCTCTCAACATGCTATTAGAAGTGTGTGTGTGTGCACGTGTGCAGTGTCCTATTTTCTATGGATTTTAAGCTACTTTGAGGCAGAAACCATGTCTTGCTGCTTTTTTCATCTCCGCTAATTACCCTGTAACAACAAAACCCATAACAAACAGTGGTAATAATAAGCAAAGACTTCAATGATGCTTACTATCTATAGACCAGACACTGTTCTAAATGCCATATATATATATTTATGCTTTTAATTCTCACAAACCCTATGAGGTTGATATTACTGTTGTAATTTCAGCTTGTGAAAATAGGTATAGGTAGTTTAGTAACTTGCCCACGGTTTACACAGCTGACAAGAGGTGAAGCTGAGATTTGGACCCAGTCAGCCTGGCTCTGGGGCTGGTCTATACTGATCGTCCTTATCATAAACATATACACATGGTGACCAGATATAAAGACAATTAGACACAAGGATTATTTGATCAGTCAGACTTGGTATGTGAAGAAACACATCAAACTTGAAGTAATTAAGTGAAAAAAACACATTTTCATGCATGAAATTTTACATGGTTGGACCCAATGAATATAAAATCTTATGGATTAAATGGAATAAAAAAGATTACTTTTGAATGAATTGAGTACATTAAGGCAATTCCTGCCAAAGCTAAGAGAGCAGTTTTCTGGTGAATAACTGTCCCTGAATGTATCAGTAGTGCTTACAAAGGTAAGTTTTTAAAATTCCAAAGCATAATGGTTATCTAATCTCAGATACAATCTGGTACCTGTGTTTTTGTTGATAGGAAAATAGAATGTACTCAAAGTTCCAATCAGAGCAAACATTGTTCTCTCTCTCCTTCTCCTTAAAATCACTGATAATTGCCTCCTGTCTTTACATAGATACTTTTCAGGCGATATCCCTCTCTCCCTCATACTCTTCTCTTACCCTCTGCCCCTCATTCTCTACCCACCAATTTTTCCTTCATTCTCTGCTCTCTGGACGCAACAACGCAAGCAGGCTGTGGGGTGTGCGGACTCCCCTGTTTGCCTCTCCTCCAGTCATGGAGTTCCTGTCAGCTCTAACAGTGACTGTCTGCGGTAAACTCAACTCTTGTGACACTGCCATTGTAGAGAAAAAGGAGAAAACCGGTCGATTCAAACACAGCAGTTTTCCCAAGCTGTTAAACCTAGTCCATCTAAAACAAATTTCCATGAACCATTTCAAATTGTTAAAACAAACAAGTAAATTCATTGAATACGGTTGGTGAATTAGCTTTCAGCAAACTGGCTTTAAATGAAGTGGTTGTTCAGCCAACTGGTGACATGATGAATTATCTTTTGGGTTATTGGCCTTGAGGCTGCCTTGGCTCCTGCCTTCTTAATTGTACAGCTCCCCTTGGATGCCAGGAGGTGCCCCTGCATCCTTTGTGCGTATGCTCATTAGCATCTGTCACTTGATAGAAAGAGTCCCAGCTAATACTTCTGAACCTGCTGGATTTTGGATTCTCTGCTGAAATTTTCTGGCCACAATGACCACTGACTTCCATGTGGCCAAATCCAGTGGCTACACTTCTATCTTTATAGTTCTTGATAATTCTAACCTTTTTTTCCTTATTAACCATTCTCTGCTACTAAAAATCTCTTTCTTTGGTTTCTAGAATCCCTCTTTCCAGGATCTGTGGCCTTTCTGTTATTTCTGTCACCTTTACAAATCTGTCTTCAACTACCCACTCCTTTAATATAGGGTCTTTTTCCAGGACTCAGTCTTTGATCTTCTGGTTATCTTACTTTACATCTTAGAGGTGCTTATCCTCACCCATGGCTTCCACTAATGTACCTACACTGATGATTCTCAAGGTATATCTCCTGTTTTGGCTTACTGCTGATCTCTAGACACATGTCCCACTCTCTGTTTGTTACCTCAATTTGATTATCTCACAAGCACTTCAAACGCTCATCATTCTTTTCCAAATTTTCCTCTTTGACAATGCTACCCTAATAAATAACACCACTCAGTATACCAAAGCATGACTCTTTCTCAGTCACTCCTGCCATATCCATTCAGTCATTAAAGCCTGCCATTTCCATCTCCCTAATCAACATCAGTCTCATCAATCTACCTACCTACCTACCTATATCTTGTTTCCCCTCTTCATCACTATTGATCCTGCCCTAGTGCAGATAGACGTCTATTCTCGTCCAAATCACCACATCTGCTCCTGAGTGATTATTTTCTTTGTAATCTCACCACTTCCCAATCTATTCTTAACACTGTGACCTTGGAGAAAGCTTCCAAGGTGCATTTCTAATCATGTCACCTCTTTGGGTAAAAGTTGTCCTTACATGTCCGCTCCCTTCAACACAAGGACCATTTCATTAGCATGAACATAAGAGCTTTATAAATTGGCCTTGGCTTAGCTCCCTAACCTTTATTCTTTCACTTTCTGAGATGTATTCATCACTCCAGCAACATTTCCCACACGTACTATGTAAATTAGTGACCCTCAGCTGTTGCTCCTGTTCTGTAAGACCCATGTGAACCATCACCTCCCATAGGAAACCTTCTCTTTTCACCCAACCTAAGTGCTCTTCTTTTGTGTTCCTATAGCATCTTGTACATGCACATCTCTACCTTAATGCTTACCATACTTTTCTGGAATAATCTATTTACTTTCCTGTCTCTTACACAGAAGTCCAAATTCTATTCACGTTATTTCTCCAGAACCCAGCCCAGTACATAGTAGGTAACTAATGAAAGTGTATTAAATAAATGATTGAAATATCATAAATTAAGATACTAGCAGAGATTTTCTAAATTTAAAAATTCACATAAGTTCTCTGAACAATTCCACTTGTGTAATTTAATTTTGATTCTCAAATACTCTTAGTTTTGAGGACCATTGCATTCTTGCTAACTACATATTTCAAGTAATATTTCATGAAGCTATATATGCAAAATAAAGTATAGCCATTTTCTTGAATAAGAGTACAATAAAGTGCATGATACAGAAAAACTGGTGATCTGAATGACTGAAACTACAGTGTTTTTCTCATCTTTGTCTGTTGTCATATCCTGTCTGTCATGATGACTGCTAATTATTATTGTACAGTAGGTATGAGACCTGTAGGTTACCAGAAAGCCAGAAAAGCCAGAAGCATTGTATTTTATTATGAACTCATCCTTCTCTAATCCACAATACAGCTATTTCCTTTTTTTTTTTTCTTTTTTTAAGGCAGAGTCTTGCTCTGCCGTCCAGCTTGGAGTGCAGTGGCATGATCTTACCTTACTGCAACCTCCGCCTCCTGGGTTCAAGTGATTCTCCTGTCTCAGCCTCTTCAGTAGCTGGAATTACAGGCACGTACCACCACACCTGGCTAATTTTTTATTTTAGTAGAGACGGAGTGTCACCATGTTGGCTGGGCTGGTCTAGAACTCCTGACCTCAGGTGATCTGCCTGCCTCGGTCTCCCAAAATGTTGGAATTATAGGCATGAGCCACCGTACCCAGATGCTATTTACTTTTAATTAAGTTGTTTTAAATGATTATCTGGCATCTGCAGTAACTCAGTAATATGAATATAGTAAACTTTTAGGTATTTCACTTATCTCTTGCATAGTGTATTAAATTATTAAGACTCTCCTTTTGGCAAAATTTTTCTAGAATGTAGCATCTTAAAGTCTAAACCTCTTTTTAAAAATAATCCCATTTTTTTCTCTAGAGTTTGAGTAATCAAGAGGTTCTCCTATTCACCGTTTCCTTAGCATGGTACCATGTATTCAGAGGGTACCCAGTAATTATATCTTAAATCCGCATTTCTGAAACTGTGTTTTTCTTTCAGTTATGCCACATTTAGAAGAGTTTTAACCCAGTAAAGCCTTTATATTCTTTGCAAGGCTTAGGGTTTATTCAAGGACATAACAACAGATAACAGGAGGTAAGGTTGCATGTTTCTTAATCTTCTTGGAGTTCTGGACCCCTTAATAATCTGATATAGGTCATTTCTCAAGGAAAATACACATACTCATATACTCACAAATGTTGACTGCAAGTTCAGGGCATCATAGATCTCTAAAAGAATTTCATTGACCTTCTAGGGTCCATGGGACTCAGATGAGCTCTGGAGTCGGGTTTGGTTTTCCCTGCAGTGAAGAATGTTGTGTTGGGATGTGATAGAAGGTGAGGCCAAACCAGAGGTAACCAAGAGATAGAGAAGGGCTTGGAATTCATGAAAGTAGTTGGGGTTTCCTCCTAAAGAAACAATTAGACCTGTGATAAGTAAATTGAAGGACATTTACAAAACCAAGACTAATACATCAGAAAGTAAAATTTTCATTTATTTGATGGAGAAGCTTGATATAATTTTCCCTAAACTTCAAGGGGAATATTGGATTTCCATAGTCACCTCTGTGCTCAGTGAAATGACTGCAAGTAGGAAACTTCCCATTTAATTAGGCTGAATTGATTTACATTGAATTGGGAGAAGTTAAGTATTATTATCTACAAAATATAAGGCTTGCTTATGTCAAGTATTTTGTCTACCAGCAATACAAAACCATAAAATTATGTCCAGTCCAGTCTCATGAATATAATTGGGAACCTTAGAAGTGTCAGGCACTGTGCTAGTGTCTAAAAAGAAAATAAAGATGTGTTTAAGAGACTGTAGCTTCTTGGATAGCTTGAGAAAGAAACACAGAAAGAACTTTGTTAAACGGTACAACTCAGGTCCAGTCATGAAGGGAATGAAGAAGATTTGATCTTACCTGGTGGAATCTAGGAAGGCCCCACAGAAGAGATGGAACTTGAGCAGGCTTTGAAAACAGATTGTATTTTGTGGAAGTAAAGTGTGGAGACAATTTTAGATACAAATATGTTCTGAGCAAAAACATGCAGATTAGAAAGAGTGAGAAGGATAAGTCATGTTCTGGAGTTGGGGCAGAGGTGTTATGACGTGGGTTAAGGAAATATTCTACATGGCATAACTTACTTTGCGTTTCACACTCAACAAATATTGAGCACTTACTATGTGTAAGTAGAGAGAGACAAATGATAAACAATGATCATAGTTGAAAAATCATAAATTGTTTTAGAAGGTGATTATGTGCTATGAAATTTTTTTAAAGAGCAGATGAAGGGATTGGGAGTGCCTTGTAAGATGAAAGCTAACACTTTAATTTGAATGGGCCAAGCATAATTCATTGAGAATTCAAGTGACATTTGAGCAAATACTTGAAAGGGATGACAAAAAGAACCATTAAGATATCTTAGGAGAGAATGCTCCAGGAAAAGAGTTACAAGGCCAAAGTGTGCCTGGTGTGTTCAAAGAATAACATGGGGGCCAGTATAACTACAGCTGAATAGGTAGAACAGAAGTCAGAAATACAGTCAGAGAAGTAAACTGATGTGTAGCGGGGTTATAGGGAGGTGAGTCCTATAGGTTCTGACAGAAGGTTTAAGGACTTTCTTGCTTCCTCTGCCAACACTTTCTCCAAACATTCAATAGTTCCCTAGTTTCAGTAACGCACAGAAAATAAGGAGTAAATGTTTTCCCATAGCTTTCCATTAGAAGGGCTGTGGTGATTCATCTATTCACATCTCAGCAGACAGAATCAACATAATCTCCATATGATTTAAAGTTTTTTATTCAACCTCATAAATCTCTGAAATGTAGATGATCTTAGGAGATTTCAAATAGTAAGGAAGCAATATTTCAGGTTGTTAAGTATTCTTTGTATTGACATATACCCACGTTGCATTGGACACAACAGGTATGATGAGCCCTTTTTCACTTGGAGAGACACACACACACGCACACACGTAAAACCAATTGGATACATGGATGGATGGACATATCTCTCTCTCTCTCTCTCTATATATATAAATAAAATATATAAAATATATATAATATATAAAATATATAATATATAAAAATTTATATATAATATATAAAATATATAATATATAAAAATATATTATATATAAATAATATATTATTTATATATTATATAATATAATTTTATATAATTTATATAATATATAATATAAATATAATATATAATATATATATAATATATATAAAATATTATATTGACTCACACAGTTATGGAGGCTTAGAGATTCCACCATCTGCTTCCTGCAAGCAGGAGACCCAAGGAAGCCAGTGGTGTAGTTTGAGGGCCTGAGACCCAGAGCACTGATGGTGTAGATTCCAGTTGGGTTCTAAAAGCCTGAGAATCAAGAGTGCTGAGAGTAGGAGAGAAGGTCAGTGTTTCAGAGCTCAAGCAGTCAGGCAGAGAGGGAAATTCAACCTTCCTCCTCCTTTTTGTTCTATTCATGCTCTCAGTGGATTGATGATGCCAGCCCACACTGAGGAGGGTAATCTGCTTTGCTCAGTCCACAAATACAAATACAAATGCCAATCTCTTTTGGAATCATATTCATAGTCAGGACCAGAAATGAATTTTGAACAGCTATCTGGGCACCCCATGGCTCAGTTAACTTGACACATGAAGTTGACCATCACAGGCTCTATAAGAGAGACATTATTCTGATTTTAAAAAAGCATTACCTGAAGCTTACAATGGTTAAATAATCTTTCCCAGGTGCACTGCTTATTCAATATTAGTTCATGTTGCTCAGATTCAAAATTCTTTGTAATTTCCACTTTATTAAATTGTTTTCTTCATTTTAACTCTCTTTGAACAATATGTAGCTAGAATCTGGTAGAAGAAATAAATTGTTAACAGATACAGCTACTGGGTGTTCGTCCTTACTGGATATGACAGTAAATTAGATACGACTAGATTAGGTAGTATGGGTTGAAAAGTGTTGCGTTCAAATCACAGCTTTGTCTCTCATGAACAGTGTAGCTTTGGTCAGGTTATTTTCAGTTTTGAGCTTTTACTTCCTGGTCTATAAAATGAGGATAATCACATTAACCTTCCAGGGTTGTTGGGAGAATCAACTGGGGGCATATTTTGGACGAAGTAAAGCTTCAGTTTTTGTTACTTGAATATAACAGGATCTTTTCTTCTTGTGCTTGGCAAAGTATGTTTCTATATCAAAGATTAATAGTCTAAGCTATGTCACAACTTTAAGATTGCATGTAATATGTCTTACTGTACAATATTATAATTAGGTTTTCAGTAAGAAAAGTTCATTACCAGTCTTGCATGACAAGTTGTATTAACCTCATTTAACCCAGTCAACTGTTCTGTAGTGCCAAATGCAGACATTTTTTGACAATCTGTCCTCTTAATCTTTGCATAATTTAATTATTTCAGTTTCAACAATCTGTCTCTGTGCTCTGGAGCTTATATCTTCTCTTGCTAAGTTACTTGATTCCTCCTACCTAGAAAATAATGACTAAAAATATATCTTTAACTCAATTTCTTTTATTACTTACCATCCATCTGTAGTCAAATATTGTCAGTTAAATGTTAGACCATTAAAGCTCTGTAGTTTTTGTTTCCTTGTAATGCTTAAAACCATTATTGAACTTGCAAAGGATTTGCAGCTAATAACTGAATTTTGATCAAAGTTTTTAGTTTCTAAAACGTATTAATAGAAATTCAGAATGGCTTTGCTTTGATTTGTGGATTTAATTGATATTACCTTTGTGGTGTAGTAGAATCCCTTAGAGTGCCATTGGCTTAATCTCGTCCTGCTCTTACTGTGAAAGAGGTGGGCATTGGACAAATGATACTACCTGTATGTTCAGGTGAATTTAGGATTAAAAAATATATAGAAACTAACATATTTTGAAATTGATAGCTATAGCCTTTGGAACTTTTTGGAATAAAAAGTAATACTTTTGAACGTGTTGTAATAGCATTATAGACATCTTCATGGTAATTTGCTTCTGACTTTTTTAAAGTTGTGAGACTTTGGTATTTGTTTAGTAAAAATATTGCTTGCCTTCAGAACTGTAACATTTGTTAGATCAGCAAACCAAAATGTTCCCTTAACATTGTGTAGGTGTTATGCTTTTTGTTGATAATGTACTGTTATTCATTTTCTATTAATGTTTGGAAAATAAACCTAGAATCTAAGAAAGTCAGTGTGTATCCAGTGTGGATCATTAGAGTCAGGGAAGCCCTTACTCATCCGTGTGTGTGGGAAGGAGGCAGAAGTGGAGCATTTATATCTTTGATAAAGTATGCTTTATGGAAATTATACTGGAACATTGATATTCCAAGACACAATTCCTGTGGAAGTCCCATTGTAACAAGGGTAATGACTTAAATCACTTCAAGTTATTTAGTTTTGGAGGATGGTTGTCATGAGGATGCCCACTGCCACATCAAGCTATCTTCATTTTCCTTTGCAAACCAATTTGGAATGCATTCTTAGTGACATTGAAGATTCTTCCATTAGAGTTTGCAAATTTTGAGGGTAACAGTTTTCCTGTTACATATTAAAAATAAGTCTACATATCTCTTAAGAATCTTAAGAATGTTTATAGCAAGTTTTTCTAAGTATGGTGATGAATAAGGAAATATAAGTAGATTTTGTCTGATTAATAACTTGAAAAACAATAAAATAATTTTGTGGGATTGTATTGGTAGCAACCTAATCACAATCAGTTGTTCTCATTTAAAGCATTAAAAGTTAATCCTGAGAGCAAGAAATTAGATTTGTTTATAAAAAGTAGATGAAAAGACCAGGCTGTTCACTTAATAATTAATAACCATAGCTGGAATTTGCCTATCAGTTATTATTTACCAGGTACAGTGATAAGCCGTGTGTGTGTGTGTGTGTGTGTGTGTAGTATATATATAATACCTAATGAACAATGAGATAGGTGCTGGCGGTATCCTAATTTTTTATATAAAGAAGCAAAGGCTTAAAGAATTTAATGACGTGCCCAAGTCTACACAGCTGATGAGAGTTAGTATTCAGACCAGGAAAATAATCTGACCAGAATTCACACCCTCAAACACCCACTCCATTGTACCTGAACTAAGTCTACCTAGTAGGTCAAAGAACCCCACCATAGTGTGACTGCTAGAATATGGCAATTTATAGATTAATTTAGAGTGATGGCTTTCAACTTCCATCGTGCATCAGGATTATAAAGGGAGTTTAAAAAACAATTATAATAAAAATACATTTGGATGTATTAGGTACAAAAGCTTAATACCAGATAAGCCAAGCTGACTTCACTCTCGAGAACAGTGTAACTGGCCTATACTTGACACTTTCCCTGGGTGATTTCTTCTCTGTATTCAGGTTGCCACTCCCAAGTTCTTTCACAGTGGCAGTCTATGAGTGTCTCCCAGAGTAACTTCCCTGAACATTTTTTATTACATTCCTTTTATAAGTTTTCTTTAAAACACTTTTAATTTTGTGAAATTGTGTTATTTTACTCGTGTATTGTTGGTGTCTTTGCTAAGATGTAAATAATGTGAAAAGATATCTTGTCTGTCTTGTAGATATATATATCTCTAGCATAAGATAGGAACTTTGGGCCAGGCGTGGTGGCTCAGGCCTGTAATCTTAGCACTTTGGGAGGATGGGGCAGGTGGATCACCTAAAGTCAGGAGTTCAAGACCAGCCTGGACAATATGGTGAAAACCCATCTCTGCTAATTATACAAAAAATAGAATAGAATAGAATAGAATAGAATAGAATAGAATAGAATAGAATAGAATAGAGTAGAGTAGAGTAGAGTAGAGTAGAGTAGAGTAGAGTAGAGTAGAGTAGAATAGAATAGAATAGAATAGAATAGAATAGAATAGAATAGAATAAAAACAAGCATGGTGGTGCATGCCTGTAATCTCAGCTACTTGGGAGGCTGAGGCAGGAGAATTTGCTTGAACCCGGGAAGCAGAGGTTGCAGTGAGCTGAGGTCATACCATTGCACTTCAGCCTGGGTGATAAGAGTGAAACTCTGTCCCCCCCAAAAAAGATAGGAACTTTGGTATATAGTAAGAATTCAATAAATGTCTGTTGAATGAATGTGTTAACGACAAAGTTAGGATAGACTTTTGTTTAGTTCATCTGTTTAAGTTCATCTGCTAAGCCAGTTATCCCAACGGTAGACACAAAGTCTACATGTATCATTGTTTCCTAGGTGACTGGGAGGAGAATACAGATGTTGTACAGATAGGGGTATGCTGGATTCAGTTTAAAATTAATACTATTTGATAAACCCTTCATTTGTAGATTTGAGGATAAAACAGTTTCTGAAGAATGTTTTCCATTAATATGACAATACTAATACATCTTTGATATGTAGCAAGGCTAATTTTTAGACTATCAAAAAAAGTTTAAGATAATGCTTTTTGCATGGGTTTGTTTCATTAGTAATACCAGATGTATTTCTGTTGTTTATACCATTTTAATGGGAATCTTGAGTTTCAAATTTTAAACTGTATCGTTCTTTGGTGCCACTGCTTTTCAATCTTGGTATTCCATTCTTTGAATAAGATCAAATTGGTTGGGAAAAATTCCTTTTGTAGAGATGGGAAGTTGGGTAGTAGGGGATGATTAAATTATTTCATAGGAAAGGTTTTTGGCTTATTCCACATGGCAGTTTCTAGGACTGCCAAGGTGATGTACAAATTCCTAGTATAACACAAAGGACAGTCTAAACCTGGAGTGAAACCAGATTAGTGTTTATTATGGGATGGAGAAGGCTTCTTCAGATAGATTATTTTGAAGGAGGGAGGGGGCAGTTGTGTTTTATTCCACCCAAATATATTTTGACCTGCTGGCAGTTGGAGTTTGCTGGTGTGTTAAATAACAATAGATTCAGGGCACCCTTTAGTGTGAAGGGGGCTTACAGATAACTTAGTTCAATTATCTCATTTTAAATCTGAGGAAACTGAAACCCAGAAAAAAGACTTCCCTCGTAGCTACATGCTCTGTCTTCCTAGCTAGTATTAATGAATGGTTCACTGATATTGTGGTGTTTATTCTAGAGGTGTTTTTGTTTTGTACTTATAGAGCTTAAAACTACACGTTTTAAATATAATAATATAAGTGCATATGGATAATATATTATAAAATGTTCCTGGGTAAGAGCTCTAAAGCATAAGTGTTTATTTGAAGTAACAATTTGAAACTAAGGTTGTTTTGTATACATAGCTAAAATAAAATTATTTTTATTTCAAGAACTCCAAGGTCATAAACTCAAAGTTTTTTTTGTTGTTGTTGGTTATTTGTTTATTTAAGGTTTGGGCTATACCATTGCAGTTCTGTACAGGTTCACTCTCACAGTGCCAAAACAAATTTACTCCTGGTGTTTATATAAAGATGGCTACATAAACCTCAAGTTGCAAAACACTAAAGGCACTTGGAAAGAAATACCCTAAATTAGACTATGTGAAATAAGTCAGGTTGCTAAGTTAAAGGAAAAAAATAAGATGCTCACTGTACTTGTTGGGTCTCATCTTAGAGCTGTAGAATTTCATTTCCCTGTTGGGGGATGTTGTCTTGAAAAAGCATGGCCTTCTGGGTTAAGTCAATGAGGGTGCAAATCACTCTGCTATTTATGAGCCAAGGGTTTTGGATAAGTGACAGAATGATCCTGACCTTCTTTGACTCAGCTGCAAAATTATCCTGAGATAAAAGTAGAGTGAGCAGGGATGTGTCCCAAATCATCAACATTAGTGGAGTACAGACATTTAAAAAAACAAAATTTTGGTCGGGCGCGGTGGCTCATGCATGTAATCCCAGCACTTTGGGAGGCTGAGGTATGCAAATCACTTGAGTTTGACACCAGCCTGGTCAACATGGCAAAACCCCATCTCTACTAAAAATAAAAAATTAGCTGGGCATGGTGGTGGATGCCTGTAATCCCGGCTACTCGGGAGGCTGAGGCAGGAGAACTGCTTGAACCCAGGAGGCAAGGTTGCAGTGGGCTGGGATTGTACCACTGTACTCCAGCCTGGATGACAGAGCAAGACTCTGTCTCAGAAAAAAAAAAAAAAAAATTAATGGCGCCATTTAAAATAGTGTGAAATGTACATGTTGACAACATATACACTGAGCTTAGTACCAAATTAGCAAAAAAGGAATTAAAATAGAAAGTTGTCATGTGACAAGCACTGTTACTGATACTACCTTATGTGGTACATTACCAAGATGATCTGATGGTGCTGCTTACCCTGGGCTCAGTATTACCATGACTGCTCTGACTTTGATGATGCCAACCTCACAGGGGTGTTATGGAGATTGAAATAGCGTATGAAATGCTGTAATGGCATGACAGCCATTGGCCACTATGACAGGGGCTGCTTCTCAGTTCTCTCAGTTTAACATTGTGCTGTCTTTACTAATCAACTTACAGTCTTTTCTACTGGACTTTCAGCAGAGTAAGGCTACTGTTGTTTTATCCTTTATGTCTACCAAACACAGTGCCTGAAATGGAAGAGATCTTCTTTAAAGAGTTCAAATGAATGTATACAATCATCCACAAGTTACTTAACTGGAAATCATGTTTTCATTTTCAAAGCTAAATCTTTGTGCTAATGAAAAAGGGGAACTAATCAAGGAGGGTTAAATACGTATTCTACTCCTATGATGGCCTCAACCTTCGACAACCTTGGCCTCAAACTGATGTCCTTATGTTAGGCAGCAGTAAAGCCAGGAAGCTCCAGTGGTGATTATCTCAGTACGAGAACAGACTGTCTTTGTATTATCTCTCACTGGATCTCCCCTCTGAATTTCAGTTCATTTGAAATATAAAAAGTTGAAATTCATAAAATAAAATTATCACTTATTTGTGTTATTTTCCTTGGGTATAAATGATCTAGTTAAATGGAAAATAGAACTCTTCTTAAAATAAAATCCAAACTGTATTTGTACTCCAGTTTAAAGATTTCTTTGAGGGTTTGAAGCCTTTTAATCATGGTGATTTAGTCATATAGGTATCATAATAATTATAAGGACATTTGTCAAGTCCTTAAGTCCTTAGAAGCAAGGTACAAGGCAATCAACATTCAGCACCTTTCTTGAGAATACATAACATACACCCTATCAAGTAACTTGGTTTTTAACAGTGGCCTTGACTTGAAAAATAAATCTCTAAGTTACTGTGCAGTAAATCTCAGAATCATTTATCTTACAGTTTATTACAGAGCAAGTTGAAGGTGATAAAATTCTTATCAACAAGGAGTTCACAGTTTTATATGTGATTAAGGACATGCACTTCTGGTTATTTATAACATATGTCCAGATTTTAAAAACCCTCATTATCATAAAATCAGCTGTGACATATAAATCGATTGAAAAACAAGCCAGAGTTCTTACACCTTTTCTGAAAAGGAAAAGTAGATGTATCTTTCCCCGGTTTTTATAACATACATTTTTCATTTGTTGATGGCAGATAGTTGAAGTAAAAAACTCAGAACCTTCACATGAGAGCTCAGCGAATGTTTTTGGCAAAATAGAAACACCAAATATTCACTGTTATCCACCTTGCCTTTTACACTTGGAGCTCATTCCATATTAGTACATATAGAATCTCCTCATTCTTTTTTAGTGGCTACTTAATAGCCCTTTATTTGAATTAACGTAATGTAGTTAACGATTCTCCTATGGCAGGAAATGTATGTTGTTTCTGAATTTTTACTGATATAAACAATCATGCAAAGAATATCTGTGTGCATGTGTCATTGAACTAATGGGTTGAGTACTCTGTAGAATAAATTCCTAGCAGTAAAATTGCTAGGTCCTTGGGTCAACATGCTTTTTTAATAAAGATGGCCAAATTGCCCTTCATAAAAGTTCTATCAATTTGTATTCCCACCAGGAGTTCAAGAAGATATATAATTCTTCAAATATGTATGTCAAACTTTCAGATTTTTACAAGTCTGATAGATGAACAATGGTATCTGTGCTTTTGGAATTTATAAAGCTCTTGTAACAAATAGGAGCATTTGAAGTTATTTACGTTTCATTTTCTATGAACTCTCATTGTGTTTTCTGCCCATTTTTCTCTTGGATTGTTGGTATTCTTTTGATTCATTGAAACTCTTTCCATATTGGAAAATGTATCCCTTTGTGATACAATTTGCAAGTATTATTTTCCTCATTTGCCATTTATCTTAGGGCATTTTAGCGACATGTTTTGCCAGGAAGAAAATTTAGATTTTTACCTATTCAACTTATGAATATTTCACTTTATGGATTCTCATAGTGCACGTGTGTGTGTGCGTGCGCACACACACACACACACACACACACACACCCCTATTAATTTCTAGCGTTTTTAGCTGGTATCGATTTTGATAGAGAATAGATAGAGATCAAATCTGAATTTTTGCCAGATGGTGTTCCAGTCATCTCAACACCATTTAATCTCTCTTCTGATTCAACATGCCATTTATATCATAAACCAAACTCCTATATATTTCTGGATTTGTGTCTAGATTCTATGCTGTTCCATTGATCTTTTAATGCAACAGAACAACAATATTTTAATTGCAGTAGACTTATAATAAAACCATTCTTCACTCCCTCTTCATTAAATTATTTCCTAAGAATTTTCTATTTGTGCACATTCATTTTTCCATGTGATTTAGATAAACATATTTGTGGAGTTCTAAGAAATATGTTGTGATCGTATTGAAGGTTGTGCACCAGTATCAGTTTTCTCAAGTACTAGACCTTTGTGGTTGTAGGAGAAGGCGATTTCATTGAATTTGGGCATCCATGTCATACTAACTTCATATAAATAATTTGAAAGACTGTGTTCTTTTTCTATGCTTTTGATCTGTTTCAATAGTATTGGAGGTATCTGTAATTTCAAATTTTCAAATTTGACATAGTATTGAAGCTATTTACTCTTTACAATTTTATTTCACCAGGGAACTACCTAAGATTGGTGCTTGTTCAAAGGTATGGGAGAGTGCAGTGAGGAATCACTTAATATAATTTTTACCCGTTAAGATATTTATATACTCTGCTCATCTGGGTCAGTTTTTATAAATTGCATTTTCTTAGTAACCAATACATTTCTTATAGATTTTCAAATGTATTTGCAAGTTGATGTGAATGATAGCAACCGTTTATGTATTTTCATTTTCTCTGTTGTGAGGTTATTTCCCCCTACTCATTGTGTATATGTGGATGGGTGTGTATGGACCTCCCATTCTTTATTAGTTTTGTTTGTTATTTATCCTATTTTTTAAAAAAAGTCTCTTGTATTTTTTAATTCTACAACATTTCTGCCCTCTAATTAATTTTTTGTTTCTCCTTTCTAGTTATTTCTTATTTTATACTGCTTAGTTTCATTTTGCTCTTCTTTCTTGTGTAACTTTGGATACTTATTCAGTATTTTGTTTTGTTTTTATTTATATGTTTATATATATTTGAGACAGGATCTCACTCTGTTACCCAGGCCGAAGTGGAATGAAATCTCAGCTCACTACAGTTTTGACCCCCCAGGCTCAAGCCATCATCCCACCTCAGCCTCCCAAGTAGCTGGAACCACAGGTGCATGCCACCACACTCAGCTAATTGTGTTTTTTGTAGAGATGGGGCTTGGCTATATTGCTCAGGCTGGTCTCAAACTCCTGGTCTCAAGCGATCCACCTGCCTCAGCCTCCCAAAGTTCTGGGATTAGAGGTATGAGACATTATGCCTGGGCTGTTTTGCTTATTAATATAAATATTTTAACTATATATTTTCTCTTAAACTTGGTATTAGCTGCTTTTTACCATTTCCAAGTGTATTTTTGTTATTTATCTTTATTACTCCTTTAACTCATGTACCTGTGCATAGTTTGGTGGGGTGGGAGGCTATTGAGATTTTCTATATAGCCTAATACTTGGTTAATTTTTTTGTGAACATTCCATAATTACTTCGAAGAAGTTATTGTCTTGGTTTTTGGGTTATAGCTGTTTTGTTGTTGTTGTTGTTGTTGTTTTGAGACAGAGTCTCACTCTGTCACCCAGGCTGGAATGCAATGGCATGTCATGGCTCACTGCAGCCTCCACCTCCTGGGCCCAAGTGATCCTCCCACCTCAGTTTCCCAAGTAGCTGGGAGCACAGGTGCACAACACCATGTCCGACAAGTTTTTACAGTATTTTTTGTAGAGACTGGATCTCCCCATGTTGCTTAGGCTGGTGTTGAACTCCTGGGCTACAACAATCTTCCCACCTCAGCCTGACAGGGTGCTGGGATTACAGGTGTGAGCCACCACTCTGACCTGTATTTTCACTTCTTCTCACTTGCCTTTCCGCCATCCTTCTCTTTACAATTGGTTGATTACATTTTATTAGATCTAATCTTTTTATTTCTATCTTTGCATATATCTCTGTGTATGCTGTTTGACCAGCTATATGATTCCTTTTGAATCCCCAGCTCTAAAAAGAGAGGCTATCAGCATACATTCACTACCATCACTTTCTTCCTCATTTAAGTTTTGATGCTTATATTATTTCTACTTTTTATAGTTCTATTACTATAATGGCCACAGATTTGATTTTTGTTTTCTTAGCCTAGAACTAGATGGCTTCAATGGCCACTGCCATTTGCTGTTCTTACTCTCTTCCTTAGCTGAAATTCATCCTATGACTTTCAAGAAATTTTAAACTACTTCAAGAAAGTTTTCCTGGAACATTATTCTCTGAGTCTTGTATGTTCAAAAATGCCTTTTTTTGTGGCCTTTATACTTTAGTGATCGCTTGGCTGGGTATAAAATTCTCGGTTCATGTGTTTTTGGTTCATGTTTTTCCTAAGATTTTCCAGGTGTCAGTCTTTCATGCACTGGCTGTATATTCTGCTCCAGAGAATTCTGTGAACAGTAGGCAGAAGACAAGAGAGGAGATTAAAAACACATAAGCATCTGGGTTGTCAATTATGTTGCTTTTTAAAAAATTATTATTATAATTTAAGTTCTAGGGTACATGTGCACAATGTGCAGGTTTGTTACATATGTATACCTGTGCCATGTTGGTGTGCTGCACCCATTAACTTGTCATTTACATTAAGTAGACCCACACATATTTGGACACTTATGGGTAAGGTTGTATTACACATCAGTGTAATAGCCTTTTTAATAAATGGTACAAGATCTGTTGGATATTCCTAGTGGAGAAAAAAAAAAACACACAAGCATCTAAAATAAGGCCTCAGAAAACAAACCATTTCAAAACAACATCCAATACACCTCAGAGATTGAAAGTATTATTGTAACAAATCACATAATAATGATAGATCCCAGGGTGTTAAGAAAAATGTAAATTATTTTCAATGTTATTTATAAAAATTCAAGCAAATGTATAATTTGTTTTAAAAGTATTCTTCTAGTAATTAGAGAACTAGTTACATTTTTAATATTATTTGATAACTTTAGCTGATTTAAAAAGTTTTTTATATGAATTTTTTTTTTCTTGACTCAAAACCTAAGGTGCACAGTTTTGCTCGGGTAGGAGAACAAGTAAGCTAGAGTAAATTGAGATTTTTTTTTTTTTAACTTCAGGAAATTCTCTTACACTTCAAGAAGCAGCATGTTTGTTCAACGTGCTGTGGTCAAACTAGATAGGAAGGAGACTTGCTGGCTGGATTTTTCAAGGTGAGCTTCTTGGTGAGGTGGCTCTTGAGCTGAACAGATTTTTGTGAAGGTAGAGAGGAAAAGAGAATATTTCTAAATTCTGGGAAATGAAATGTTGTTCAGAAAGTGCCACATAATTAGAGCCCCTTGTAAGGCCCCTGTTTATTGCATTGTTGCTTCCCCCAGGAGGTCTGAGATATGAATTGTGCACATACCTTTGTCGAGAGGCAGCATTATCTATTTCTGAGACCTTGAATCAGCGGGCTTGGCAGCAAACAAAGTTACTTCTTCAGTCTGTTATGTGATTAGAACACTTGAAATGGGATAAATTCCAAAATGTTATCTTAACCTGATTTCCATTCAGACTAGAGATTGGTTTAAAAGAATCAGTCAGTACTCAACAGAGATCTCTTGAGGGTTTTTGTCAAGTGTATGAACAGGGCTTCAGAAGGCTCTGGGTCAGAGTTCCCTTATAAGGAAGAACAGTTGAGTTTAGTTTCTGTTAACCTTTTCTTAGCCAGTAGAAATTCTATTGCCTGGCTCTGTGTGTGTGTGTGTGTGTGTGTGTGTGTATTGCAGGCAAGAGGGCAGGTGTTCAGTGATACTGTGTGTCTCAGTAAATAAATGGTGAATTCCTTAAAGGCAAGAAGCAAGTCTGTTAACTTTTTCTATCTGGGGTTTAGGGATAATGCTCTGCATAAGACAGTATTTTAGCAAATGTTTGTTCAATGAAGGCATATTAAGCTACAGTTAATACTAAATAAGAAATCCATGAAGCTATCTCCTTGATGAAAATACTCTATTTTTTCACTGTGGGTTGCAAGTGACAAAGACCCTACTCAAACTAGCTTAAGCAAAAAAGGGAACATTTGGCTCCTGGGCTGGGACAACCACGTTGGTGTTACCGCTTTTGGACAAGGTTAAATCCAGGGGCTCAAGCAATGTTGTCAGATCTTTCAGTTCGGCTAGCCCCTACTTAGCTTCCCTATCAGACAGTTTTCTTTTTGAGGCAAGAAGATGACATCCAGCAGCCACAAACACATCTTAGTGCTTTAGGTAGCAAATGGCTGTTGTCTTTTCCTATAGATTTAGAAAAGAAATTCAAGGGGAACACTGGTTGGCCAAGTTTGGGTCACATGATTATTGCTGAACCCATCACTATGGTCAAAGTTTGGAGGACTTAGGTGAATGGTATTAATAAATTATGAAAAGCTACCAGCTGCTGAGATCTTCAAGAAGCAGTGTGTTTGTTCAGTGTGCTGTGGTCATGGGTTTTGCCTCATTTCCTACAACCAGTAATGACCTCTAGGTCACATATAAGTCAGGTGCTGAGTGTTACCAACCTGACAGAATGGTTGTATTTCCAGAAGAATGGAGAAAAAGGATGTGGGTTAGGACAAAACAACCAGTCTCCACTACTGTTATTTAGGTGCTCCCTGGAGCATAATTGAGCTCTAAGAAGAACCTGGTATGTCTCCAAAGACTGATGTGACAGAAAAGAAATGTACTCTTTTAGGACAATTATGTCAGAAAAATACAAGTGTTAGGAAACAGAATCTCAAGTTAATGGCTCATAGATTGGAACAAGTTGCTTCTTGAGGTTTCAAAAGTTTGTCTTTGACATCTGGTGGATTGTTTACTATGCTGGGTAGAGGGGGAGCTTCTGGAATGTATTGTAGCAGCCTGGCAAGCTAGAGGCTTTGGCTGGACTGCAAACGGCACCACAGTGATTTGAAAGTTCCATCATTCTCCTTACCTATGGCTTGTGAAAGCTGACTTTATACCACTGTGTCATTGTGTACCCACGTTAAAAACGAAGGAACATCTAAGGAGTATCTACAAGATAAAACATAGTTTGGGAACATTTTCTCCCATTCTTCCAAATACACAAAGATAACAAGTGTTTGTTATTCATTTTGTCTGTAAATGGAAAGTTGATTTAAAGAGTAGAAATATACCTAAAAGAACAAATATGTACCTAACAGAATCACAGAGTACCTCTAAGTCTCTCTTCAGATGACTTCTTCATAAAGAATGATGTTACTAGGCAGATTATTCTTCTTAGTTCTTTAGAATTTTTTTTTCTTTTTTTTTTTTTTTTTTACTAAACTTGATGAGCTGAAAAATAAAATTGAGTAATGAGGGGGGAATTTTAATGTTTAATTTTATACTTTGGAATTTCCTTCTTAATTTTAATCTTTTATTCTAATTAGTTTATAAGAGTTTCTTTTGTTAAAAGACAATTTTAGTTACACTTGGAAAACTTTAATCTGGAATTTACTCGCATGTTTTCAGACGTGTTTCCTTCAATTTTTTTTTCCTCAATCATTACTCATAATTAGAATAGCATACTAACGGTAAGTAGTATACTTTCCTTTTTGATTGCACAGAAGAAAAATGGATTTTACATGAGAAAATAGACAATGGAAATGCCTGTTTTGTCCATTCTTCATATTATCTGCATGTCCTTTTCCTAGAATTCAAGCTATGTCTGCAGGACAACTCCAGGTTTTGTAACAGCTTAATAGGACTTTCAGAGCACTCTTGAGTAAATACAGTCCAATGGTGTGGTGTTTTCTGCATTCTCTCAGAGTTTTTCAGAATCCATTCTCAAAGTCTCCTATCTAAAGGAACATACACTTGGTACTGGAAAAGGAAAGGGCAGCAGAAGTCCTTGGCTGAATGCCCACATTCACTCTCTTCTGTTGTTACTTAACCTCTGGTGTGTATTAGCTCCAGGGAAGTTACCCTATTAGACTTCCAAATGGAGTTCCATCTGGTATTTAAGGTAGCATGTACATTTTTTCATATCCTTTTTGACTTCCCAATAGACTAAAGGGCATGTGACCATTGACTCTTTGCTCTTCATTATAATTATGATGATAAACAGCTGTTTTAGTTTCTCTAAGAATAATGTTCAAAACATTTCATAATTTGTTATTTACTGTCAAGTTTTTGTTGGACTATTAGCCAACAGATATTTATGGAAACAAATAATTTTATCTCATTATAACTTTTAAGATAATTTGCATATTTCTGGTGACACAGTTATTTGGAACTCAAAAATATAAACCTGGGTTGTCATGGATACATGCATGCCAAGGCTTACTTTATCAAATTATTACAAAACTTACTATTTATTTTTAGGGTATAATAGAGTTTAATCAAAACACCAATGCTGTTCATTTTTTCCATTAAGGTTATTATATTAAGCATATTGCTGCTTAATTTCTTTCTTTTTAACTCTTTCTCTTAATGACATTTTATCGCCCAGGGACACAGTTTAAACTGTGTGTCAGAATGACTGATCAGCAGTCTGGCTTGACTTTTGCGAGTCTTCCTTTCTCCTGCTGATATGTCAAGTAAGGATTATATATAATTCAGAATAATGTTCATTGCAATGAGTTAGACCACCCTACCAGGGAACTCATAGAAACGTAATTGACCCAGATGAGAGAAAAAAATAAAATCTTAGCTTCCCCTAAGCAAAGTCCCAAATCTCACAATATTCTTCCTATCTTAAGGGTACAATAATAATTCTTAAGAACAGTCTAGAATCAAAGAAAGACTTGACTGATATTTAAGAAGGAAAGAAAAAAGAATGCAAGGGATGAGTGGTGGAACCAGAGATAGGTCAGGTTGTCCATGAGCAAAGAGTGGGATAAAAAGGCTTGGAAAGGTTTTTTTGAGTATGCCAATATTGGGTAAATTAAAGTGATCAGATGGGCCTTTTAAAAGTAACTTGCTTGGATAGAGCATACTACTTCTAGAGGCACAAGGTCAATCCACAGTAATAAGAAGTTTCAAAATCACGTACCTTATGAAATTTGGAGCTCTCATTTATTTTTACTTATCCATAGTGTTGGCCACAAATGTAAGGAATATTATGGTATAAGGAAGTCATTGTGTTAAGACGTAGAGAAAAACTAGATTTGAGAACTAACCAATACAAAAAGAAATGATGTTGCTTGGAATATATCTTTTTAAAAGGCAGCTCCATTAACTAAATTTATAGTGAATGGGAAGACATATATGTGGCCAACAGTCATATGGAAAGCTCAACATCACTGATCATTAGAGAACTGCAAATCAAAAGCACAATGAGATACCATCAGAGATACCAGTCAGAATGGCTCTTATTAAAAAGTCAAAAAGTAACAGATGGTGGTGAGTTTGTGGAGAAAAAAGAATGCTTGCTTATACACTGTTGGTGGGAGTGTAAATTAGTTCAGCCATTGTGCAAGACAGTGTGGCAATTCCTCAGAGACCTAAAGACAGAAATACCATTTGACCTAGCAATCCCATTACTGGGTATATATCCAAAGGAATAGAAATCATTCTATTATAAAGACACGTATATGTGTATGTTTACTGCAGCACTATTCACAATAGCAAACACATAGAATCAACCCAAATGCCTATCAATGATAGACTGGATAAAGAAAATGTGGTACATATACACCATGGAATACTATGCGGCCATAAAAAAGAATGAGTTCATGTCCCTTGCAGGGATGTAAAGAGAGCTGGAGGCCATTATCTTTAGTAAAGTAACACAGGAACGGAAAACCAAATATCACATATTCTTACTTATAAGTGGGAGCTAAATGATGAAAACACATGGACATATAGAGAGGAACAACACCTACTGGGGCCTTTCAGAGAGTGGAGGGTGGGAGGAGGGAGAGGATCAGGAAAAATAATGGACAGGTACTAGGCTTAACATCTGCATTATGAAATAATCTGTACAATAAACCCCCACGACACAAGTTTACCTATGTAACAAACTTGTGCTCTTGAGCTTAAAAGTTTTTTTAAAAAGTAGTTAACGGGACAAAGTTCTACCAATGGGAAAATTTTTTTTTTTTTTTTTTTTTTTTTTGAGATAGGGTCTCATTCTGTCACCCATGCTAGAGTGCAGTGACGCGATCATGGCTCAAGTGATCCTCCCACCTCAGCCTCCCAAGTAGCTGGAACTATAGGCATGTGCCACCAGGCCTGTTTTTGTTTTTTAACATTTTCTTTTTAATAATTCTATATTTTCTATTATTTTTTATTTCCCTATGATTCCCAGGATGGTCTCAAACTCCTGGGCTCAAGTGATTCTCCTGCCTTGCTGCCTTGGCCTTCCAGTGTGCTGGGATTACAGGCATGAGCCACCATGCCTGACCAAAACTACTTTGAATTCTGTGTACTATTTACAATACAGTGACAGAATCTGATAGTGCATGAAAAATACATCTTCACATAAGCAGAAAAGACAACTTCAATGTAATTTGTCAGGCAAACTTTTTAATATAAATTATCAGTATGAAGTAAATCTGAGTATGTTACCTTTGTTGAAGTTGAATGTGCTCAAATTAGCATGGCTGATTCTTTTAATAACCTCGTTTTGATATTAAAATTTAAACATTAGTTTTGATCTCACTTTAAAATGAATAAAAAAGTATATATGTGTATATATGTATATATATGCATGTGTGTATATGTATATATGAAAATGTAAAAAATAATGGCTCTTATTAAGTCAAAAAATAACAGATGCTGGCAAGGTTGTGGAGAAAAAGGAATGCTTACACACTATTGGTGGGGGTGTAAATTAGTTCAGCCATTGTGGAAGACAGTGTAGCAATTCCTCAAAGACCTAAAGATGGGCCCACTGTGATAATTTCCTAATACCTCTCTCATTGTCCGTTTCTCCTTTCCAGTCTCAATTCCCGACTTTCCTTTTGTGTTTTCTGAGATAACTACTAAATGAGCTATTTGCACTCAAACTCTTGCTTTAGGGTTTGTTTTGAAGGTAACCCAACCTAAGACAAGTGGAAACCATTGCAAAGACAGTGGCCACCACATGCAAAAGGGTTTTGGAGATGCTCTGCCAAGAGACTGACCAGCTCAAGCCACTCTCTTGAGAAAGAGGAAACGAGAGATCTCGAGAGTTTGAAGTTTAGTCTAGTGTTAGAAACAAGGGATGAGATAAATTCTACCCTCTTGACTATGGATTTGTGATTCTCGACCCTATTCAACATTTGAAAGTTTTTATATAACAAAGATTGAGATAGAAACACTGCAGTTTTGACAAAACTCTTTCTACTTACTTATGGAAACATTCAGACATTATATACTGGTGTTTTGGACAACGTCCACTGTAGAGAAGAAACTTGGATATATTATGGCCCCAGTGAATGGAATTTCAGAAACAATCAAAACAAAACAAGTGCTGCAACAAAAATGTTAAAGATGCTCTTGTGGAAGAAGAAATTCCATTTCATGGGAAATCAAAAGATCATGCCAAAGTAATCGAGATTTTGCAAGACAACAACCAGTAGAATGACAGACATGAGTGAAGGTGGTATGTGAAAAATACAGTCAACTTATAAACTGTAATAAAAATTTATTTTAAGTGGTAGTGATATTATTAATCCCATCATTCAAGCCTCAGAGATCTGCTTCAGACAGTGACATGTTTTGTTGCAGATTCAGACAACCTGATGTTGTACAGATAATCACATTAGCTCAAAATATTTCAGGTGTGTATTTGAAAAGCCCCTTTAACTTAATAATACATAGACAAAAGAATATTTTAGAACTAAAGGGTAGCTGAGAAAAATCTATAGTACTTTGAAATAATCAGTAAAAGAATGAAATCAAAGCTAATAGATCATAGGGCAAGTTACATCCATGGCTTGTTACAATCATTTTGAACTGTAGGGGTGGTTTTTGAACACTAAAATCCAGCTTACGTGTGAATTTCATTGTTTTTTGTATTTTTCTGAAAAGCTCAAAATGTGTGTAAATCATGTAAGAATATTAGCACCACATCCAGCTGGAGGTATTTATAAAGATCTCTGAAGCTGAGTACATTGATCATTTTTCAAATTAAGTTACACAGTATTAGTACAACTAATTAAATTATCAGAATAAGAATCAAAACTTTAAAACATGTGAAGAGTCAAGCTTTATTTCTTTGTGCAAATTTTTATTTTACATGTCAAAGATACATCCTGTTTAATGTTCTTGATTTGAATTCTTATAAGCATAAAAATATAAAAATGTGATATGCATAATCTTTTTTATAGTTCAACATGAATGAACACATAACAAGCTGAACATCAAGTGTCTTATCTGACTACTTTTGAAAATAGATACTAATTACATTTGAATATAATCAAGTCTGGCTCAGGAATGCTCCTTTGAAACCCCCCGGGTCTCCCCAGGCAGAGCCAGTTGCCTTATTTCTCTTTGCTAACATCGTACCTTGCTTACATTTATGTTATTGTGCTTTTCACTATAATGCATTCATAAAGTATATTACTATATGGTATTTGCCTGAATAAGTACATGTATGACTTAACTGTGAAGTACTAGCCTTTTTATCTTTACCCCTGCTACCTGTCTCAGTACCTGACACATAGCAAAAGCTCAATAAATGTTTGAATGCATGCATGCATGAATGAATGAATGAAGAAATGTGTTGATTTAGGGCAATCATTGAGGAAACTTATATGCCTATTAGCTTTAAAGATATTGTAACATAAAAATATTTTCAAATATTATTCTAGGATGGGATAAATGACCAAACCTGGGGAGGTATCAGGATGTCATATTGAAGATGGGGAGGAGAGAAGAGGTAGAATTGGAACAGATTCAGAGAAGGAAGGAAGGGAAGTAGCTGTGCTTTCAAACCCCACAGTATGTCAGCTGGAAAAGAAAGACAGTGTGGAGCAGGAATTGAAAACGCCGGAGATACGGTGACTGGGCTGATCACATCTCTGCCACTTCTTAGGTTTGTGACTCTGAGGAGGTGAACTGTTTCTGTCTTTCAGTCTCTTGGTTCGGAATTCGCTTCATATAGCTGCTTAAATTGAAGCACTCAGCTGCAAGTCACAGAAAACATATTAGCTTCTTAAGTAATAAAGGCATTTGACTATCTTTCATAATTATTAATAGAAGTCTGAGGCTGTTGATTCTAGATTGGTTCAACATTTCAGGATGCCAGCCTGCTACCTGTCTTTCTCTCGGCCTCTCCCTCGTGGTTTCAAGGTGATTGCTATAGCTCTAGGTATCACCTCCTCAAATAACAGCAATCCAGAGTTAGGGAATGAGTTATAGTGACAGTAAGTAGCATAGCGAGGGCTGCAAGAGAGCTTGGATGCTCTTTTTGTTTTTCAGGAAGAGAAGTTCTTTTCCCAAAGCACCATGTCATTTATTTGCCTTATTGACCAGATTATATATAAAGGATACTTGGAAACAGGCATCTTATTTTTTAGCTTCTCTAGTAGAAGCACAAGTAAGAAAGAGGTTGAGAATGTCAGTTAGGTAGCCAACTAAGAGTACATGTCCCTGTTGGAATAAGGATTATTATTATTTCTTAGCACTGTGGCTGGCTACAGGGTTAAGTATTCGTTAGGTATTACTACTTTTATTATTAACCATTCCATACTGCAGTGAACAAAATAATTCTAACATAAAGTTTCTGTGGCAAAATAGACTAGTTCCTACCAACAAAATTTTTTAAATATTTACGAGCTCAGACATTACTATTATTACCTTTTATAATTATCTCCACCTCATCCTTTTCTTACCCAACCCCCACTCTGTTTTTGTGAAAATTACCAAACATGAGAAGTAATTTGTTCCTATTTTTAGGTCTGAAATGTAAACAGTGGTTTTTCTGAAATACCAATTACGAAGAGTGGAAATTTTTGTTTTAATTATTTTGAACATGTCTTCAGGAATTGAAATTGAATTTTACCTCAGAGCTTCACAACTGATAAAATTTTCATAGCAAAAAACCTCTTGAGATAGTACCTTGCCACATGGCCATTTCTATGTGGACTCTTTGGCTAGTGGGAAAATGTATCTAATATGCTGTTCCCATCAATTTAATCTTTCAGAACACTGCTTATTTCAGTTACAACATGAATTGTGGTGAGAGAGGACAGCAATTTGGAAAGATAAAATAGCATGTATTTAGCGACTCTAGTAAGAATACCAAAGAGGTAAACAAAATTCACAAAATGAAAAGTAACCTCTAGAGGAGAGAAAGATGAAGGTAATACAATCTACAGACAAGTAAGTTATACTATCACATTAAGAGACCCCTTTAAATACACTAATCATGAGACTTTTTTTTATACAAGCTATGTATTAGTAGAATTTGCAAAGTCAGTAGCAAAGTCATGAGCAGTAGTGTTCATGTTTGTAAGTGGAAAAATAGTCACCTTAAAAATCAATTTATATATTGAAGAAAGGAGAAGTATACATAACTCTTTGAAATGTAAGTTGTAAGTACACCGAGGGGATCAAAGAGCCAGTTAGAGAAAAAGAAGTTCTCCCCAAGGAAGCCTGATGTGATTTCTGCTTAATAAATAGTTGACTATTGGGAAAAATGGGATTATAATCAGATATATTATTGAATGATGTTATAATCTGTTCTATTTTTAAAACAACCATATTGAAATATAATTTACATGCCATAAAGTTCACCCATTTAAAGTGTACAGTTCAACAATTGGACCTGTTATTTTTAAGCAAACCAAACTGGAAAAAAGGTAAAAGAAAAAAGAGGGAATGCTTAGAAATTATTGATTTCCTATTAGAAACTCATGTAAATACTGAAAAATCTCCTGGAGGACAAATTTTTTATTTAAAACCCAAAAGCAAATTAAAAGTAATTTTATATACTGCATTGTTCTTCATGCCCTGAGTTTAGGCACCCATAGCGTATGCACAGAATCATCTCTACCTGGGGATGGAAAATCTCCAGCGTTTCTCCTGAAATGCATGGGAGCAAATAGAAACAGAGGCATAGAGGGGAGGTCGAGGGCTGAAAGATGCCATTAGAGACCTTTGATATGGAGCCCAGTGTGTGAGTTTGAGAAAGAAAGTATTATTGTTATGTTTCATTTTCATGTTTCTTGATTTCTAATGCTTCCTCTCCCCAAGGCATCATCGTCTGTTTTTTTTTTTTCTCTCTCTCTTTTTTTTTCTTTTTTTTCTTTTTTTGAGACAGAAAAAAAAGCTCTGTTGCCCAGGCTGGAGTGCAGTGGCAAGATCTCGGCTCACTGCAACATCTGGCTCACAAGTTCAGGTGATTATCCTTCCTCAGCCTCCCGAGTAGCTGAGATTACAGGTGCCTGCCACCGCACCTGGCTAATTTTTGTATTTTTAGTAAAGACGGGATTTCACCATGTTGGCCAGGCTGGTCTTGAACTCCTGACCTAAGGCAATCTGCCCACCTCAGCCTCCCAGAGTGCTGGGGTTATAGGTGTGAGCCACCGCGCCCAACCTATTTTTAATTGCGCAACTTACCTTAACATATATTTTCAACTGTTTAAATAACGTAAAAATATTACTTTCTAAAAATACTTAAAATGTATCCTCCAAGTCTGAAGCTTCCTTTGGGACATTTTACAGAACTCTGTTGCATGTAATTCCTTTGGTGACATATCAAAATAAGAAACTGATGGGGTTTAAAGTTCAAAGTCATGTGCTTTTCCATTTAGAAAATTAAAGAGAAATAAAAGAAGAATCATATTTTTTTTCCAGGAAAAAGATTAAGATAATTAGAATTGCTCAGCCAATTTACCAGAGTTTATGTTGATACAATTGCCAAATAGATTATCTATAACCCCACTAATGGATCTTCAAAACTGTTTGCAGAACTCATTTTTTCATGTTACTGTGTTATGCTTAGATGAGCTGGTCTTATGTATTGACTTAAGTACTTAAGTTAATTTGTTTACTTGATATTTATTAAGCTATTAGATTTGTATTTGATGTTAGTTCTTTCTACAAAGGGAGAAGCAATATACAAAAGAAAATGGATTTTTGCCTTAGGTTGAGGTCATGAAAATGATGGTACTTAATCTTTATTTCTTTGAAGAAGTACCTTTTTCTTTGTCGGTTTTGTGTGACTTTAAATACCTTTTCATTAGTTTTAAAGGAAAACCACAAAATAAAAACTAACTTATGCATTATTAAGCACACTCTTGGAGTGTCTAGAGGTTGAGGAAAAACCTAGTTTCAACAACTAAAAAATAAAACATAAATATTGACAGGTTTGCTTTCCTTGTACTAGTCTTGGTTCAGTCCATTTTCTACACAGATGCTAGAGTCATTTTAAAATGCAATTCCGATTACATTTACTGCACACTTAAAAACCTCAATGATTCCCCCACCCTCACTCTATCCACTTTAATGATACAGTTTAAACATCTTAGCAACTGTTGTCGTCCACACCAGCTTCTTTTGCTCTACAAAACTGCTACTTGTCTTCGAAGTCCACCGTGGGCCTTCTTCCTTCCTTGCCTTTTCCAGGGCTGTTCTCACTGTCTAAAGTAACTTTCTTTTACTTCTGTGGCTGAACTTGCTAAATGTTTGTGCTTCCAGAAAGAGCTCAGAAATCTCACTTCTCCCTCAGGCTCCTGTTCTGGTGCCCTCTTCGCAGTCTTTGCATCTCTCCATCTGGACCTGGATTAAGAAACACACCTGGGAGCAGCTCCCTGGTCCCTGTTCTGCAGTGAGCATATGAATTTCCTTAGACACACCATAATACCACCGGAAATGTGTTCAAGAGAATATTAAATGTGTTATGTATGATTGAGAAGAAGTAGGATTGTTAAGTGAAAATCCCTAAGAAGTAGGTTCCAATCACAATATGGTCCTATCCCTGGACTGCCTTCTCAGGTGGATGAGCCTGGGTACATGTGGACCTTTGGCTTCACTAGATGGAGTGTCCATGTTTGATGTCAGACCTGAATGACTTGAGGCTACAAAGAACAGGCTAAGCCTAGCAATCTTCCATTATTTCCCATGTGTCACTCAGTCCTTCCTCCAAAGTCAACTTTAAAGGATTAAACCTCCTTGAGCCACTAGCTTACATAATTGATGTTTTCAGCTTATCTAAGAGGTTGACTATCCAGTTGGATCTTACCTTTAGTTTAGCACTTAACATGCTATGTAAACTTCCTGTCTTCTCAAGTAGTTTGTCTATGTAGTCAATCTTTGTGTGGACGATGTATTAATCTCTTTGTATCCTCTGTACCTGGGGTAGTGCTGCACACATAGCAGTCATGTAGAGGAATTGATTGAATTAAATTTGTCCTGCTAATTGATGTTAATTAAGTCACACTTAAATGGTGTCTTTATACATTTACCGAACTCTTAAATTCATGGCAATGCTGCAAGTGTGGCATCAAATCCTACACCCAGAGAAATATGCATAACTTCTCAGCAAACAATAAATAATGTTTGTATTATGTATTAATAACCCTAGAAATATGACTCTGTTTCACTCAACTGAGAAAACGAAGCAGATCTATGATTTGCTGGTGTTATTTATTTTTTGTGTGCCTGAAGATAAGCATATGCTCAGATATATCTGAGCCAGATGTTCCACAGCATAAACTTCAGTAGCATGCAAAACTCTCTACTTATATCCATAATTCCACAATGTTCCAGGTAAGTTTAGTCTCCTAGGTTTTCTTGTTGCATGAGCTCTGTAGTATTAGGTAATATTTTCTTTCTATTCAAAATAGGTAATGCTGAAAATGCCTTATTTTATGGCCTACTGGAAATTGATGGAAACAATCTGAGACTCAGTGGAACTAGTCTTAAAATCTAAACAGTTAGTCCTGGGAAGAACTCAACAGAGCAACAACATCACTCTTATTATATACATTATCCTGAGACCCAAACTAGTAAGGTGCTCTGACAGAGTTCACATTGCTGCTTATGGGTAGCCTGGAAAAGAATACAGTTGCCTGGGCTTCCATACTATTCCCATTCTGTTATACGTGGTTGCATCTCCATGTCTTCTGCTTCTCACTCTTCTCTGTGTCCCCGCAACAGAACTGGAAGTGACAGATGGAAGGATTTGTGTAAAAAGAAAGCTAAATAAAGAGGAATAGGGAGCTGAAGAGTGACTGAGAATTTGCAGTCCAGTATATGGGTAAGACGCCAATGGAAGATGACATTATGAGCATCCCTGCCTAAGACCCAAATAAGTTTTGACTCTAGGTGAATGCTTGAGGAGTCGCTAACATAATTTGAGCATGCTGAAAATTGTCATAAGGGATATTTTGGTGATTTGGGATTTTGGTAGGTATGTTCCTATGAGGCTGTGTTTATGGTAAGAGTTCCTCTCATTGACTTTCTTCTTTGTTTGCCTCTTGCCTAGTCTTTTCTATTTCAGGGGGTCAGTGAGTTCTCACACTGAATTTTTCCCCAACTGATTTAGTAGCAGGTGGACAGCTCTAGAAAGAGACGTTTCCTATTTTCTGGCTGTCAGTCCACAGAGCTTAATTCAAGGTATTAACTCTGAGCTTCAAAGTCTCTAGTGGCTTAGATTCTAGAAAACTAAGAAATCTATGCTACATTTATTCAGTAACAGGCCAATAAGATAGCATTCAATTCACTCATTGCTTTTGCTGGTCAACTTTGTGGCAGAGATCACTGCCACATTGAATGATGCAGGATTGAATTTGTAAGACTAAGATGACAGGGATTTTAAGGTATTTGGATTCTTTAATTTACGGAGATAGTGTTTGTGAGAAATAATTTTTTTTTTTTTTGAAATGGAGTATTACTCTGTCACCAGGCTGGAATGCACTGGCGCGATCTTGGCTCACTGCAACCTCTGCCTCCTGGGTTCAAGCGATTCTCCTGCCTTAGCCTCCTGAGTAACTGGGACTTCAGGCGCATGCCACCACACCCAGCTAATTTTTGTATTTTTAATAGAGACGGGGTTTCACCATGTTGGCCAGGATGGTCTCTATCTCTTGACCTCCTGATCTACTGGCCTCGGACTCCCAAAGTGCTGAGTTTACAGGCATGAGCCACCATTCCTGGCTGAAAAATACTTTAAGAATATTTGGAAATATGAAGTAATAGGCCTCATTGAGAACAGATTGTGAATTATATTATGGAACCAAAGACCCCTGTATTCACAATTGCTACTTAAGAAATTTTATCACACCATTTGGATGGACCTATAATTAAAAAAAAAAGATAAAAGATTGTGGTTCGGTCAAATATCATCAAGGAAATTTTATTCAGTCTTTAAAAGGTAATGAGACAGAGATTGCGGTGCGAACACACACACACACACACACACACACACACACACACACACACAGAGTTTTGTAGATAGTAGGCAAAATAATGAGATCAATAAGGAAGAAGAATACAGCAGAGGTGGTTTTCAGAGCAGCTTACTAACGATAGAACAGTTATAAGAATATGTAGATACGTGTTTATGTGTGCTTAGATTGGAAATGGCCTTTCTTTAGCATAACATCTGCAGTGTGTGCTATAAAGAAAATGGCTGCTAGAGTGAATGTATAAATGTTAACAATTTCTTGTAAATAACAAAGACCATCATCAAAATTAAAAGCTATGTGGAAAACTGCAAAAATACTAGCAACTCACATGACTGTGGATTAATGTCCTTAATATAAAAAGAACTCTTATAAGTCAATAAGAAAAATAAAACTCTAATAAAAGAAGAAACAATTTGCTAGAAGAATTACAAATGGCCATAGGAAAAATGGAGCTTTCTAAGTTACCAGATAAATATATAACACGTTTCTTTTTCTGTGATCAACTTGGCCAAAAATTAATTTAAATTAATGATATGCCCAGTTTTGTCAATGATTCACTAATAAGGACGTTCTTATACTTTGCTGAGGGGCACGTAAAATGGTTCAACACTGCTGGAAAACAATTTGGAAATAATTATCAAGAGCCTGAAAATATATTCATGATTTATGAACTAATCATCCTTCATCCTAAATTGTATCTTAAGTAAATAATCAGAGATGTGCACAAAAACATATGACTGAGTACTGTGCTGTGTATCCACCATAATAGCATTATTTAAAACATTAAAATTGCAAGTGAGCTGATTATCTTCCATTGACTAACATAATAAAATCCTATATAACCAGTAAGTATTGTATTTTCTAAGAATATTTGATAATATGGAGATCAATTCATGTATAATAAGTGTATTAAGCTGTATATGAAGTATGATTTTTAAAATACTTGGTAATATTTCTAAAAATTACATCAGTAGTTATTGATGGATAATGAAAGAATAGATACATTTTAATTCTTTATATTTTTATGAGTTTTAAAATGTTTTGACATAAAAAATTTTTCTTTTATTATCAGGGAAGATAATAAATACATTTTCCCAACTTTATTATGTACAAAAAAAAACCCATGAATTTTGAGTTTATAGTTTGGTGAATTCCAGCAATTCTATACCGTTGCATAACTGCCACTTTATTGAAGACATAGAGCATTTTCATCACCCTGAAAAGCTTCCTCACGTCCCTTTGTAGTCAATTTCATCTCCCGAATGATCCCTGGCAACCATTGCTCTGCTTTCTGTCACTTTTATCTTTTCTAAAATTTTATATATAATTTTCAGATTCACTCACATTGCTGTGTCAATATTTTCTTCTAAAAAATATATTTTGAAAGAATGCTCAGTATGTGGTTCCGTCCAAGAATTAACTGTAGAGGGAAGAGGCCATGGAGCATAAGGCAAAGAACAAGAGATCGAGGTTCAGATCTTGGGGAAGTCACCTATATTCTCGGGTTCTCAGTTTGCTCAGATGTAAAATTAGGATAATAATCTCTTTCTTACCTATATCTCAGCATCATTATGTGTAATGGATAAGAATATGTTGAACCACTTTGTGAGGCATCAACATTGGTTTCTATTTTTATTATTGTGAACCTGATTAAAATGGCTGATATGTAATTCAGTGTTCCTGTCTCCTTCAAAATGATATTTACCTTTATATAAAATGGAGAGTTGCCTTCATAAAGGTATATTAGGACATTAAGTTAAGGCTTTGACGAATTGCCATCATGGGACATGTTTATGAATTGTCCAGATTTTTAATGAGTGGCAATTGAATTCTCTAGCTTGAGTTATCCTCACATTGAATTTTTAATATCTGTACTTATCCCTTTTCCTCTTTTGCTTTTCTTTTCTAAAACCAATTCCTCTGTGTTTAGATGTCAGTCTCTACTTGCAGTTTAGAGTCTGAGAACTTTTCCTTTTATTAATTTTTTGAGAATTGAATAAACAATTTTTAGATTTTTTAAGGCTATGGAGTTAAGATTTGGGGAAGTAAAAGGGCACTGTAGAATCAGTATGTAATCAAATCAGTTTGTAGACAAGCAATAGTCACTATAAGGAACTCTAAATGACTTGAATGAAATGATTATCACAAACATGCCTAGTTTACTCATTCTTCGTTTGTTCATTCTATAGTCAACAAATTTTGATTGAGTTTCCATTATGTTCCAGACAGTCTGCAAGGATCTGGGATACAGTCGACAGTTGCCCTATAGAAATTACATTCCATTCGTAGATTAAGGCCAAAAGTGAATAAACCAATCAATTAAATAGCTACCAGTTCTGATAAGTACAGGAAGAATTCAAACAAATAACTGTAATGCATGTTGAAGGAGGGCTAGAGAGATCAAGGAAGGATTCTCTAGGGAGATCACACATAACCTGAGTTTCACAGCATGAGAAGGAGCTAATCTTATGAAGAGCTGGAGGAGAAAGCTTTAGAAGAGGGAACAGCATATGTAAATGTCCTGTGATAGGAAATAAAACTGGAAGAAATAAAAGTGGTTAGGCATGATGAATTGGAAATGTCAAGAGTCGAGGTTGGAGAGATAGGCAGGATGAAATTTGTCACATCATCAAAAATGAGGAGTTTGGAGTTTTTCTTAAGTTCATGGAGAGAACTAGGCAATTTTACTCATAGGAGTAGCTTGATCTGTTTTAATCCTGGTGTTTTCATAAAAGTGAATACAACAGTTTTGTCATCTGATCTGTAGCCAGCAGGTTTAGTTGCAAAGAATTTAATTGAAGTCCAAAGAAAAACATGCCCATTAAAGCTATATCTACCTATTCTTTACTAAAACAATAATTATGAGTTTTTCCTTGGGATAGTATCAGGTACTACAGAACATTCTAATTCTTTCTCTATTATCATCTCTCTCCTTCCCTATTGAGGAAGGCTTCCCAGAGACAGCTGGGTGTCCCACGCAGTCAACCAGATACCCTGTGCCAATGCATGTACCAGTTAGGTGCCTGTGGATGGCTTTGCCCGGATGCTAAATAAAAGCAGTCAGAATCCGATTCATTAATGAATTTAGAAGCTGCTATAAATCAAATTCATCTTTGGTACCTTTATTTTCTAACTTAATAGCTTCAGATTAGTAGTAGAGTCTTGATAATATTGTTTTCTCCCCAAATACTCTGAACATTTTATATGAAGTCCAAGTAAATGTGGATAATCATTATAATTTTATTTATATGGTTACAGAGGTAGCTTTGGTTTGTACTTACTATATCAGGCATGAAGTTTCTGGCCATGTGCATCTTTTGTGTCATTGAAACAAACATCTTGTTGTAATAAGTTTCTAGAATATTATGAATAATGATAGATCATGGTTTTTTTGAGATACCCAACTTGAGTATCTGAAACTAAATCAGTTACCTTAAAAATACATTTTGTTTTTAATGTATACATTTTAAACCTTATATAATGTATCAAGAGTTTATCTTTGAATTCAAAACATAGCTCTGATACTTACAGTGTAAACTTGGGTAAGTATTTAATCTTTCTGTGTTTTAGTTTCCTCAACTAGAAAATGCAGGCAGGAATAAAAGTTGGATAACACCGAGAATTAAATGAGTTTATATATATTGTAAAACTTACCCCAAATTTGCAAAAAATGAGGAGTTATTTAGAAACATCCCTTTTTGCATTTAATAAATACTGTGTTTCAGGCATTGTGTTATATATTGGGCATATACCAAATGAGTACAGACAACCCTTATCTCAACAGAGAGGCCAGCCAGATGTAACTAGAAGGTTGGGAAAGGGATATGGAAGTCAGCCGTGCAGATAAAAGAAACCCAGAGCTACTGGAAGACGCACAGCTGCTTCTGTGCTTTGCAAGATTCTGGTGTTAGGTTAGATTAGTTAGGGTCATTCGGTTGTTCTTCCTTTTTTCAGATTTGTCAGAGCAAATACTAGCTTTTTTTTGGGAAGCTCCAGGAACCCTGTACAAATATTTTTATTTAATTGGCAGCAGCATATTGTAATGGGTAAAAACATGGGTTATAGAATAAGATAGACCTGAATTCAAGTCCATTTACCAATCATGTGACCTTCTGCAGGTTTCTTAACCTCTCTGGGTCTTAACCTCTCTGAGGCTATTTCTCATCTGTAATACTGGGAAAACAATACTGCAGACTTTACAGGTTTGTTATGATAACTAAATGAGCTATGTGCTTAACACTGTTTAGCACATAGTAAGTACCTGAAAAAAGTTATTAATCATCATTTTAACATGATCACATAGCCACTATCTATTTTAAAAATAAGGACTCATAAAAGTTATATGAATTGCCCAGTGACTTAATGTAGATTCAAACCTGTTTCTCCCTGATTTCAAAATCCATGTAGTTTGCATTTATTTTATGCCTCATCAGGAGAAAACCAAAACGAAAACTTGACCATTGTCTCTCAGAAAGTAAAATCATTTAATCCCTCCCACTACTATTAATATTAATAAAAATAAAATGAAAGGCTCCTGGTTGTCAAAAATATGGTACCAGAATAAATATCAACAATGCTGCATTTTTTGGAAGGCAGTCAAAAATAGATAGCAAGTATGGTTTTCATTAGCTTTCTTTATTAAAATTCTCTACCAAGCAGAGTTACTGCTTTGAGGATCTTCCAGATCACAGTATGTCTCTGTTTCCCAGGTGAGCGGACCTTATGGTCCAATCCAGGGCTGGATTGTGTGAGAAGCCCAGATGCACACGGCAGGGTATGTGGCTGGGGCAGGCCCTCAGCTTTCATTGGTGCGAGTCAGAAGGTGATTGAGAAGGTATATGTGAGGTTTGAGCTTGAACATGTGTTTGATTTGGGTATCCATTGGCCAAGAAATCTGACTTCAGCTGCACTGTTCATAGTGAATGCTGAGCTTCTCTCCAATTCATGCAAGTTATTCAAGCAGTAATTGGAGATTTACGGCTTAAATTTCTCCTCCTAAAAGATATTAATTCGTAAGTTATTTATCAAGTTGGTCAGATTTGTGGCTTTCATAATGAAAATGTGTCTAAAATACCTACATTCTGTGTGGATGTGTGTGTGCGCTTACATGTGTGTATGTGTTGCAGATATTTAAACTTAGCATAGAAAGAGAACATTTACAATAATGAATAGCATTGCTAATATTAGAAGAGTGAATATTAAGTGATCAGAAATGCACATCTCAAATTCTTATATTTTTAACAAGCCTCCAGGAACTCATTAGAATTTTTGAATTATACCAAAACCCCATCCCCTTTGTGAATGGAAAGGCTGAATAAGGTTGTGTTTTAGCTCTAGGCCTTTGAATATCTGTTGCACATTTTTTGGTATGTGTATATGTAAGATTTCTATTTTTCGTAGGGTGGAAGCTGCTTATATACATTTGTGTTTTCCAAAGTGAGACATTTTATATATTAAAGTTTTACACCCCATTATTGGAATATATGATTCTCTCTCATATCCACTATCTATTTTAAAAGTAAGGACTCATGGGACTGCAGAGGAAAGCAGTAAGGAAAATCAGAGGTGGCCCTCTTCTCATGTTTTCTCTGCAGCTTCTTCTCTTACTGGAAGAAACAAAGGAGGAAATGAAGGTGTTTTGTTTTGCTTTGCTTTTCCTAGATCACTAGCTATGGGAAGGATGGCACATATGACTCCAATATTGGTAATAATGAGTTGCTAATATTTTTTGAGCTCTTTCCATATGTGGGAACTTCTTCTAAGGTTTCTGCCCATATTGGCTTATTAATTTCACATTATCCCTTTGACAAAGGTAATATTATTGTCCCCAGTTTGCAGATAAAGGAACTAAAGCATGATGAGATTAAGTAACTTCCCCAAAGCAACGTGTAAATGGTAAAGCTTGGGTTTACTTTCAGGCCATTCGGTCTATGGCCTGTGCTCTTAAGGACTATGCTACATGCACTGCCAGTGGTATCTGTGAACAAGATAACAATAATATTACTAACAACAACAAAAGTAATTGGATTTAAATGTGTCTTTCTCTATGTTAGCACTGTGCTAATTGCTTTAACCTTCACAAAAACCTGGAGGTGGAAACTGTTGTAAACCCCATTCTTTTTTTTTTTTTTTTTTTTTTATACTTTGAGTTCTAGGGTACACGTGCATAACGTGCAGGTTTGTTACATATGTATACTGTGCCATGTTGGTGTGCTGCAACCATCAACTCGTCAGCACCCATCAACTCGTCATTTACATCAGGTATAACTCCCAATGCAATCCCTCCCCCCTCCCCCCTTCCCATGATAGGCCCTGGTGTGTGATGTTCCCCTTCCCGAGTCCAAGTGATCTCATTGTTCAGTTCCCACCTATGAGTGAGAACATGCGGTGTTTGGTTTTCTGTTCTTGTGATAGTTTGCTAAGAATGATGGTTTCCAGCTGCATCCATGTCCCTACAAAGGACACAAACTTATCCTTTTTTATGGCTGCATAGTATTCCATGGTGTATATGTGCCACATTTTCTTAATCCAGTCTGTCACTGATGGACATTTGGGTTGATTCCAAGTCTTTGCTATTGTGAATAGTGCCTTACAATGTGGAAACTAAACCTTTGAGAAGTTGTGTAACTGCCCCCAGGCCACATAGTGGGTAAGAGGAGGCACTTGGGTTTGAATCAAGTTTGTCTGACTTCTCAAGTTACAGGTAAAGATAGGGAAGATGAAACACAGACAGTCCAGTACCTCCTCATTTCTTGAAACAAGCATGAGCTGTCCATTAGCCCATCACTACCTACCATCACCTCTGTTACAAGTTGAAAAGAGTAAATTACATCAGTTCAGTGGTGTGTGTGTGTGTGTGTGTGTGTGTGTGTGTGAGCTATTACTTAAAATCTATGTTGAATATTCTAATTAATTTAGGAAACAATGTTTAAAAAGAAGCTAAATTATTAGTTTCCCCTCAAAGCTTCCTAAAGGACCTTTATGAGAAATAATTCAAGAGATTCAGAGGATTAAGAGACTACTATATTTAAAGTACCCCTATAATATAATATTGAATATAACTCTGAAGAGAGTTTTTTTTTTTCCTGAAATCTCTGCACCATCATGTGAAGAAAGATTAATGTCCCAAGATGCCCAATGTAAAGAAGAGTTGGTATGAGTGGAGCTTAAGTATCCTTATACATTTCGAAAACTACGCTCTGGGAGAAGAACTTGACTTGGAAGTTAGAGGGAAGCACATTTCACTTCAGTCTTAGGTAGAATTTTCTGTCAACCAGAACTGTACAATCATGGAATGGGCTGTCTCAAAAACTCACCCACTCTCTGTCACCACAGGCGTTTGTGCAAAGGGTGGACAGCAGTCAGAGATGCCTGGGGAGAGATCCCAATAATGGAGGAAAATGAATGGATAACAATTGTAGTCATGAGAAATTTTTATTTTACATGGAATAAATGCTGCTTAAGCCACTTAACAAAGTGAGTCATGGATTTTAATAAATTTTAGTGTATTTTAGAATCTATTATCTACAAAAGATGGCAAAAGGGGAAATACACCTTAAGAAAGGAAAAAAGCTAATCTGGTAAACATACATTTGGAAATACATTAAGGATTGTTCTGTAGGTAAATGGAATCTATAAAGAGATCTTATATTTTGGAAAATGCTGTAGAAGCGTCAAAAAAATCCTAAAAATGTTATAGCTCTAATTTAAGTGAAGTTAAAAGGAAGAAACAGGAAAAGTATGTTTTTTGACAAAAATGATAAATTGCCATAAAGTTCATAAGACAAATGATTTTTTGAAAAAAAAGAAATAGTGGTTCTCGGTCTTTGAGGAATTGCCACACTGTCTTCCACAATGATTGAACTAATTTACCAACAGTGTAAAAGCGTTCCTGTTTCTTCACAGCCTCGCCAGCATCTGTTGTTTCTTGACTTTTTGATACTTGTCATTCTGACTGTTGTGAGATGGTATCTCATTGTGGTTTTGATTTGCAGTTTTCCATTGATCAGTGATGTTGAGCTTTTTTCCATATGTTTGTTGGCTTCATAAATGTCTTCTTTTGAGAAGTGTCTGTTCGTGTTCTTTGCCGCCTTTTTAATGGGGTTGTTTTTTTCTTATAAATTTGCTTAAGTTCCTTGTAGACTCTGGATATTAGATCTTTGTCAGGTGGATAGATTGCAAAAATTTTCTCTCATTCTGTAGGTTGCCTGTTTGTTATGATGGTTTCTTTTGCTGTGCAGAAGCTCTTTAGTTAATTAGATGCCATTTGTCAATTTTTGCTTTTGTTGCAATCGCTTTTGACATGTTCATCATGAAATCTTAGCCTGTGCCTATGTCCTAAATGGTATTGCCTAGATTATCTTCCAGGTTTTTTATAGTTTTGGGTTTCACATTTAAGTATTTTATCTACCACAATCCCATTACTTGTATGTATCCCCCAAAATATAAATCATTGTATTTTAAAGATAATGTACACATATGTTCATTGCAGCACTACTCACAATAGCAAAGACATGGAATCAACCCAAATGTACATCAATGATGGACTAGATAAAGAAAATGTGGTGCATACACACCATGGAATACTATGCAGCCATAAAAAGGAACGAGATCATGTCCTTTGCAGTGTCATAGATGGAGCTGGAAACCATTATCTTCAGCAAATTGACATAGGAACAGAAAACCAAACACCACTATGTTCTCATTTGTAAGTGGGAGCGAAACAATGAGAACACATGGACACAGGGAGGGGAACAACACATACGGGGGGGCTGTTGCAGGAGGAGAGCATTAGGATAAATAGCTAATGCATGTGGGGCTTAACTAGGTGATAGACAGTGCAGAAAAGCACCATAGCACACATTTACCTGTGTAACAAACCTGCACATCCTGCACATGTATACTGGAACTTAAAGTAAAATAAAATATTTAAGAAAGAAAAATCAAAGCACAACAAAATTAATAAAAGAGGCCAATCATTAAGCAAGTAAGATGTTAGTATTAAGATTACAAAACACTGAAGCAAATGTCTACAAAGGCTCACCATTGGGCTCACCAAAGGCTTATGTGGTTTTTCCCCTGGATGCTTAAGTATCATCTTTCTGCACTAGATGCACTATATCCATATATTAGAGCCTGAAAATATATATACAGTTGATGTCCAGATACCTATGAATTTTAATGTTGCAATAATAAACTCTGAAAAAATTACATTGCAGCACTTTTTTTAAATGTTGTTTGCAGAAAACACTTCTCAGAGGGAGGCTTTTGAGTTCTCTGTACTACCCGGTCACTGTGTCGTTTCCTTTCTGTTTTCTTAGGTTTTCATGGGTCAGTTCCTTTTATATCCAAAAGATATAAAGAAGACAGTGTGCAAGTGGTACAATACTATATGGAGGGTGCCATGTTTTTTTTTTTTTTTTTTTTTTTTCGAGACAGAATCTCGCTCTGTCGCCCAGGCTGGAGTGCAGTGGCACGATCTCGGCTCACTGCAAGCTCCGGACCCGGGTTTACGCCATTCTGCCTCAGCCTCCCGTGTAGCTGGGACTACAGGTGCCCGCCACCATGCCCGGCTAATTTTTTTTTTTTTTTTTTTTTGTAGTTTTAGTAGAGACGGGGTTTCACCGTGTTAGCCAGGATGGTCTTGATCTCCTGACCTCGTGATCTGCCCGTCTCGGCCTCTCAAAGTGCTGGGATTACAGGCGGGAGCCACCGCGCCCGGCCGCCATGATTTTTTTTAAGAGAAGGAACGTGGTTTTCAAAAGAAAGAATTCAGAAGGTCTATACAATGGCCCCCTTGTTAGTATTGAGAATGAGCTCAAATTTCATCGTGATTCTTTGGTTTAGTATCCTTTACACAGAAAATAAAAAGGGAAGATAATCAGTGGGGACTGGGCTTTTCTGTAGCATGGGAGAGAATTAGAGTTGGTTCAAAGGCAGGCTTTGGAATAGAGAAATCTGATATGCCCCGCTTGCTATTTTTTAGGATACTGAAAGCTCGTATGACTATGTCAGAGTTTCAAGCTGCTAGAATTTGTTCTGCAGATGTGTAGACAACCACATTCATAAGATTTATAGGTAAGCACTTTGAATTTGTGAGGTGCTAATATCTGGGGCTGGGCTTGCTACTCTCTGCATTTTTTTCCTCATTAGACTTCTCTCTACAACTGGGGAAGGGATCTTCTATGTGAAAATATAATTTCTTCAAAGTAGAGAGGAGGGTCTTGAAAACCCTTCTTTAGATGTTTTGATAGCAAACAGTTCTGGCACAAAGCACCCCAATGATGGGAGAAAAACCGCCTCTCATGCACTGTCATCCTTCTTTGATCTTTACCTCTTTTGCAGTGTAATCTCCAAATCAATTCCCTGAAGGTTTTGTGCTTTTCTCCTCTAATTGCCATTAGAGAGGGCTGTGAATCCTCCTACTTCCTCACTCTGCATAGTTTCTAATGTTCTCTTTGACCAAAGTTATTCAGTAAAATTAAAGGGGATAGGAGAATCAAAGGCCATGTGTTTTCAGAATGATGCTGTCATTTTTGTGGGGTCCTTACCATTTTGAAATAGTTCAGGGCAGGGGGTTGGCAATTGTGCAGTTTTTCAGCATTTTCGTGGAGCAGAGATCTCACCACCTCAACAGAACCACTTAAGGGCATTCGTTTAAAAGCTTAGAAAGGCTGGAGCCTTCCTCACTAAAGGCAGCGTCTTGCAACCTGATGAATACCACACTGCGTGAGGAAACCCATGCTGCCCTTGCAGTCTCCCACCTTCCTCTTTCCGCATTTATTAAACTCATGGTAACTCACAAGAAGCATTCAGTTTTAATTTGGCTTGCTTGACTTCATTACCTCCTACCATATGTATGCATGCTTAATGAAAATTGTCAGTGGGCTTCCAGCTCAGACTCAGCACATGCTACCCAGAAGATGGATCATGGTACATGTATTTAGTATATGCCAGGCACAGTTCTAAGTGCTTTGCCGATATTAGCTCATTTAGTCCTCACGTAGGCATGTGGGTTTATTTTAATCTCCATTGTATGGATAAGGACTCCAAGACACAAAGAAAGTAGGTAAATCTTCCAAGACTAGCTTCAAAATTGGAATTTGAACCATGCAGCTTGATTCCAGAATTCATGCTGTTAACTACTACATCAACATCAGACCAAAGTAATAATCTGAAAGAAATGCTGAGCATTTCTTCTTTGAAGTCTTTAACTCTTATGTAAGATTAAATTACCAAAAAACAGAGGCAGTGGTTTTATTCCTAGAGTCCCTTTTGAAAGAAATAGGAGACAAGAGAAAGCTTGTCTTTACAGCCTAGTAGACTGGTTTCAATCCAGACTCCAGTTATACTAGTATGTTAGACTTGTTACTAATTTCTCTAGACCTCATTTGCTTAATCTGTGAGGTAAGGATATGACCATAACACCTACTCCATAAGGTTTCCATGGACATAAACCTATGCAGTGCATTGTGCTAGGCGATACACGTGAGCCGTTAATATTTTAATACTGCCTTCAATCCTTTGTGGAAATGGAATAGTAACAGAAAATGAGTCAACTGTGTATCAGATCGATTAAAGTGATATTGTTTGATAGAAGATAATCAGAGACATAAATTTTATTATACAAGGTAGGTCAATGATCTGTCTTCCACAGGTGAACTAGTTTTCTGCAATATCTTTCTTAAATTTGTGACACAAGACCATTGTGAGTGAAATGGTGCTGTAGCGCAGTGTGTCAGGTGTTGATTTCATGCTGGGGTGGGCCTGTGTTGTCCCAGTTCTGAATTACAGCAGTGTATCACATCTGCTTGCAGCGCTCCCAGTTCAGCTTCCGACTGCGTAATAGTCATGGAGCTGGGATTTACCAATCTCTTCAAGTTAATTAGAAATGGAAAATCAGCATAGTCATAGAGGAAAAAATAAATAAGATGGCGATGCTCCAAGGATGTGGGGATTCTCCCCGATAGGAGTTGTCAGGTCAACTGCTCCTACTGATGTCTGATGCCTGGGGGGAATGTGGGAGCCGAAGAGGGGTTGTGTCAGGAACTCCCTTCTCTTCTCATGCTCCCAACTTACCTTCTCTATGTGAAATTATCCAGTTTCTACCTTCAAATTGAAAAGCTGTCCTTTATTCTCTCTCTCACCACGGGAGTCCTAAAGACTATACATTCCAACTCAGCAACTATTTCATAAAGCCTCCTTAGAAAATGATGGGGGTGGAAACCCCACTTAAGGAAACTCCCTTTTTTATAGACAGCATCCCAGGTGGCACTTTAGGGGTTAAACTTGTGTTACAGAGAACGGGTATCAAGTGGCTTTCCAGGATATAACCCCCATTTAAAAACTGCCATCTCTAAAAGGTGAGCCAAATGCCCATTAGTTTACCCTGCTTTCTATGAAACGAACAACTCAGTGTGTTTGAGTTTGCTTCTGTCTCAGTGTCTATCATCTATACAATGAATTATCAGGATGAAGACTGTCAATCACGGTTAATAAAAACCTCAGAACACGACAAAGATCTCTTTTCCTATAGATGTATTTGATGATAGCCCTCACTTTATTATGTCACATAAATCAAAAAGGAAGCATTTATATCATTAGGAGGCACCCCTTCTCTCCCTGTGTCCTCGCCCCTCCCCCCGTGCCAGTTCGCAGTCCCTCAAAGATGCTTTGTGCAAGAAAGTGCAAGTTTCCCGTTCTGGCTTTATTTTTGTTCCCTTTTGCTCCCCTCCTGGTTCCCCCCCAAACCAGGCTAGCAAAGCAATGGCCCCGGTTCCCCCCCAACGCCTGACCTGCGTTTACTGGGAGGAGAGCGGGAGAGGGAGCGCGCATTCCGGAGCAGGCTGCTTTGACTCCGACCACAGGCTGTTTTGTGCAGGCTGTCCCTCTCCTTCAAAACCGTGCATCCCCTCCCCGAAGCAGCAGGCAGTGTGCCTCCATTCAGCCACATTTGGTATGCATGAGCACGGCTGCAGAGAGAGGGGAGGTGGCTTTCTTAAGAAGGTTCAGGGGCTCAGGCAAGGCTACTTGACTAGTCTTCCAAGTTCCAGGAAGCCTCTACCCTAATGGAATTTGCAGGTGTGGAGATGACCATGGGATGCCAGAGCCGTGGGGGACCGTTTATTTTCTAGGCATTGCTCAGGTTTTCAGTTTCTTGTTTTCCTGGTGGAATTTGGAAGGGGTCATGAATCAGGCTGATGCTCCTCGACCCCTAAACTGGACCATCCGGAAGCTGTGCCACGCAGCCTTTCTTCCATCTGTCAGACTTCTGAAGGTACTGTAACTTGCAGCCTTGAATGGCGCTAATTATGGTTTTCAGGTTTAAATACCCAACTTGGGGACTTGGGCTGGGACGCACCTTTGCGGGAGCCTAAATGCATGCAGTACTGGCTCTGTGGTCCGTGGCTGGAGAGAGGTTCTCAGTACTCCTCCCCTCCCCCCACGCCCCCCACCCACATCCCGTGGTGTCTGAGACAAGAGGCTGGTGCGAACCACACTTGAGAAGGAGATTTTGATCTCAGAGAATGGGCTACCTGGTGCTCCCCCACCCCTTTTAACCATTCCTAAAACAGAATTAATTAACTTCTTTGGGAGGGTGGGAATAGTAGTGGAAGTGAAATCTCTTACTCCCTTGTGTTTGGCTCCTGGGCTTTTCTTTCTCTCTCCCCAGGGAAGCCCTTCGACCCACTTTCCCTTTAAATGGAACCTGAGAGAACAAAGGATTCTCCTCATTAATTTAAAAGCTTTGTGTAGTTAGGTGGCCAGTCAGGTGAAGACGAACAAAGAAAGAGCCTCCTCAGATAGTGACTTTTTTGGTGCCCTTGTTTTTAGAAAAGGCATAAAAATGTGGGTCTCCGGAGTGGAATCAGTAGTGGGAAAGTATTGTTAAGCATATATTGTATGTCAGCTCGCTCTCTAGCTGTGAGTCACACAAAAGAATGGCACTACACCTGAGCAGGAATTGCCACCGTGTGTCTGCAGCGCTTCTCTTTCCAGAAGCACATGCATTAAAGATACTGAAAAAGTCCATACAATTGTGTACCAATCCACCTTCATGATCTTTCTTGTGGGGGTGGGGAGGAACACAAATTACATTTAAAGGTGCAGGAAACAGGTATTTTTGCCCAGCAAATAGAAGGTGGTAACACTTAATAGAGAAAAATGCATATCTCTGATGTTCTATATCCATTTGAAGTTAAAAAAGGCAAAGTTCTTAACTCACTTTTCCTGAGTATATATGCCCTTTTGATTTAATGACCACTGAGCATTGAGTTCAGAGGGCTACAATGGAGAATTAATGAATTAGCCCTGAATACATTACACTTGCAGAATTTTGTTCTGAGGCTGTGTTCTGGTTAGGTTAGGTTTGATGTGGACAGTTAGTTCCATACAGCTAAGTGGTGCCTCACAACAGAGTATTACCCCTTGCCTGAGTTTTCCTTATCTTGTTAAACACCAACTGGTATTAACTTTCAACAAAGGCTGCCCTAAGTGCTGTTCAAACTCCCATCATATGGTTGTCATGGTGATGGCTTGCTTCCCTAGGGACTATTTAGGAGGAAAGGCAGGTTTGGGTATGGTTAGTAAAAGAGACTTTTCCTTGGATATGTGTGTTTTTGCTTTATTGGAACAACATGTGTGATAGGGCAAGAAAAAGAATGAGGCCAGAGAATTAACAAATCGTTGTACATTTTCTCCAGAATCACTAGTGAATCAAGAGTCGGGGCAAAGAATGGGCATATCTAAGTCTCACTGAAAAATTCAACTGCAGTAATTCCATGTGCAATGAGAAATATTTTTTCAGTTAAAGTCATGTATCAGCTCTAACCCAAAATAATGCTTTTTAACTCTTCTTGACAGATACGTGACTATCACTCTCAATATATTATTAATATTCTAGTTTTTTAAAATGGAGAACGTTATTCATTTAATAGTCACAAAACCAGCAGAGAAGTACCTACCTGAGGTACTTCTTTTAGGAGAAGCTGTCTTTTTAGGAGAGCTCTGTCATCTTTTTTAACTGAAAGTACTGTCCATACTATCTATCAGGAGACATTGTTAATGCTACAGCAATACTTTCATTGGCATATAGCTCAATCTTACCCCATCCTTTATTAAGTGATGCTTTGTAATAATTTGTTGAATAAAATGCATTACTGTGTGTCCTTGTTTTTTCCATATCTAAAAGACAGGATGGAACCTTACTAGAGAACTTTTTTCCCAAATGACATCTGTATTTTTGAAAGATCATAGCTATCCTGTGAGACTTCAGATATTGAGCACATTTCAAACTCTTAAAGAAATAAAGTCATACCAAGTTCTTTCAGCAATACTTAGAAAGAAAGAAAAGCTGCTTTGGTATATGAGCAATTGTATTATCCACTCTCTGGCTGTGAATGCTATGTGTTCTTTTCCTCTGTATTGTGTTTGTCCTGTGTTTGCTTTGCTAGTTCCTGTGTATTCTTGCCCTGGTTTTATCTTTCGAGTAAAATGTAAGTTCATGAGTCATAATTTGCATATTTTGGTAAATGCTTTTTCTGGTTTAATCTAGAAATGAAATATTTAATAACAGTATTTCTTATGTCCCTTCCTTTCTTTCTCCTCCCTCCCTTCCTCCCTCTTCTCTCTCTTATTCCACCTTCCTCCATACTACCACCACTATGTTAATTTGATGGATGGATTCTCTGGGAATCCAGTAGATTGTTGAAATCTTAAGGTAACAAAGCCAATTCTCCTATTCAACAGGTAATTTTTATTCCTCTTCCAAGCATTGTTCTGATATGACCTGCCCTCTCACAGTGCCCTACGTGTCAGTAAATGCAGTGTAGGTCCTGATGGCTTGATTAGATTTAGCTAAACTCTGATCAGTCACCATTTCTGACAGACTGGACTCAAGCCAATTTCCCTTTCTATCCTTTTCCTTAAAAATGTGTGTATCTTTGCTAACTTACTTTGGTACCATGTTAATATTTAGAAATGGCTTCATAATCCTATTTCCTTATTTTCCATTTCCTACTAGAAACAGGATACTACAGAATTAGAAGGGGAAGGCCAGTATCTGAAGCATGAATTAAACCCAATGAGCATTGGAATATACTTATTATTCCTCCTGAAAGCATCTCATTTGTTGTTTTGTCCATCTCAGAGCAAATTTTCAACATGCCAACAAACTCACATTTTGAATTTGGGGTTGCATTTGGAAATAAAACTTGGAAATGAATTTCTGGACAGGCACACAATGATGATAGCCAAAAGACAGAGCCTGTTTTCAAATGGGTAAATTTCAAATGGGACCCTTTCCAAATCATTTCTCTTCTGTTGTCGTTTGCTTTATTCTTATGTGTTTCAAGATTCCATCTTACTATTAATCACAAAAAAGTCAAGTTTATGTCAGTGACAGAATGTTCTTAGCGTATTTCATATTCATTTTCAGGTCTATCTTTGCCATTGTTTTATTTGGAAGATTTTATTTTGGTAACATATTGAATCTGAAGATTATTCTTAGGGCAGAGAGTTTTCTGTGTATTGAAGTCTTGGCGAACTTACTGAAGGGAAGGCTTCTGAAAAATGGGTTGCATTGGGAGAAAGGAAAGCACTGTATTTGTGACAGATTTTGGAAAGACATTTAAGTCAGTGTGTTAATGAAGCCCAAATTATTAGTATCATTTTTAAGACTTTCGGATTTTTATATTGAGAAATCATAAGACTTTGCTCACTTTAAGCGATGTCAGAAATATAATAAATTATATTCTGGAAAAGTCAACCTAGACATTGGGTCCTAATTCCATTGTGTTCCTAACCAGCTGTGTGACCTTGGGCAAATTACTTAATCTTTCTGTAACTTGATGTCTTCTTTAAAATGAAGGGTTTGGGTCTTGACTGGATTTAGATCCAATGTCCTCATTCCCTATGCTGAAGCCTGCTATGCTCCTTGGGCATCGAAGAATGTTGTCTATTTGGACTGAAAGAATTGAATATTAAAAGGGAAGAAGGAAATGGGTACAGTGAACAACAGTGTTTAAATCATATTAGGTTGGTGCAAAAGTAATCATATTAGGTTGGTGCAAAAGGTTTTTAATGGCAAAAACCACGATTACATTTTCACCCACCTAATAGAAGACCTTGTCTGCTAAGCTACAGCATTAGACCATTATCTTGAAACTAGGGGGAAGGGGGAGGCAATTAAAAGAATTTTTGCAACGAGGTGACCACCAGATTTAGGTATTATATAGTTGCTCTGGCTGTAGTGTCTAGAATGGGTGAGATGATGCAACTGGAAGCTGAAAGATTACATTAGAGGCCTGGGGAATTGATGAGAACCTGGCTAAGGCAAAAGTAATGAAGGTAAAATAAACAGGGCCTTGCTAAATGGACTAGTTGTGGTGGAGAGAGGAATCTAGGATAACTTCTGAGTTTCTATCTTTGCTGTAGGGTTGGGTGGTGGTCTCAGCATCTAAGAATTAAGATCCCGAGAAGGAAGTACGGCCATTCTCACTTTGCAGTTCCTCTTTTCATGGGCTAGAAAGGGAATTTCAGTTTTTGACTCTAGTAGGACTGACAAAAGTAAAGAAAATTATTGCTTATCTCACTCATCTCATTAATGAGGATGAGCCCCATTGAGTGTCCAATAGCAGAATTCTTTGAAGTAAATAATAGTAATGTCACTGTATTTTTGTTATATACCCTACCTTCTGATGAAACTATGCAGAGTTTTACATAGTAAATTCCCTTTTAATTTTTTTGGAATCTAGTCAAAAGCCCAAACTCTTACTTTTTATCCTTTCTCTTTTTAATACAGAAGTATTACTTAAAGTAGGTGACAGAAGAGAATTAATTGAAGGAGAAATGATCAAGTTAGGCAATCAGATCAGCACAGATTCCACCCAAGTGCTAATGTTTTACACGTCTATAACTCCATATAATGGTAACCAATGTTCATTCTATTGTCTGTGGAGCAAAGTAAGATCCAAATAACCAAATGTATTTGTTCTGTCTTCTATAGTTGATGTCAGACATTCCAGGAACTGACTTCCCTCTGGTGTTCTCAGACTCTTCAAGGAATAATTACTTTGACATTTGTTTCAATTGTATTTTAAATTTATGACCTTCAAGTTGTCCCATTCACATCTAAAATTCTGAATCTTTACAAGGGAGGTAGAATAAGCCAGAAACTTGGCTTAGCCCGGACAGGGTACTCCTGAGCCACATGCTAGGGAGCAACAGATAAGTTTCCACCACAAGAGAGGAAATAGACACCCATTATGTCTAGGTGATTGGCAGATCCTGGCAAGCAAGGCCAGGAAATTTGTAATGGACTAATTCCATTAAGTGCCTTGAAGATGGGAAACTTGAAGAATAAACTGCTTTAGGAAAACATGGTGTATTGTTAGGCAGAATTTTAATGGCTACAAATAAAAGAAACTTCCCGTCTTTCCATCTCAGCCTGCCAGCCTCAGATTCCCTTAAAAAAAAAAAAAAAAAAAAAGTGAGAAAGAAAAGAATAGAAGAAAATGGGACCAAACTAGAACCCAGGAGAGAGGGAAAACTGTCTGGTGTGTATCAAATGGTGGCTTCGACTCAGGCTGCTGAACAGTGAACCATGTGACTTGCCTTTTTGTGAAATGTTCCTCAGGCAGCTTAAGGGAAATTCCTGAGGCAACAAGAAACCCTCCTGTCTCTCTGGAGAGTTCTGTCTCCTGATGACCTTTTTTGTGGAGGCAAGAATGAAAATGTGTGGTCACTGGGGAGTGAGGAGGAAATGGCTGGGACAGCCAAGTCCAGGGGCCACTGCACTCTGGGATGCTTGGAGGCACAGTAACGCCCCTGGCAAGGTCTGTCTCAAGGGAAAGGGCCCTGCCGTCCTGGCAGATGACTTCCTGCAGGGAGCCAGGACTCTGCCTACCCAGCAGAGGTTCCACACCCTCCCCTCTGCTCCTCTGCTGGTGTAACCTCAACTGGCTCCAAGTTAATTTTCAGATCATATTTTTTTCTCCCTTTCCATTATCTAGCATGAAAAAGAGTTTTACAGGCTGTGACCAACAAAACGTATTGAAAAAATGTTTAATGAATGGACAAACACACACATGAAAGATATATGAAATACCAAGAATGCTTAGAACCACTTGGGGAGCTTGTGAGAAAAGCAAATAGTCAGGGCCCACTCTCGGAGGTGTTGACTGAGTAGGTAGGTGGTGGGTTCAGGAATTTGCATTTTCACAGTTCTGCCAGTGATTCTGAAGTCCAGAGATCTTGGAAGGACCCCACATTGAAAAACGCTGCCATAGATTCAGCTGAGCTGGATGGAAACTTAATTCAGCGGCCCCTCTGATGCTGGCATCTGGGAAGAACAGATTTTGTGTTAGTCGACAGTGGGAGCAAAAGGTTTTAAGAAACAGTTCTCAGGTTTTCAAAATGTAATCATGAAAGATCATTAACAGAAAGAGAAGTAAAATGAGTTCAGCTGCCCTGCTCTGAGTTCTAGATGATATAATCTGAAGAAGTGTTTCTCCCTATTTCTTTTTATTTTCTGTTTATATGATCATTTCTCTATTTTTTTCATGAAAATTTTTAGTCACATGATGTGAAATTTCAGAATTTTCTATGCTATTGAACTTATATGGAAATATGGGGTTGTGAATGAGAGCTCCTTAAAACAGTCTTCATGGTCAAGATTCTGGAATATCCTACATATGCCTCCTTTCTTTATTCCACTATAATGAATCACCCTTGGGCTTGCAGTGGTAACTCAAGGGCATGTCCCTTAGATTCCAAGGTATGTGATAGGCTCAAGTGAGAAGTGGCCGTTTCACTTGGGGGCAAAGGCCTAAGCAGCCATAAATGATGCCCATAACTCTACTCCCCCACCAAACCACCTCCACCCCACAACCTTCAAAAGCTAACCAACGATTCTGGACAGAAAGGAGGAAGAAGAGAATATTTAAGGCTTTCATTTGGAAAAGCTTAATTATATTTACAATTAATTTTATACTTGGGAAAATTTTTAAATGCTGCTTAATATTAAATATTTACTATGAAAAAATAGAGTGAACACAATTTTCCTGGCTCTTGAGCATGTGGCAAAGATACAGTGCTGTGACTGCTAGGGTGGGGTGTTTAGGTATAACAGAATCTCTAGGAAGGGCACACTTAGATTTTATGTTTATCACACAGAAGATTTGTGTTGAACAGTCTGTGGGAATTCTGATCTAACCATTGGTTCTTCTCTTCTTCATTTTCAGAGAGACATGCATAGGAGTGGAAGTTTAGGGATAGCTTTGATCAGTTTTATTTCTTTTCCCCCAAATAAGTAAAGATTCTTCAAGGTTTAATGCATAGGTAGACAGACGATAGATAGATAGATAGATAGATAGATAGATAGATAGATAGATAGATAGATAAAATAGATTAAATAGATAACTGATAAGGAAGGTAGGAAGAATTCTTACATTTTACATATTGAATTGTCTTACCTGAAGAAAGTTTTATCCAACACAATGAATCCTTGAAGCAGTGTTTCTCAAAGTGTGATCCAAGACTATCTATGATAGACTCAGATGACAGTGACTTCACATAGACCTACTAAGTTAAGCCCCTGGGTGGACCTTGCAAACCTGCATTTCACAAACAGCCCAGATCAATGTTATGCACTTAACATTTGAGAATCTCTGCTTCTAAGGTGTAATGCTTTAGTGAAGAGATGTTGGCTCATTAAAATTAGGCCTCTGGCATGACCAGGCCTCAGTATCTGATTTTTGTAGTTAAAAATTGAGCACTCAGTATCTCTCTATATATTTATATAGACTTAAAATGTGTCCACATCTTTAAAGTTCTCATACTCACAGAGCATTGAATGACTTTTATGATTATTTTTTAAGGGATCATGCAGGAAACCTAATTTAGATGCCAAAAATGTGTAGTCGATAGGTAGTATTCTGGATTCAAAGAAAATATGGCATGTCAGCCTCACTCTTTGTTTACTTTAGGAGACTATACACTTTCAAGATTAGAGGCAGAAAAACTTTGCAGCAGAGAAAACACATTAAGCGTAACTGCTGCCCTAATCAAGTGGCCATTGCTGAATCAAACAAGCCTCCCTCTTATCTGCTCCTTTTCCTCTATACTATCTTCCAACTGCTAGGATCACCCATTCACCACATTGCCCAAACTGGAAAACCTGGGTTTGTGCCTTTTGCCTTGTTTTCTCCCATCCTTATGTAATTAGCCAATCAGTTCTGCCAGATTTCCTCATAAGTATATCTCTGTTCCACCCCCTTCTGTCTATTCCTAGTTCCCAAATTCAGTCTCTCTTTTTCTTGGGCCCAAAATACTACAGCTGCCTCCAGTGTTGTCTACTTCAAATCCATCCTTCCCACAGCCACCAGAATGGTCCATTTAAAATGCAAGTAAGACCAGGATGCTGCTGTGTTTGACATTCTTCAGTGATTCCTCGTCTCTTGCAGAATAAAGCCTAAGCTCTTTGGCATGGAATACAAGACCCAAGGTGATCTGGCCTCCGCCTCCTTTGCTGCCTTCTTACCTTGTTTTTCCCCTCCTCAAATCACAGAATTCCATATAGCTGGATTTTTTGCACGACTTAATTCTACTGCCTGGAAAACCTGCACCAGACCTTCTCCTAGCTAACTCCTGCCCATATTTTAATGCTCAACATAGGTAAGTAGGATGAGTTCAGAAAAATTTCCCTGAATCCTCTAAGCTAGATAAAGCTCTCCTCTCCTGCATGTCCATAAACATCAGTGGGTATTTCTAGCTTTATTTTTAGCGTGTTGTGGTATTATTAGCTCTTCCAACTCATTATGAAAATCTTCTTGAAGTTGAGAGTCATATCTTGTTCAATTTGGTGTGTGTAGCATTTAGCAGAGAGCCTAGGATATCTTGGGTGCTAGATGAATTACATTTGAATAGGTAAATATTGGAGAAAATGAGTGACTGTGCTTTTGATTAGTGTTCTGAAGTTGCTAGAGGAACCAAATGATATTATAGGGGCTTGGTAATTTTTTTGTGTGTGATTAAAGAATACCTTGAGCTTGAGATGATTTAGTTCATAGATTCCCCAAGTTGGAAGATTAGTTAGGGAGTTGAACCAATACTTCGCGCTCAGTGAAAGTGACACAGAATAAAATATGTACTCAAGGAAGAATCTATGTAGGTAGCACCAGATATCTGCTTTGATAACATTCACTGAAAGAGAAAGTGAGAGATAAAAATTATCTCATCTATTGATCATGTTGGAGAAAAGGCATTTCTTAATTTGGTGATCTAACATACTTTAATATATTTCCTTTAATATTATTGACTGGGTTACATTGTAAAATAGATAAAATAGTATTGGAAGAAAAACTGCACTGTTAAACTTGCTGGGGCCACCCTTGCTTTATCCTCTAAATATGCCTTTGGAAAATGTCTAGAGATAACTGTGTAGGCACTACCCAAATGAAATATTTTGGTGTTTCCATGTAAAGGTAATGTGACTTAGGATTTATTTTTCTGTTAATCATAGATCATTTTATTATATCATGTATCATGGATCAAGGTCAAATAGGAATCTTAGCTGATCAGATTCCTACAGGGAAAAAATAGATCAGAGTCAAAATAGCTTTCTTATGGAAGAGATCAGAATTATTAGAAAATTATACTACTGCTTATTGGTTAATAATACATGTGGCTGGAAAGAAGGTAAATAACTATTTGCTGGCATAATCTCTGTGATAATCTTGCTAGAAGAAACTATTGGAAAGAAAGAGCTATCATACAGGCTTCCATAAGAAATATTTGCTCTTTTGTGCTAGTCCACAAATAAATGATGACTTGAACATTTAGGACCTGGCAGATAAATTTGCAGAGTTGTTGAAAGCTTTGGGCTAGCCTAATGATGTTTCGTTAAAACAGGATTTCTCCGCCTCAACACTACTGACATTTGGGGCTGAATAAGTCTTTGTTGTGGGGGACATCTGTCCTGTGCTTTGTAAGACATTTATTGGTAACTAGGTTTCTATTGAAACATACCAGGAGCACCCCCCTGCCCCGCAATCCCCATTGTAAAAACCAAAATGTCTCCAGATATTGCCAAATATCCTTTGGCGGGGAGGGGCAAAATCACCCCCAGTTGGCAACACTGTTTAAACATTTCCCCTTGAAAATAGATGTTTTAACAGTTGGGTACGTAATTGGTTTTGCTGGAATCCCAAGAGATACTTCCTAGTGATAGGAAGGGAATACTTCAACTTTAGACACACTTTCTTTTTCATTTTACAAGAAATTGAAATTTAACTTACAGTTGGGAAATTAACTGGTCCAGTTTTATTCACTAAACACAGACTAAGAAATCATTTTCTCATCTTATTGTCAATCATCTCTTGTAAGAAAATTGAATGTAACCAATTTGTCTGAAAGTGTTTAAATGTTCCATATATGTTGTTTTGTGAATCAAAAGTGGAGCATATTTTTCAGTTTGATTGATGGTATCCAGTGAAATGTTTAATTTTTACCATTATTTTGTTCTGTAATAACTTCTACTTAGAACTGCTTACGAATAATGTGGTATACATTTCATTTCAATGAATATCTCAAGACAAAATTTTTATGTGACATTAGCTCATGTGAGCAATCAAAGATTTTGAGACAAAATCTAGTCTTTTATACAAGCAAGCTGTATCATTTAAGGATGAGTATAACTACAACTAATTTCAATCATTTCAGCATGATCAAATGGACAAAAAAAATGGAATTTCAGCTCTTAATTAATTCTGCATTAATTAATATACTAGCTGAGTTACCAAGAATGAGTAGTTTTATCTTTCAATGCTTCAGCTTTCTCATCTATAAAATGAGAGAATAAGGTTAGATCAGGGTAGGCAAGGTTTGTATAAAAGGCCAGATTGTAAATGGTTTAGGCTTTGTGGGTCATATACCCTCTGTTGCAACTGCTCATGTAGTCTATTGCAACTACTCTGTGGGTCATGCAACTTCCACTGCCATACTCAATTCATATTACATTGGAGCATGAAAGCAGCCACAAACAATACACAACAAAGGAGCATAGCCGTTTTCTAATAAAACTAATTTATGAACACTGAAATTTGAATTACATATAATTGTCAAATGTCATAGAATATTCTTATTTTCATTGTTTTCAGCCATTCTAAAATGTAAGAACTATTTTTAGCTTAATAGCTGTACACAAGAGAGGCAGGTGGTACTTGGCCTGTGCTCCTCAGTTTGCCAACTATGAGATGATCCTTAAGGTTCTTTCCACCCTTAACATTCTTGAATTTACTTTGGAATGACGGAAAGGTCATTTGGATGTTCCTATTTGTCTTACAGCTGCTCAGTGTCTGAGGGAAATTGAGACTAAACCGTTCGTGTTTATTGGGGAGCAGTATGTGGTGGGCTCACTATCTTATGAGGGGTAGGAGAATACGTGTTCTCCCTCTAAAAAAAATTGATGCGGTCTCAGTTCTTCAAGAGATGTCATTATTCACAAAAAAATATATATTGAAATGTACAGGGACTGAAAATGAAATGATAATAAAAGCTTAACATTTGAAAGGTCCTTTTCAATTTGCAGGGTACTTTCCTTTACATCAAATGAAATGAGCTTCATAGCAATGCTATGAACAAATGTGGTGGGTTCAGTTACTCCTCTTTATAGCTGAAAAGATTCTGGCCCAAATAGGTTAAGCCACATATTAAGGACTTTTCTAATTCCAAACTCCTTCCCTGCAGTCCTCTGCCTCATGTGTTTGCCTCTGTTACTGTCTCTCTTCAGCTGAGGCCCAACTAGATTATAGAGTTATATCATGCATTAATAATAGATATTGGTAGATTATCTAGGTACTTGACTACAGAAAGAATGAAATGGCCAATTCTTAAAATGATTATTGACAAGACAGAAAACTTTTCTGAGTCTTAGTGTCCTCCATTATAAATTGAAATAATAAAAATACTGTTTTGTATCATTCATAAATTAATGTTTGTGTTTGCATATAGTTAGTATGCAGTTAATACAAATTCCATTCCTTTCAACCTAATAAAACAAAAGTGAGGTAATGCAAATTAACAGAATTCAAGGTGTCTTTTGTAATAAATTAGACTCAGGGAATGCATGTTACCTATGTGCAACTGCTTTCACTTTGGAGTTATTGTAGATTGTATTAGTCCGGATTCTCCAGGGAAAAAAACAAAAAAACAACAACAACAAAAAAACAGAGGCAGTAGGATGTGTCTATATATTGAAAGAGATTATTTTAAGGAATTGGCTTATGCAGTGGTGGAGACTTGACAATTCCAAAAGCTGATGAGGGAGGCCAGCAGGCTGAAGACTCAGGAGAGAATTGCAGCTTATGTCTGCTGGAGAGCCAGAAAATTTTAGCTCAAGTCTGCTGTAGAACCAGGAACAGCTGATGTTGCAGATAACATCTGAAGGCAGTCTGCTGGCATTCCTTCTTGCTTGGAGGAGGTGAGCCTTTTGTTCTATTCAGGCCTTCAGCTTACTAGATGAGGCCCACCCACATAATGGAGAGTAATGTGCTTTACTCAGTGTCTGCCAATTTATCCAAAAATACCCTCATAGAAACACTCAGAATAATGTTTGACCAAATCTCTGGGCACCACAGCCCAGAGAAGTTGACATATAACATGAACTATCACCTAGATAATTGTTAATCAACTCCTGGTAACTTAAATAAAAATTTTCCTCTAAAGTTAACCTCTGAAATACCAGTGACTGAAATGAAGTACAGCCACAGGGAGCCAGACTTCTCTGTTATGGGGCTCTGGAGTCTCTCATTTCTGCCTCTTTTGGCTCATCTACTTTATACTTTTCTTAGTTAGCTTCGTCTATTATTCTGTATTCTGCTAACACTTGGTATAGCACCCAGTTCCTTGTAATCTCAAAGTTGCCTTCCATCTCCTCAGTTTCTCTCTCCCCTTCTCCTACAGAAAATCTCATTAACCAAGGTTGGGTGAGATGTCTATCCTTGTTTATTTAGCTCTGGTCAGAGAAATAGAGTCACAAGATATAAAAATGCTCACCTAGACCCATTCATCTAGCAGGTGATATGGAGCGGGGGAACAGCCTCTCTTAGCAAGGATGCAGGCACAGTGCTAACTCAATTAGCGTGAACTTCCTACACATAATAGCTTAATGGTTCTGGAATCTACCCCGACCTAGAAGGCATGGCAAGCCATTGAAAACTATGATTTCACTCTGCAAGTGATGATAAACAATTTTTCTATACCTTTTGCTAATATATAACAAGAGGAAATGGAGTTCAACTACAGAATCTGATTTTAGGTGTACTATAAAGACAGTATTTCTGATTAAGAGACTTAGAGAGTCTGAAAGAAGTAGAAGACTTTCCTTCACTGGAGGAACTTATTGAAATCATGAGGAAATGCTTTTAGAGTCCCACCCTGAGATGGCAGGATGGGTTCAGATGTCCTGGTAAACGCCTTCTTGAGTTGCTCCCATTGTTCATGGTTTCACCACTGACAAAAGGTTCCACAAGCTTTGTCAACTCTTCTGGTTGACTGAAATTGCAACATCCCAAATTTATGTCTTTGAAAAAAGAAAGATAATAGCACATTGTTTGGAAGTAATGCCACAGTAAAATAAATATGGGTTAAAACATTTTTATGATTTTTGAAAATTAACCATGTTTAAAGGAGTTCAGAATAAGAGATTATGAATTTTTCAACCAAATATTCCTGCTTTCATTGAAATTTTTCTGAAGGACAATAGTTCATACAAATGTAATACAGTCAAATGAGCACTGTTTTGTTTTTAAGTGTATAGCAATTCATACATCAAAACAGCAGTATAAAATTAACATTTCATCCCCAATTGATTTACTCTTCACATACTTACTCATTCTACAATCATCTATTGCTAAGTGTCAGAAACTGTACTAGGTATTAGACATTCAAAGATGAAAAGAACAGGCCTTTGATCAAAAGGAGCTAATATTGGAATTGAAGAGACAAAGAAATTGGAAATAACAATATAACTTGATACATGTTTTCATACTGCTGAGCAGGGATAGAAACACCAAATACAGGCTGGGAAGATGGGCAAGGTTTCCTTGAAAAGGTTAACTCTTGAGCTGAGTACTGAAGGAGATACCAACTGGAAGAAGGGGTGGAAAAAACTATTCTGGATTAAGTAGAGTGGTGCAGTACAGGCAAAGGCAAGGATGCATCCTAGAGATTATTGCTCATGGTGGGAACTCCCTTGAAGGGATGAAGTGTGAAGTAGAGAGGCACGTCGTGGGCGGAGTGGGCTGAAGAGAGTGGCATGCAGCATAGGGACTGCATCTGTGCAGGGTCGAGGGTATATTTATAATTTGTACTGCTTTGATGTACAGCTCATACTTGTTTAACAGTCTGCCTAGTTTACGTTGCTCAAGTTGAAGTGCAATGCGGCCACCTCCTCACCCTCTGCCTCAAAGAAGCTCCGTCGACAGCATCATTATCCCCAGCTGTGCAAATGCAGAAGCGAACCCAAATTCATTAGTCATTAAATGTGGGAATTGCTCAGCCACTGCAGGATGCTCTATTAAGAGGGTTACACTGTAGGAGGGATCTTCACTTCTCTTTCCTTTTTTTGTGCCCCCTGGCAAACTCATTTTCCATATCCAAACAACTTTGCAAACTGTCTCATTGTGGAGAAACATTTTATCCTGTTTTATATATTCAAAAATGTTTTCATCCAGAATGATAACAGCCTTAAGAGAATTATAGTAAACAAGAGCTATGGCAAGAACATCTTTCTTTTGCTCTGGACAGCTATGAAATGTTAGGCAAAGGGAATAAAGAGCAGTGTTAGTCCATTTTCATTGCTATAAAGGAATACCTGAGGCTGGGTAATTTATAAAGAGAAGAGGTTTATTTTGGCTCATGGTTCTGCAGGCTATATAGGAAGCTTGGGGCCAGCATCTGCTTCTGGTAGAAGCCTCAGGAAGCTTACAATCATGGCAGAAGGTGAAGGGGAAGCAGGCCTGTCAAAGGCAACAGAGGGAGCAAGAAATTGAGGGAGGAGATACCAGGATCTTTACACAACGAGATCCGTGAATGCAGAACAAGAACTCCCTCATTACCGTGGGGAGGGCACCAAGCCATTCACGAGGGATCTGCCTTCATGACCAAAACACTTTCCACCTGGCCCTGCTTCCAACACTGGGATCGTATTTCAACATGAGATTTGGAAGGAACAAACACCCAAATCATATCATGAGCATTACTTTGAGTTGTCAATAGTGGCATATCACTGAGCAAAAGGAAAGCGTGTGTTTTCAGATGTGTCCTGAATAAACACAAAGATGAATTCCGGATATCAGCTCTTTACATCTAAACTGACTTTTCCAGTATAATCATCTTCCACCATCCTGTAAAAGCCGCTAACAGGTATCCTACTTAAGTGAACAGTGGAACATCATCAAGAAAACCTTCTTGAATTGAATATAACTTACAGTAGAATTTGTGAATTTTTTCTATAAGCTCAATAATATTTTATAAATGAAATCACCCATGTGACCACAACCCGTATCAAGACATATTAATTGGCATCACCCTAGAAAGTTATTTAGTGACCTTCCCCAGTTAATACCACAGCAATCACCACCACCCAAGGTAACCACTGTCAGATTTCCATCCCTGTATTGTGTGTGTGTGTGTATACACGCACTGTGTTCTGCATATTATACTATTTTGACATCTTTAAAAGACTTTTCTGGCTGAGAAGAGAATGCCCCTCCTAGGGCTAAACCAGTTCTTAGAGATAGCATGGTTTAGCCAGGAGCATGGCTTTGCTGTACAAACTAACAATCCAGAGCCATGCCTCCTCTATCTGGCCCTTACACCCCAGACACAATATTCCTCTACCTTAATCATCCCAAGGCCAGGTACCAGGCAACTAGGGACCACTCCTATAGCTTACAGCCCACTGAAATTATTCAGAATAGCCAATCCTAACATGATTACCCTGCCTGCCTCGCCATTCTCTAGGAAACCCCAGTAAAGACTGGGGTTTAAGCTGTCCTGTAGCTCCCATCTTCTGCCTCCTAACCACCCTGGTGTTTTTCCCATGTGACCCTGTGTGGCATACAGTGCCTCCTATCTCTAGGACTTGGAAAGATAATTAACTTTGTTTTCCTGAGTCTCTCCTGTGCCTCCTCTCATGGCCACACCTGACTGGCCATCACATTAAAGTATACAAAACACACTCTATATTAGTTTTGCCTGCCTAGAACTTTGTGTAAGTCAAGTCATACAATATGTACTCCTGTGTCTGCCTTCTTCCACTCAACAAACTCCTAAAACTTGTTCATTATCTTTTGTCTATCATTCTGTGCATATGTTGTATGAATACAGCATAACTGATTTATCTTTTTTCCTGTTAGTAGACATTTGGGTTATTTCCCATTTGGGGCTCCTATGAATAAAGCTGCTATGAACATTCTTGTTGGACAAAGCACTCATTTGTCTTGTTACATACCTAGGAATAGAATTGCTGGATTACACAGTAGGTATATGTTTGACCTTAGTAGAAACTGCCAAAGAGTTTGTCAGAATGATCATACCGTTTCCTACTCTCTTTAACGTAAAATATAAGCGTTTCAGTAGTCACACATTCTCACCAATTGGCATTGTCTTTTTTCTTTTTCTCTTTTTAGTTTTAGCCATTCTGTAGAGCTTTTCTCATTGTAATTATAATTCACATGTCCCTAATGAGTAATGTGATGTTAAATTTCTCATACAGAAATATCTTTAAAAACAATAACAGCAAAAAACTTAATGGGTAAAGTTGAGCAAAGAGAGAAAGAAAATGAAGTTTTATTGAGTTACTATTGTGGCTGGAAACTAACATGCATGATTAATATGTTGTTATTTATTTATATGTTTTTTATTTATATATGTTGTTATTTATATGTTGTTATTTAATCTTCAATAATGAAGTCTTCTTATCTCCAGTTTTCAGATGAGGAATTTGTGATTGAGACAGGTTGAATAAAGCAGGAACAGTTTAATAATATTAATTACTTTTCACTGTGGTGAAATAAGTTAATGCACCCATAGTTCTGAGAATATGCCCTAACACATGAGAAGCATTTGACATGTTTTTGCTGTTTTGAAACATAATGCCACAAATTGTAAATAAAAGCAAATTAGCTCATGGATTTTAAGGAAAATCAGTTTAAAGTAGGCTGTAGATTTAACTATCTGAAGTTACCATCAGAAAGTTTTACAAAATGTTGGCTGTGCCACAGGAATGTGTCTGTATTAGTAGTAGTGGTCACTCATAAAGAGTTGCTAAATGGGGTGGGCATGGTGATTCACACCTGTAATCCCAGCACTTTGGGAGCCCAAGGCGGGTGGATCACTTGAGGTCAGGAGTTCAAGACCAGCCTGGCCAACATGGTGAAGCCCCATCTCTACTAAAAAATGCAAAATTAGCTGGGCATGGTGGCACGCTCCTGTCATCCCAGCTACTCAGGAGGCTGAGGCAGGAGGACGTTGCAGGGAGCCGAGATTACAACCATTGCACTCCAGCTTGGGTGACAAAACGAGACTCTGTCTCAAAAGGATTGCTAAATGGGCCGGATTATCTGCTCCATTATTTCACATAGCTTGATGGACAGTGTTTTGATGGAAAGTGTCCACATTTCAGAAAGAGGGCATAGTCTGTTATTAGTTGATTGATGAATTTGTGCCTTTAACCAAACGTCCCAGGTGCATGCTATGCATGAGATGCCATACTGCATGCTGGAGATGAAAACTTGTATGTAATTGTGGTTATCCTCTATGGATATCCTGTATGGTTATAGGAAGAAAAGATAGTCTTTGGGAACATGCTTTATCTCCCTATCCAACCACATTTACTTCTTTAATCAGTTATATTTAGACCACCTTGAGTGGTTTTGAACACTTACTGGGTCATTGTTCTACCATCTTTGTTCCAGGACTCTGCAGTCAGCAAGATATTTTTTGTCTCTTCTAAATAAAATTTTAAATATCACAATGACACAATTTACCAATATTTAATATTAATTTTTCCTTCAACTTTGACTTCTAAAATCTCAGACCTTACTTGGCAGAGTTCTCAAATAAATAATCATATTTTGACCTCAGCAGGTTGAGAGACTAGCTTTCACAGGATACTCAGGTAATAGGAGAGCATGTACTCATCACTTTGTTCTAAGGTTCCTCTTTCAATTTTTCCTTTTCTATTTTTAATAACTTTCTTTCTTTTTACCAAAAAGAAAGCATAGTAGGGGTATTTACATTGGTTGTAATCAGAATTCAAGAGAGAAATATAATACAAGTGTTTGAGAGAGTTTCAAACACTCAATTCAGCATGTGATTTATTGAGGATGGGCATTTTTAAATGACCACAGTGATTATCCATTTTATTTATTTACATAAATCTTATGCCAAAGAGGATTTGAGATAGTGATTTTTTACTTAAACTAAAAAGCGACTTCTTTGATTAACTAAAAAAAATTTTTTATCCCTCCACATTCTGTTCAAGAACAAATATTGAAAGAAGGTAAATATGTCTGGTTTATCAGGAAATGGCAAAGCATATGTAATTGACTCAGAACTAGAAATCAATTCAATCCAATAAATATTTTTGACCATGTCCCACATTTCAAGCTCCATGTGTTACATTAGCAATACAAAGATGAAAATAGCATAATCTTTACAGTCTAGGATCTAACCAACTAATGTGAGGAAATTGACATGTACAATTAATCATCATGCTTTCTAATAAAAATGTAATAGAAGAACATACCAGATATTTAAGAAAGCAGTGTGTGAAACAACTAATTTTGCTTGAGGAAAAAAGTTAACTATAAAAGGGATTGAATTTGAGTTGGGCAAATCTAAAAGATGGTTAAGATTTCAATGAGGAAAGAAAGAGATAAAAGACATTCCAACGAGAAGAAAGAGCATGTGCAGAAGCAGCGTGGTGTGAACAAGCATGGCATGTTGGGTGATTTTAAATTGATCAGGGTAGCTGAGTAAAGTAGGCATGAGGGAAAAGTAGGCAGTGTAGCATAGGCTAGGACCGGAAACAGGAAGGACCTCATGTGCAATGCTCAGTAGTTCGAACTTTTACATTTTAACATTTTGAAATGTTCTTAGGGGAAAATGTGTTCAGCAGATATCTACAGAAATCAGCTGTGTGACAAAGTCTGGACTAGGATCTAGAAACTCAATGACAAGTAAAAATTCATTCTCAGCCCTTAGAAATCCCAAGTAGAGCTAGACTAACATAGAAACAATGGTGATTCCAGGACAGGTGGTTTCAATATGATGGGAGTAAGAAACATGAAGGAAGGCTGTGTTTGCTCTGCATCTGAAAGAGCACATTTTATTAACTACCAAGGTAATAGTGATTATGTGAATAGCCAAAAATTAATGTATCTGTCATGTCATTTCTGATTTTGCTTTGGTATGGAGAGGATGATTAAAATATATTTGAAAAGAAAAAAGCATGCTGGAACTCCTCTTTCACAGATTTGTTGTTCAAAGCACAGACGTACTCCTCTAAAAGGAAAGCTGGAATAGAGTTGATTTAATTGCTTCTTCTGAATGGCCCAGAGACAAAGCTGTTGGACTTCATGGCCTTAACCAGTTTTGCTATCAATAATACAAGAGATGGATGCTTAAATGTAGCTTTCTCACAGGGGAAATGCTGTCACAGGAGCCAATGACCTAAATTGTCTTCAAACATCAAACTTCCTAAAGTGAAGAGGACACATCTGCTCTTTGAATATTAAACTAGTCACTAAACTGGGTCAGAAAGCCTACAAAGAGTGCATTTACAACATAGAAAGTGATGTCTTGGATTTTCATTACCTTGAAGAAATTAAGTTTATTTCCTGTGCAAATTGCTTCCGATGAAAGATTTTTTTGTGTGATACTCACCTTTGACAACATAGCTATGTGCCAATTTTTACTGTTCCTTAACTGAGTTTGAATTAAGTCTTTGGGAATTAATCATTCCATCCTACCTGTACTCCCTGTACTCTCCTAGCCCTGTCTTCCCTTACACATACACGCAAAATTCAGCCTTCCCTTCGGTCATTAGAAACAGTCTTAATAATCATTTCAGATTGCTTTGGCACATTTTCCTACATTAGTTTCCATGGAAGAAGGAAATCAGTGAGGACTAAGAGAAGACTTGGGTTGAGTGATTTGGTTGATCAAGAGTGACTGACTGTGGAGGTATTGTGGGTGTTCAAGAGAAAAAAAAAATCCACAACCATCTCAAGAGCAGGGATCATGTCTTATTTATGGGTTATTCCACAATATCCTGAAATCACTGATGCTCATTTGTTTCCTGAATGAACGAGTAGATGAGTAGTCAGAAGTAGAGGCATTAAGTGTATTATTTCAAGAGAATAAGCAGTGGAGGAGAGAGAACTTAGCAGGTGGATTTCTGGTGTGGCATGGCCCAGAAGAAAGGTCTATTTACGTTTTAGATACATGAGAAAAAGCAAGTAGAGAAAGAGAGATTTAAAATGCTAGCATGATTTGGGAAGAAGAAAGAATAAGTCATGTCCCTTGCCAGGATAGAAAATGTAACTTATACTCAACCCGAGATCCACGGTGCATTTGTGTTACGACTCTAAGCTTCCTTTCATTCATTCAATATTTAATAATAGCTATTATTTATTAAGCATTTACTATGCGTAAGGCAAAGGGGTTTTCTTGCAAAGGAGAAGTCTAATGGGAAGCACAATATAAATATTCGTTGAATAAGTCAGTGGGTGAGGAGTGAACTTCATCTTCAAAGATGAAAGGAAGAGCAGTTAGAGGCAGAAGGTTTCTGATGGGGAAGGAAGGGAAGTAGAGACTCTTATGCTTTAATCGTCTTAGGATAATCATAGTTAAGATTTAGGAGATGATTACTGTATGCCAGGTAGTATGTTATACATTTTACTTATATTACTTCATATATACCTCCCAGGTGAGTTTGGGTTAGTATCCTCATAATTCGTAGTTAAGGGAACTAGACTTATTCCTAGAGTTAATTAGACTGAAGGATCTATTGTGATGAGCTAGGATTTAAAATTAGAGATTCTGCCTCCAGAGGTTATCACTTCCTGAGAGTGAAGGAATGAGGCTGGAGGTTTGAGCATCCTTTAGTTCTAATTTTTCAATGGTTTCTTATCTTCTCATGCTTATATCTTTATTGCTAGATGGATTGTATACTCATTTAGGGTAAAGACATTGACTTGGCATCTTCAAATCTCCCTCAGAGACTAACAAAATTTTCCTGACTCCTTGTAGTTGATTGAATATTTGTTTATTAAATTACTTGTTAATCAATGGAGTTAAAATCTGAGATATAAAAATCAGGAATCAAAAATCAGAAAAGAATTTATTTTTGTAAAACATGATGAAACAGAAATATATCTATCCCTTGAGATGTGACTAGTAAGATCTGAAGTCAGACTGTGTCAGGAAAAACTTCTAAAATGAAGGCATGTACAACTTCTTTCATTGTAAAAATAAGAGACTACAGTATACTGTCAGACACATAAAACAATCAGTATACACCAATAGGGAGATAGGATGTCATAGTCATTGGGGTTACACTGCATATTCTGGTCTCATCTCAGTAACTGGTGACTTTGGGTAAATGACTTACTCTCTTTAAACCTCAGTTTCCTCATCTGTAAAGGGAATAATAATGATACCTCCTTTCTAGGGTTGTTAGGATCAAATAAAGTAACATAAAGTGCTTAACTTTCAATGAATAAAAGAAAGCTTAGCATTATAACACAAGTGTAGAGTGGATCTCAGGTTGAGCATAAGTTGTATTTTCTCATTTTCTATGCTGGCATGTGGATGACTGGCATAATGAGCTTGCCCCCAGATGGCGGGGGAAACCCACCTAAAGGTAAAAATCACAAACAAGCTATTGAATCATTAAAAAAGTCTCACACCAGAGAGGAGGGGTGAGCTGGTATATAACATTGTACCTATCCTGTACCCTTCAAGGAGTTGAGGATTATGAGTTAAATATAATGGTGAGAGGTGCAAGGGCTCTTTTTCTATAAAGTGCCTAAGATATTGGAAGTACTGACTGATATGATCTGAATGTTTATATCCCCCGCAAATTTATGTGTTGAAATTCTAATTCCTAAGGTGTTGATATTAGAAGGTGGGATCTTTGGGGAGGTACCTAGGTCATAAAGAAAGAGCCCTCCTGAATGATATTAGTGTCCTTATAAAAGGCTCCGGAGAGCTGCCTTGCATCTTCCACTATGTGAAGACAGCGTGAGAAGGCACTATCTATGAACCAGAAAGTGGACCATCACCAGATTCCGAATCTGCCAGTGCCTTCATCTTGAACTTCCCAGGCTTCAGAAACATGAGAAATAAATTTTTTATAAGCCACCTAGTTTACAATAGTTTGTTGTAGCAGCCCAGATGGACCAAGACATCAGCTAATACTGCTTTGGCTTCAGTGTCATGGTGTGAAGCCCAAGTATTATGGAATAAGCACTTCTCCCTCATGTGAACAGTGCAGTCTGGCACTGGCACCATGCTGATGGCTCTGGGAGAGAAGGAAGTGTGGCAATGCCTAGGGAGGCATGAGTATCAGTCCCTGAATGGCGGGTCTGGATGTAGTGACATTTGTGAAATGCTGTCATAGGTTTCACTGGCCACTGAAATTTCTAGGGGGCTCCAAGAAACCTTTGGAGAACACTTGACGGGGAGGAGTAATCTTCTGGTTTTTGAGGTTATAAACAGAGAATAATGCTGTAATTATATCCATACATTGACTACTTCCAGGCCAGTGTGGTCAGGGGAATGGGAATTATCTAGAATTTTAGAGCAGAAAAGAATGTAACCGGTCATCTGGTCCAATTTTATTCGTTATCCTGAGGTCTAGAGAGGCTAAATGATTTTGCAAGACCACATATAGCATGATCTGCTTAACAAAGCTTGGATGATAGGGGAGCATTCTCCACTTCATATACTCACTACTTACTAGCATTGTGTAAATTGCAACTCAGCTGAATAGTGTGTGAAAGTAGTTACATTACACCAGAAAACACCAGTAGGAACATCCCAGTAGCCTGGCTTGCTCTGTTTCCTCACGTGTATCTGCTCCTTTACCTCTCTTCAAGTTTGGTCTCCAGCTAACAGGGGATATAAAAACAAGCTCCATTAATTCCTTCACACTAAATAAATACATTAATGTTGAGGTGCCAGTAGGTTCACACTGAGAATTGTTGGATTTTACTGCTTATTTCTCAGTGGTTGCTTTCATTTTCTTTTTGTTACTTTTCTGTTTGGGGTTGTGTCAGTAGTGGACATCAGAGTAACCCATGGTCCTTATAAAGGGGCTAATAAGAGGTAAGTAAATAGATTGTACATGTCCCAGTGATGACTGCACAGCTACTGTCACACAGTGAAATTCCCATGGCCTGAGCATGTATCAAATGCCTGCTGGTTTTGGGGGAATTTTTGCATCCTTTTCTTTTCCTCCTCATGGCAGGATGTACTTGAGAGTCCTGGATGGTTTTAGGAACCTTCTTATCTACATCTTTCCCTTGCTGGACAGATTTAATCATAGATTCTGTCCTTTCCACATGTCTCTAACTTTGTGCCATCTGTGATATTTGGCAGCTGCTAGTTACATCCCAAGTTCCTCTTGGCCCCAACATCTATTGGTGTGGATGAAACTGGAAGTATTTCATCTGTTGGCAATGTCTTTTAAAACCACTGATTGGTGATTTTGTCACCTATGATGTTGAGATAATCATCTCTCTTCTGCATGGCACTGTTGAGCACTTTGGAATTCAATTTACAGCTATTTTTAAGCCCTAAATTGCAAAGAACACATAAGCTTGAGTAGTGGGACTTTTTTTTGGTCCTATATGGTATATATTTGGTTCTGGGAAAAATTCACTGGTGCCAATGAGAAAGGAATACAGGATTGGAAGTATCAGAAAGTTCTCTGTGATAAGTAAGTTTTAAGCTCAGAGAAGTTTGGAAAAACCTTTAAACTAAAAAATGTACATATATATATTCACATATAAATATGTTAAATGCACATAGTATTAAGTATAAATACTGTGCAAACATAAGTTAAACATACACTTAATATATACTACATATATACGTGTATGTACATATGTATATAAACATAAAATGTTCGCCAGTTGTATATAAGTCCTAACGTTAGGATATATGTGTACTGTATAAATAAAAAAAGTTAGGATATATATGGTATATAAAAGTTATATCCTAACTTCAGGATATACGTGTACTGTATATAAAAAAGGTTAGAATATATATGGTATATAAAAGTTATATCCTAACTTTAGGATATATGTGTACTATATATCTTAATATATATAGCATATATCCTAAGTGTTCAGAATATCGCTACAAGACAGAGTTACAAGCAATTTCTATTCTTTATATATTTTCTGAGTTTTCTCTTTTTTTTAAATAAGCATAGAGCATTTTATAAAAAGGAACAAGCAAACATTATAAAGCAACCCCTCCCAGAGTCTTTCTGACAGCAAACCATGAAAGCTGCCAGAGTCAGGAAGGACATAGGAAACTGCTAGTGTTGCCTGGGCGCTGGCCAAATAGGTCACAGGAATTGGTTTCTTCCCCCACCTTCTTCTCTGAAGCACCAGCAATTTTGAGCCATGGTGATAACATGTGATCAATGAAATGACTGCCATGGGATGATCAGATAGACTCCAGCAGCTGTTCTAGAGGTAAATTCTGATTATTTCTGAAATCTGAATTTTTATTTTCTTGCAAATAGTGCCAGGTAGTCTGTTCCCATTCACTCACAGAAGTTTCAGAAACATACATTTACTTGACCACCACTGTTAAGTTGATGTGGAAGTTAATGTTTAATTATGAAGGACTGTTTGTTTACAGATAATGATTGCAACACCCAAGGTAAATAAAATCTGCAAGTGCCATGTTAGGTTCTTGTACCTCCTTCATCATTTTATTTGATTGTGTGTGTGTGTGTGTGTGGTGTGGACGCATGCACACTCACAGAGGATGGGGGTTCCAACAGTCATTGGGAGGTCCTCTAAGCTTGTCACCGAGTGGGTCTCATTTTCTCTCTAAGCCTCTGGAAAAGCTCCATAGCATCCAGAGGCAACATAGTATGTGGTCTTTGTTTTGTCTCTGATTTCCTGAATCACATTATTCTAATAACTTTCAATTAAAAATTTAACCATGGACATGATTACCTTGTTCCTTCAGGTCCTAGAAGGGTAGTTTCAGCAATTTTTAGTAGTGTTGTTTTTTTTTTAAAGGCAACTAGATGTAAAAATTGATTGAAATAAGAGGGACTCACAGACTATGCTGTTTTAATTCTGGGTAGAAGTATAGCATTTGCAACATTGTTCTGAATTTACATAATTTTTTCTGATCACTGGTCTATTTTAAGATGGGAGCAAATGAACTTAGTTTTGAAACATTAACTTCACTTAAAATCACATTTGGTCCTCCAGAAACAAGAAAAACTGATTTTGGAAAGTGTCTTATTTGAATAAACACCTTTGTTTAACCCTTAAATGGATAAAGCCAAGGTGGTCTCCAGAAAATAAAACCACAGACTCACTTTGATTTTTACATTTGACCTAGGTGATCATAGATGAAGAGAATTGTAAGTTTATAAGTTATTCTGATGAAAACTCCATGTCTCTCATAGCTATCTGGGTGAAGAAGGGACAAATCTTCACAGCTATTAGAATGGAATAAATGGAAATTCTCTCTTTATTTATTTAATTTATTTATTTATTTATTTATTTTTGAGACAGAGTCTCATTCTGCTGCCCAGGCTGGAATGCAAAAAAAAAAACACAGTCTTAGCTCACTGTAACCTCTGACTCCTGGGTTCAAGCAATTCTCCTGCCTCAACCTCCCTAGTAGCTGGGATTACAGGCGCATGCCACCATGCCCAGCTAATTTTTGTATTTTTAGTAGAGATGAGGTTTTGCTATGTTGGCCAGGCTGGTCTCCAACTCCTGACCTCAGCTGATCCGCCCGCCTCAGCCTTCCAAAGTGCTGGGATTATTCGGCTTAAGCTACTGTACCTGGCCTCAAATTCTTTAAGAGGTAATTTAGCCTTCTACCTGTTTAAGATTTGTGGTAAGAGCTCATAAAAAACTGTCTAAGATCTTAAATAGAGGGATCTCCCTTCACGCCCCACCTTACCTCTCAATCTCATGTTCTTTCATGAGAGAAGAAAAAGAAGAGAATCTAAAAAATGGTTTCATCTTTTATACATGATGCCAGAGTCAGTTTTACCCCTTCTGCGTTCATTTAATAAGCAAATCTTTTGTTAGTAAAAACAGGAGAGTTTTTGTTCACTTAAATTTTAACAGCCAAATGTAATCAGACACTCAGAAGTCCAAGAAGCAAAAAGGGAAATAGTAATCTGCTTTGTGAGCCCTATTCCAGTTAAGAACCAAGGCATTTCCCAGGGCTTGGATTACAGTCCATTTTGTAGATAGTCATCTGTAGGGATGGTATGGCTCCTCTTCTGAATACAAAGTAGTTGTTTTGGATGGAGTATGCTAAGAGGACTTAGACCTTTCTGGAGCTATGTGTGCTTTCAAAACTGGAGAGCCTTAGGACTGTCCTTTTTCTCACCCTTGCTGTAAACCCTAACTGTATCCCATAAGATCAACATTATATTGCCGAGTTGAGTGTGTGTATTCTGTGATCATAGAGGATGGATTTTTTTTCTTGAATGATGTAAATGATTAAACCAGAGGCACAGTTTGATTTTAGTACCTACTTTTATAATAATATCTAATGTACCACAGAGTAGTCACTGTGCCAGGCACTGTGTGTGACACTTTTATGCACCTAATGCATTCAGTTCTCCCAACAGACCTATATATAAGATTGCCCTCTTTCCCTATAAGAAAATTAAGATTATAGAGTTAGATCTTACACTGCTAGTAAATGGTAGAGCTGAGGTTTGAACCTAATCTGTGCCTTACCCACTAATTTTCTCCTCCTATATTCCTCTTCTATTTCTCATGGAATAATAGGGATTCTCTAAAACAGAACACAACATATAGAAATAGAAAAGAAGTAGAGAAGCAGTCAAAGGAATAAAATGACAATGTGCAGGACTAGAAGATGATTCAAATTTCAATCCTAAATTATGTCAGAAATAATTTCTACAAGAGGAAGGACTTTGTCTTTTCTTTTCATTCTTACATCCCTAGCACCTAGCACAATGGTTGACAAATGGAGGCAACCAAATATTTTTTAAGTTTTTTAAAAATTTAATTTTTTTTTTTTAATTTTACTTTAAGTTCTGGGATGCCTGCGTACAACGTGCAGGTTTGTTATACAGGTATGCAGGTGTCATGGTGGTTCGCTGCACTTATCAACTGATCATCTAGGTTTTAAGCCCTGAGTGCATTAGGTATTTGTCCTAATGCTCTGCCTCCCCTTGCCCCCAACCCCCCAACAGGCCCCGGTGTATGATGTTCCCCTCTCTGTGTTCATGTGTTCTCGTTGTTCAACTCCCACTTAGGAATGAGAACATGTGGTGTTTGGTTTTCTGTTCCTGTATTAGTTTGCTGAGATTGATGGCTTCCAGCTTCATCCATGTCCCTCCCTGAAAAGGACATAAACTCATTCTTTTTTATGGCTGCATAGTATTGTATGGTGAATATGTACCACATTTTCTTTATCCAGTCTATCATTGATGGGCATTTGGGTTGGTTCCAAGTCTTTGCTATTGTAAATAGCGTGGCAGTAATCACATATGTGCATGTGTCTTCATAGTAGAATGATTTATAATGCTTTGGGTATATACTCAGTAATGGGATTGCTGGGTCAGATGGTATTTCTGGTTCTAGATCCTTAAGGAATCACCACACTGTCCACAATGGTCGAACTAATTTACATTATCATCAACAGTGTAAAAGCGTTCCTATTTCTCCACATCGTCTCCAGCATCGTTTCCTGACTTTTTAATGATCACCATTCTAACTGGTGTGAGATGGTATGTCATTGCAGTTTTGATTTGCACTTCACTAATGATGATTAGCTTTTTTTCCTCATATTGTCTGTTAGTTGCATAAATGTCTTCTTTTGAGAAGTGTCTGTTCATATCCTTTGCCCACTTTTTGATGGGTTGTTTGTTTTTTTTCTTGTAAATTTGTTTAAGTTCTTTGTAGATTCTGGATATTAGACCTTTGTCTGATTGGTAGATTGCAAAAATTTTCTCCCGTTCTGTAGGTTGCCTGTTCACTCTGATTATAGTTTCTTTTGCTGTGCAGCTGCTCTTTAATTTGATTAGATCCCATTTGTCAATTTTGGCTTCTGTTGCAATTGCTTTTGGTGTTTTAGTCATGAAGTCTTTTCCCATGCCTCTGTCCTGAATGGTATTGTCTAGGTTTTCTTCTATGGTTTTTATGCTTTTGGGTTTTACGTTTAAGTCTTTAATGTACCTTCAGTTAATTTTTGTGTAAGGTGTAAGAAAGGGGTCCAGTTTCTGTTTTCTGCATATGACTAGCCAGTTTTCCCAACACCATTTTTTAAATAGAGAATCCTTTCCCCATGTCAGCTTTGTCAAATATCAGATGATTGTAGATGTGTGGTGATATTTCTGAGCCGTGTGTTCTGTTCCATTGGTCTATATATCTGTTTTGGTACTAGTACCATGCTGTTTAGTTACTGTAGCCTTTTAGTGTAGTTTGAAGTCAGGTAGCATGGTGGGAGGCAACCAGATATTTTTAAACGAATGTATATATTGTGCCTTCATAAATTTATCACAACATTTAATGTAAGAGCTACATTATAATAATGACCAAAAAGTAGAGGATATTAATTTTGTCAATTTAAATGAATGTTGCCATATTGATCTTAAGGAATCAGAAATTTAGAATCACAGCAGGAAGAAATTGAATACCTAATGTATTCTGTCTTTGTTATTCTTAACAATTCCTAAGAAATCTAATTGTTATTATTGGTAAATATCTTCCTAACCACATCCCAAAATTTCAAATTGAATTAATTTTATAATTTATTAAGTATTAAGAAAGAAAAGCTAAAAAATCTATGCTTAGTAAATTGAAGAAGTTAGAATTACTGCTATTAGAAAAACAAATTTACAAGAAATCACAATTAAATTTCAATAAATTCATGTCTCCTCATACTTATTAAAATTGGTAATCAGTGAGTTTTCTTTTTTATAGTTTAAAAACTGTATTCAGGTTGCTCCACTGCAGAGTTCCAGAGGGCACCATTCATTGTGTTGTGAATCTATTTGAATAGAGCTCTGGAATTAGGGGTGCTCCCATTTCACAGCCATCAACACCTCTGCCTTTTCTTTTCTCTATACAGACAATTTAGGCCAAAGCAACAGATTCATATTAGTTTCATTTTAGCACTTATTAAGTACCTCTGTCAGATGCTGGGCTAGAAGCTTGCAAATGAGTAAGACATGACCCCTAAAAGAGAATCACTATCCATTACAATGAAAAATACTAAACTGATGTGACTGTTTCTTTATATATAGACAGATGTGATTGATGGTGTAGTGATACAGATACAAAGATAATAAATATAAATAATACATGCATGTGCTTGGATAGCTAGAAACCAAGACTATGATGATATTTTAAATTTGGGACACCCAAACAAAATTCTCATATATACCTTAACCTTTCACAATAGTCACAGCTGCCTTTCTCTATGGGTTTTCAAGTACTAGTTGATGTTCAAAAACTGATCTTTTCTAGGGTTTATATCCTTGATTTTCTTTAGCAATACATGTAACTGGTAATTTCATTTGTATTAGGTATGACTGGTTGCAAGCTGAAAATGATAGTAAATTCAATGTCAACCAATTTAAAAGCACAGAAGAAATTTATTGGGTCCTATAACTGGAAACCCCAGGAATTGTTTGGCTTCAGGTACACAATGTTGCTAAATATTGGGTTTCTCTTCCTGGATCTTTTTATTACACTTCCTCTGGGTTGTATTCATTCTTGGCAAGATTCCCTCTTGTGGCTCAAGGTAACGGCACAACTCCAAATTCATATCATTGTATTTCAAAGGTTCTGATCAAAGGTGCCATGGCAAATCCAAACAGTCACTATTGCAAGGGGTAGGCAGTGCCCTGACCCCTTATGTCTATATTACCTGCTCCAACCCTGAACTGGGATGGATTCCCCAGCTAAGGAATGACTAAAACTGAGAGAAAGGTGTTTCCGTAAAAGTTTGGGTTTCCTTTACCAGCAGTGGGTGAAAGGAATTTTGAGTAGCAGGAAAATAGATAACCACCACAAAGACCATAAAGAGAAATTTGATCTTCTTTATCCTTTAACATAATCAATACAACTTCTGTTAATAAAAGTTGTCAGCATACCAAAAGAATCAAATGTCTTGTCTATAAGAGAATGGTAAGCGTGGTGTGTTTAAGCTTTGAGATCTCAAGTTGTTCCTTATCAAGCCAAAGTCCAAAGGTAGTAATGCTGCTGACCCCAGCAACATTAAGTACAATTTAATTTAGAACAGAAAAAAAAAAGGCAGTAAATTTTATGAAGCATGTTAAAAATAAATGGTGGAGGAGGAGTTTAAAAATTTCCTACTGTGGATATAAATCAAGAGTCTGAAAATTTTATTGGAGCCTTAAAAATCACCACAGATGACTGATTGTATTACTAATAGTACCTAACATTTTTAAGCACTTCCTATATGCCCGGCACAGTACTAAATAGTTTTAAATCTTCATTAAATTCTGAAGGTAATCCCATGAAATAGGGAGTCATTATTCTTACTTTACAAATGAGAATTTTGAGGCTTGGAGAAGTTAAATAACTTGTCTAACATGATAGCATGGATGATAGCATAGAGCCAGCTTTGAACTTAGGTGCAGAGACAGTGACTTAGCCTGTGCTGCCAGACTCCTCCATGAACAGAAATAACCCAAAGCAACAAAAGCTGTTGTCACTGCTTTTGTACTGGCCAACGCAAAAGGAAAGAGCACTGCAACAGTCTGGGAAGCATCTCTTAGGGGACACCTTGGCATGATAGGGCATGATATGGAGGGGTGACCAGGTTGGTGGTGGCTCTGGAAATTGTTGGATGAGAAGATTTATATCAAGGAAAAGGGAAATAATAACTTCATCATCTGCTTGCGAGAACTGGCTTAAAGATACGGAATTGCCAGGCGTGGTGGCTCACGCCTGTAATCCCAGCACTTTGGGAGACCAAGGCAGGCGTATCATGAGATCAGGAGATCAAGATCATCCTGGCTAACATGGTAAAACCCTGTCTCTACTAAAAATACAAAAAACAAAAAAACAAAACAAAAAAAACACAAAAGCTGGGCATGGTGGTGGGTGCCTGCAGTCCCCGCTGCTCAGGAGGTTGAGGCAGCAGAATGGCATGAACCCAGGAGGCAGAGCTTACGGTGAGCCAAGATCACACCACTGCACTCCAGCCTGGGCGACAGAGCAAGACTCTGTCTCAAAAAAAAAAAAAAAAGATATGGAATTATGTTTTCTTGCATAGTAGCATAGTTGCTGCATGTTTCAGAGAGACAGTTCGCAGCTGAGAAAAGTCTTCTTAGCAACTGTCCCTTGGCACATGCCGTTCTTTCTGTCCAGAATGCTTCTGCACTACTTTACATGTCTAAATTCAACCTGTCCTTGAAAGCTTGAAATGCCTCTTATTCCACAAGACCTTGTTCAATCCCCTCACCATCAAGGTAGCTTTATCTCTTCCTAGTGACTCCCAGAGTGCTAAGACTCTACTGTGCCACAGACACTGCCCCTGCCCTATGCTATCCTTTACATGTAGAGCAAGCTTGTCTAATCCACAGCCTGCAGGCTGCATGTGGTCCAGGATGGCTTTGAATGTGGCCCAACACAAACTCGCAAACTTTCTTAAAACATTATTACTTTTTTTTTTGCCATTCTTTTTCAGTTCATCAGCTATCTTAAGTGTTAGTGTACTTTATGCATGGCCCAAGACAATTCTTCTTTTCCAGTGTGGCCCAGGGAGGCTAAAAGATTGGACACCCCTGATGTAGAGTTCTTCTTTCTGATGGCAGCCTATAAGCTTTCAGGAAACGAACTCAAAGATGTAAACACCAGGATGCTCAGGACATCTGCTGAGTGGCCTTCCTCACGAGACACTGAGCTTCTTGTATCTCTGGGTGTCTTCATCAGAGAACTGAAGACCATGGTTATGGTTGCTAACTCTTGCACTGAATGGAAAGTATATTATATGATTTCCAAGACCCAATTTTATTCTAAATGTCTATGATATTTATCACATAATTTTATGATTCTTTGGTGTTTTTTTTCCTACATCATTGTCCAAATAATTTATGCATCTGACAAAAAATTCTAAGTCAATTTCTGGCTTTGTACTACCTAGATGCCTCTAGCTACAGAGAAACACTTTCAAGTGATATAAAGGAAGATACAGATAATATAGACACAGTCTGTTATTGTCTTTTATCTCTCCTTAACTAGATTACATATATGGAGGTGGAAATGCTATTTAAAGAAAAATATGTATTGTATATATTGTCATGTATACTAGATCTTTGTATAGCATGTTTGGAGCTTATAAAACACTTTTGCAAAAGTTTTATTTTATAGTGATATAGAGACTATATAGCAAACACTATAAGAAAACATATTATATATAAATGTATAAAAGCATATATTCATATATATATATATATATATATATGAGACGCATATATGTGATTTACAAGCTTGGCTTGGTATTTGAGGTTGCCTTTTGCCCTGGAGAGCAGCTAATATAGTACCATGATTATTTTTCAGAGATAGGTACTAGAGAAAGAAGAAAACAGAGAGCTTCTATCAGAAGCTGTCTCCTCTTTCCTCACCACCCCAAGTTTCCATTATACCCTTTTCTCACTCTCTTTCCACCTCTCTGCCTAAGTATATTATCATCTCAACTCAATGTACTAGTGTGAATAAAAAGTTTGGATGAAGTGACATCCAAAACCAATGGATCATGAAGAGTCTTTCAAAAAGAGGAAAGTTTAATGAAGCAGTTTTACAGAATTTTAAAGCTGGAAATGACCTCATGCATATCCATATACTAATTATGTTACCTTGAACTAGGTAAAAATGAAACCTCATTATGCTTTTGAAATTCTGTTTCTTATACCTAGTAATATCATTGGCTTCTCGGTCAGACAGTTTTGGACTTTCTATAATTAAATAATGTTATTTAGCTTGAGTCTAGAGCCAGAGAGAAGCAGTATCCATATACTTGGAAATATTTTGTTACCCAAGTAGTTTAGTTTGTATGCTAAAGTGTCATTAGATTATGTCTAAAGATTATGCTGGTTCCTAAGTATATTTTATGTCAATCTTTTAAAACATGATATATTAGATTTGAGGATACAAGCTGACTGAGGCTTCCATGTATTTCTCTATACTGTTCCCATGTCATAAAACGCAGTTCCTTCCTTGCCATCTGAAAATGTTCCAGTCAACTTTCAAAATCTATTTGAGCAGCTTCCATCCCAAAATCCATTTTCTCGTTTCAGGTATAATCAAGTATTCTGTACTCTGTGTAATACGAGTTCATAAATACTTCTCTTTCTCAGTGCTTGTCTCAAGTATCTCGTCTTCCATAGTAGGCTGAGGAATCACTGTAACCCGACATGTTTGTTACTGTAGCTGATTGTTGACAAGAGCTCATTAAAGAACAGAGTTTTTCGTCTTCTTTGTATTTCTAGCACCTAGCCCTATGTGGAGCACAACCGGGGGCTCACAATAAACACTTCATTAAAGCATAATTAACAATGTAAGGGTTAAGGTGAATGAATAGATGGAATTTCTTCCTATCAACATTTGAATTCAAGGAACATCATGTCCACATATTTTGAGCTTTTTAAATATTTGAACTTCTAATACTTACTTGCTTTGTATTCATGCAGATTGTAATTTTCAAAGTACAGTTATACCATGTATTCTTGCTGAAGTCCTTTATTAGTTAGAAGTATTTTTTTAGTCTTTCTACCCAGTAGAGTTGGTCTAAACATGCAACAGCCTATGTTTAAAATCTACTTTGCTGATGAAAATAAGGAAATAAGCTTGTACTGATTCTTTCTGTCTCTTCCAAAAGCTTGTTAAGCCAAGTACACTTTACATTAATAAAGAAAGTACCCAGTCATGCAGTGAGGTACAAATATACTGAGGGCCCACCAAGTGCAGTTTTAATGCTGGGTTCTACAAAGGTATCAAGACAAAAGAGAATCTTCCCTCCATGAATTCAAAGGGTGGTCACAGAATAGACATAAATGGAAATAATTTTTAAAAAATAAAAGGCACAGTAAGATTTATGCTTACTCAATGTCATAAACAAAAGGCAGTGATGGAACAAGAGGAAAAAAATTAATTTGTATTGGTGGGATATGAAAAGATCTTTCCCAGGAAATGAGATTTGAATTCAGCTTTGAACTTTCCTGTATAAGCACAGTATGAGCAGTAAAGAGAATAAAACTTCCAAGAGGAAATCACAACTTGGACACAAGGCTAGAAGTAGCAAGGGGAAAAGCTATTCTGTGGGCATAGATGGGATTGAGGAATAGTAACAGGATATGAGATAAGGCTGAAAAGTAAGATTTGGGTAAAAAGTTCTTGCTGAGGGGTGAGGATCTGGCTTTAATTTCCCAGTCACCAGGGATATATAAAAGTTTTTAAGGCCAAGAAGAGACAAGCCCTGGTGTTCAAAAATTTTCAAGAATCAGAGACTTTGGAGTCAATGGCTATTGAGATCATAAGCAGCAGAAAATTTGGTAGTTTCATAAGGAAATAAAATGCTCAGGCATAATTCTCATCTTCTCAAATCAGGGCCAGGACTAGAGAAAGACATGTGAAGCGCCGAGAGTGTAAATTTCAAGAGGCACTAATTCTCGGTGAAAAGTACATGAAATGGTGCCTCACTCATCTTAACCTACTCCTAGCCCTGCCTAGAATATTAAGTTAGCATCACCCTGAAAAATATTCATCACATTTCCCATCTCTTCTTATAAGTAGTGAAGTGGCAGATTAGATTCTTTCCTTAAGCAGAGGCACAGTTTTCAGCTTCTACAAGGGGAGAGGAAGAGCTGAATTGCGTAGAAAGTTTACACTGCAATGAGATAACAACAGAGAACCAGGCCAATTAGAAAAAGAAGACTTTACTCTCCATCAACCTGAAGTTCCCACTTATCCTGACAGGATATGCAGGTCTCTGTGACAGGTCTTTGTTACTTAGACCTCTTTTGGGTAGATTTTCAGTATGAATGGAGAAAAAGACATCTTCAATTGGTTGGTGATAAGCATCTAAATCTAAGCAATGAATTTATGTCAGTGGTCCATTATGATAATCTAGACTTATACCTCATTTTTAAAGTTGCTGAGAAGAGGAGAAAAAAATTAGAATGAATCTTTTAAAAGAATTTTTTTCAACTTTTAGGTTTAGTTTTTCCCATGAGTATATTACATGATACTGAGGTTTGTGATAGTAATAATCCCATCACCTAGCCACTGAGCATAGGATCCAACAGTTTTTCAAACCTTGCCCTCCTCCCTCCCTCCCCCATCTAGTAGTCCCCACTGTCTATTATTGCCATCTTTATGTCCTTGAGTATGTAATGTTTAGCTTCCACTTACGACTGAGAACATGTAGTATTTGGTTTTCTGTTCCTGCATTAATTTGCTTAGGATAATGGCCTGTAGCCGCATCCATGTTGCTGCAAAGGAGATGATTTTGTTCTTTTTATGTGGCTGTGTAGTATTCCATGGTGTATATGTATCACATTTACTTTATCCAGTCCACTGTCGATAGGCACCTAGGTTGATTTCATGTCTTTACTATTGTGAACAGTGCTGCAATGAACATGCCAGTGCATGTGTGTGTTTTTGGTAGAACAATTTGTTTTCTTTTGGATATATAACCAGCAATGGAATTGCTTAGTTGAATGGTAGTCCTATTTTAAGTTCTTTGAGAAATCTTCAGACTATTTTCCACAGGGGTTGAATTAATTTACATTGTCATCAACAGTGTATAAGTGTTCCCTTTTCTCTGCAGCCTTGCCAGCATCTGTTGTTGACTTTTTAGTAATAGCCATTCTGACTGGTGTGAGATGGTATCTCATTGTGGTTTTCATTTACATTTCTCTGGTGATTATTGATTTGGAGCACTGTTCATGTTTGTTGGCTGCTTTTCATGGTTTGTTGGCTCTTTGTTGAGAAGTATCTGTTCATGTCTTTTGCCTAGTTTCATGGTCACTTGTATATCTTCTTTTGAGAAGTACCTGTTTATGTCTTTTGCCCAGGTTTTTATGGGATTATTTGTTTTTTGCTTGTTCAATAGTTTCATTTCCTTATATATTTTGGTATTGGAACTTTGTTGGATGCACTGTTTACAAATATTTTCTTCCATTTTGTAGGTTGCCTGTTTACTCTGTTGATAGTTTCTTTTGCTGTGCAAAAGCTCTATAGTTTAGTTAGGTCCCACTTGCCAATTTTTGGTTTTATTGCAATTGCTTTTGAGGACTTAGTCATAAATTAGTTCCCAAGTCCGATGTCCAGAATGATGTTTCCTAGGCTTTCTTCTAGGATTCTTGTAGTTTGAGATCTTACATTTAAATCTGTAATCCCTCTTGAGTTAATCTTTGTATATGGTGAAAAGTAGGGGTTCAGTTTCATTCTACTGCATACGGCCAGCCAGTTATCTAAGCGCCATTTTGTTGATTAGGGATTCCTTTCCCTTTTGCTTATTTTTGTTAATTTTGTCAATGATCAGTTGGCTAAAGGTGTGTAGCTTTATTTCTGGGTCCTCTATTCTGCTGCATGAGTCTACATATCTGTTTTTGTACCAGTACCATGCTGTTCTGGTTACTATAGACTTGTAGCATAGTTTGAAGTTGGGTAACGTGATGCCACTGGCTTTGTTCTTATTGCTTAGGACTGCTTTCACTGTTCAGGCTCTTTTCTGGTTCCATATGAATTGTAGAATAGTTTTTTTTCTAGTTCTGCAAAAAAATGACATCCATAGTTTGATAGGAATAGTGTTCAATCTGTAGATTGCCTTGAGCAGCATGGCCATTTTAATGATTTATTGATTCTTCCAATCCATGAGCATGGAATGTTTTTCTATTTGTTTGTATCATCTGGAATTTCTTTTATTAATGTTTTATAGTTCTTCTTGTAGAGATCTTTTACCTCCTTGGTTAGATGTAGTTCTAGGTATTTTTGTGTGTGTGTGGCTATTGTATATGAGATTGCATTCTTGATTTGACTCTCAGCTTGAACATTATTGTTATAGAGAAATGCTACAGATTTTTGTACATTGATTTTGTATCCTGAAACTTTACCAAAGTCAGAATAAATCTTTTTAAAACCAAGAAGTAGGTGTCACAGAACATTTACTTGTTCATGCCCAAGATCACTTCATGCTATTGCTAATTCATTCCCTATTGGCTATGTGAAGCCATGTGCAATGACAGATTCTTAGAGCAGTTTTTATTTTATAAATATACTACATGGCTCATTGTTAAAATTAGTATATACTGGACCAAGAATATCTATTCAACTACCATCAGCCAGCCAGTTTCTCAAGAATGCCACGAGAATCACAGGAGATATCAAGTACCTAGCACAACATTAGCACGTTGTAGGTCCTTGGAGCCAAAGATTGGCTTGCTTTCTTCCCTTCTTTCAAAAAATCTCCTTCTGTAGAATCCCTGTCTCCCACATAGACTGAATACACATCACTTCACTTCAAGATTTTAATGCTAAGATAAATCTTCTAAAGTATATTCAGATGCCCTATGCCAGGAAATTTATCGATTTTAATATATTTCACTACTACTTGGAAGAAAACGTTGGTTAAAACCTATCTCTCTATATATCTATATATATATACACACACACATACACACACACAGCCTGCCAGTTTCTTAAGGTTGCCATGAGAATCATAGGAGATATTCAGAAAGTACCTGGCACAACATTAGCATACATATGTGCAGTGTGTGTGTACGTAGTAATACATTTTGGGTACTTTAATGCAACACTGGTTACAATAAATGCCCTTTAATGTACAGGCCTGCTAATTCCAGCAAAAAATAGTTAATGCATAAAGTAATACTCATTAAAAATAAGGAATACATTCACTGCTTTTTTCATACTTTCCCATCCATCAACACATTTTAATGTATAGTCAGAGCATTGTGAAATTTGCAATTTCAGAATAAGTAGCTCTTAATACAGGCTCATCCAATAAAATGCAGAGAGAGGCAGGATGAAGGATAGGAAAGAGGACTGGCTTCCAATCAGTCAGACTTGGGTTTTAATTCCCCATTTACCAGCCTTGTAACCTTGGGCAAGTTGCTTGCCTTTCTGAACATTTGTTTCAGATATTAAATTTTCCCACTGTGATGTTGTAAGCATTTCATGAGATGATGTCTGTAAATCATCCAGGGTAGTTCCTGATCCATGATAAGCACTCAATAAATGGTAGTTATCATTATGACACTGAAAATAATTATATTTTATGAAATTATTTTCATCTCACACAATCACTCAGCCATTTCAATCTCTGTATGTTCCAAGAGATTCAATTGGAATTCAGACTCATACATCTTTAAGCTCTCAATGGGTTCTGTGAAATGCATTACCTATCACATTATATCTTTTTTTTTTTTTTTTTTTTTTTTTTTTGAGACTGAGTCTGGCTCTGTCGCCCAGGCTGGAGTGCAGTGGCCAGATCTCAGCTCACTGCAAGCTCCGCCTCCCGGGTTTACGCCATTCTCCTGCCTCAGCCTCCGGAGTAGCTGGGACCACAGGCGCCCGCCACCTCGCCCGGCTAGTTTTTTGTATTTTTTAGTAGAGACGGGGTTTTACCGTGTTAGCCAGGATGGTCTCGATCTTCTGACCTCGTGATCCACCCGTCTCGGCCTCCCAAAGTGCTGGGATTACAGGCTTGAGCCACCGCGCCCGGCCAACATTATATCATTTAAATGAAGGCTATTCCTTGGAACACACACATAGAAATATTTAAAATATTTCCCTATTTGGGACATGCTAGAAATCTCCATATTAAATCTCTATGTAAAGACTTTCTCAAATTGTCTTTTAAGATGTTATCTGTTCTGTTCCTGCCTGTACAGTTCCTTTTTGCTATTCCAAAGTCTTTTATAGTTTAAGTAAAACTTAATATCTATTGTGTTTTTACGTGATTCTCCTTGTGCTGTGTCTCTATCACCACAGAAGAACTGTTCCTGGTAAGACCACCCCACCTTGGTTACATCATTAACCATTTGGTGTGTTTTCCCTGATGTAGATCACTTTAACTTCAGTAACAACCTTGATTTGACAGGATATAAGGCTGTGTGAGATAATTTAGTCCACTAACAATAGGATCATAGAGAATTAGAATAGAAGGCATTTTATAGAGGGTGTAGTTCACTTCTTTCTTTACACAAAAAGTTCTGAGAAGTTAAGGTACCTTGTGAACTGTCATTTAACAGTGTTTGTGACTTATGTCTTAACATCAAACATAGATTCCCTTTATTTACCTAGAATGAAATTAGAACAAGCTCTAACTTACCGTAGGGGGATCCTCCCTTTATTCCTTATGTTAGTAGATATTATATGAGAAGACATTACAGAACAGTAAAATGATACAGTCTCACTAAAAAGACAACACGTCATGAGTGTCAGGAAAATTGGCATTATGAGAAGTGTTTCCTAACTTTTATTTTCAACATCAGCTATTTGACCATCTGTGCATTTGCTCCTAGGAATGACCACCACATAATTAAATCTAAAGTAAACCAATTATCTTCAGTAACTACCAAGGAAAAGCACTTCATACTTTTGATATATTCCTACAAGATTTGAGATTGGCGCTGGGGTTAGTTGAGAGTATTTGACTGATAACTGAACATACACTTAACTAAACTGATACTTGAAAAACTCTATCTGCTACATGTAAACATTTGTAGTCAGATTCACTTTTTCTACTTTATTTTCAATGTGGATTTTAAAAAAAACACATTAATTGAGGTTGTTATATCTGTGCAAGTAAAAAAAAATTAAAAGATTGGTGGGTAGGTGTAAATGTGGCTTTTATCTTATTTGTAATTACCATAAATTGTAAGTCCAATGAATCCAAGTGGCAGTGTTGCTAAGAAAAAAGCCAGAATGTAAGACAGATGTTTGTACACTTTCATTAGAATTGCTTAATGCCAAAACAAGACTTTGTGAGATTTGAAAAGCAAAGGGTAATCATTTCAGAAATAGGATACAAAGCATGTAGTTAAAGCAAGTTTCTTATTTTTATGGGATTCTGTCGTGTGTGTGTGTGTGTGTGTGTGTGTGGTGTGTGTGCGTAATTTATTTAGATATTCTGCCAAAATTAAAGTCACAGTCATTTTCTTAGTAATGCCATAAAAATGTTCCATAAAGGATTCTTCTCTTGGCATCTTGCAAATCTTTTCCTGATTGTTCTATGTCTCTCAAAAGACTTCCCTTATTTGAGCCTTTATGTCTAACACTGAATAAGCACTTTTATGTGCTTGGCACCAATGTAAGAATTTAATCCTCTCTAAGGGAGCCACTCTTATTATCCTATTTCTTAAAGATGAGCACACTAAGAAACTGAGGTCAGCTTGCACAAGGTCACACAATTTGTGAGACATGAGCCAAGAGTGGAATCTAGGCAGTCTTCCTTGACAGCCCACCTTCCTAATTATGTCCACAGATTGCCTTGCATGTTCGCTATTCATTACCATTCTCTGTGACTATATCCTGTCTTTCCAGGTAGTCTGTTGACATATTATAGCCATTGTTCCTCTTTATACTTGTAAAGGCAGAGTACATTTCAATTTGATAAATATCAATTTAGCATCACATCCAGGAAACTGAGGTGGGAGTGAGGAGGGGGGGGTCTTGGACTTGCCAAGATGAGAGCTGAGAGGGATAGTCCTACCTCCAACAAGCCAGGTATTTCTATTCTCTCCCCTCACCTTCTCCTGCTCTTTAGTACTGTCCTTATGAGGTACACAGTTGATTCCAGAATGTGTATGTAGAAGGAGTTTAGTGTTAGCCATCTCAGTGGAAGGAGGGACTTTAGGACTTTCATGCTTACTGTGTACACACAAGACCAACTACATAATTTATCAGGCCTGGTGCAAAACAAAAATTCAGGCCCCTTAATCAAAAAGCAGGGAAAAAAGTTTCTTCTGTAGTTTCTCCCTAAGCCCGTCATGGTGTTTTTTATTCGCTATTTAATGTTGCACTTCCTCAAGCACGGGAATATTCACTAGCTGAGTGCACCTAGGACCCTGAAGGAGAGACCTGGGGAGAGGGATATTGCTGGGGAGAGTTGGAGTTGGGGATGACCAAGAATTCATCCCAAGGAGGCAGTGGGAGATAAGACTGCCATCAAGCCTAGGCTCCAAGGACCTGGCATTTACCTCATTGTCCTATCATCCCTCAAATACAGAATCCACATCACAAAATAAACTTACTAAGCATGTCAAGATGGCTACTACAGAGTATTAAAGCCCAAGAACAAGGCTTCCCTTCTTAGTTTGGGGATCTTTGCAATGCATGGATGGCACACCCTTGAAACTGGCCCTTTGTAATACTTATTTGATTTGATTGGGGGCTGGGGAGCTTATGGAAGCTATAGCTAAAGCTTCTCCAAGTTATCTATGGCTCCTGCTGCCATTGAGGTGCTAGCATCCTTTACTGTTATTGTTGTCTCATTCCAATTACTAGACTGGAAATCCTAGAGAACAGAGTTTCCCTTTTTTTTTTTTTTTTTTTTTTTTTGAGATGGAGTTTGACTCTTGTTGTCCAGGCTGGAGTGCAATGGCATGATCTCAGCTCACTGCAGCCTCTGCCTCCCGGGTTCAAGCGATTCTCCTGCCTCAGCCTCTTGAGTAGCTGGAATTACAGGCAACTGCCAACATGCCCGGCTAATTTTGTATTTTTAGTAGAGATGGGGTTTCTCCATGTTGGTCAGGCTGGTCTCGAACTCCCAACCTCAGGTGATCTGCCTGCCTCGGCCTCCCAAAATGCTGGGATTACAGGCATTAGCCACCATGCCTGGCCCAAAGAGTGTCCTTTAAGTCCTTTTGAGCTCTCCTAAGGTGACCAGAAGACCACTGGGAGTACTGTGGGCAGTGGGAAAGGCCATTTCAGAATATAGGAGCCTTTCTAATCCAACCCCAGAAGGAGGACTTGCATCCCTTGGTGAGCACATCCCCTGGACTCACTGACAAACCCTGTTGACTACTAAGCCAGCCGGAGGGAAGCAGATGGAAGCAATTTGCATAACCAAGCACTGCATTCCATTGGGAAGACTCATATGCATTATTAATAAATAACTATTTACTTTCCAGCTTATCTCCAACCAGAGGGTACAGTTCTGAATATGCAAGATGAAAGGGACTTTAGAAATCACCGCTTCACACCCAGGTACTTTACCAAAAAAATAAATGAATCTCCTGAAAGTCACTGGGAACTTGAGTTAACTGAGATCCCACACCTCCAGAGATACAGTTTTGATTTGGCCTGCTCTTTATTACAGCACACCTTTCCCTTAAAGATTGGCACAAGTTCCTTAAGACAGAAGCCATCCTGAGGGAACAGCACAGAATGCCACCCTCACAATCCTTCACTCTAAACTGCAACTTGCCACTGTCCATAGATCAAACTAATGTACTTTGTTCCCATAGAGAGCACTTTTGTTTTTTCATCTTGTGCATTACTCTAGGGGTTTACCCAAATTCCAGCCACCAACTCTGATAGACAGCGAAACATTCTCTCTCCTTTGAGATGTTTGGATTGTGCAGACAGAACAATCCTCAATGCAACAGCAGCTCCTCACCCCTGCCTCCCCAAGAATTCAAGGCAGGTGTGAAGGTACAGAGTTTAGGTCTGATATGGAAAAAAATAGTTTTCATTCTATTCACCTGGTGGTGAGTTCTTTGAGAAGGATTCTGAAGTTGCATCCAGGCTCAGTGGGGAAAGCAGGCTGTGATCACTGGCTTCCTAGGATACCAGAGCAGAAAGCACTTGTTACCTTTGCATCTGCTTAGCTTCTTGCTCTTGATTTCTTTCTGCATTTATTATGCCCTAAATTGAAATGATATTGGAAAATATTTTAGCTAAAATTCTAGGCGCATAGTCTAAATTTTATGCTCATTAGGCCTTGCCAGCAGAAATACTGTTATACTGTTTAAAAAGCAAGATTATTAGGGGAAGATGCTTTTTGTGATCCCTTTAACACTGAAAATGCTTATTTAACAAAATGTTATACCTACATCTATGCATACAAGGCTCACTACTTTAAAACTCTGTTTTTAATTATGGTGAGTTCTAAAATTTTTGTAACATAATTAATTGAAGAAGTAATACAGGCCATGGCAAAAATTTTAGAGTATAAGAAAGCATTCCATGAAAAATATTGTAACATCTCATCACCGATAATCAGTTCCAAATGCTTTGTCCCAAGAAGCAATTACTATTAAAAATTCCCTTTCACATCTTTCTAGAAACTTTACTATGTATAAACAAAAGTGTGTATTTATACACATGGGAAGATACTTTACATATTATTCTGCATCTTCCTTTATTTCCACATACAATTATATCTAGGAGAAAATTTCATATCAGCACAAAGAAATCCTTCTCTGTCTAATTTTTTAGCATATCTATATATTTTCATTTCAAAGATGTTTCTTAATTTATGTAACAAATCATCTAAAGAGGATGGTTTCTAGATGTTTGCAATTTATCTGTACTATTTTGCAAACAATATTGTTTTTAAAATTCTCCAATACAGAAATTCCTCCCAAGTATGTTTTTGCCCACAAGCGCACATATATGTGTAAGATGATTTTCTAGAGATGGAGTTGCCAGCTCAAAAGGTATCTGCATTTAAAATTTTTAATCAGGCCGGGCGCGGTGGTTCACGCTTGTAATCCAAGCACTTTGGGAGGCCAAGGCAGGCGGATCATGAGGTCAGGAGATTGAGACCATCCTGGCTAACACAGTGAAACCCTGTCTCCACTAAACATAAAAAATTAGCCGGGCGTGGTGGCGGGTGCCTGTAGTCCCAGTTACTTGGGAGGCTGAGGCAGGAGAATGGCGTGAACCCGGGAGGCAGAGATTGCAGTGAGCCGAGATGCGCCACTGTACTCCAGCCTGGGTGACAGACCAAGACTCTGTCTCAAAAAATAATAATTAAAATAAAATAAAATAAAATAAAAATTTTAATCAGTATATTGCAGCAAGCTGTACTCCAAGAAGCTTGTGTGGTTGGCTAGCATTTGAAAAACTGTGCCAAGATAGAAAAAAAAAAAAAAAAAGACAAAAACAAAACAAATGATTATGAGTTGAATTAATATAACATATTGAAAGTATAAAGGAAACTGATTTACATAGACTCTAGCAACAATAAGTAGTTCAGTTTATCAAACATGTATGGAGTGCCTATAGTGCCTATTGTGTACACCTGAGGCGGGTGTACACAGGTGAGTGTGCTGCATGCCTAGCTCTCTGTCTTCACGGTCTCCACCGTCTACTAGTGCAGACAGAGTGTGGGTAAAAACGGGTGTTACAGGAGCACAGGTGAGAAGCTTTCAGTTAGGTGTGGTGTTGACAAAGAGGAACTCATGTTTGTATACTTTTTGGTACCTCAAACTTCAAACATCTTGCAACTTTAGCCTATAGCATTTATGTACAATTCAGAACAAAGTGATATACCCACTGTTTCCTGGAAGAAAGAGTGGAAAGAAAAATCAGTTCACACAGGATGTGTATATCTATGTGAGAAAGAGATGACCTGAAATGGGATTGAGGAGTGTGTGATGATGAGTCAAGCGATGAAGCTTAGAGAAAGACAGTTTTGCAAACTGGCCAACAGGTAATAACGTTTGTCCCTAACCCCTTCACTAATCTTTGGAGGGAGGATGGGCTTTGGTAGTGTTTGGTGTTTTAAACCAGTGATTTCCAAACCTAGAATTACTTCTGAGTCATTTGGAAACTTTGAAATGTGATTCCTGGATTCCTGGGCACTAATAAAGGATTTTGATTCAGGAAGTTAGAGAAGGAGCCCAGGAATCTGTATCTTCCTGTTCAGGTGTATGAATTTATTTGGGTGATCCCGCTGCATGGCCAGGATTTAGAACCTCTACAGGAGAGGGCTCCACAGCCTGGAGTTGAAAGGGAAGAAAGACTATCACCTGTTAATGGTGTAAGAAACCCATGTTTAGGCCAAGTGTTTGTAGTGTACAAAATGTGTGTTTGAATCTCAGGGAGATTGATTCTCCTGTTTTTGAAAAAGTGTATACCCTGGAAACTGTTATTAGAGAAAGGATGGTAAACAAGGCAGGTCCCCGATGCCTTTTAATCTGTAGTCTAATTTTTGCTCTATTCAGTGATCCTGGTGAGTGCTTCTCAATCACACTGTACCTAATGCCTGGGATCCGGCCACAGATACAATTCACGTTTCCAAGATGGGCCGTGAGCATTGTTGTCTTTTTAAAGGTCAAGAGTTGTGAGATTGAGAATCCTATCTAGATTTGTATGAGGTTGAGGAAAGAACAGTAGCTTTTCCCCAGCTTTTCTCCTCTCCCAACTCAGCTCCCTTTCTCCCGATTTCTGGTGCAGGGAAAGGTACAATCTTGTCAAACACTTTTAAGATGGAGAGGGAGGGTGTTGTTCATCCTGCTAAGTGGCAAACGCTAAGAGCAGCAGAACACTGATCTTCAGTGACTGGCAGAGGTATATTCCTGGGTGGATGACAGCCCTCCCTTTCCCAACTGATGGCTGCTGCGAGGAACTCTCTACCCAATCCAGGAACCCAAGAGCAGAGGAAAGCGTTTCTCTTCCTAGGGATGGCAGTTTCATTCTGTGGCACATTAGTTCATTGTTTTATTATAAAATTCAGTAATATGCTAGTAAATGTTTGACAGCCAGCTCTGGAAAATACAAAATCCCTGATTCATCACGTTTTTCTAGTTTCACGGTGTACTCTCCTGTGTCTAATTTCGAGCTGAAAGCAGTTTAACAAACAACCATCTTGCCAAATTTCCAAAAACTGAACAATTGGCTCTCCTGAGCCTGTGTGGGCAGACTCCAGCCCACCACTAGTTATGTCTTTTTGTCCCCCCCACCCCCACATTCTAATCATTCTTCATTTTTAATAGTTTATTTTATGTAAACATATAGTTGGTACTTAACTGTATCTTAAATATATCTCAATGAAACCATAAAACAAAAACAAAAATCAAGGACTGGAGCTAAAGTTTTGTTCCTTTTGCTATGACCAGTGATTTCCATCTCTGTCCTGTTTGTGTTTCATGTAGAGGAACAACTTATCGTGTTTCTAGCTAATCTGTACTTTTAATGCACTCCGTTGACATGAACATTACAATTAAGAATAGTGTACAGTATTTCTGTTCATCAAGATCCTATTATAAACCTTAAGCCAATAGAGTTATAGTTTTCCCTAAATTGGAAAAAGAAAACATTTGCTTTAATATTTACTTTTGTTCAAATATTGTTTAGATAAATGGCCTAGGTATCTATTATTTATGATTTACTTATGACTCACAAGTTGCTCATTAGATGGCTTTTTGAAGTAAAGTTTGACTTATGATGTGCAAGTGTTTATAGATTTTTAAAGATACAACAGATATATATTTAAATTAAGTCTACCAGCCGGGCGCGGTGACTCACGCCTGTAATCCCAACACTTTGGGAGGCCAAGGCAGGCGGATCACGAGATCAGGAGATCAGATCAAGGCCAATCTGGCTAACACGGTGAAACCCCGTCTCTACTGAAAACATGCACAAAAAATTAGCCGGGTGTAGGTGGTGCATGCCTGTAGTCCCAGGTACTCCGGAGGCTGAGGCAGGAGAATGGTGTAAAACCAGGGAGGTGGAGCTTGCAGTGAGCCCAGATTGCACCACTGCACTCCAGCCTGGGAGACAGAGCCAGACACTGTATCAAAAAATAATAATAATTAAGTCTACCAAACAGTATAGGAGAGGGGATAGTTGTTTTCTGAGTGTTTATTATCGAAATCCACATGGGAACAAGTTTGCATAGAGAAGCAAAGATATTTACAAATATTCAAAAATGAGCTGACCACTTCTAACATTAGCCCCTACTCAACCCCCTCCACTTGACATCTTATCTACTTAAATACAGAACAAAATGCAATGCAAACGAATTTCAGAGTTAAATTGGAAATCCTTCAATATGTGAAATTTCACTGATGGCAATGGTGTTGGTGAAAGGCTCAAATCTTGTGCAAAGCCATAAACAAATGATAATCTGAGTTAGCTGAGTCAAGAATTTAAGGAGAAAAGAAATCTAAGGATAGATTCTTCAAAATTGAATTATTTTAATATCAATAATCTTGATGCAACCAACCAGAAACAAAAACCAGAAACAAGTGCAGTATAGTCATTGTTGAATGACTAGAAGTCAGTGACTTTTAGAATCATAGTGACTTCTAGAATTGTTGAATTCAACAATTCTAGAAGTCAGCATAGATGTAATTATAATTTAAATTTCTGACATATAACATAATTTCTAATTTGAATTTATTATTGGTTAAAGTCTCATTCAAACTTTTCACCCTCACTTTTTATGATTTTTTTTCTCCTTAAAAAGGGTTATTTCAAGTTAGCCTTTCCTGGGAACAGTTATCCTTAAATGACCACAGTGACCTACTGATGAATTCTGTTTGCATCCAGAATTGCACGGTCTCTATGTTTTTAGTAATAAGTACAACAGGAATAATTACTGAGAATGTAACATTGTGTTCAGAATTGGTGGGTTCTTGGTCTCACTGACTTACAGAACGAAGCAGGGGACCCTCGCCGTGTTACAGTTCTTAAAGATGGTGTGTCCGCAGTTTGTTCCTTCAGACGTTCAGATGTGTCTGGAGCTTTTTCCTTCTGGTGGCTTCGTGGTATCGTTGGCTTCAGGAGTGAAGCTGCAAACCTTCCCGGTGAGTGTTACAGCTCACAAAGGCAACCCGGGCCCCACGAGTGAGAAGCAGCAAGATTTATTGCAGAGTGAAAGAACAAACCTGCCACGACGTGGAAGGGGACCCGAGCGGGTTACCACTGCTGACTAGGGCAGCCTGCGTTTATTCCCTTATCTGACCCCACCCACATACTGCTGATTGGTCCATTTTACAGAGAGCTGATTGGTCTATTTTACAGAGAGCTGATTGGTCCATTTTGGCAGAGTACTGATTGGTGCTTTTACAATCCTTGAGCTAGACACAGAGTGCTAGACAGAAAAGTTCTCCAAGTCCCCACTAAGTTAGCTATATACAGAGTACCAAATGGTGTATTTACAAACCTTGAGCTAGATGTAGAGTACCGATTGGTGTATTTACAAACTTTGAGCTAGACACAGAGTGCTGATTGGTGCATTTACAATCTTTTAGCTAGACACAGAGTGCTAGACAGAAAAGTTCTCCAAGTCTGTACTAGGTTAGCTAGATACAGAGTATTGATTGGTGTATTTACAAACCTTGAGTTAGATACAGAGTACAGATTGGTGTATTTACAAACCTTAAGCTGGACACAGAGTGCTGATTGGTGCGTTTACAATCATTTAGCTAGACACAGAGTGCTAGACAGAAAAGTTCTCGAAGTCCTCACTAGGTTAGCTAGATACAGAGTACTGATTGGTGTATTTACAAACCTTGAGCTAGGCACAGAGTGCTGATTGGCGTATTTACGATCCCTTAGCTAGACATAAAAGTTCCCCAAGTCCCCACCAGACTCAGGAACCAAACTGGCTTCACCTAGTGGATCCCAGCGCCAGGGCCACAGGCGGAGCTGCCTGCCAGTCCCGCACCCTGCCTGCACTCCTCAGCCCTTGGGCGGTGGATAAGACCGGGCATCACGGAGCAGGGGATGGCACCCCTTGGGGAGGCTTGGGCCCCCTGGGAGCCCACAGCGGAGCGGGGGGCTTGGGCATGGTGGGCTGCAGGTCCTGAGCCCTGCCCTGCAGGGAGGCATCTGAGGCCCAGCGAGAATTTGAGTGCAGCCGGCAGTGCTGGGGGACCCGGCGCAACCTCCACAGCTGCTGGCCCGGGTGCTAAGCCCCTCACTGCCCTGGGCTGGCGGCGCCTGCTGGCTGCTCCCAGTGTGGGGGCTCGCTGAGCCCATGCCTGCACCCACTGGAACTCACACCGGCCCGCGAGTGCTGCCTGCAGCCCTGGTTCCCGCCTGCGCCTCTCCCTCAACACCTCCCGGCAAGCAGAGGGAGCCGGCTCTGGCCTCTGCCAGCCTAGAGAGGGGCTCCCACAGTGCAGTGGCAGGCTGAAGGGCTCCTCAAGTGCCGCCGGAGTGGATACCTAGGCCTAGGAGGCCCCGAGAGTGAGGGCTGCTAGTACATTGTCACCTCTCACCATGTGACATTTCACTGTGACTATGCACTCTTCTAAGTACTTTACAGGTGTCATCTCTTTTATTGCTTACAACCACCCTGTGACAAAGAAACTTCTGTCATCATTATTTTAGATAAAAAAGTACCTGAAGCAGGAGGATGTTAAGGACTTTTGACATTAAAACTAATGGCAAAACCGCAATTACTTTTGCACCAGCCTAATACCCTGCTAGAGAGAGCAGGATGTGGACACTGGGAATCTGATGGTGAAGTCTGCTGCCCATGTTCCCATTAATATAATAGGGCCTAAGAAAACCAAAACTCTCAACTCCTCAAAGTCAGAGTGAAATGATTCCAAGTCATATTCTTTTCTCCTTTAAAACATAAAATAAATACTAGATACACAGTAGTAAGCAAACATCTTCAACAGGAAATTCTGTCCTTAGTAACCGGTTTATTCAGATACCAATCAGAGTAAAAGACTATGAGAAACAGCTGCACAGACTGCTTGCCTCATGCACGGAAAATAGTACAGTATTTGGACAATAAATAAGAGCTAACCATATACGCCTTACCTGTTCTGGTAGTTACTGAAGTAGAATTAATTGAAGGCTAGCGAATTATACTGTTAACAATAATCATGGTTCCGCTGGCCTCTTTTAGTCAGATAGAGAAAAAAGCATATTGTAACTCTTGAAGTTACTTATTATTACCAAAAAGTCCCAATTTAATAGGATCAAAAGATGTGTTCTTTATACAGAAAAAAAATCCAGCAATGAAAGTTGAAATTCGAATAATTTTATATGATAGAAGTATATCCTTTTCCTTAGATTAGTGCTTTTTCAGTTTTTTTATAACTACCTAGGGAAATGAAAGTAAGATAATTATAAATGCCTTTGTATCACTATAAAATTCATTCTTTTTTTTTTGCATTATCTCAGCAATATTTTTCTGTTTTTTTTAATTAAATAATATTGGTGCATCGTGTCATTCCTGTCATATATAAGCTGCCAGTTTGAAAAGCAAAGCTCTGTGCTTTAATATTATGCAATGCAAGAAATAACATTTTCTAAACAAATTGGTTTATTTTTTATTGATAATCTGTGGAATGGAACAGGGAGGGATATTACAGCTTGTTTTTCTTTTTTCTTTTTTAATTATACTTTAAGTTCTAGGGTACCATGTGCACAACGTGCAGGTTTGTTACATATGTATACATGTGCCATGTTGGTGTGCTGCACCCATTAACTCGTCATATACATTAGGTATATCTCCTAATGCTATCCCTTCCCCTTCCCCTCACCCTAGGACAGGCCCCGGCGTGTGATGTTCCCCTTCCTGTGTCCAAGTGTTCTCATTGTTCAATTCCGACCAATGAGTGAGAACATGCGGTGTTTGGTTTTCTGTCCTTATGATAGTTTCACAGCTTCTTTTTCTTATTCAAGAAAATATCAATGGGCATTTTGGAACATCAGCAGTAGTTGAAGCTACATCTCTGGCCAGCAAAATTAAAGTAATTAGATAGTGTCAGGTACTAATCACTGATGAGACCTGTACACTTTCTGAAGCTCAGAGCTGGGAAATTAAAGGGCTAAGAAGGATACAATATATTTTTCTTTGAAGACTACTGGTCTTCCTTTTACTATGTATTTTGAACCATGTCACATGTCCTACTTCCCTTTTGGCCTTGATAGCCAAGAAGTTCAAAAGTAAGATTTTGACTCAAATTTAGGGTCTTGCATTAAGCCTGTTTTTCCAAGTCTCACCTCTCCTCTTCCCTTTCATTCTCATCTTTATGACTTGATTTCCTCTTCTATAGTCTTCTGTTCAAAGTTTTAGTATTATTTTTGTTTTCGTGCACTGTGGCTGACTGCCACAATTACTGCTTCAGACCATCACTAAGACAGTTACTACTGTTAGTACTTGAGACCATCATTACGACCGTTACTATGTTACTACTTGAGACTGTCATTATGAGACTGAATGAAGGGGAACAAAGGTAGAAGTGAAAACTCAAGACGGAAGAAAACTGTTTTAAAGGATGGGGCCAGGGGATGAAAAGAGGGCTCCCTGCTTCTAGTGAGCAAAGGCAGCCGCCTCGAGCTTCTTCAGCCCTTCTTTTTTATTGGATAGAACGAGCAGGGAGGAGGAGGTAACGATTGGTCAGCTGCTTAATTGATCACAAGTTCCCATTATTGCTAACAGGTTTGAGATGTGCCTAATCACAAGAAACACTTGTCCCTTGGTCGTGACTACCCTCAGCATTCCTTCTGGGCAACGGATGCAGTTTGTCAGTTTGCCAACATCCTGCTTTCATGAGAACAGTTTGCTGTTTATTCATATAGCCTCCAGTGGTATACTGAGTTGATCACGACCCTCACTCTTTTGGCCTTCAACAAGGCACGATATTGTGCCTTGTTTTAGACGTTATTACTGCACAAGGTCTGGAGTCAGACAGGTTGGGTCCAGCTCTTGATTCTGCAACCCACTGTGTGATCTTGGACCCACAACTGAATCCATCTATCCTGCATTTTGCTGTCTGTTGAATGGGGCAGTAATGGTACCTGCCTCTTTGGTTATTGGGAGGATTAAGTGAGTTAATATTGTATTTATTAGGTGATTTAAATGGGAGATCTGGCACATGGTAAGTGCTTAATAAGTGTTAACTATCGAAGAGATAAATGGGCAGACATGCTCACAGGGAAATATAGATAGGCAAATCTAAGACAAAATGCTTTGTAGAAATAATGATAGGTTTAACTATCTTTACTTAAAAAAATTAATTGATGACCACCCTAAAAGCAAACTGTGGCCCTGATGCTGACCAATTGTAATGACGAATAGAGAAATCTCAAAAATGTAGAATTTGCCATCAATGAAGGTGTTCAATAAACTCTTGGAAACTGGATCTGAAATGTTTGGGCTTTCCTATATAAAGAAATCAGATGGACATATGTTTTATGACTTTAGTTTCAATTAGCTCCTCTCTGAAAATATCTCTTACAGGTCTGGGCCTATGAGTTCTACCACCTAATACCTAATCAAGAGATCCAGTACCAAAAACATCTGAATCCCATTTCCTACTTGTTCCTCTTACCCATTTCTTTTTTACTTTCCTGGCACTAAGAATACTTCTGTGTTGTCTCCTTGAAGGAGTAAAGGAGAGAGAAAGAGAGACCTGAAATGTATTGATTCCCTCTATGTGAACCAGATCCTGTTCTAGAGGCTCCGCCTGAATCCTCATGTCGGTTATTAGTATCTCCACTATAGTATCTCCACTGTAACAGGAGGATATTATTATCTCCACTTACATCGCAGGTTCAGGAGTGTTAAATGAATCTCCCGACACCCTATATTTACTAAGTGGCAGAGTTGGATTCAAACTTAGCTCTATTTGACACTAAAGTCAATTCTCTTTCTCTTAATATCTCTAATCACTCTACTACCAAGTCAATGGACAGAGATTGCTAGAATGCATTAATTTGGTCTTGCATAATTAGGAATCTTTAGCAAAGGATGTAGGGTGTGGATTATAATTCCCTGTTGTAAATTTCTTGAGAGGATTTTCTGGGCAGTTTAACATTATTCATTTCATTGTCAAGATTGTAGTCTCATGTCGCTAGCCTTCTAACAATCTCTCATCATTTACTATTTATGGCCCCAGACCTTCTTGATTACTCACAGCTCAGCTCATTTCCTAAACACTATCTTCTATGAAGCCATTTTTATTAAGGTGCAGGCTATACTTTTGTAATCAAAAGACTCCAAAATACAGTGGCTCAAATAAAAGAACGGTTTATTTCTCTCTTGAGGAACAGTCCAGGGCTTGCAGGAGGTTCTGCTACCCTCAAAGCATGGCTTCTAAGGTGGCCTCTTTCCCAAGGAAGGGGAAAACAGGGAGACCAAGGCAAGTAGATGGTCCAGAAATGTACATGTGACTGCCACTCATGTCTCATTGGCTCAAACTAACTCATACCTACATACTGGGGGACTATCAGTGCTCTTTGACTCATCGCCCCGAAGACTAAAAACTAAAGCCCTGTAAGACTCCTTGCTGTCTGCTAGATTGAAGGTCACCAGGCTCCCATGCCCTCTCTGATGAGGTCCTGTTGGGCTCATTCCATTTTTTCTCTAGAGGCTCACTAATACAGGGTTGTAACAACCTTACAGCTGATAAGAAATCTTTTAAAGCAACAGTTATGGTTTTGACATATACTATATAATAGTCTGTATATTTTAAGCCCATCAGTTGAGTTGAAAAAACTCTAGCCCCACTCTAGGATAGAGAGTGCTGCAGATATGATGAGAAAAATTAGATTTCCGTTCAGACTAGCTATAGAGACAAAGATTTATGTTTACATTATAAAAACATAATCACCACACTGTAAAGATAATTTCAGAAACTAAATATCTTTTTTTATCCTGTCACCCTCTGCAAACCTCATCATTTTTTAAAAAAGTGAATACGTTTTTATTTGCATGGATATCAGTTGACAGTGAATATTCAGCAACTCAGAATTTTGCAAATGTTGTTCTTCTAAAATATCTTGCTATGATTTTGTGTTGTTTTGATTTTTTTTTTTAAAAAAAAGGAAAATACATCAGATAAGAAATCTGGCCCAAGAGAATTTAGAGAACAAAGCTTACAGAAATTGCAGTGGATTTGTTCCACAACCTGGTGCAGAGCAAAAAGCAAAGTAAAGACATGTTTCTCTGCTCTTGAACAGTCCTCGCTGTTTCATTCAGCAGCAGAGAGCTGTATCGCTGAATTTCTTGTAGCAGCATGCATCATTCATGACCTGATGGAGTAGACAAAGTGCATAACAATCGATGCAGAAACCCTGCCGCATGAAAAAGTTCACCAGTGGGTTATAGACTTCTCAGATTTTGTTTTCTGCTGATCAAGGATATTTCTTCCTCCCATTTCAGAAACAAATTACTGATACATTTTGATAATGACACTTTGACCAGATATTTCTCCTTTGATTTATATGCTGAGTTGGGTGATGAGAGTTTTGGCAACTGTTCTAGTGAAATAGAATTTCATGGTCAATACTCATTAAAATAAAAACTAAGCAGAAGAATGATAGAATGATAACTTGGCATATTAAAGTATTAGACTGGTGGCTTTAAACCTACTTTCTCTTGCTCACAATAGATTGGTGTTGGGGGAAGGCACTAAAGTACCTTTTTTTAAAAAAATAATTTTTGCTGGGCACTGTGGCTCACGCCTGTAATCCCAGCACTTTTGGAGGCCGAGGCAGGTGGATCACCTGAGGTCAGGAGTTCAAGACCAGCCTGACTAACATGGCAAAATCCCATCTCTATTAAAAATACAAAATTAGCTAGGTGTGGTGGTGTGTACCTGTAATCCCAGCTACTTGGGAGGCTGAGGCAGGAGAATTGCTTTAACCTGGGAGGCAGAGTTTGTGGTGAGCCGAGACGGTGCCACTGCACTCCAGCCTTGGCAACAGAATGAGACTCCGTATCAAAAAAAAAAAAAAAATCAATTTTGGTATACAGGCCCTCCTATTCCTGCTCATCCTATCTATCCCCATCATGCAACCCTGATAGTAACCGTTTGTATTCGTTTCTTTTTGCACTTTCATATAAACACAATTACACATTCTTGGCCAGGCACGGTGGCTTACGCTGTAATCCCAGCACTTTGGGAGGCCAAGGCAGGTGGATCATGAGGTTCAGAGATCGATACCATCCTGGCCAACATGGTGAAATCCTGACTCTACTAAAAATACAAAAAAAATGAGCCAGGCGCGGTGGCGCATGCCTGTAGTCCCAGCTACTTGGGAGGCTGAGACAGGAGAATCACTCCAACCTGCGAGACAGAGGTGGGCCAAGATCGTGCCACTGCACTCCAGCCTGTCAACACAGCAAGACTCCATCTTACCTGGTGCTACATATACTGCTGCCCACTTTGTTTTTCTCACATAATGTATCTTAGCTTTCAATATGAGTATATAGGCAGCTCCCTCATTCTTTTATAGAACTATATATTTTTCTGCTGTATAGATGTGGCAAAGTTTATTTAACCAGTCTAAGGGGCATTGTTTAATTAAATCTTTGACTACCCTGAAAGATAGGCATATTATTCTCAATTTGCAGAGAAAACCAAAGCTCTGAGACTTTCTATAGTGCTTTCATGATCATCTCTATCTTTCAGATCTGATAGATTGGATCGTATTATACTACCATGATGGAAGCAATACTGTAAGTTCTAAAATATTGGGTGTTCTTCATAGCATCTTTCCACGTATGTGCACAAGCAAGTTTTTGAATAACAAAGGTTCTAAACTTAAGAACACATGAGAATCATTTGATTCCTTTGAAAAATGCAGATTCCTAGGCTCCACACTCATAAATGCTCACTAGTATGCTTAGAGTCAGTCACCAGAACACTGTTATCCCAGGTTGCCCAACTTCAGCATGGCCACTCACATAGCATGTAACATATAGGTCCTGTTTGGCAATCATCATTCTGAGCATACAACCAGATGATCTGGGGGCAGTAATCCCTGGGCCACACTGTAGGACACACAGCTGTAGACAGTCTCTGGAAGCACATACTATTTGTGTAGGACATCATGTTTGGTAGTTAGCACCATCCTGGTCCCACCACCACCTGATTCAATGTGGTGCTCTGGGCCAGGCTTTGTTTTCCAGGGCACTTGGCACCCTGGCTGTGTTCAGGCCACCTTAGACTCCAGTGGATGTAGGAAAGCAGGAAGCTGAATATCTCTTGTTCCTTTGGGATTAGGGAAGAGTACAGTTCTCTGTAGCAAATTAGCATATAAATAAGTTCTGTTGAATTCCCAATTCCTGAGTGCACCAAGAATTGAAAGCATGTGCAAGACATTTAATTAGGAAACTCCATCTCCAATAAGATGGAAAACAAGGAAATCTTCCATGAAGAAGAGTTGCTTCCTGAACTTACCTTTCCCATTTTGAAAGGTTAGGAGTCATAAGAATGGGGCCATTTCCATGAAACTAAACACCATAGACAATCAGAGCCAGAAGAACCATCAGAGAGCATGTGAGATGGAGATTCTTAATACCCCAGAATGGCTTCCAAGTGTCAGCAGAAGCCCTGAAATCATGAACAAAGTGTTGCATCAAGAGAGTTTCTGAGCTCCTCAAAACAATTAAGAATCACTAATATTGCCTAGCACTTGATTTTACCAGTGATGAAACAACAATCTAATGACTTCCCAAAGTAACACCCTAATTAGTGGCTGAGACGGGGCCAAAACATGGAGATTTTAATATGTGGTCATTGATATCTCCAAGGACTTTAAAAATAGTACATGAAGGTGACCCAGTAAGAGCCCTTGGCAAGAAACATGCAGTTGCCAGGAACTGCAATCTTCATATTAGGAAATATTAACTGAGCATTTAATTTACGCTAACGACTGTCCTAAGTACTTTATATGTTAACTCATTTGATTTTTCTAATTTCCCCAGAAAGTAAGTGATATTATTGTTAAATTTTGTTATTGTCATTGTTATCTTCATCCTTTTTATATGTGAAGAAAATAAAGTACAAAGAGATGATTTATTTGCCAGGATTTAAACTCCAGCAGTCTGGCTGCATAGCCCATATTCTTCATTACTGTGCCATGCTATTTCTTTCTATCGAGTTGTTTCCTGCTAACTTCTGCACTTCAGCATGAGTTCTCAAATGAAGAAACACCACTGGTATGTTTTCAATGATAAAAGACTGGATGGTTATATATTAAAAGATCAACAGCACTTATCTCTGGATCATGCAATAGTGGAATTTAATTTTTGCTTGGTACTTTCCACTTTCCAAACTTTCTACAAAGTATGTCTGCTATCTTGCTAGTTGAAAAAAATATATATTCTTTTAAAATACTATATACAGTGTAAGGAACCTAGAAGTTAATTGCCTCCTTGTTTTGTCTGAAGCCATCTTGACCTCTGTACACATTCACTGTCAGGTTTTAGGCCTCTGGGGGTATATTCTTGCCTATCGTTGGAGTGCTTTTATACATGTGGGAGTTTCAAGAGCCGACAGAACTGTATTAATGCCTTCATGGGTTGAAATGTGGTACCATGGCACTAACCCCTAAAATCAACAGAAGGAAACAGTTTTTTTCCAAACCTCTATCTGTAGAACAAAAAGAATGATAATTGACATGGGTTATGAATGTGTAGTTTAGAAGGTGTTAACTTTTGATTTCAGAGAGATGAACAATGAGTGGACCCTAGTGAGACTAGATAAAAAGAGGGAAGAGGGGCCAAGAGAGACTGACAGGGGGAAAACCTGTGGATAGACCACATAGGAAAAGGTGGTCTGAAGAATAAACTACATTCAGCCATGATTCTACATCTTATAAAAAAGAGAATAATTTAATATTCAACAGCCGTCAGTGCTAGTCAACAATAATTTATCAGTGTACATCTTGACATGTCAAAACTCAGAGTTGTTAATTATACAGCAACTTAAAATGTGACCCCACTCTGCATATAAGACCATCAGAGGCCCTCTCTGTTCTAAGCTGTTACAAAACATTAAAACAACTTAACGACTGCATCCCATCTGCCATGACCCCATTCACAAACATTTATAGAATCCATTATTTATGACCGGGAAGACCTGTGACATGGAATTTGTTACAATTTCAAATATCAAGTTAATGGGCAATTTCTTGGAAAGTCTGCACAGCATCCATTTCTTATGATTGTATCTCTTGGTATGAAAATCAGACCACATCTCAGTTTCTCAGGAAACTTAGCATTTCTCAGGTGTCAAACTATGCCATAGCCAAGTTTGCTAATATCTGAATAATAAAGGTCACTAAGTCAAATCTTGTTTAGGTATTATTGTCATAAAGATATGAAGTATTTCATTTTAGTCAATGTTTCAGAAGACAGAATTTATAACTGTAAAGTTTTGAGATTTATTTTTTTCTAACTTTAAACATATAGTTAGGAACATTTCTCAAATATGCGATACATTTCTGTCCTTTCTGAAGCAAAGCAATCTGGGTGACAAGGGGCCATCATTACATAAACAGTGTCTTATTCTTGAGCTGATGCATAGACAGCAGTTTTCCCCTACACTTAAGTCCCAGATGGCTGTGCGGGTTCAGTTTTGTGTCTGCATTTGTTGGATTTTTGATCTCTTAGTATCCCACTGCCATATGTCATTGCTTGTTTTTCTAGCATATCAGTCTCTAGAAATGCCCAGCCTCACACGTATTGTGTTGCTTCACTCCTACTGTGGACTTAGAAAACTGATAAGAAAGTGTGTGCAAATTGGACTCTGTGTAAAGAGTGGAGTGTGTTCTTTTGTATAAAATGCATGAGTTTCACTGTACAGACATGTGATACAAATTTTGTTTGCTTTCCTTAATCTCTTTGTTCTCAGAATTGCTTTAGATAATTGAGGTGATTTGATGAGTGATATTTTAGATAAGTAATATTTTGCTGAATCATCAATAAATATTTTTAATGAATTCACTTAATAATATGCCCTCAAAACACGTAGAATACATTTTGGCCCCATTGTTTAGAAATGTAGGATGAGCAACTGAGTCACAGAATTCTGTGATTGTGATTTGACTATATTAGCTGGTCAGTAGCAGCACAGATGGTCCCTTAAATCTCCCAGTGTTCAGAGTGCTAATTCATTGATTTACTCATTAAAGTGGCATTTAAAAAGGAATAATTTTGTTCCTGTATGCATAATGATTTCAATATTAAGAGAGAACAGAGGTTCATAGAAATATAACACAAAAAGAACTTTAAGCCAATTAGAGGCATTTTTAATAACTTAGCATGAAAAGTCATCTTTACTTGACAGTCCCCCTTGATTGAACATGTTTTCTTCATCCGTTAGCTTTGAGATTCTTAAGTGACTATTACCTTCTACAATAAAACTCAACTTTGTGGCATTGTTCATTATACAGAGATTTGGACAAGTTTCACTCATAAAATATTATGGAAGTTCTGATATACTAATTGCTTACAAGCCCTATCACATAACTACAGTAAAGTGTGTTATACACAATCAACTCCTGCTAGACATTCACCTCTAATTTACCTTGTATAAAACTAATTACTTCCAATATGCCTTCTCCTAGTATGCCTATGTATTAATTCAACTTTTTGAATAACTTGAATGTGCCACGACCTACCCCAGACACTTGAACATAATCTCAGCCTACAAGAGTTTCTGGGCTAATAAGATAGCAATAAACCAATAATGTCAGTAAAAATTACTTTATTACAATTAAGATGAAGGTTATGAGTTAGAAGTTCAGCATAATATGAGAGGGTAGTATTAAAATCATATTTTGAAAATTTCTTTAATGGGAACTCCATATCATGAGTTTCAAATTCTTATTGGCTGTTTACTCATGTTGCCTATCATATACATTTCTTGTTTTTCCCCTTCATATGTTTCCAACCTAATTTACCTCATTCCAATAGGCATGTCATGGTGCCCTTTAGTTCTGGGTCCTTTCTAGATCTCTATTCAATGACTTTCAGTCTCTTCCACATCTCTCTTCTTATACCTTAACTCTGGAAATGTCGCCTGGAAGAAAAGGTCCACTTCTCCACAGACACCTTTGGTGGTGTTTCTTTATCAGCAAGAGGAATGCCAGTCTTTTTATACTGCATTCCAGGGTGTTCTCAGTCTACATTTCCAGCTTTATCTTGCAATAGTCCCTAAAGCCACCCTCAGCTGTCTTTGTCTACTGAATGTCTCCTGAATGTGCACTTATGCTCATTATTAACTACATTAGCTATGCTGTCCTGCCTCTGTCTATTGAATCCCTCCAATCCTCATCTTTCAGTGTAGATTCCTCCCATGAAGATTTTTACAGTCTACAGGGCATTCTGCCTTCACTGACCTTATAATATTAATTTACATTTGTTACTTAACAATGCAGTCCTGCCATTTCATTATATTGTAACATGCGATTACACATCCAGGCCTGATAGTTTCTAAACATCAAGGACCAAGTCACTTTCAACACACAGCACATGCCTTGTGTGAATTAGGTACCCAATAAATATCTACTGATTTCATAAAAGAATTCTAACTGTACTCAGCTAAGCTATTGATCCCCATCAAGGAGCACCTGCATAGGAACAGCATTCCAGGCTCCTCAGAGTTGTCAGGTTTAAGGGCTTTGTGACTTTCCCAAATGGCTCATGGGAGGAAGGTGAGTGCTGTGATAGACATGAATCTAGACAGGCTTTGATGATTGCTTTGATGATGTGACCAGTATGGCTGGATTCTAGAGATAGGAGATACAGTATTATTTAGTTGTTACTTCAGAAAGCAAGGTTTGTTTTCCATGTGAGTTCTTGTCTCATCAATATTTTATTGCCATTTTTCTCTCCTGAGAATGCAAGAGTGTCTTAGTCCATGTTGTGTTGTTATAACACAATACCACAAACTGGGTAACTTATAAAGAAAATAAATTTATTTCTCTATAGTTCTGGAGGTTTTAAGTCAAAGGTGGAGGGGCCCACATTTGATGAGAGTCTTCTTGCTGTATTATCCATGGTAGAAGGCGGAAGGCCAAGAGAGGGTGTGAGTGAGAGGGGAAGGGAGCTGAACTCATCCTTTTATCAGGAACCAACTCCTGAGATAACTAATCCACTCTCGTGATAACGGCATTAATTCATTGATGAAAGCAGAGCCGTTATTAACTAATCACCTCTTAAAGGTCCCTCTTCTCAACACTGTTGGATGGAGGATTAAATTTCCAACACACAAATTTTGGGGGATGCATTAAATTCATAGCAGTAAGTATATTGAATTTGCATTTGCTCAAAGAAACAAAAGTATTTAGAAAGCAAATCAGCAGTTTTAAGCATCACTTCACTGGTTGTAGTGAAGTTGGCATATGTTTGGAAAAATCTGTTTTTGTATGGTTTTATACTGTGTTTGTATTGATGTTCTTGCAATGAGCAGAATATAAAATTTTTTCTTGTTCTTGAATAACAAATTGAAGGCATAGAAAGGAGGGTATTCAGACCATCACATTGGCTGGCTTAATATAAAGACATAAAACTGAAATGCCCTAAAGAACATCTTATTAGACTCATTGGCATATCCTGCATTTTAATAAAGGGAAGGTGGATTAAAACCACAGAACATTAAACAACTGGCTTTCTGAACTCCTGAAGGTAAGATGACATATTCCTGGAAAATCCAGGGAAGTAGCATTGGGGGTTGTAGGTGGTTGTTTAATATTTATTATGAATCTTCTTTGAAAATTGCTGTATATCTTTAAATTTTTATTACCCAGCTGTGGACCATGGAAGACATTTCTGGGCTCTAGGGTAGTATAACAACTGCAGAGGCTAGAGTTCCCTGGAAGCAGTGAGGCCATTCCAATCCACATTTCTGAGGTCTTCTGTTGTCAAAGAGGAAGATTTGATTCCATGGTCACTATGGGCTTCTAGGTCAGTGGGGTTACGGGACCTATGTCAGGGGTCCCCTTACCCCTTTCCCCTTGGGTCCAGAGATGCACTAGGAAGACTCACATGATTCCTACAATCATATTCACGTCTGAGGTTTATTACACAGTAAGGATACAATGTAAAATCAGCAAAGGAAAATGATGCAAGGGTGAAGTTCGAGGATACTAAGCACAAGCTTCCAAGAGACCTCCCTTCTGAGTCCCACAGGGTGTACTTAATTCCTCCAGCAATGAGGTGTGGCAGCACATATGAAATGCTGTCTACCAGGGATGCTCACTAGAGACTGAGTACCTCAGTTTTTATTGGGACTGGTTACAGTAAAAATTGCCCACTCTCTACCTAGTACATACCAAAATTCCAGACTCCCAGGAGGAATGTATGTGTTTATCATGAACCATATTGTTTTCAAATATTTTAGGCACAGTGAGTCACTCTTCTCAGTCCTGGAAATGGTGGAAAACTTCCCAATATCCAGCTTTCTTGATGCCAGCCAGGGGTCAGTTTTGCAAACAGGACTTTCTAGGAATAACAGTCTCTGGCCACCTCTGTTGATTCCACACCACACAAGCCCCATGTGCAACTGCCTTTGAGGACTATATGATTGGGATGTCCCACACCAGTAAGTTATCTCTTTTATCCATTCATTTGAAATGATTACATATTCCCCATGGTAGTGCAGGAAGTGGCCTCTGTCCACCTCTTGAGCCACATAGTAAACTACTGACCTCTTTGTTCATAACGAGTCAGCCACATTGACCTCCTGTCAGTTCTTCCAGTGATCCAGGTGACTTTCTATTTCAGAGCCTTATTGTACACAGCACCTGGATGAGTACTATCCATTCTTCAGCTCTCACCCTGGCCAATACTTGTTAAGAAATATCTTCCCTGATCCTCTTTTTAGAGGGATAAAGACCCAGATAAGATAAAGACTGACTTTTTACTCAATTTCAGACTACTCTGCTTTTCTCCTCCTCAGCATTGATGACAATTGCAATTAAGGCACAAAATTAATGTTTTAAATATATTTTAATATTTGCCCTCACAGCTAAGTATAAGGTAGCTTGACTCGGCAGGGACCATGCTTATATTGTTTGCAGCCGTATCCCTAGATGACTAGTACCTATGGTTAACCAGTATTAGTTTAATGAAAGAATACATTCAATGCTTTCAAAGAGTACTGTCAATGTTTGACAAATAAAGCTTTGCCCTGTCCCAGATGGATTTGTCACATTGGATAGGAAGGAGTCAAGCAAACAGATGATTAGGATGCATGCTAAAGATTGAAGAGACCACAACTCATGGCCCATGCTTGTGATTTTGAATCTTACAATTGCACAGTAAATAAAATGTTTCCACATAGAGTACCCCTTAGTAGCTATAGGGGAGCACTGAGAGTCTGACAGGCCTGGGTTTGAAACATAGTGCTTCTACTTGTTGAATGAAGTTGGACATGTTACTGAACTTCCAAGAATCATATTTTTCCTTAGCATGTTATACATTTGATCTTACAGCTTCATCTGTTTAACCTCAGTAGTTGAACATAAAGTGCTGAGCACAGTGCCTGTTGTATAGGAAGTGCTGAGAAATGTTAGCCGTGGTCTTGAAACTGTCCAGCTGGGTAGGAGCTTTGAGGCTACCCTGTCTTTCCTCTCACCCAGTCAAGGAGTCCCTTTTCTAACTTACTTCTGCAGAACACGGTTATGGTAGAAAGCTGGTCCCTGGGAGCTCACTGCTTCAAGAGGAATCCTACTCAGCTGTGATGATTAGCATGCTCTTGCTTCCATTGATCCCGGATATACCTGCTATAACTTCTAACCTTGGACTACAATTCTGTTTTCTTGGGCAATACAGAGCAAATCTGATTCTCTTCTACATTTCAGACTGTCAAATGTTTGAAGACAGCTGTCAGGTCAAACCCAGACTTCTTTCCTTCAGAGTATATATCTGTAACATTTTCAACCACTCCTCATACCATAGTTTTCACACCCTGCTAGTTTCCAGACCCCTTGTAGTCTTGCTGCTCCAGTTGGATATTGTATTAGTCAGGTTTCTTGAGAAATACAGAATCAATAGGGTGTGTGTGTGTGTGTGTGTGTGTGTGTGTGTGTGTGTAAAGGTTTATTTTAAGGGATTGGCTCTTTTTTTTTTTTTTGTAAGTATTGGCTTATATGTTGCTGGCAAGTCCAAAATCTGTAGGGCAGGTTGACAGACTAGAGAATGAGGGAGGAATTGATGCTCCAGTCCTGGAGCAGAATTTCTTCTTCCAGGGAAACCTCAGTTTTTGCTGTAAAGGCCTTCACTTGATTGGATAAGTCCCACATACATTATCAAGGATAAACTTCTTTATTTAAAGTCAACCGATTATAGATGTTGATCACATTTACAAAACATCTTCCCAGCAATAGCAAAATTAATGTGATTAAATAACTGGGTACTATAGCCCAGCCAAGTTGATAAAACATTAGCTATCACAGGCTGTATCCTTAAAGTATGGTACTCAGAACTAAACAGGAAACATTTGCTCTGATCGGGGTCCAACCCAGGGAGACTGTTAGCTCCTTTGGTTTGGAAACTACTTTAGTATGAGTGTGTTTTAAGGTTTTATTAACTTTTTAATAAATAGACTATACTGACTTGTTTGCATTGAGCATGTATACTACTCTTGCAAGCAGGAGGCCTGGAATCTCCTAGAGAAGTTCAGATGGAGAGTGCCTGGCAAAAAGGGAAATCCCAAGATTGCAGGGAAGAGGGTGAGGAAGAGATGCTGTCAAGAAGCCTGGAGGGAGTGGAGATGATTATGTTTAACACATTCCTTCTTTGGTTTTGGTAACCTTTAACAAGTCTTTCTCTTCCAGCCCTTCTCTTCAATGGTCCCTGCCACCTAGAGCTGCTAGCATAGTATGGATTAATAGTGACTGGTTAAAAAAAAAAACCGAATAAACAAAAACTTCAGACAAATCATAGAGTTTATTTGAGCAAAGAACAATTCATGAATGGAGCAACATCTTAAACCAGTGGAGGTTTAGAAAGCACCACCCAGCAGTGTTAGCAGTGAGCTTTTATAGTCTGGATACAGAAGCAAAGTAAACAAACCATCTGAGTGACTACCATGGTGTGATAAATTGGCAGCCTGGGATTGGCTGAAACTCAACTGTTTGTTATATTCCAAGGTAGGTTTTGGCTTATTTACATAGCAAGTTAGGTTACAGTTTGCTGTATAAGGACTTGAGGTACAGAGGCAGCCTCAGGCCAAATTTAAGTTAATTTAACATGACTTATGGTGTTATGTCGATTACAGGTTATTTACAGCCTAATAGATGACTCTAGAAATTTGAAAAGCATGTCATAGAAATGCATTCATTATAGGAGAACTTCTGACTCCAAAGATAGGCAGGGAAGGAGATATTTTTGGAAACTGGTACGAGATTCATCAGGTAGACCAGCTGTGTCCTCCTCTCCATTTCTGAAATCTGTCCACTGTCTGTCAAGAGACTGACTTCACCAAACACTGTATCCATTTGATTAGCCTTCAGAGCCAGCCCTCCTGCAGCTGTGCAGCTGTGCAGTCTCTGTCCCTGGTTTGGCTTCCTAATTCCCATATTAATATCAAGAGGGCCTGGGCAGCTGAAGAATCAGCAGGAAGAAAACAACAGAATGGAGTGTGTCACTTCAAAAATGGTATAAGCCATGCAGGCTTATAGTATGCAGCCTTATATCCCTCAGCCAAAGCTACAGATTTTATTAGATATGCAAAACTACTTCCATGTGGCTGCACAATTTGCTTAAAGCATGTATCTAATATTATTTGGGAAATATCAAGGCTTGTGTTGGACTATGCCCTGGGTTCTTTCTGTTGCTGAAGTGGTAGCAATTTCTAGTGCGTTCTTTTACAGGGATGCTATCTGTACCATTGATAACACACAAGATAATGTTAGGTGCTCCATGGATGACTTTTTTAACTCTAGACTTGTATGTTTATGTATTTTAATGCATATTCTTATGAGGTGTAAGATTTTATTCGTTTGAATGAATATTTTAAAAGGATAATTTTAACATGTAACTGCCTATTGCTTAAAACATGTAAAGGTAAAAATTTGAGTTTATTTTAAATCAAATGTTAAAAAGTAACAGTACAGACAATATTACAGCTATGGAAAAGTTGAAAACTTGCCATGAGAATGACTTAAATTGGAAAACACATGACCAATGGGAAAATATTATACTTTATCATCAGAACTTGGTTCAGATTTTGGCTTCATTATGATCTCCTTAAGGTCTTACATTCTCACCTATAAAAGGTATATGATAATACTTAACCTTTAGGATAGGTCTGAGGATTAGAGCTAATAATATGAAGTGCCAGACACATCATAGGCACTCTCTAAATAGCAATCATTGCTTTTAGTACTGTAGATCGCTTCGAAGACAATGGCACACCTATAGAAAAGATAAGAATGGAAGGTAGAGACCTAGCGTCAAGAAATAAAAACAGAAAATGATTTAACTCCATGAGGCTGCATCAGTCTAACTAAACAGCAGTCTAGCTAACCCTGCTGAGAGCACTCTGTTATCTGACACCAGCTTCAAATACAAAAGCAGAATGAGAAGACAACAACCTAGCGAAGCCCAGGCTAGGGCTACACGAAAATAGACTCAATGGTAAAGAAAGTGTCCTGAGAGTTTCAGTTAAAGGTGCACAGAAGAGCAATGGACTGCCCCCTGGCCCTTCAGAGGAAAGTCAAAAAAATGACCGTAGGATCTCCTGGGCAAGTGGAGAAGCAGTAAGAAAGGCATAGAAATCCAACTCTGTGTCAAGGGGGTCATGAGCAGATGGCATGGGTGTCGGAGACTTAACAAAATGGAAGTAACACAATGGCCAAATCTTTTATCCACTTTCTCTCTTTTGTTGAAATCTAAAAGAGAGCACCCATGCTTGTCATCAAATGCCAGGAGCCCCCAAAACATTTCTTCTCATTGTTTTGTCCATCTTAGTCAATACATTGATACGATTTTCCTCGCAAGACCAAACAAGTTCCAGAGTGTGGATGAATCTAAGCATGCTACAATGCTTTGCTAGGGCTGCCATAACAAAGTAACATACACTGGGTGGTCTAAACAACAGAAATTTGCTTTCTCACAGTTTTGGAGACTAGAATTTCAAGATCAAGATGTCAGAGCGTTGGTTTCTTCTGAGGCCCCTTGAGTTGGCTTGTAGATGACCATCTTCTCTCTATGTCTTGCAGTCTTCCCTCTATGCTTGTCTGTGTCCTAATTTATTCTTCTTGTAGGGATACCAGTCATATTGGTTTAGGGCTCACACTAAAGACTAAATTTTAACTTAATAATTTTTATGAGACTCTTATCTCCAAATACAGTCACATTATGCAGTACTAGGGTTAAGACTTCAACATGGATTTTGGCAGACAAAACTCAGTCCATAACACATGCCCAGTGACCACTCCTGGAAAGGTAGAATTCACAGTGTGACCCTCTAACTGGACATAAGAAGCCTAATCTTTTTATTTATGAAGAGTGTCTCATTATCCGTATCTTTGCAGTGTATCCTAAGGATCAGAGTCAAATTATCTTTCTCTGAAGTTTCAAAATTAATAAAACTAGATTTCCTTTGAACATAATATGAAAAGATTAGACCAAGAGGCAGCATACTGTGATTGGTGTGTTAATTTCCATTCACAGACAATGAGTGCTTTGTAAACACTAGAATATAATATTAATATATTCTTCCTCAATTTTTCTAGTCCCAATTATACCCTCAAGGATGTTGTTTTGACTTTAAACTTGTTGTGAATCATGCTCTGCCATCAGATACTTGAATGTCCTTGGGTAAATTTGCTCTAGGTCTAGTCCATTCATGTGTAAAATTGAGATGATAATTACCTGATAGGGGTGTCTAAGAGGATAAGAGGAGATAATGGCTCTAAAATACTTTATACAAGGACTGACATACAGCAGGTGCCCAATACATGGTATGTAAAGCTATTAGGTTATTTGTATACAGACTATATGGGAAAGAGGCTGGATTTCTAGATGTTGGGCTGGGAAAGCAACAGAGAGAAAGGGGTGGGCCCCTTAAAACTATATTCTCTGTCAAAAGCAGAAATTCTTCTGGTTTACTCCCAAATCATTCATTCAAAACAACATTTATTTATGAACTCAGAAAGATACACTAACATTGAACTGTAGCAATCCTGGCACATATAATATTGTCTTTAAGGAATTGGCATAAAGATCTGAACTCCAATGACTTCTGTCTACATCACCAATTCCTTTAAGACAGCAAGCAGCAAGGCTGGAGATTCTATAATAGATATGTACTTGAACTCTGAGAACTGAGGCTACTCTTCTTTTTTTTTTTTTTTAATTTATTTATTATTATTATACTTTCAGTTGTAGGGTACATGTGCATAACGTGCAGGTTTGTTACATATGTATACTTGTGCCATGTTGCTGTGCTGCACCCATCAACTCGTCATTTACATCAGGTATAACTCCCAATGCAATCCTTCCCCCCTCCCCCCTCTCCACGATAGGCCCCGGTGTGTGATGTTCCCCTTCCTGAGTCCAAGTGATCTCATTGTTCAGTTCCCACCTATGAGTGAGAACATGCGGTGTTTGGTTTTCTGTTCTTGTGATAGTTTGCTAAGAATGATGGTTTCCAGCTGCATCCATGTCCCTACAAAGGACACAAACTCATCCTTTTTTATGGCCGCATAGTATTCCATGGTGTATATGTGCCACATTTTCTTAATCCAATCTGTCATTGATGGACATTTGGGTTGATTCCAAGTCTTTGCTATTGTGAATAGTGCTGCAGTAAACATACGTGTGCATGTGTCTTTATAGCAGCATAATTTATAATCCTTTGGGTATATACCCAGTAATGGGATGGCTGGGTCATATGGTACATCTAGTTCTAGATCCTTGAGGAATCGCCATACTGTTTTCCATAATGGTTGAACTAGTTTACAATCCCACCAACAGTGTAAAAGTGTTCCTATTTCTCCACATCCTCTTCAGCACCTGTTGTTTCCTGACTTTTTAGTGATCGCCATTCTAACTGGTGTGAGATGGTATCTCATTGTGGTTTTGATTTGCATTTCTCTGATGGCCAGTGATGATGAGCATTTTTTCATGTGTCTGTTGGCTGTATGAATGTCTTCTTTGGAGAAATGTCTGTTCATATCCTTTGCCCACTTTTTGATGGGGTTGTTTGTTTTTTTCTTGTAAATTTGTTTGAGTTCTTTGTAGGTTCTGGATATTAACCCTTTGTCAGATGAGTAGATTGCAAACATTTTCTCCCATTCTGTAGGTTGCCTGTTCACTCTGATGGTAGTTTCTTTTGCTGTGCAGAAGCTCTTTAGTTTAATGAGATCCCATTTGTCAATTTTGGCTTTTGCTGCTGTTGCTTTTAGTGTTTTAGACATGAAGTCTTTGCCCATGCCTATGTCCTGAATGGTACTACCTAGGTTTTCCTCTAGGATTTTTATGGTATTAGGCCTAACATTTAAGTCTCTAATCCATCTTGAATTAATTTTCGTATAAGGAGTAAGGAAAGGATCCAGTTTCAGCTTTCTACTTATGGCTAGCCAATTTTCCCAGCACCATTTATTAAATAGGGAATCCTTTCCCCGTTTCTTGTTTCTCTCAGGTTTGTCAAAGATCAGATGGCTGTAGATGTGTGGTATTATTTCTGAGGACTCTCCCTAACTCATTTTATGAGGCCAACATCATCCTGATACCAAAGCCTGGCAGAGACACAACAAAAAAAGAGAATTTTAGACCAATATCCCTGATGAACATCGATGCAAAAATCCTCAATAAAATACTGGCAAACCGGATTCAGCAACACATCAAAAAGCTTATCCACCATGATCAAGTGGGCTTCATCCCGGGGATGCAAGGCTGGTTCAACATTCGCAAATCAATAAACATAATCCAGCATATAAACAGAACCAAAGACAAGAACCACATGATTATCTCAATAGATGCAGAAAAGGCTTTTGACAAAATTCAACAGCCCTTCATGCTAAAAACGCTCAATAAATTCGGTATTGATGGAACGTACCTCAAAATAATAAGAGCTATTTATGACAAACCCACAGCCAATATCATACTGAATGGGCAAAAACTGGAAAAATTCCCTTTGAAAACTGGCACAAGACAGGGATGCCCTCTCTCACCACTCCTATTCAACATAGTGTTGGAAGTTCTGGCTAGGGCAATTAGGCAAGAGAAAGAAATCAAGGGTATTCAGTTGGGAAAAAAAGAAGTCAAATTGTCCCTGTTTGCAGATGACATGATTGTATATTTAGAAAACCCCATTGTCTCAGCCCAAAATCTCCTTAAGCTGATAAGCAACTTCAGCAAAGTCTCAGGATACAAAATTAATGTGCAAAAATCACAAGCATTCTTATACACCAGTAACAGACAAACAGAGAGCCAAATCAGGAATGAACTTCCATTCACAATTGCTTCAAAGAGAATCAAATACCTAGGAATCCAACTTACAAGGGATGTAAAGGACCTCTTCAAGGAGAACTACAAACCACTGCTCAGTGAAATCAAAGAGGACACAAACAAATGGAAGAACATACCATGCTCATGGATAGGAAGAATCAATATCGTGAAAATGGCCATACTGCCCAAGGTAATTTATAGATTCAATGCCATCCCCATCAAGCTACCAATGAGTTTCTTCACAGAATTGGAAAAAACTGCTTTAAAGTTCATATGGAACCAAAAAAGAGCCCGCATCTCCAAGACAATCCTAAGTCAAAAGAACAAAGCTGGAGGCATCACGCTACCTGACTTCAAACTATACTACAAGGCTACAGTAACCAAAACAGCATGGTACTGGTACCAAAACAGAGATATAGACCAATGGAACACAACAGAGTCCTCAGAAATAATACCACACATCTGAGGCTACTCTTCTTAAAAAATGTTCCAATTGAATATAAGAAATGACGTGTGTTAAATACTTTCCTGCCACTCACAAGCTCTGGTTATAAAAATATATGCTGAGAACTAGGAAACTGGATACCTTGTTTTTGCCCTCTTGATTCTATTACTCATCATTCTTTACTTTTCCAAACTCTGTGTGAAATCTTGAAGACATCTATAATTTTATCCATCTTATTATCTCCAGTGATGGATGTCTAATTATCTTGACAGCCTGTTCATTATTTCTATTATCTACTGCACTATCTTTAAGTTTCTACTAACTTTTACCCAGATTATTATTTTTATAACCAGTCTCCCTGACTTGATTTGCTCTCCTCTTCAATCCATCTCACTTGCCTGATTAAGTTTCTTAAAAGGTACCCTGTCCGAACCACCTCTTGAAATCACAAATGGTCAGTAAGCTGCCTCCCAAATGATCTAAATACAACCTAAGCTCTACCCTTAACATGACTTAATAATGCCTCACTTCCTCACTTGTTTCCAATGAACCAGAATGTCCAAATCTACTCTGAACCCACTGCTTAAACTACAAACATAGCTAACATTTGTTGAGTGCTGCCTAGCAGCCAGGCATTGTGCAGAAGGCTTTATATGCATCATCTTTTAAAATGATCACCTTAACCCTGTATGTTATTATAAGCTACTGTTATTGCCTTCATTTGGTAGAATGGAAATGGGGAGTGAAGAGGTTAAGGGCTTTCCCATGGTCATCAAAGCCCTAGTGACCAAGTTGAGTTTACCTGATTCCAGACAACCCTTCTGCCCAATCCTGCTCCTTCAGATTTGCCAGTCAGTCCTTCAGGTTTATCCAAAGCATCTTCTCTAGTGAAACTGCAAGTTCTTTTGTTATTAGAACCAGGGGATGCCAACTATATATTTTTATTCCTTTAAAGATATAGCATGGTTACAGCCTTCAGTCAATATTCAATAAATGTTTGATAAATTAGTAGATGAAACAGGTCATTTCAGATAAACCAGGCAATGAAAGTAAAAAGAAAAGTGACACCTAGTGCTACTGGACTACTGGATGGACTGACTTACAAAACAAAAGCTGAGCTGCATTAAATTTTATTTCACTTCATAACTACCTCAATAATCTATCTCAAGGGCAGCATCAACAGATTCTATGAAGCTTATGAGTTCATACCTATGAAGGAAAATTGCTGATGTGTGGCCTTCTAAAGAGGGGAATAGAGTTTCATAGCAGGCATCCTGAACGATAACCAAAGATGCACACCCCTGAACGTGGGAAGCATCTCAAGCAGTCCACAAAATCAGCCTTCTTGGAACTGTGATGTTTGCTTAGCATCAGTACAACCGCTGGGTCTTCTTGGGTAAGCTCCTTCCTCTTTGGACCAAGTTCCTCATCTTTAATCTGAGGAAGCTGAAAAGTCATCTTTCTACCCAATGCCAGCTACAGTTTTTCATGTACCACACATCATGCTAAAGGCATACATATATCAATGGTGGATAGCACAGTTAGTATATGGCAAAGCCAGAATCTCAACCTGCAAAGTCTTGCTGAATTTAAAGGTTTCATCCTACCATGTAAGGCCTCTTCCAGCTCTGTGCTCCAGTGATGCTCCTGTAAGTTTCCTTTTACATGGAAGCTCTTGAGTTGCCTGGAGGCTTTTGTACTCTAGTGTCTGAAGGATCCCAACCCTGTTTTGTGATCTTTGGCCAATAATGTGTATTAATGATGTTCATGCTGCTAGCCCTTGGAATAACTTCTAGAAAAATCTCAGGCATAGCATCAGCTGGTCTGGCTCATACCTGTTGGAAATGTGTTGGCAAAGGAGCGTGAGGAGGCAGACCAGGAACCAGAAAGAAGCATCTGCTGCCAAGTCCATGTCACCAGGAGACAGACCCTTAAATAGACATTTTACAATATTTTTAAATTTTCTGAAAACCTCTCTGACCTCCAACAGAGCTGAAAAATAACACAATTGTCAAAAATGGGCAGTGGAATTTCAGGTGGCATCTGTACCTCTTTCATTATCTTGTGCCTCATACACATTGAGCGGGTTGACACTCCTTCTCTGCCACTGCTTTTCTGGGTGACGGTGGGAGAAGACCTTAACTTCTCAGGGCCACAAACTCTGTGTGTGTTTAATAATACATCTTTTCATTTCTGGGACACTTTCCCTTCAAAATCTGCATGGAGCTGAAATGATACGAGGCACTTTTAAGAAGCTGCTGGGAACTAGATGACTAGCGCTGCGCAGGTGAGGATACTGAGGCAGGGTGAGTTAGCTCAGTAGGCCCAGCATGGCGTCATTGTCTACCCCAGTCAGGCTGCTTCTGGCTTCAGCCACTCTCTTGTTTAGCAGGGAACTGAAATTCATACTCCTGAGGTCCGTTCCAGGTTGTGAATTGCAAGACTTGTTTAAGAGACAACTTCTCTCCCTGCTCCTTTTTTTTTTCCCCCCCAATAGGATGGTTCTAAAAAAGAGGTATATTTTTTCGCTGGTTAGGAAACTCAGTATGCACTATTGGTGACAAAAGAGTTACTGAGAGCCACTTTAGGTGGTTGCAAAAGTATTTTTGTTATTATACTTTCTTGATAGTAGTATAATTTATTTGCCATAAAAATATAGCTTCCAGTGGCCATTTCAGTCTGAAAGGAATAATTATCTCACATGGACTCCTGTTCTTTGACTTTCAGGAGGTTAATTTTATTGGGTGAAAGTGAGATATGCTTTGCTTGCGCACTGAAGATAGTAGATCGTGGTACTTTGGCCATTTTCAGCAAACTCCTAGATACCTAGAGATGTAGGTTTTTTTGAATGGTTATCTGGTTGGTTTGAGTGGAGGTGGCAGCAAGTCTCAGAATGCCTTTCATTGTTAAAAATGACTGTAAAGTGTTTTCAAGAAGCATAAGTGATTTCCTGGTCTCCACAGGTAGAGCAAAGGTCATGAAACATGCAGCACCCATGCCACCACTTCTGGTTCCACAACCCTTGCAGGCATAGCTAATTGAATATGGTGTTCTTTCCTGCTGACTTGGGTCAAGGCCTCAGAATACTTCCTCAACACAGCAGTTCAGGAAGCTACAGCCAGCTAATGAGAACTAGTACGCAAAACTCAACTGTTATCCCACATTTCTTCCCTTGTGGGTTTTCAAGATACAGCTGTCTCCCAGACTCTCTTCACCAAGCTCTAGAATTCAATAGAAGTCCAGCCTTTTTATAATAGGCTTTGACACACATTTACTCTGGAATATATATAGTGTCTAAATATAATACATTTATTGGGCTTTATTTGGTTTAATGAGATGGTATCTCTTTCCTGTGGTTTAATTTTAACTGCAATTCTTAAAACTATTTTTGGGGACACAAGGGTATGAATCTTTGATCTACCGTTAACTACCTGCGTGAACTTTACCGATTTCATTAACTTACGTGAACTTCAGATTTCTCTAATATGAAGTGCAGATAATAATATGTACAATGGTCTCCTTAACATGAAGGCAGATTGTGCTCCCAATTTCCTTTTCCTGGAGATGCAGAGACACCCCCTGAGTGACAACATGGTGCTGCTTTTGTACTTTCTTCACCCCACCCGGCCTCCTTTCCCGCTGACTTGGCTATTCTGATTTCAGGTATGTGTTGGATCAGAAGATGTTGTGTAGAAGTGGATAAGGCATGCCACACTTCAACACCAATTGGCATAAAATTAAATAAGAATTTTTTCCCTCATATTCCCCTAGATGACGAAACTGAAATGAACACCAAAACTATGTTCTACAATACTCTATGGTGACATAAAGAGAAACAGCTAGGTAATATTTTGGTCTGAATATTCAAAGCACGTTTGGAATGTACACTAAGACTATATAACTCCCCCATTTTCACTTTCTGTCTATATTTTGCACAGCCTATCCTGGAGCCCCTAATATGAGTGAAGTGGCATAGTATGGGGGGAGGATGATTGGACTTGAGACACATGCTCATGTGTCAGCTCTGTAACTGACTACTTGTGCACCTTGGGTACATGGCTACCTCTATGAGACTCAGCGTCCTTCTCTTTGAAATGAAGAAGAATGATAATATTGAACTCACAGTAATGTTGAAATGAGATAATGAGTGTGATTTAGTGTGTTTAGTGATGGATTTAGTAAACTGTAGTAGAATATTTAGCACTTTAACATGTTTTTGAGTCCTAAATGAGATATTTAAAAACATTTTGAATGAATGCCAACCAGTTAAGAAGTAGAGGCTGAGGCCACACATCTAGTAGATTCTTTATAGAGTAATACTTTGTTCAAAGAGAGTCCTGCGATGGAAAGTTTAAAATGCATTAAAAAAAACTAACTGCTCAAGTGGAAGAAGAAACCCAATGCTTAGCCCAGTCATCTCCCTCTTTTCCCCTGGAACTCCTCAGGAACTAGGAGACACAGTTTTCGAAACAGTGACAAGTTTTGCAGATGAGTAAACTAAAGTTTATGGATGAGGGAGAGTTATTTCTTGTGAGCCAAAGTCAATGTCTTCCTTGGCAATTGCTAGTCAATCTGTAAGTCAGGCCTTCCCCCCCTCCCATTAATCAGGTGCCCTCACCGTATTATAAATGCACCTGGACTAAGGGAGCCCTCTTCTTTGAAGTGAGGTCCAGAGATGTTCGAAGAGAGGCCAAGATGAGAGCTGTGATTATTGTTAGTTCATTCAGTGTGGATGAGCTGCATTCCGGGCGCTTGGGCCCATTTGCAGATGAGTAGAAATTCTCTGAAAAATGCGTGTGCACCAGAGTTTCGAATGTATAGGTATGTTATTAATATATAAACAGAAGTGTGTTTAAGAAAAGTAACACTTCTAAAAGTGACACTTCTAGCCAACCAGTAGCATATGAAGATGTTATTTTTTTATTGTGGAAAAATATACATAACATCAAATAAGATATAATTTTTCTTATTAGATAATTATGAAATATATTTCAATAATCTGAGAGATGCCCGCTCATTACTTTGGTTTTCTTGTGATTTCTGTCTGACATGGCAGGGACTTTAAAACTAGTCTAGGAAACACTTTTATTTCTGTAAACAAAATAGCATCTTATCTCTGCCTTAGTTAAAGATACAAATTGTACTTTTTAATATTTATTTGTTTAATTCTCTGTTACCAAGGTGTATCAGAGAGCTACATGAATCGCTCAATAAATAATTGATACATTTTATTTATATGCATAAAAATTGGGAGTCTCCTCCTTCCCCAGCATCATGTTCCGTACCCGCAAAACAATGGTGAAGAAGTCATAATCCCCATTTAACAATTTTCTCGATGTATTGCTTCCTGCCATGTGCATGATACTGAGGGGAGTACTTTGTAGAAGACAATAAGGCTTTTGAGCATCTTCTGTCTTCAGGGTCCAGTTGTTATTTCATTTCACATTATTCCAGAATAACCTGCAAGGTTGTTATTATTATATTAGGTGTGTGTGAGTGGTAAGACACTGAACATAGGACCTACACTCTCAACAAGTTTTTCAGTGTACAATACATTGTTATGGACTATCAGAACAATGTTGTATAGCAGATCTGGAAGCACGTAATTGTTAGCCTGTGGGTCACAGGTGAGGGAACTGAGCCTCCAAGAGTAAGGGAACTTTCCCAAACTCACAGAACTAGAAAACAGAGGAAATGGGATTTTAATCCAGTCCCCCAAGACTCTGGAGCCCGTCCTCCATTACACCTCAGTGCCTCCTCTGCCCTCAAAGAGTTGCAGTCCAGCAGAGCCAACACAAACTACCCACAATGACCAGGCAAGGTAGAAATGGCCAAGTGTCAATTGCTTCTAGGGACCTTCTCATCTGGCCGTGTCTTCTCTTCCCCTGCAAACCCAGGCAACACACAGGCCTCCTTACTGGCTTGGGCTCCTTAGGCCACCCTTTCCCACTTTCCTCTCATGAACTTGGTTAATTTGATTTAAGGACAATTATAAAATGATGCTTTAAGACCTAAAACTCACTTCAGACATGGATAATGTGAGTAGTGTTAATATATTTTGGAGATTATTGATATTATATACTCTATTTTAGTGTATGTGTTCCAGGATTTGTAGTATATATGCATACCATATATTTTGGAGAGTTTTCCTCACACTCTGAAAGATGACTGCTTACAAGTGTGACCCTGAGAATTTGGGCTGATGTGGAGCTGTGTGTGTGGAGGGGATCATATTGCTAAGGCATGTTAGAACAGCCTTGGGGTGGGGGAGTTGGGTTGTGCGTCATAATAATAAAGGCAAGTCAACGGAGTCACGTATAATACCTGTTGGCTCTTGAGCAATGATTGTACCTGAGATGATAGACTAGCAAAGATGTGCTGAAGTGTGTGAGGGTCCTCAGCCTTCCCTGGGGGAGGAGTCATTTGTCATATTTCCCTGGAAGCAGAAGATTAGGATAAAGCTATTTTATAAAATAGCATTTAAGAATGTGAGTTTGAAGGGAATGAATAATTTCCACCTGCTTTTATCTCATAATAGCTAATGTGGGCAAGAATGGAGCCATAGCTCAGGCCCCTCAAGAGAAATCGTATGTCCCTTTTCCATTAAGTGTTGAGTTGTTTAATATCTCACAGAAATACAACCCGATATTCCTCTCACATCAGCATCAAGGTGAGGCTTTGCTTTCTGATGTAGTCTCAAGAATTGGACACTGCTTTTCACTCACCTGATGTTGCTAGGCTTGATTGTGATTTCCTGCAATTTTTCATCTCCTTTCTCATGCAAGACTCCAACTCTAACTAGCACATCAAACATAGTAGATTCGAATCATAGAATCAAACGGGTTAATGGAACCTGGTTCTGCCTTCTGGCCGGAGCAATAAACAAAGTGCCCCAAGAGGGAACAGAACCAGTCAAGAATTCTGATTTAGATGGTAAGTGAGAATGACAGTATTGTTGCTGAAAGCGCATACCACCCAGCACGCTTGCTTGGGGAAGATGGGTTGGACAATTCATGCATGGCCAGTGAGTCAAGTGTTTCCAGGAACATAAAGATTTGTGGCCATTCAGCCTGGAACTTAGTTGGGCAGTGTAACTAGGGGGCAGTGTAAACTAGGGGGGTTACTGAATTCTTTGACATATAATGAGGTAGGTGATCAAATACCTAAGTACTCTAAAAAGTTAAAAGATAGTTTTTTAACCAGTCTTCTGTTTAACAGATATATTGAGTACCTGTTCCCAACAGGATACCAGTCTTGGCTGTGTAGGGATGCAATGATGAAAATGTATACTCTTCTGCCTTTAATAAAAGTGTTAATATTTGGCTGGTGCAAAAGTAATTGTGGTTTTGCTATTAAGAGTAATTAAAAGTCATGGCAAAAACTGTGATAACTTTTGTACCAACCTAGTAATATGCTAGAGTAAATATCTAAAGTTGAATCATGATATGACCAGAGTAGAAAATAAAATCACACATTCCTGCATTCATTCACTCATTCAACAAATAATTATTAAGTACCTAATATGTCAGACACTCTACAAAGCATTGGTGAGTCACTGGTAAATGAGAGAATCAAAGACTCTGCTCTTACCCTACCATTTTTCATTTGTTTGTTTGTTGTGTGAGAGTGTGTGTGTGTGTGTGTGTGTGTGTGTGTGTGTGTGTGTGTGTGATGCAGCCAGGAGTCTTGTATCTTGAAAGCGATAATTTTCTGTGGCAATTGCATATGCATCTACATACAGTTTTGTTGTTTCTACCATGGAACATATTTAACCATTCTAGCTTTTGCTGATGACGAAGGAACGAGTTCTTGCTTATGGTAAAGTAGATCCAATCATGTCAAGGGAAATAATAAAATGAGCAACATGTTCATCTTATCCAGAGGATAGCCTAAGTTACAGGGGCTGTCCACAGCCTTGCTTCAACCATATTTCAATCCCTGTGTGAAATCAACCTATTGATTGAATTCATTTAAACACTATTTGTGACATAGGTACATTCTTAATGATGGATTCTAATTCTGGGACATTCAAGTAAAATACTTCATAAGAATTTCAGAAAAAAATTATTAAAATTTTCTACCTGATGATAAGTTCAGGCTAGAGGATTTGAGTGTTTAGAAGAAAATCGAGAAAAAGTAGGATCATATTAAAAAATGGAAGAGCCATATTAATGACTATATTTATTATACATCTACGAACTTAGAATATAGTAATTCCTAATAGTCTCTAGTGGTAATGATTCCAAATTGGGCAAGAAGATATTCACATATGAACTCCTTTCTCTGATTAATTTGGGACCTTCTCCATCTACTGGAAAAACATTTCATTAAATTCATTTTCTACATACTTACATATGCAAACACACACTATTTTGTTTCCCTTATGGTCTGGAGGAATTCATCTTTATCAAATACTGTAAGAAAAGCTTGTGTTTTTCCTTCAAGATAGTTCAAGGGTCAAGTTCTTAGGGATTACAAGGGTAAGACTATTTTGGCATATGTGTGAAACTCTAGAACTGGTACATGGTATTTGGTGCTTATTACGTTGAACATTTCTTAAGTGAAATTTATGGTGTTTAGAAGAAAACGTTGGAACACAACTATGAAAGGCCAAAGACCAGGTAGACTCCATTTCCTCCTGATCAGGTTTTCATTCTGTTATCCTATACAAATACCTATTCAATATATATGTTGCTTTTACAACACTTTCAAGTCATAGTAAATCCATTTTAAATTATAAGGGTCTCAAGGGTTTCTGTGTGTAATTAATTTATTTTTTCCTACCTTCCTTTAATTGTTAAGATTCCTCCAGGAAAAAAATATCTCAATAAGTGACAATAGGGAAGGAGGGTGGGTGATAGGTTGTGGAGGATAGATCCGGAGACAGACAACAAATAGCTGATAATCTGAGAAATGCTTTTGGGGGGCTATCTGAAGCAGATAACAATATTTGGATACTTAAAATAGAAGTGCCCTTTTCCTTGATACTTTGTGGGCCTCCTAATTTATTTCTTCCATTTCCAAGATATTGAATATTAAACTTGCCTTTACTTATTTAAAAGTTCACAAAATATTGAGCTGCAAAGAGTTATTCATGCAGTGTTTCCCAGCATGAATTCCTTAGAAATGTTATTCTCACAGGATGCTCTGAGATAAAAGAGTTTAGTGGTCATAAAAGTGTAGAAAAGGCTGGGCGCTGTGGTTCACACCTGTAATCCCAGCACTTTGGGAGGCCAGGTGGGTAGATCATGAGGTTAGGAGTTCAAGACCAGCCTGGCCAAAACAGTGAAACCCTGTCTCTACTAAAAATACAAAAAATGAGCCAGGCATGGGGTGCTTGTAATCGCAGCTACTTGGGAGGCTGAGGCAGAGAATTGCTTGAATCTGGGAGGCAGATTCAAGCCAAGATCGTGAGCCAAGACTGCACCACTGCACTCCAGCCTGGGTGACAGAGTGATACTTCATCTCAAAAAAAAAAAAAAAAAAAAGACATAAAGAAAAATTGTAGGCAATACCACTGGCTGTAGACACTCCTGGAAAGTCACACATTAGTAAAACAAAAGGACTAGGAGGTGTTACAATAAATAATCCTATTTATTTTTGTTTGCCAAATTTTCCAAAATTCTTTGGCTATTGAACCCCCAGTTTTATGGGTTAGAACCTGAACATTTTCATCAGAACTAATGTCACACAATGTGCTAAACTCTTGGGAAGCACCGGGTTGAGTAGTCTTCTCTGAGTCTCTTAGCCTGTGTTTAGAACTCTTCACAATTTGAAAACAAACCTGCATTACTTTCCCAAGTCTCTTCTATAGGAAAACTCTATTCTTTGTTTCTCCCAGTCAAAAATTTCTTGTCGGCATTTTTTATGTCTCATCTGTCCCCCTGCCTCATCCTCATTGCTCCTGCTTTTATGAGACCCATCACACATCTCATAAGCAACCTGCAGGCAGAATTTATTCAGTACATGAACATTTATTAAGCATCTGTGATATAACAAATTGTATGCTGGGTACTCATGTGAGAAAGAATACTTAGAGGCCACCACAGTGTCTGTTTTCAGGAGTTTACAGCGTAGCCAGGAAATCATTTTATACATTATTATAATAACTTGTGATGTGTCACCTGCCATAAGAAAAAATACTAAGGAGGTGAAAATAAGGGAAAGATAATATTTAGATGAGGACAACCTAAGAAGGTGATATGGAAAGAGGACTGAGATGGTATTCCAGATTGGGTGAAAGCATTAAAAAAATAAAAATCTGTAGTCCCAGCTACTCGGGAGGCTGAGGCAGGAGAATCACCTGAACCCAGGAGGTGGAGGTTGCAGTGAACCAAGATCGCATCACTGCACTCCAGCCTGGGTGACAGAGTGAGACTGCATCTCTAAAAATATATGTATATACACACACATATATATGTATATATGTATATATACGTGTGTGTGTGTATATATGTGTGTATATATATAATAATAAAACTACAGGAATATTAAAAGTGATAATAAATTCTAGAGACTCTTCAATGGAGTATTCCTGGATTGACCAAAATGTAACAGAGAACAATAACAGTTAAGGCTGGAAGGGAAGTTTGGAGTCACATCATAGATAATAGATCATCTTAAATGTCAAGCTAATGAAGTAGGACTTTTTGTAGGAGATGGTGGCAGATATTGAATAATTGAATGTCTTCATAATGATACAATAAAAACATCATATTAATACTCAGAATATTAACTTAGTCGCAATTACTAGAAAGAACTAGAGTGAAAGATGACTGCAAGCTGAACATACGAGCAAATTGGTGGAAAAGCAAAGAATATAAACAGACTCAATGAGACTTGGCAAGTAATTGATCAAGGAGTGAATCAAAAACAAAGATGAGCCTGAGCCTTTGGGTCTTCTCTGTGAGTCTGGTGACAGAAACGGGAGCAGCTGCTTGGGGGTGGTGAGGACCGGGTGTTTGGGTTTTGATGTTTTTCTTTTAAGAGTCCGTGGAACATAGAGATGCCATTTCTGCACAAGCAATTGGAAACACAAACTTGGAGATTAATAGAGGGGCTTGGATAAAAAATAAAAATTTAAAGTCTTGTGACTAAACTTAATAATCGAGATCACAGAGATGCATCAGGTGCTCATGAGAGAAAGTACACAGTGGAAAAAGGTGACATTTAATTATGAAAAGCTCTAGATAATGGGAGGGGAGTTCATGAAAAAGATAATGGAATATTGTGAGATAAAAAGAGAATCAGTTGAGGTAGTACAAAATTATAGGAAATAATGGGAAGTCTCAAGGAGTGATGTGACATGATAGAGATAAAAAAAAAGGATCAGGTCTAAGGAAAAACTACTAGACTTGGTGAATCAGAGGTAATGACTGAACCTTGAGAGAGTAGTTCCAAGAGGGCAGAGGTGTTCAGACTGTACACTGCATTGAAATTCCTAGAAAGGCTTATTAAACACAGATTCGCTGGTCAGTCCCCATTCTTGCACCCCAAGATTCTGATTGCACAGATTTACAGTGAAGCCAGAAAATTTCTACTTCTGAAGAATCCCCAGCTGCTGCTGATGTTGCCAGTCCAGGCAGCAAATTTTGAAAATCATTTCAATAGAATGATGGAAGGTTGTAATAGATGCACGATGATATAGGAATACATGATAATCAGGAAGTCTATGCAGCAAATGGAGGAAAGTTCAAAATATTTGCCCATGAAGAGAAGATGAGAAAAAGCTGTAGTTCTGGGGACTAGTTTTCCTTCCTATTGTACCCAGCACTGTAGCTTTTATATTTTATGTTCTCAGGGATTCTGTGTACATTAAGGATAATCACTAGTTATTTCTTGCTACTTGGTCTGGTAGCTGAGACTTCTTAAATATAGCTTTAAATGTGTTAAACTCTTCCAGGCTCCTCCATCTTTTCTTCCCAGAAACTACCCCCAAATTCAACCTGATATCCAAAATATAGCAGCTGTGTATCAATCACCCGCTAACAACCAAAGTTGGAGTACAGAAAGGTTTGAAGCTCTCTGGAAAGTGTATGGCTACTAAGGAATCAAGATATGTCAGACACGCTTTTAGCCTTGAAAATGCAACAATGTGTGCATTCTTACATTTAGGCACTTAAAAGCTCAAAATCAGTTTTGCAAAGATATAGACATTTCCAATTTTCACATAAATCTGCAAGGACTTGGCAGAAATAGTGTGCCTGCTTTCCTCCAAATGCAGTCATGCTCGTGTGTAATCCCAGGAAACAGGAATTAAATGCAACTCTTGCAGTTTAGAAAAGTCATTTCAAAGTCTCTATAGTGCTTTTTTTTTTTTTTTAATGATACTATGATTTTATTACCTATAATTTAACAAACCATGGTGCTTTCTGAAGAACTGTTTACGGCCCTTTCATTCTTCCCAACTGCCAGGTATGTAATGCTTATTTAAATTTAATTTTTCCTTTCTTATTCAAAACCTTTTAAGGACTCTGCTGTTTGAAAAATTGACTCTTACCTGGGTAAAAAGAGAATGAAGAGTTACCCAAATGTAGTCAAATTCTGTCAGAGGGCAGAAACTTCTATTGATGATTAGAAGTCACCTTCAGAACATCCAAAGGTCACTTCTTTTACATGTAAATGTTAGCTTGGACATAGGAAATTGGAGGCATGGAAATTCAAGGGGAACTGCTAAGGAATGCTGTAAGAAGAAAAGAGATGGTGTAGGGAGCTTAGTGTGTTCCTGCCACTTATGGAACATTTATTGAACACCCACTATGTGCTTAACATGTGAAGGAAACAAGTATAAGATACATCCCATTCTTCACGTAAATACCATCTATTTGGGTGACAAGACAAAATTATATAAAATAGCAACAAATAATTTTTTAAAGCAGCTGTTGAATGGCATGATATACATGAAGTGGGGAATGCTGTGTAATATGTAAACATTGGAGAAGAGCAGCACAAATTAGTACAGCAGAGGCTAAGTTGATTGATTAACTTAATGCAGCATTTTCCCAACATATTTGACCACTTTTTTTCAAATAACAACTTCAATGTTCTAAGGTACATACTTTAAGAAATGGTTGTGGAACGGACAAAGCCAGATGTTAAAAAAAAAAGTTGTCTAAATTTGTAACCATCAGATTTCTGAGCTCCAAAACTGGGAATAGTAATGTCTATTGCATGGAAGATGGATGGATTAAATTAGGTTCTGTGTGTATATGTATTAATTAGTATCTAAGACACTACCTCACATGAAATTGGTATTCAACAACTAGTAGCTGCTATTAATATTATTAATTTTAATTATCTTTATACAGAGGGCACAATGTAAGAGAAAATATTGAGGCAGGATTGAGTATGATTTGAGGACAACGAGGAGACTGGCCTGTCCAGGGGAAAGTGTTCTGTTTTGAATATAGAGGGAATTAGATTGGCTAAATCCTTCCTGAATAGGTTTGGGACTTAATTAAGAGGAGAGAGGAAAATCAAGGACGAAGGAGAAGAAACTGGAAAAATAAAGGCTGCCTGGAAGTATAGATATCAAACACAGTAGCAGTTGGCTCTCATCCAACCTAAGGTCACCAGCTAAACCTTTTTGTGACTGGCTCGTACCTGAATCTCTTCTTTTCTCTGAGCTGGCTTGAGTGGAAAATAACAGCCTTTTTCTATGCATTGATTTGGACATTGCCAAGGAACCATCAAATGGAGTTAGTCAGAAGAACATACTTAGGCATGAATATTTACTCTTCTTTTCCACCGTCACTGATATGTTGTACCTCTTCACCAAGCTATTCATAATCAAACCCAATACCAGAAAGAAATCATGTCATAACAGAGGGTTATTGTGGTTTGAAGGAAAAATACTTGTTTTAAGTTTTTACATTTTGACATCATTTCAGAATTCCCAAATACTTGCAAAATATTATAAAGAATCACCATACACTTTACTTGGATTCACCAAATTTTTTCATGTTTCCATTTTTACTTCCCCTCTTTCTCTCCTCCTCTCTCTCTACATATACATCGTACATGCACACCCAATTTCCTTCTGTACTGCTTAAGAACAGTTTCAGACATACTATATCTCTACCCTAAAATACTTTGGCTTACCACAAAACAAGGATGTTCTCTTTCCTAACACTAGTACAGTGATCAAATTCAGGAAATTAACATGAACACAATATCATCTAATCTGAATGCCTTGTTCAGATTTTGCCATCGTCCCAAAATCTCTTTCTAGAAAAAGAAAATCCTAGGTCCCATGTTGCCTCCAGTCATCACGTCCCCTCCGTTTCCTTCAGTCTGGGAAAGTGCTTAGTCTTCCCTTACCTTTCATGACCTTGACACTTTTAAAGAGTACTGGACAGTTTTTTGGTCAACTCTGTCAATATTTGAGTTTGTCTGATGCCTGCTCATGATTATATTCAGATGATGCATTTTTGCCCCAGAAGTGGCATGGTGTGTGTCCCAGTGGCTTGTATCTGAAGACACCTGATGTCTGTTTCTCATTCCTGCTGATGTCAGTTTTCATTCTAAGTTGAGTTGATGCTTGTTAGACTTCTCTTCTGTTCTCCTCTGCTTTATTTTGCAATGATGTAGATATCCTGTTCGTCTTGTTTTGGCATCCATTGATATTTCTTTCTGAATCAATTATAACCATGATGGTTGCCAAATGGTGATGTTTTTAATTCCAATCAAAGGCAATTTTTCAAAAGTATGTTCAGAGAGATGCTACTGTATGTGAATTAGTCTAGTTTACCAAATGCCACTCTGAAAGTAAAATGTTTTATATACAGCATAAGAAAACATCTCTAACATCCCACTGTGACTGTTAATGTCCTGGGGGCTGGCACTGCTGAGAAAGTATGGAAAGCAATACCAGGTTGATGAACAGCTATGAATTTCAAAACTCCTGTTATAGAGAGAGCTTCATTCACTAATATTTACCTTTAAAAATATTGATAAATATGTGCTTCGCAATAAACTCTAAAGAATTCCAGCTCTAGCTACCAAGAGCTCTTTCTGCTTAAAGACATAAGAGATTTTGGTTTTTGCTTTCACTCAAGCAATAAACTTGTTTGTGTGAGATTGAAAACAGAGTTGGAACTAGTAAAGCCTTGTTTGAAAGAGCCACAGGCTTGCTTTTCCCTGCATAGGGACTCTAACTCTCATTCCCATTATTTAAAAATTATGACCAAAAATTGATTTTTCATAACACCTATGAAATTTATTGAACAAGGAAACAGTTTAGTTTTTTAAAACCATTTCCCTTATAATCAAATGATCAAATATTATAATTTTGAATCTATATTATAAAATGTGACCATCATATTCCATGAATACAAGAGGTGAGCATGTATTTTGCCCCAGATATAGGGTGTAATACTAATAACAATAGTGTATAATGATACATAATGATAATGATACAGGGTATAATGATAATTATAGTCCAAAGTCACCCTGTGAGGTATTAGCTCCATTAGCAGAAGACAAAACTGAGACAGAGAAAGTTAAATGCCCTTCATTTTACTTCCAATGTTTGTGAGTCCTGTTCCATCCATTAATGCTGAGAATTGGAACCTGCATTTGTCTATCTGCATTAGTAAGAATAATCTTGAGACTGAGTTGACCATGTTGATGGCCCAAGGGCTTGTTAACCTTCTCTACTTTTGGGAGAAGGTTACATATGGCATTTCCAGACCCAATATGTTCTCCTGTAAATGTACATTTTTCCATCTCTGGCAGTATCTAGGTACAGAGTATAGATTTTATATTTCTGAAAAGTCCATTACTCCTATTAAAAAGCATCTACTGATACTATGACTTAAAACTTGAATGTCATAGACCTTTTAACCGGCTTATTGAATGTTTAAGTACTTAATGTGCTTGGCATCCTACTGGGTTCCTGACATGTGTTCTGTGTAGCCTTCTGTATAGTAGTTTTGAATTCTTGATTCTGCACATGAGAAAGCTGAAGCTTAGAGACAGAAAGATTTGCTCAAGACCAAAGCACCAGAAAGTTCAGAGGGAAGGTTCAATTCTGTGATTTGTCTGATTTCGGAGTCCACTGTCCATATACCACAATGACCACACTGGCTTCCATGAGAGGGCCAGAACTGGTGGGTAAAAAGGTGATTAATATGCAAGGTCATAGGTCATGGTAACGTTGTCTTAGCAAGATACATGATACATTTCCCTCTATTTTTTTGTTTGTTTGTTTTGTTTTTTTAAGTTTACTTTAGAATGTTTCTTCCTAATTTATTAACGCACTGAAGACAGGGTCAAATAGTGATACTACTTTACCACTGCCTCGTGTGTCAGTTCTGCCTCTTCTAGCCTTAGAACTGACTGAGCATCTTTCTGCTGTGGGACATCAGCACGTACTGTTTCCTCTGCTTAGAATGTGACTCCCACCCCTCATTCTGTAACAAACTATCTTCTACCCATCCTTCAGATCTGTTATAAATATGACTTCTGCAGAAAGCCTTCCCTGACCTGCTCAGTGTCCATGTGCCCTGTTGGACTGTACGTTCCATAAGGCCAGGCCCCATCTCAATCCCTGGCTTCTAACACTATGCCTGACATATAATAGATAGTCAGTAAATAACTGTTAAATATATGAATGAATGAGTGGATGAAAGCATAAGAGGAAAATGAAAGAAGAAAGGGAAGACAATAAGGAGAGAGAGAAGAAGAGGAAGAGAAACAGGGAAAGGGATTGTTAGGGAGAAAGAGAAAAGAGGATAGGAAAGAGAGAGAGAGAAAGGAAGAGAGAGAAGAAATGAAACATCCTCAGCCAAGTTATGTAATAAACACATCATAATGAAAACAATTACTGGATCTAACTAAGGCCAGTAAAAATGATTTTAGCCCTTGCATTTACCTTTTCTATGGCCTTGAATAAGTTATTTTTCCTGTCTGGACTTCTATTTCCTTACTAGTAAAATTAAGGTTTGAACTTAAAGACAAGAGGCATCTCAGATCTCTTCAAATTCTATCATGCTCCGGATCTACATTCATTAGTGGAGAAGTGTTCTCAAATGCCTAATACGCACTTCTTCACTTCTTCTTCAGCTCTCTAAAGTGCAAAGCAGTCCATGGCCTGAACAATGCAAATCTGTTTAAAAACACTTTAGACTCTGTCACTCCATCTTTTACCTTACTAAGCTAAGACTGTTGAAAATTCAGTAGGATCATTAAAATCAATACTTTGGCCTCTGCTTCCTTGTAATCAGTAAGCACTACTGTATTTTGACCGAAGAAGACAATAAAAGCATATAAAAGCCTTAGCAGCAAGAACTGCACAGCAACAATGGCTGTGCCATTTATTTGAATGCATAAATGTCATTTTCTAAGACTGATGTTATTATCCAGTTTTTTCTTGATTAGGACCTCATCTGTGGCATCCATACTTGATAGAACTGGGAGTGGACAGGAAGGAAGAATGGCAGACGGCCAGGTATTATACAGCTCATAGGTTCTTGCACATTGCTGATCACATCTGCCGTGATACATTTCATTGAGTGGTTTCTGTGCATGTCTTCCTCATCATGGCAATGTTCTGCAGGCTGTTAGCCAAGAAGTGAAGCAAACCACACAGTCGGCTACATTGGAAAAGACTGCAGTAAGCAAGAAGTGCAGTCTCGTAACTCAGTTTTGGAGGAGCTGTGCTGAATGAATGGACAAAGGATGTGCACACGCAGTTACGCACATGCCTACATGTATAAGTGTCTTCCTTTTGAATCCATATATTATACACACACATATCGCATATTTACATAAAAATATTCATGGAGCACTTGTAACCCTACTGAGTTTTAGGAAACTCTTGGATGTAACCCAGTAAAATTAAATCCAGTCAAAACATTGGATTTGTGTTATATATTCAAACTTTAAATTTAGTATTTCCTGAGATACCAAGACTAACTCTGAGGTGTATGGACTAATTACTAATTGGTTAAAGTAGACTGGTCTTATATACCAAAGCACCCATATGTTGAAACTTTCCTCGCTGCTATAAGTTGAAAATAATCATAATAAGAATAGATCAAGACCGGATGATCAAGATACAGTTAATTCTCAATTAATAACCCTAAAAGGAAATAAATGAATTTTTATATAATATAGTACACACATTTCACATGAGATGCTTTTTATAGTTTTGCTCCTGTTACTTTTACTGTTGCCGCTGTTCTTGGTCATAAGCTGTTTCAGTGTGGCAACTATCTCTCATATATTTTATTATCTCAATCATAGCTTTGTATCATCATAGATGCTTGATAAATACCTACAATCATGTTGTAGTGGGTTGTCCAAAATATCACATAATTTAAAAATCACTGATTTGTGTCTTTGAAATGTGTTTTTACTCATATTTGAGTACATGTGTCTCTTGATCTGCACCTCCCATTGAACCACCTAGCTGAGATCCCCAAGAGGCAAAGCAGTTGTCCGGTTTTCCATGCTGTCATTTTGCACAACTCTGTGTTGCACATTGCTTCATGATGGTAGGCAGCTACTTCAGACTAATGCAAACTTAGTCTTCTTTCAAATCTTCCCTTAATCCGGGCAAAAGGCCAAAAGCTTTTGTTTCAAAGAGTTCTCCTCATGCAAAATAAATAAAATGGGCTCACCTATTCCTTCAGAAATATTGTGCCAACAAATGGATAATGAAGCTTTGTCACTGTTAACTTTTCACTGAATGCCCAGAAAGCGAAATGGGTAATTAAATGAACTGGGGTCTGTGGCAAAACCAGAAGGCAGTGTAGATAATATAACCAGAAATAAGTGAAATTTGGTTGTGCTGAGTTTATATGTGTTTGCTAAAAACCATGTCATGGTGCTGGAGACATAAGTGCTTTCTCCAGAAAATTGAAGAGGCAGAATTTACAGACATAGGTGACCTGGAGGTTCATGCTTCATGCATCCTAATTAAGTAAAGCAGTCACTGAAATTGCTTTCTGTCATCTGGATAAGAAGCAATTACACTCACTTCAGGTTGCTGGTTCCGTCAGGGAATAAGGTATTGTGTTTAGCTGACTCTGCCAATCAACTGAGGGTTAATAAATTAATGCCCATACTTGTGAAAATGTAGCATGACAAAGGAGAAACCTCTTAAATGCTTTGAAGGTAGGGACTTTAAAACTCCAATCTGAAATCTTCCATTTCCAGATCATAAAGTTAGGGCTGATGATAACGTTTGTTTTCTTACTACAACTGAAAAAAAATCCCAAAATTGTAAAGAAAAAAAAAAAATGTCTATATTTGCATCACCAAGTTGAGTTTCATATGGTGTACAATAAATTCAGTTATACTAGATTTCTTTATATAACATCCTCTACTTGTCTCTATTTAATAAATTGTACCGTGTATTTTATGACCTTCACTAGGTGATAAGTTCTTCAAGGATAGTGACTGTGAAATTTTTCTTTGAGACATCCTTACTACAGCAAGTCCCCAGTAAAAGTTGGATAAAGGAGTACATTTTTTGTTTTATTTTGCTTTATTTTTTATTTATTTATTTATTTTTGTGAGACAGTCTTGCTCTGTCACCTAGGCTGGAGTGCACTGGCACAGTCTCGGCTCACTGCAACCTCTGCCTCCCGGGTTCAAGAGATTCTCATGCCACAGCCTCCTGAGTAGCTGGGGTTACAGGCATGCACTATCAAGTCTGGCTAATTTTTGTGTTTTTAACCGGGACAGAGTGTTGCCATGTTGACCAGATTGGTCTCAAACTCCTGGCCTCAAGTGATCTGCCTGCCTTGGCCTCCCAGAAGTGCTGGGATTATAGGTATGAGCCGCCACACACTGCCAAAGAGTACATTAATTGTGTTTTTATACAATATATGAATGACTAAATTTATACCTTCTAGTGACTCTTCTTAACATATGTTAAGTCTCTAAAAGGAGCTTGTAGATTGTGGGAGTTGTTGTTATTAGAAGAACTTCTGGGAAGATTGTAAAGTTTGCATCCATTGGTCTTCTTGGTAGTTTCATCTTTCTCTTTTTTAACAATCTAAACTCTATAAATTGCTAATTACTTGATGAGTGCAATTGGCTGAATGGTTGTCAATAATGCTTTTACTAATTAAGAAAAGGCATTGAACTTAGGGAAGAAAGCTTTTGGAATAATTCTGATTAACTACAAAAAGAGTTGGCCTGTTAAAGGAAAGAACTGAGCTGGAATTTCCAACAGGATGGGATTAGTTACAAACTGCCGCTGTAAACAAGGAATAAGCTCGAGGAAACAGTGTTGAGATTTTGTAGCCAAAAAAAAAAAAAAAAAAAAATATATATATATATATATATATATATATATATATATATAATTTGACCATTTTTTAAATACATATGTGAGGTAGAACGTAGTTATTTCTAATTAATTTTTCAGAAATTAAATTTCTAGAATGTATACATATATATGGACATACATATATGTCCATATACATATATACATCACACTGAGTAATGTGTTGATAAGCATTCAACAACCCAATAGCGCTCTCTAAATAAAGTAGTAAAGACCCCTGATTGGTAGCATTGTTGATTTCCATGATGTAAATACTCCCACCATGACGGATTTCAAGCTATCAAGATGATGTTACTGAGCACAGAGTTGGGAAGAAATGCACACAGTCAGCTGGCAAACTGAATCGAGCCAGCTCAAGGAAACCACTGCCCACTTCCACCCCCAAATATATCATTTAACTGCTGCACACCCCACCCTTACACCCCTAGATATTAGAGGTATGGGATACCTCTAACATCTCAGATATTGAATCCTATATATCACACATAGAAGTGACCCAAAACCCAGTATAGAATCACCTGAAATTGTATGAATGAAATATTCACCTCTCTTTTTTCCCATGTTTCAGTCAACTCATTAGAACAATGAGACTTACCTCTTCTTGGGAATAAGCTCAATTTAGAGAAACATATTCAGTTAATAAATATTATCAATAAATGTGAAATCCCCACCAATCCTTCTGTCATTTAGCCGATGACCCAGACTTCCTGACCAAGTTGAGTACTGCGTGGGTCTCTACTATCCCAAACAGAGTTGAAATGAGGTTCTCATGGTAGTCAGAGATTGCGGCTTTGAAGTACAGCAGGTCTTCAAATAACATTGTTTCATTCCGTGTCGATTTGTTGTAACATTGACAAAAAAAGGAAATTGATTCCCAGCTGGCACCACTGTCTATGTGGGGTTTGCACATTCTCTCCATGTTTGCATGGGTTTTCTCTGAGTACTTCAGTTTCTTCCCACATCCCTAAGAAGTGCATGTTAGGTTCATTAGCAAGTCTACACAGTCCCAGTGTGAGTGAGTGTGGGTGTATGTGAATGTGCCCTGTGATGGGATGGCAGCCTGACCACTGTGGGTTCCTGACTTGTGCCCTGAGCTGCTGGGACAGGCTTTGGCCACCCATGACCCTGAGCTGGAATAAGCGAGCTAGAAACTGAGTAAATGAATGCATACAAATTATTATCAAATAAAAATTCATCAAGTATATGATAATCATAGAAATATACAATAAACCATGCAACCCCAAAGCACTCAGCAAGCCTGCCGTATTGGTTCTTGTTTTTGAACTGCATGGTAGGAGAAGGTGCAATTCTGACTTTGCAAACATTTATTCTTTTATTTAACCCATCACCACTGTGACCATCATCACTTATTCACCAAAACTTGGGTAAATAATCTCTTTCTTGTTTTTATTAATCTTTCTTAAATGTATATATAGTTCACATTTATTTCAATGTCTATTATTAGAAGTATTTTGAGTCTTTATTTAGAAGTTTGGTGATGTTTTTATGACCAGAAATATACCATAGGAACTTAACTTATTTCTATCAATTCACCTGTGGTAAAATTTTTATTTATGTCATCTTGCTTAAACTAAGTTTCCAAGAACTTATCTATGACATTAAGGGAAGAAGTACTGTGCTGGCTTGTGTATATTAAAGGCAGCCGTGTCCCAGGGACCTTGCTCTCAGTATAACTTGTATCTTACTTAGAACTCCTTAGTCTGGCTGTTTGACTTTCTGATAGTCTGGGATCCCTTCTCTCTAAGTACCACATTTCCTTTCGCTTTAAGGGCTACAAGCCCCAACCCACTTAAGATGGAGAGATGACTTGTCGGTGAACTATCAGATAGGTGCCAAAAGAGTCAGATGGAAATAGAATGTGATTACTTAACTCTGCTTATAATCAATAATTGGCACTAAGTAAAGCAGGGAGTTTTAATCAAGGTAAATGGAACTATGATGAATAGGTAGCTAGCTAAATGGGGTCCAGGAAATAATAGAGTGTAGTTCAAAAAGAAAGGTGACATTTAATCCAAATATATGAAATGCATCTGACAGAAAGAAAGGTTACTTCCTCGCAGATTCTAGAAATTCAGGTAATGAATATTTGTTGAGAACCCATGACGGTATGCGTATCCATGTACTACACAAAATAACATACTAAAGGACAGTATTCTGACACACTAGAAATTATCTACCTCTAATCAACAAATATATCCCCAAACCTCCCCAATTAAGTTCTTATTGAAACAATTTAAAAGTTAGATGTGCGTTTATTCCCGATGGAATTTTATAATGCAAACTCAATGATTAAGTAATCTAGCGTGTCTTTGTGTATTAAGAAATGAAATACCTCACTACTGCAAAATATGTTGGTAAAATGCTATAACTAACAGTAAGGATCATCACTGAAAAACTGTTATAAAACAGATTTGAAACACACATAGACACACACAGCTTAGTGTTTTGGTAGAAAAAATAAATGTATACATTTAGGCTTAAGGTTAATTGGACACAGGAAATCACTTTTTTAACCTATGGGTTCAGATCTTTTTTCATCATGCTTACTTTTATATCATCTCCAGTTAATAAAGTGCTATTACGTGTATGTAGATTTAGAATAACTATCTTCTTATTCTGCTCTTCACTTCTGCAGTGTTTCTGCTTCTTTCTTTTGTCCTATTAGCTTGCTTTACTTCTGCAATATTCACTGTATTTCAGCAATATATTAGGCTTAATGGTGGATTTATAACCTGATATTTGCAAATATAACCAGATATTAGTAAATACATGATGGATGGGTCCCAATATTGTATTATTCCCTCTAGGACAATAGGAAGTGTCAAATTTTAATGGTTTTCAAATTATGATTCATGAAATATATTTTGTGAAAGTATTAGTGACCAAACACATTTAGGGTAGGATTACCCCAATGGCTCCAGCCTTGACCCTGATGTTGAAATTTTTATATATAAGAAGGGAATGTATAAATCTCCCATGATCTCAAAGTGGGAAATTCTGTGGTCTTAGTGGAATATAAATTGGCATGATATTTTTTAATATTACTAAAAATATTACAAACAGAAAACACAAAAATAGTTATAGTGGGTATGCTTTCTTAAATATCTACTTTATGTCAGGTACCTGGCTTTCTTAAGTATCACTGCATGCTGATTACTATGCTATATATCTCATCTATAATGCATCCATTCTTGACAGCAACCTGACCGAGGAGTTGTCACCATCTTATTATAAATGAAGAGGTTGATGCTTAGAAAAGTTTAGTGAGAATTATGAGGTAGAACCAATAAATTCAAATTAGGTGAACCATAATTCTGCTGTCTTACTACTGTAGCAATCTGATTTTAAGTACTGAAAGGGCAGATACCATGTTGGTCTCGCTCATCGGAGTATATCTAGCACCTAATAATTTGTTTGACATTCAATGTATATGTGTGAGTTGAAAGAATGAATGAACATCTTTCCTAAACTCTTGTTAACTATCTTGTTTTTTTATCTTTAAAGTGAGAATTATTAAAAATGTTAATTTTTCAGACATTTAATGTGACCATATAACTTAATGTGGTTGTAGCATTTTAATTCCACAGTACAAAGCAGTGAGGAGCAGTAGTAGCCCAAGATGTGATCTAGAAAAGGCTTTAAAATATACAGAAATGCTGAAATAAAACCCCAGATCCCAAGAGTTCAACAATTCAACGTTTGACTCAAATAATTTTATTGATGACCGATCAATACCCCGAGTAACTTCTTTTCAAATGTCTCATGTCGATATCAGCATAATAAATGCAAGAATTAAAATGAAAGCTCTGGGAGAAAGAGCTTTAAATTCAGTTAGTCTTTGTAGCCCAGGTAAAACTGCCAAATATCGTTGACTAAATCCTAAGTGTGGAATTCATAAATTTGCTTTTACAAATTAATACATTTACTTCTTGTGACCAGGTAGCATAATTGCTGCATTAAATTCCCAAATTAATAACCTTATCTATATATAAAAAATAATATTTTATATTCTTAAAATGTCATTTAGCTTCTGATTAGTCAAAGGAAACCTGGCTGTTATTTTAGCAATTTTTTTTTTTTTTTGAATGGGGTCTCACTTCTCACTCTGTTGCCCAGGCTGGTGTACAATGGTGCGATCTTGGCTCACTGCAACCTCCACCTCCCGGATTCAAGCAATTCTCTTGCCTCAGCCTCCCGAGTAGCTGGAATTACAGGCATCTGCCACTATGCCCAGCTAATTTTTGTGTTTTTAGTAGAGATGGGGTTTCACCTTGTTGGCCAGGCTGGTCTCGAACTCCTGACCTCGAGTGATCTCCCCACCTCGGCCTCCCAAAGGGCTGGGAGTACAGGCGTGAGCCACCATGCCTAGTCTGCAATCTTTAAACTTCGTTAAAATTTAGGATTGAAATAATTTGCAATGGCAAAATATTTTTAAATAATTTAAACAACTTTCTCTAACTATAAAAGTAGCATATGTTTATTAAACAAACTTTAGAAAATATAAGCAAAAGTAAGAAATGAAATATATCTCCTGAACCTAAGATAACCATGATGAATATATATTAACATTTGTCTGTGTCTACTTAGAGATCTTACACTTTATTTAAAGGTATGTGAGTCAGTAGAAAGAATATGAATCTGACATTTTGTCTTTATATAAATCCTGAATATGTGATTTCATTTACTTGGAGCCCTTGAGTAGCTCCTTTTAGCTCAGGGGTCAGTCTGTGTACTGGTACATGACTCAAATAAGAGCAGTCCGCCAAGGCAATGTCATTGCCCTAATTCTATTATGATTTTCCTGTGAAATATTCTTTCCTAAATTCCAGTTATATATTTGTTGTTTGTTATTAATATCTATAATATTGGCATTTGAACCCATTTCTACATAACGACCTAGAGTGACTTGATATAGTTTTTTGCTGAAGGTCTCTCATATTACATCATTATAAATGTTGATTCATAAAGATTTCATAATGCCTGAAGGACTATTCTCAAGAATATATGTACCAAAATATCTATTGATTTTCTCCTTTCTGTCATAAGCTTAGATTGTCTATACATTATCCTGGTATTTCCTTTCCTTTATCATATTTCATGTAACATTCAAATTTGAGCAAATAAATCTCAAACTTCTTATTGAGAAAAATATTTATATCTTAATTTGGTATTTATTTTTTGGTCATCTTTCAAGATGTAGCTTTTTTACTTCACACTGAATTGGGTACATCTTTGGCACTAGAAATCTGAGCATACACAGGACATATTAAATAATTCCTCCATTTAAGTTATTTTTATTAGTATTTTATCTTTTATTCTCTCTTCATGTCAGTACTTTGGCCTTAGTACGGATTGAGTTCTTTATCTGGAATCCTCAGACACTCAAATATTTTAAGCATTAAGTTTAGGTCTGTGAATTTGGGTAGCAATAAAAATACATCTTTATATGCACTAATTTCTACCTAATATTTAGCAGTTTTTTCAATTATAAAAGTAGAGAACAAACTACAATAGTTTTAGGAACATCCATGACTTTGTCATTAATAGAATTCATGGATAATTTCATATTACCTTAAGAGTGTTATAGATATATTAAAATATCATCTATATTTATCTCTACTTTGAATTTATGGTAGTTATTGGGCTTACTACTGGATCTTGATATGTAATATGTTAATAAATCCTTGAATACTTTATTTTGTTGCAAATTTTTGTTTTTAATATTTTCACAACTGTATTTCACTAGAATTGATTTTCTTTGTAAACAGACATAGTTTATGCATAAAACTGCTCTGAGAATAAGATGGTCATTTATCTATTTTAGTATCCCAAAGCTTAGGATAATGTACCAACATACAACAATAATAATGTCACAGATGTAAACATTAAAAATTTTCTAAGAATAAGACTAGATAACCTTTAAGATCTAATTCAGTAGTTAGATCTTTTAATTTAGGGCACACTATTTTAAAATGCGTACTTCAAGCCATACTGATTTCAACCATTTTTCTTTGATTTATAGATATTGACTATGTTTCCCACTCAGAAATGCCATAACTTGTTATTACTTAATGTATATTCTTATCTTTTTTTAGTACTTCATTCTATTTTTAAAATAGAATAATAGCATGCATAGAGTTTTATAATCTGTTTTTTCTGTTAACAATATATCAGAACAATCCTGCCTTATTAATTTTTTCACATTATCTTAATGGCTAAATAATATTTCACTGTATAGATGTGTCATACAGAGCCAATATCTCCTAACACTTTGACTTTAAAAATATCTCCTTACTAGTTTCTATACTTTGCTTTTAAAAAATTGACTAGAGAATCTTGAACTGGATAGAAAATGAACTTCAAAACAAAATGAAAGGATTAAAATGGATAAATAAGAGTCAACAAGGATGATTCTAAATCTGGAAGAGGAAGTTTCCAATTTTTGTTTGTAGATGATGCTAATTTTGCCTAGGGAATGAGTTGCCAGATTAATGTGGATAATTTTTCAAAAAGACCTAGTAAGACATGGAAGATGAGCTTTCATAAGGAAAGGTAGTAAATTTGCAAAAAAGCAATTCTGGAAAGAGAACATTTGGACCTAGAAGCTATCGTTAGCTGTTTCTCAAAGTACAGGGTCCTGCAGCCAGAAGTGCTTCTCTTTTCACCCATTTCCACCCCTGCAGACCTGACCATCTTCAGGAAAAGTCCCAGAAAAAAAATGAAAATCTTGTTCTGATTAGATATCCAGTTATTACATGACTGACTGTGTCAGTGGTATGTTTCTGGTTCCTGTACTTCCACAAAAAGAATGAAGAATAATGAGGATGTCCAGTGTGGTGACTAAAATGATCAGGGGACAGATGCATGCCTTGATTTGAGGTAAGGACTGAACAAATCCAGGGCCTATACAATTTTGAAGGGTATATAAGGTGAAAATGAAGCTATTAGTCAAATTCTGGAATTACAGAACTTGTCTTAAAAGGAGTTTAAGAAATTCCATAAAAATAAATGGTGGAATCACCATACACCACAAGTGATAACCAAATGGAACTGATGATCTCTGAAGGTGATATTTTTGTCAGTCTCACCAAAAGAGGGATTCAAAACAGTTAAGTCTGTGGATGGTGACATTCTAAAGGGATTTCACTAAGGAGAAATAAAAATGGCAAACCTACATATCTAAACTTCTGAAGGCACTGTTGGGGAGGACAACTACTTCCTATGACAAAATATCCTTTAGTGGTGTTAACAGGAGCCACACAACGACCCAGAATCTAGAGTTCTCACCATATGGCTTTTTTAAAAATAAACTTATTTTAGGTTCAAGAGTACATGTGCAGGTTTGTTCTATAGGTAAATTCATGTCATGGAGATTTGTGTGCAGATTATTTTGTCACCCAAGTGCTTAAGCCTAGTACCCAATAGTTATTTTTTCTGCCTCTCTCCATCCCCCAACCCTCCACCCAGTGTGTGGTGTTCCCTCTTTGTGTCCATGTGTTCTCATCATTTAGATCCCACTTATAAGTGAGAACGTGTAGTATTTGGTTTTCTCTTCCCTCATTAGTTTGCTAAAGATAGTAGCCTCTAGTTCCATCCATGTTCCTGCAAAGGACGTGATCTAATTCTTTTTTCATAGCTGCATAGTATTCTATAGTGTATAGGTATCATATTTTCATTATCCAGTCTTCCACTGATGGGCATTTAGGTTGATACCATGTTTTTGTTACTGTGAATAGTGCTTCAGTGAACATATGTGTGTGTGTGTGTGCTTATGACAGAATGATTTATATTCCTTTGGATATATACCCAGTAATAAGATTGTTATTTCTGTTTTATCTCTTTGAGAAATTATCACATTACTTTTCACAATGGTTGAATTAATTTATACTCCCAACAACAGTGCAAAAGTGTTCCCTTTCTCTGCAACCTCACCAGCACCTGTTATTTCTTGACTTTGCAATAATAACCGTTCTGACTGGTATAGGATGGTATCTCATTGTGGTTTTGATTTGCATTTCTCTAGTGATCAGTGATAATGAGCTTTTCTTCATATGCTTGTTGGCCACATGTATGTCTTCTTTTGTAAAGGGTCTGTTCATGCCCTTTGCCCACTTTTTAATGGGGTTGTTTTTTCTTGTAAATTTATGTTTCTTATAGATTCTGGATATTTGACCTTTGTCAGATGCATAGTCTGCAAAAAATTTCTCCCATGCTGTAGCTTATCTGTTTGCTCTGTTGATAGTTTCTTTCACTATGCAAAAACTCCTTAGTTTAATTAGATCTGACTTGTCAATTTTTGCTTTTGTTGCAATTGCTTTTGGCATCTTCATCATGAAATATTTACCAGTTCCTTTGTCCAGAATGGTATTGCCTAGGTTGTATTCCAGTCTTTTTAAAGTTTTGGGTTTTACATATAAGTCTTTAATCCATCTTGAGTTGATTTTTGTGTATGATGTAAAGGAAGGATTCAGTTTCAGTTTTCTGCATATGGCTAGCTAGTTATCCCAGCACTATTTATTGAGTGGGCAGTCCTTTTCCCGTTGCTTGTTTTTGTCAGTTTTGTCAAAGTTCAGATGGTTGTAGGTGTGACACCTTAATTCTGGCCTTATTTCATCTTACTGGTACAAAAACAGACCCATAGACCAATGGAACATAGTCAGGGTTAGGATTAGGGTTAGGTTTCCGATGGAACGTGATCTGTGTGCTCTATGTGTGTGTTTTTGTACCAGTACCGTGCTATTTTGGTTATTGCAGCCCTGCAGTATACTTTGAAGTTGTGTAGTGTGATGCCTCCTGCTTTGTTCTTTTTGGTTAGGATTGCCTTGGCTATTTGAGCTCTTTGTTTTTTGTTTGTTTGTTTGTTTTGGTTCCATATGAATTTTAAAATAGTTTTTTTCTAGTTCCGTGAAGAATGTCATTAGTAGTTTGCTAAGAATAGCACTGAATCTATAAATTACTTTGGGAAGTATGACCATTTTAACAATATTGATTCTTCCTATCCATGAGCATGGAATGATTTTAGATTTGTTTGTGTTGTCTCTGATATCTTGGAGCAGTGTTTTGTAATTCTCATTATAGGGATCTTTCACCTCTCTCGTTAGCTGTTTTCCTAGGTATTTTATTCTTTTTTGTGGCAATTATGAATGGGATTATCTTCCTAATTTTTCGTAGCTTGGCTGCTGTTGGTGTATAGGAATGCTAGGGATTTTTTGTACAGCGATTTTGTATCCTAAAACTTTGTTGAAGTTGTTTATCTGCTGAAAGAGCTTTTGGCCTGAGACTATGGGGTTTTCTAGATATAGAATTATGTCTTCTGCACACAGGGATAGTTCAACTTCTTCTCTTCCTATATGGATGTCCTTTATTTCTTTATCTTGCCTGATTGCTCTGGCCAGGACTTTCAATATACTATGTTAAATAGGAGTGGTGAAAGAAGGCATCCTTTTATTGTGCTGGTTTTCAAGGGAAATGCTGATTTTTGGCCACTTGGTATGATGTTGACTGTGGCTTTGTCAAGGAGGCTCTTATTATTTTGAAGTATGTTTCTTCAATGCCTGTTTGTTAGAGTTTTTAACATGAAGGGATGTTGAATTTTATCAAGCCCTTTCTGCATCTATTGAGATGATCATGTAGTTTTTGTCTTTAGTACTGTGTATGTGATGGATCACGTCTAGCAATTTGCATATGTTGAACCAACCTTGCATCCCAGGCATAAAGCCTGCTTGATTGTGGTAGATAACCTTTCTGATGTGTTGCTGGATTCAGTTTGCCAGTATTTCGTTGGAGATTTTTACATCAATGTTCATCAAAGGTATTGGCCTCAAGTTTTTTTTTTGTTGTTGTGTGTCTGCCAGATTTTGGTGTCAGGATGATGCTGGCCTCATAGAATCAGTTGGGGAGGAGTCCCTCCTTCTCAATTTTTTGGAATAGTTTTGGTAGGAAAGGAACCTGTTCATCTTTGTACATTTACTAGAAGTCAGCTGTGCATCCGCATTGTCCAGAGCTTTTTTTGATTGATAGGCCATTTATTACTGATTCAATCTCAGAGCTCGTTACTGGTCTGTTCAGTGTTCAATTTCTTCCTGCTTCAGTGTTGGGAGGGTGTATGTGTCCAGGGATTTATTCATTTCCTCTAGATTTTTTACTTTGTGTGCATAGAGGAATTCATAATAGTCTCTGGTGGCTATTAATATTTCTGTGGGGTCAGTGGTAATGTCCCCTTTGTCATTTCTGACTATATTTATTTGGATCTTCTCTCTTTCCTTCTTTATTAGTTTAACTAGTGGTCTATCTATCTCACTATCATTTTAAAAAAAGAGCTCCTGGCTTCTTTAATCTTTTGAATGGTTTTTCATGTCTCAGTCTCCTTCAGTTCAGCTTTGATTATGATTATTTTTGTATTCTGCTAGTTTTTGAGTTGGTTTGCTCCTGATTCTCTAGTTCTTTGGTTGTGGTGGTAGGTTGTTAATCTGAGATTTTTCTAACTCTTTAATGTGGGTATTTAGTGTTATAAATTTCCCTCTTAACGCTGCCTTAGCTATTTCCCAGAGATTCTAGTATGATGTAGCTTTGTTCTCATTAGTTTCAAAGGACTTCTTGTTTACTGCCTTAATTTCATAATTAACCAAAAAGTATTTTTTTGTGCTGTGATCTAAGAGTGGTTGGTATAATTTCAATTCTTTTGCGTTTGCTGAGCATTGTTTTATGTCCGATTGTGTGGTCAATTTTAGAATATATGCCATGTGGCAATGAGAAGAATGTATATTCTGTTGTTTCAGAATAGAGAGTTCTGTAGATGTCTATCTGGTCTATTGGTTTAGTGTTGAGCTCACATCCTGAATACTTTTGTTAATTTTCTCCCTTAATGATCTGTCTGACACTCTCAGTGGGGTGTTGAAGTCTCTCTTCTAAAGTGTCTAAGAACTTGCTTTATGAATCTGGGTGCTCATGTGGTGGGTGCATATAAATTTAGAATAGTTAGGTCTTCTTCCTGCATTGAACCCTTTACCATTATGTAATGCCCTTTTTAATCTTTTTTGATCTTTGTTGGTTTAAAGTCTGTTTTGTCTGAAGTAAGGATTATAACTCCTTAACTCCTGCTTTTTTGTTGTTGTTTTTCATTTGTTCGGTACATTTTTCATGATCCCTTTCTTTTGAGCCTGTGTGTATCATTGCATTTAAGATGGGTCTCTTGAAGATAGCATATCACTCGGTTTTGGTTATTTATATAACTTGCTGCTCTGTGCCATTTAATTGGGGCATTTAGCCCACTTGCATTCAAGGTTAGTATTGATACATGTGGATTTGATCATGTCAGCATGCTGCTAGCTGTTTGTTACGCTAATTTGTTTGTGTGGTTGCTTTAGAGTATCACTGATCTGCATATGTAAGTGTTTTTGTAGTGGTTGGTTACAATCTTTTCTTTCCATATTTAGTGCTTCTTTCAGGGGCTCTTATAAGGCAGGTCTGTTGGTATGGAATTCCCTCAGCATTTGCTTGTCTGAAAAGGATCTTATTTTTCTCCTTCACTTATAAAGCTTACTTTGACAGAATGTGACATTCTTGGTTGGAACTTTTTTTCTTTAAGAATGTTTAATATAGGCCCCCAATCTCTTCTGGCTTGTAGGGTTTTTGATAAGATGCCTTCTAAGATGTCTCTAAGAATCTAATAGACTTCCCTACGTAGGTGACCTGTCCTTTCTCTCTAGCTGCCTTTAACATTTTCTCTTTCATTTCTACCTTGGAGAATCTGGTGATTATATGCCTTGGGGATGATCCTCTTGTGACATGTTTCGCAGAAGTTTTCTGCATTTCCTGAATTTGAATATTGGCCTCTCTAGCTAGGTTGGGGGAGTTTTCATGGCTGAAATTCTGATATATCTTTTCCAAGTTGCTTCCATTCTCTCCATCTCTTTCAGGGATTCCAATGATTCATAGATTTGGTTTCTTTACATAATCCCATATTTCTCAGAGTTTTTGTTTATTTCTTTTCATTCTTTCTTCTTTCTTCTTGTCTTATTTCCAAAAGCTAGTCTTCAAGGCTCTGAGATTCTTTCCTCAGCTTGGTCTATTCTGCTGCAAATACTTGCAATTTCATTATGAAATTCTTATAGAATGTCTTTCAGCTCTGTTGGGTTGATTATGTTAATTTTGATCCTGGTTACCTTGTCTTTGTCAGCTCCTGTATCATTTTATTGTGATTCTTAGCTTCCTTACATTGGATTTCAGTATTCTCCTGAATCTCAATTATCTTCATTCCTATCCATATTCTGAGTTCTATTTCTATCATTTCATCTGTCTCAGCCCAGTTAAGAACCCTTGCTGGAGAACTAGTGTGTTTCTTTGGAGAAAAGAAGACACTCTGGATTTTTGAGTTGTCACAGTTCTTGTGGTGGTTCTTTCTTATCTTTGTAGGCAGACGTTCCTTCAATCTTTGAAGCTGCTGTCCTTTGGATGGATTTTTTTTTTTCTTTTACCCTAGTCCATGACCTTGGGGGTTTGATTATGGTATAAGGTGATCATTGGACTAGCTTCACTACGAGAAGATTTGAGGGGCCCAAGGCTCAGCTCAAGGCTCCTAGACAGTATGCTCTAACTCTGGGGGACTGATATTGGGCCCTGGCTTTGTTATCTAGCTCCTTCAGGTTAGGAACCTCCTGGCTGGAGAGGCTGAGGTGCTCCCAGACTGCTGGTCACAACACTCTGGTAGTTGGTGGCAGCCAAAGTACTTCATAGGATGGTGGCTGCAGGATCCACCTTTGTTTGCATGTGCCACAAGCAGTGGCAGCAGCAGTGCAGCAGGGTGCATGCTCAGCAGCTGCAGCAGGGTGCTAGTAGGTGCCAGGGCCCCGGCCACCATGCAGCATCTGTGGTGGCAGTACAACTTGAGGGGCCAGCGTCCCCTGCCGGCAACTATGTGTGTGTGTTGGTGCCAGTGGTGGTGTTAGAACGATGGCGGGACACTGATGGGCACAGGATTATGTGCTTCCTCCGTGCACATTCACACTGGCAGTGGTGGCCACTTAGGGAGCGGGGGAGTCCACTGTTTTCTTTGCACCAGTGTCAGTGTCAGCACAGGGGCAGAGCACCGGAGGGGGCAGGGCTGGTGGGCTTCGTGCCCACCAATGCTCCCATGGCAATGGCTATGAGGTGAGAGGAGGAGTGGTGGAGTTCATTTACACCCAGCAGTGGCACGGCAGAGTGCACACGCACATACATGATGGCAGGGAAGGGAAGGAAGAGTTCCTCTGCAAACACATCTGCCAGGAAAACAATGTAGGCGGTGGCCATAGGCGAGTGTGTGAAGGCGAAGTGGCACAGGGAGGCTGCAGAGGGCATGGGCAGGTTGGTGCGTGTTCGTGGGGGCTGCTCTGCTGGAGCACTGTCAAGCACGGTCTGCCAGCACAGGAGCTATGATGTGGGCCCCCAGGAGGTACCAGGTGGCTGCACTGCATGCAGGTGCAGCCAGGCTGGGGTCCTGGGAGAGGCCAGCGGGTACAGGGGCACTCAGGTCAGACCCGCCCCATCTGATGGGCAAGACTGCCCTGCAGAGTGCAGGACCAACAGATCCCCTAGGGCTAAAGTCTCCTATGGGAGCAAGTTGTGTCTAGGGGAATGGGCACTCCTGGTCATGCTCCGCTATAGATACTCCCACACCAAAACTTCTGGGCTCTGCACTGGCTGCAGTTCTGCCCCTACCACTTCTCTAGGCAGCTTTCCCTGCCAATTCAAGTATCCATGGTGGATTAGAGGTCTCCTCCTGCTGGGATTCCAGAGGCCCATGGTGAGAGCAGGTTGCTCCTTGCCTGTTCAACTCACCCCTTCTGCAGGAGTCATTGGGGACCAGCAATGAGTTTCAGTTCCCAGCAGCCTCCCTCTTCAGCCCAGCATCTATGTCTTCCCTTCTTCTGCTCTCAATGCCTTCCCTCTGAGTGCACAAGTCTTCCTGGTGTCCTGTTCCCTCAGTGGGAGATGTTCCTCCTGGCTGTGTTTAGTTGGACATCTTGGAGTAGGGTCTTAGGAACGGGGCCCAGGCTCAAGACTGCTCTCTACTATCTTAGAAGCAGGGAAAAAATCCAAACTCATTTTCTCTGTGGGATGCAAGCTGAAATTCCAGAACAGGGTTACCTGCCCTCCATCTTGCTTTTTGTTTCTGTGCACTCATACTGTGTATATTGTACCCACAGTGATGGCTGCTAAGTCAGTGCTTGTCTTTATTCATAAGAAATGTACAGCATTACAGAAATGGTATTTTCCCTAGGAGAGATCATATTACAGTTCATTCTGAAGTATGAGTCTTACATATTTCATGCCCGTAAGTTCAAGAAAATTACTTCTTTTCCATGAATCATGAGTTCCTTGCCAGTGAAGCTCAGGCTCTCGCACAGCGGAGTTCTTCACAGCTGTTGTTATATGGACTTCAGGGCTACTTCAGTAGCTAACTACTTCTGCCCCACTCGGAGAAACAGAACGAGTCTTTAGATGTTTTAGAGCTGACAACATCTGTCTAGATTATTACTATCTGTCAATCTTCATTACTAAAGAGAATTGCTAAATAAGATGAAATTTAATCAAGGAGGCTAGAAAATGATTATTATAGCTTCTATTTGGGGGAATGAGTATTACATTACCTATGGTACATTTTTGCTTTGGTAAGGAACATATGCATTGCCAAAGGGGTGAAGAAACTACAGAATCATTACTAACTTGTGTTAGATTCACATTACAATGGTATGTTGTAAATCAAGGCTACAAAGAGACAGGGTTCAGTGAGAGGTACTGGTGAATCAGTTTCCCTCTCCAAGCAGCACTGTGTGTACCTGGATGGGTAAGCAGCCACCTACACAATACTGTGCTCCTTTCCCTTCTTTCAAACAGCTTTAGAAATCAGAAATACAGAGGATCAAGTCCTCCAGACACTGTGGGATGATTTCAGATAGTCAAAGCATCAAAACACAATAAATAACAAGGAAAAAATAGGAAACTTATCGTTACGCTGTCGTCTCTGATAAATGAGCTGCTGGCAGATAACACAGTTGGCTAAGACTGACTGAATGCCAAGAACTTTTCTAAGCTTTTCATAGGCATTGACTTATTTAACCCTCCTAACAAAACCCTAGGTGATTCATGTATTAGGAAGACCTGAGGCATAGAGAAGTTTCGATAACTTGCCCAAAGTCATACTGCTAAGAGTAAACAGAGTTGATGTTGAATCTCAGCAAGTCAGTTTTGGAGCTCACACTCATAACAATTATACTCTACCTCGTATTTTGGGTAGTGATGTATTCTGCTCAAGAAAACATCATGATATACCTAGCCTGGATTTTTATCCCTGTTTAAGTAAAAGTTTGTTAACGGCTCCTTCAAATCTCCCTTTGCCTCACCTAGTATTACTTATACCTCTCTGATCTACTTTATTATTTGTACCTACTTTATTATTTGTGTCTACTTTATTATTTCTTTTCCAGATCCTGATAATGACTCAGTTCTTGATACTTTGCCCCTCTGTCCCAATGTGTGTGCATGGATATATATATACACACACACACACATACATATACATGTATATATGCACACACATATCTTTTTTCAAATTTGAGAAGATATTTTGTGTTTTTATGTTTTTTAATATTTTTTAACTAATTGTACATTTACATACAGTTGTAATAAATAATATGAAAAGATCTCGTATATCTTTTCCCTGATTTCCCCCAATGATACATTTTACATCTTGAAAAATCATAGTATAATTTCACAACCAGGACATTGACATTATACAATCCACCACTCTCATTCATATTTCCCAAGTTTTACGTGCATTCATTTGTGTGTGTGTTTAGTTTTATACAATTTTATCATGTGTATGTTCATGTAACCACACCACAGTCAAGAAGCAGAGGAGTTCCATCCCCACAAGGACCTTTTGGGTCACCCTTTTTATAACTATGCCTTCTCTGCCTCCTGCATCTCCCCTTCCCTACCCCTAAGCCCTAGTGGCCACTAATCTGTTCTTCATTTCTAAAGTTTTATCTTTCCCAATGTTTAATATAAATGGAGTTCTACAGAATGTAATCTTTTGAGTTTGACTTTTTTTTTTTTTTTACTCAGCATCATCCGCTGGAGACATTTCCAAGTTGTTGCATACATCAAAATTTTTTCTCTTTTGAATTGCAGAGTAGTATTCCACAGTTGGCTTAACACTCTACCTGTTGAAGGACATTTAGTTTGTTTCCACTTTGGGGCTTTTATGAATGAAGTTTCCATGAATATTCATGCACAGGTTTTTGTGGGTGAAATTGTTTTCATTTCTCTAGGATAAGGACATAGTAATGCAATTGTTAGTCTATATCATAGCTGACATTTTAGTTCTATGAGACATTGCCAAACTATTTTCCAGAGTAACTATGCACTTTTATATTCCCAGCTGCAATGAATCCAGCTTTTTCTCCATCCTCACTAGCATTTAATATTATTGCTTTTATTTATTTTCACCATCCTGACAGATGTGTAGTGACAGCTCATTGTGGTTTTAATTTGCATTTCCCTGATGGCGACTTATGTTGAACATCTTTTCATGTGCTTATCTGCTACCTCTATTTATTCTTTAGTAAAATGTCTGTGTCTTTGCAGATTTTCTAATTGGATTGTTTATTTTTTTTACTTGGTGGTTTCGAGAGCTCTTTAAATATTCTAGGTAACAGTTATTTGTCATATATGTGGCTTGCAAATATTTTTACCATGTCTACTTTATAGCTTCTTCACAGGGTTTTTTTTAAAGAAAAAAAATATTTACTTTTGATAAGATTCAATTGATCAGTTTTTTCTTTTATGGGTTATGCTTTTGGTGTCAAGGCTAGAATTCTTTGCTTATCCCAAGACCTCAAAGATTTCTCTCATTTTTCCCTAAAACTTTTATAGTTTTAAATTTTACATATATATCTGTAATCCATTTTATTTTGTTTATTTTTTTATTATACTTTAAGTTCTGGGATACATGTGCAGAAGGTATAGGTATGTTACATAGGTGTGTATGTTACATGTGCCATGGTAGTTTGCTGCACCATTTTTATTTTATCATGCTGCACCATGTCTAATTATTTTATTTTGTTTATGATTTTTGAGACAGAGTCTTGCTCTGTCACACAGGTCAGTGTGCAATGGCGACATCATGGCTCACTGTAGCCTCAAACTCCTGGGCCCAAACAATGCTCCCACCTCTGTCTCCTGAGTAGCTGGGACTGCAGGTACTGGCCACCACACCTAGCTAATTGTAAAAGTTGTTTTTGTAAAGATAGAGTCTTGCTGTGTTTCCCGGGCTGGTCTCTAATTCCTAGCCTCAAGTGATCCTTCCACCTTAGCCTCCTAAAGTGCTAGGATTGCAGGTGTGAGCCACCATGCATGACTGGCTGTGATCTATTTTAAATTACATTTTTGTATGATACTTGAGGTTTAGGTTGAAGTTCACTTATTCATTTTCTAACAGATGTCCTATTACTCTAGCATCATTTCATGAAAAAGCTATCACTCCTCCAATGAATTGCTTTTGCACCTTTGTCAAAAATTGGTTGGACATATTTGTGTAGGTCTATTTCTGGGTTCTTTCTTCTGTTCCATTAATCCATATGTGTATCAATCTCTGCTGACACCATATTTTCATGATTAATGTAGCTATATAGTAAGACTTGCTGGTGGGTAGGATGAATCCTCCCACTTAAATCTTTTTCAAGTTTGCTTTTGCTGCTTTGAAACCTGTACCTTTCTATCCTATAGATTTTTAATTTATAATAAAAAGCAACAGCCTTGGCCCCAGTCACCATCTCCATTCCAACCTCCTGTAAGCAACACCTTTTACTTGTTTGCATTTTAGCTTCTTTTGTTTTTTGCCTACTTATCTCTCAATGATATATTGCTACCTCTTGGTTTATCAACTTTGAATATTATGCATTTACATTCTGCTATGATATATAAGGTCTTACTGAAATCAGTTCATCCCTGTTCCTTCTCCTGCCTTCCCCTCTGGTTAAACTGTGATTTCCAGTTTGTTCACTGGTCACCTGTGCACCTTCAAGGAATCCTGGAAGCTTCATCGCTTGATATCTTGACTTTGTATGACATTATTGCTTCCCTCAATCTGACCTAAAATATTTTGTCTTATACCTGGTCAAGCTTTTCAACATTTATATTGTTTCGTAATGAAAATTGCCTTGTTTATTTACAGTTTGATTTTAAAAGTTGAAAGTCAGTAGACATTACTAGATTTTTAAAATTGAAAATATCTAATTACCCATTTCCCTAGTGTGCTAAGTAACAACCCCTTGTCTATTTCAATACAAAGGTTCCTAATAACAAGTTAAAATCGATTATCCCCATGAATTGCTCAAAATTATGTCACATTTCAGATTACTTCACACTTGAATTAACACACTTTTTATTGAGTTATAAATTCTCAATATTTTCAGATTTTTTTAGTGAAGTGCACGCATGCTTAAAAAGCACAAATTACATCTGCACAGCTTAATAAGTTTTCACAATAAATAAAACAATACCAGCACCTCCCAAAATCTCGTATGCACTACCTCAGTCACCACTTGCTCTTTCCCAAAGGTAACCATTATTCTGACTTCAGACACTATATATTTGTTTTACCTGGTTATGAAATTTATATAAATTGAGAAATACAATATTAGTCTTTTGGTCTGGATTAATTTACTTAATATTAGGTTAGTGAAAGCCAATCATATAGTTGCATTCAGCAGTAATTCTTTCATTTTTTTGTTGTTGCAAAGTAGCCTTTTGTATTAAAATGACACAATGTTTTATTCAAACTCTGATGGCTATTTGTGTGTTTTTTTACCAGTTAGGTTATTGTGAATATATTGCTGTAAACTTTCTTATACCTCTATGAGCACACAGATATAAACTTCCCATTGGGCATATGCTAGAAGTGCAATTACTGTGCAAATTACTATAGACTTTGAGTATTTTCAAGTTTAGTAGATACTATTGAACAATATTCCTAAGTTTTCCTGTTCTATAGTCTCACCAAAGTGTATGAGAATTCTACTTGATCAGTTAACTCACCAAAACTTGTTCTGGGCAGTTGTTTTAATTTTAGCCAGTTTGAAAGTAGATTTTTTTAAAAAATCTCATTGTGGGTTTAATTTGCATTTTCCTGATGACTAATGAGATTGAATACATTTTCATGTTTTTTTTCCAGCTAGTTCTTTGTATATTCTGGATGTAAATTCATTTACTGGTTATATGTTTTGCAAATAAATCATCCAATTCTTTGTGTTTCTATTTTCTTAAAACTGTCTAGGTGAGCAGATTTTTGTTTGTTTGTTTGTTTCAGGACAGGGTCTTGCTCTGTCACCTAGGCTGAGTGCCGTGGCACAGACATGGTTCACTATAGCCTCAACCTCCTGGGCTCAAGCGATCTTGCTGTCCAGCTTCTTGTATATAGCTGGGACCACAGATGTGTACCACCATGCATGGTTAATTTTATTTCATTTTATTTTTATTTTTTGTAGAGACAAGGTCTCATTTTCTTGCCCAGGCTAGTCTCGAACTTCTGGGTTCAAGTGATCCTCCCACCTCAGCCTCCCGAAGTGCTGGGATTACAGGCAGACATTCTTAATGTTGTCCAGTGTATCAACTTTTCTCTTTTGGCTTGGTTTTTTTTTTCACCCCCATTTAAAACATATCTTACTCTCCCAAGGTTATAGAAATATTGTCCAATGTTTTCACCTAGAAGCTTAATTGTTTTGTCTTTTATATTTAGATCAAAGACCACCTGAAATTAATTATGTATAGTGTGAAGTAGTAATCAAAATATATTTTTCCCATGTGAGTATCCAGCCAATTTGGTTCTATTTCTTAAAAATAGTATCCCTTCCCTACAGTTCTACAGTGAAACTTTAGTCATAAAGCAAGTTTCCATATATGTATGGGTCTATTTCTGAACCCTCTATTCTGTTGCATTGTTCTATTTGCACCAACACACTCTAGCTTTATATGAATGCTTGAAATATGGTTGTGTAAGCATTCCAGTTTATCATTGTTTTGGCTATTTGTGGGCCTTTAAATTTTCATTTAAGTTCTGGAATCAGATTGACAATTTGTAAAAATCCTCCTGAGATTGGGATTCTGATTGCATTGAATCTACAGGTCAATTTGCAGAGATTTGGCATCATTACAATATCAATATTCCAATCTATGAATGTAGTATATATTCCCCCCAATTATTTAAGCCTTTAAAAATCTCCTCTCAATATTTTTGTATTTTTCTGGGTACCTCCATGGCTTTTGTTAAAATTTTTATTAGGCATTTAAAAATGTTTGATGCAAGCAGGAACTTTAAAAGTTTTACTCAGTAATTGATGATATACAGAAATAAAGTGATTTTTATTTATTGACCTTTTAGATAATGACCTTAGTAGATTAATGTATTAATTTTTATAATTTATTTAGGGTCCTTTTGTACTGCTACAATTCTTTTCTATATTTAGTCGTATAACAGATTTATTAGTTCCTTTCTAATATTCTTTTTATTTTATTTTATTTTATTATTGCACTGACCAGGACCTCCAATAAATATTGAACAAAAGTGGTGATAACAAGCATCTCTTTTTCCAGGTCTCCAGGGGAAAGCTTTTAATATTTACTATTAAAGATAATATTTGCTGTAGGGTTTAGTTATTTGTTTTGTAGATAAACTTTATCACTTGAAAGAAATTTTCTCTTATTCCTAGTTGTTTATACGCATTTTTGACATAAGCATATTAATATTATCATCCTCATCATTTATTTTAGTTAATGTGGTGAATTAATATAATTTTGAATATTAAACCATTCTTACCCTCCTGAAATGAACCAGACTTGATTATAATGTACTATTCTTTTTAAATATCACTGAGCTTTATTTACTTTATTTTGTTAAGGATGTTTTACCTAAGATTTTAAGATATTGGCTTATAATTTATCTTCTCATGAAGTTCTTGTCGGATTTAATATCAAGGTTTGTTGGCTTCATAGTGACTTGGGAAACGTTCTCCCTTTTTCTGTCCTCTGAAGTATTTGGTTAAGTTTGGTATTATATTTTCCTTAAATTTGGGGAAGAAATTCTATCTAGGCCTAGAGGTTTCTTTATCACATTTTAAATTATGGCTGAAATTTCTTAAAAAGGTATAGGATTTTCATATTTTACTGTTGTTAATTTTGTTAGTTTCATTGAGTCTTATTTTTCTAAGGATTTTCCCTTTGCATCTGAGTTTTTAAGTTATTGGCATACAAATAATTATAAAATCTATTTTTAATGTCTGCTGGCTATATGGCAATGACCATTTTTACATTTACAATATTGGTTTTTTGTGACTTTTCTGTTTTTCTAATCAGTCCTGCTGGGATTTTATCAGTTTCATTAGTCTTTTCTAAAAACCACCTTTTGCCTCTTTCATTCTATTGCGTCTATTTGTTTACTTCATTAATCTTCGCTTTTATCTTCATTATTTCCTTTTTTCTTTTTTATTTTGATTTAACTTTTTTCCCCTAGCTTCTTGAGATAGATCTTGGAGTATTGATTTCCAGGCATTTTTTTGCTTTTCTAATATATTCAACCAAAGCTATAACTTTTCTCTGGAAGTACAGCTTTAGAGATATTCTTCAAGTTGTATTTTCATTACAATTCATTCTGAAACACTTTTTAACTTTCATTTTGATTTTATATTTGAACAATGGGCTATTTGGAAATACATTTTTCAGATCTTAAACAGCAGAGGATTATTCAGTTATCTTTTTGTTATTTAAAGTCCTTGCTAGTTACTCTGTGATCATAACATTTACATGATTTTATGTTGAAAAATTCATTTAGATTTGTTTTATGGCCCCGAATATGAAATATTTTGGCAAGTATTATTTTTTACTTGGAAAGAACATATATGCAACCATTGTTGGGCATAGAGTTCTATGTATGTCAGTTAGGCCAAGTCTGTTACTTATTTTTTATGTTTTTTATGACATTTTTCCTATATATTCTATCAGTTTTGAGAAAGGTGTATTATGTATTTTGATGATGATTATGGAATTTCTATCTTTTATTGGGTCTACCAATTTTTGCTTTATAAATTTTAAGATTAATTATGTGCACATTAATTTTCTTATGTGAATTGGCCTTTTGTTACTAAATAACCTTATTTATTTGTAACAATGTTTCTTGCCTTAAATCCTATTTTGTCTGATACTAGCATGTCTTTCTTTGCTTCATATTTATATGGAATATATTTTCCATCTTTCTATTTTAAACATTTTACATCCTTATATTTACTATGTGTGTCTTATAATCAGCATATAGTCATTTTTTAGTTTTGTGGGGGATTTTCAGTTTTCTTAATTGTTTTTACCATCCATCATACCAATATTAGTCTTTTAATTTTTGTCCATTTATATTTTAGGCAATTATTTGTGTATTTTGGTTCAAATACGCCATCATAGTATTTGTTTTTTGTTCATTCTATATCTTTTAAGTTCCTTTTTCTCACCTTTCTTGCCCTCTTTTATTTAAAAGGTTAATCAGTTTCTCCAAAGAGATCAGAAAACTGAGCGAAGCAGAAATATATCATGGTTGTCCTACACATGTCTTCTTGGGAACATTTTGGAAAGGTTCTCTGATGAATTTATGTAAGAAGTAGACTAGCTGAGCTTGTTACATGCAGTAAATGTGAAAATATTTTTAAGAGCATATAGCACATATCTGGCACATAGCACAATGTCTGCTCAATTGGTTAAATCTGAATCTTATATTTATAACTTTGTAGTATAAATACAAGCACAAAAAGTCATGTTCTGTAGTAAGATACCACTTTCTACATATTAGATGTCTATTTAAAAAATAAAAACAGAAAATAACAAGTGTTGGTGAATATATAGATAAATTGGAACACTTGTACACTGTTGGTGGAAATATAAAATGATGTAACCACTGTAGAAAACAGAGTGTGTTCCTCAAAAAATTAAAAATAGAATTACTAATTCCACTTCTGGGTATATACTAATAAGAATTGAAAACAGGAAAAGAAATTGTATCGTAATCTTCATAGCAATATTATTCACAATAGCCAAGAGATGGAATCAACCCAAGTGTCCATGGACAGATAAATGGATACACAAAATGTGGAATATACACACAATGGAATATTATTCAGTATTAAAAAGGAAGGAAATTCTGACATATGTTATAACATGGATGGATCTCGAAGATGTTCTGTTAAGTAAATTAAGTCAGTCATGAAAGGACAAATTGTATATGGTTCCACTTATATGAGAATCATCAAACTTGACAGAAAGTAAGATAGTGGTTGCCAGCATCCGGGAGTGGGGAGGGAGGAATGAGGACTTACTGTTGGATACATTATTTTACTTCAGGAGATGAAAAACGTTCTGGAAATGGATTTTTGTGATGGTTGCACAATAATGTCAATGTACTTAATACCAGCAAACTGTACACTTAAATATGGTTAAAATGGCTAACATTACATTATATATACACACACACACAACACACTTGTATAATCACAACTTTTTAAAGGATTTCAATCAGATCTGTAGTACATTCAAGTTTGGTAATATCTTCAGAATTTTTTTTTTTTTTTTTTTTTTTTTGAGAGGGAGTCTTGCTCTGTCTTCCAGCCTGGAGTGCAGTAGCATGATCTCGGCTCACTGCAACCTCTGTCTCCTGGGTTCAAGAGATTCTCCTGCTCAGCCTCCCAAGTAGCTGTGACTACAGGCACACACCAGCACACCCAACTAATTTTTGTATTTTCAGTAGAGGTGGAGTTTCAGCATGTTGAACAGGATGGTCTCAATCTCTTGACCTCGTGATTCACCCGCCTCGGCCTCCCAACGTGCTGGGATTACAGTTGTGAGTCAATGCTCCCGGCCTATATATTTTTTTTTACCTCTCTTGTGAATTATTATTATTAGACTAAAGGAAACCCTGTCAAGGGAACAGCCCAATACCTGATCCTCAGTGTGACACATAAATATTCCATTCAAAACAAAAACCTATCCAAAATCTTTAATGAATAAAATTATTAAAGAAGTCTGGTTCATTGAGTTTATTTTCATTTACCCTCTTATAAAAAAGAACTTTTTGGATTATCAATTGAGAACACAGAATGAATATGAGAGAACCCAATTAATAAAATTCAGAGTGAAATAAGGGAAACCCTCTTAATGTCATCAAAACAGAATAATTCTTCTAAGTATAGCAGTTTATAACCACTTGAATAAATGCGTTTATGCCATTACTTGCTTATAGCTCATTCTTCAGTTAATATAGAATGATTTTTATCATGTCCAAACCATTAGTTCCATCAGAGTTCCATGACTTTAAATAAATCTGGTTATCTGGAACATGGGAAATTATTCCAACCCTTGGCTGAAGTGTTAATTATAATTCACTGCTTAGCATTTCAGCCTCCACAGTGGCATTACCTACAACTAGTAGGAAGATAGAAAAGTCTCTTTTGAGTAGCTACCAAGGTACAAGGTAGGTGCTTAGTGTCTCAACATTTATGAGAAGTTGTCAAAGTGACAAAACTGAGAGCATTCAACTGAAGGACCAATCTGCATGCAAGTTGAGTCTTAAATGTACAATATTTTTAAATAGAGTGAGTCAATATTTAAAACAGTAGTCCATTTATGGTTCAGGTACCAAATGCAACAGGAGAGTTGGCCCATCTGACTCATGTTAGTCTGAGAAAATGTAACTGGAAAGAATAATACTTATTATTTTTTTAAAGAATTGGCCAGGTGCATAAGGGCATTATAAAAGGCATTAGTGCAAAGAAAAATACTGAAAAAAAGGAAACTTCCTTAAATAACAAAATAAGTAAAAGAAAAAAGAAAGCTGATTATATTGAGAAAGAAACATGGTAAATTACAAATTACCAATAAGTATAGCATAAGATAATATCACAAAGTCAAGAAAAAACATGTAAGCTATACCCATAAATGTAAATGAATTAAACTCACAAATTATAGAGGAAAAAAGATTTTCATATTAGCTCACAGTGCAAAACCCAATTCAATGTTGTATACAACATATGTCTAAAAGTGATTCCAAAGGCTAAAAATAAATATATAGAAGTATACCAGGCAATTCCAAGTCATAGGGAATCAGCAACTGCCATCCTGATATTAGTCAATGTAGAATTCAGGGCCCAAATGAAACAGAGAAGGAAGCTTTATAATTCTAAAGGCCACAATATACAGTGAAGGCACTTAGTAATTAATGTCTATCAAAAAGTAAGCCACTTTGTAAAGCAGAAATTCAGAGAGATGTAAGAAGAAGTAGAAATGTTAATGATAGGAGGTTCTCCACTCTCAGACCCAAACAGGTCAAACTGATAAAAAAAAGTCCTATATAACATAACAACGTGAACTTTTTTGTATATAAAAGTTTGTACCACAATAATAGGACATTCACAAAAATAATCATGTATTAGGTTACATATTAGGTCATGACACTCTGAGAAATAAAGTGGGAAAATGCAAAAATATAATAAATACTAATATTTTCTGATTACAATTCATAGAACAAGAAATAACACTAAAAATGCCCCACTTGGAAACTTAAAATATAAAACTCACTGTTAAATTACTCTTGAAATAATAATTATAAACAAAATTTCAGAATTTTTACAAAATAATGATGTTAAAAACACTATATATCACAATCTGTTAATATAGCTGAAGCAGTGATTGAGGAAGAGTTTAGAACCTCCAATACTTATGCCAGTAAAAAAAAATTATAAATGAACAAATTCCCAACCCAAAAACACTCTGTGAGGGGGTTGGGAATAAATCAAAAGAAAGCAGAAGGGAGAAAATAATAACTATAAAAACAGGGATGAATATGGCAGAAAATAGAACAGTAGAATTAAGAAATAAGTGAAAAGCCAGTTCTTAAAAATATAGGTCATCAATTAGGCAAATCATTGTCAAAGCTAAGTAAGGGGAAAATGTATACGTTTGTGGGGAAAATTACAAATGTACAAAACAAGAGATGGCAATGGATAAATGCCAAGGAATAATGAAAATTTAAAAATCATTAAAGCCACTTTATACTACTCTATGCAAATAAACTTTAAAATCTAACTGAAATGGGTAATTTCTTAGGATAATACAATTTATCAAAATTGACCTTAAGAGATAAAAGACTTAAATCACTTTCCACAGAGATGGTTATCAAAGAACTACGTCATCAAACAACACTTTTTCAGATAGTCTCATGCATAAATACTACCAAACCTTCAAAGACTTGATCATCCCTAATGTACAAAAATCGTTTCACAGCATAGAAATACAAAAAAAAACCAAAAGCTTCCAAAATATTCTTATGAAATAAGCATGGCATTGATTACTAAATATTATAAAGAGACCACAAAAGAGAAAACATTAACCTTGTGTCATATATGGATGTAACTGTAAAAATAAAATCTAACACCACATCCAAAAACATCTTATGACTAAGAAACATCTATTCCAGAAATGCAAGGACGGTTCAATAACAGGAAATCCACCAGTATAATTTACTATAGTTATAAATCTAAGGACGAAAATCATATTATCTCCAAAGAAAAAAATGCATTTAATAAAATTTACCACCCATTCCTTATTTAAAAACTAAATAGGAATTAATGAATCCTTCCTTAACTCTCTCTCTCTCATATGTAGACCTATGTGTGCATGTGTAGCATCTGTAGAAATATGTGTGTATGTATACATATCTATATCGGTGTGTCTGTGTCTCCAAATACCAGTATCAGTGAAGAAACACAAAGTATTCACATTAAGATTGGGAACAAGGCAAGAATGGCCAGTATCTTACTATCATTTAATACTGTGTTGGATGTATTAGCCAATGAGATCAAACAAGAGCAATGTACTAAAGAAATCTGGAAAGAAATAAAATTGTCTGTATTGATTGATAACATATCTACAAAATCTTAGAGACTCAATAAAGAAACCAACACCATAAAAATTTCAGTGTAATATTAGAATATAAAATAAATGTATAAAAAGTATTAGCTTTCATGGGTATAAAACAAAAGGAATTAAAAGGAATAATATGATAAAATTTCATGTCATGAAATGTGTCAGCTCTGTATGAGGAAAACTTTAAAGCACTTTTCATAAAAGACACAAAAATATAAGTGAACAAATTAATATATAAATGTAATAATTTCCTAATAAATACATTAAATTTTATTCTTCCTGGACATAAACAAGTTGACTGTAAAGTTCACATGGAAAAATAAATATCTGATAATAGCTAGGAAGATACTAAAAGAGATAGCAGTAAGGGAAAGTTAACCCTGCCATATGTTTAAAAAAAAAAAAAAACTATAAAGCTCCTATATTTGAAACAGTGCAGGACTGGCACATAGATAAGTGAACCAAAGAATGAAATAAAAAATCAAAAAATAAACTTACATGTATATAGAAATGTACTATCTGAAAAAGTGGTATCTTTAATCATTGGAGTATTTCTAATCTCTAAAAATGACCTTTTTAATAAGTTACGTTGGGAAAGCACAATACCTATTTGCAAAATGATGAAGTTGAATCCATACCTCATACCATGTACCAGAATAAACTGGAAATGGGTCAAAGATCTAAGCATAAAACAAAAAGAGGAACGTACAGATACTAAAAGAAAACATAGGCCGACAGCAGTGGCTCGTGCCTGTAATCCCAGCACTCTGGGAGGCCAATGCAGGCAGATCTCTTGAGCCCAGGGATTCGAGACCAGCCTGGGCAACATGGCAAAACCCCCTCTCTACTAAAAATATAAAAAATTAGCCAGGCATGATGGTGTGCACCCATAGTCCCCGTTGCCTGGGCAGCTGAGGTGGAAGGATAGCTTGAACCTGGAAAGTTGAGGCTGCCATGAGCCACAATCACATCCCTGCACTCTAGCCTGTGTAACAGGAATAAGATGCTGTCTCAAAAAAAAAAAAAAAAAGAAAAGAAAACATAGATGAATTCCTGTATGACTCCTATATGGGTAAAGCCTTTTTATTATTATTCAAAATCAAGATGCAATTAAGTAAATTTATAAATTTTGCATAAAATAAAATCTCTTACATAAAAATACAATTCAAAATCAAATTAAAATTTTAGAGAAAATATTTATAGATATAACAAAGATGAATGACTAATCTTCCTAATAAAGAACTTCTTAAAAATTATAGGAAATGAAAAAACAAAAATTTGATAAAAATGGGGAAAAACACAGTTAACAGAAAATACTGTGCAAATAGTCTTTTTTTATTTTATAAGTAAAAAATAATGTGTGTTTATAATTGGCATAACTGCATATTTATGGGGTATAGTGTGCTTTTTCAATGCATGTATAATGCAATGCTTAAATCAGGGTAATTACCATATCCATCGTTTAAACATTTATTTCTTTGTAGTAATAACATTCAAAAATCTTCTCTTCTAGCTATCTTGAAATATATATATTGTTATTTGCTATAGTTACCATACTGTGTAATAGAACACCAGAAACCTGTAACCTTGTACCTGTTGACCAATCTCTCCCATTCCCCCTCTTCTATACTCTCCCCAGCCTCTGGTAACCACTCTTCTACTCTGTACTTCTATGAAATCAACTATTTTAGATTCCACATATGAGTGAGAACATGTAGTGTTTGTCTTTCTGTGACGGCTTATTTTACTTAAAATAATGTCCTACAGATTCATTCATGATGGCACAAATGACAGGATTTTATTCTGTTTTAAGACTGAATACTATTCGTGTGTGTGTGTGTGTGTGTGTGTGTGTGTGTGTGTGTGTGTGTCATTTTTATAAATTCGTCTGTTGATGGACACTTAGGTTGATTCCATATCTTGGCTATTGCAAATAGTGCTGCAATGAACATGGGAGTGCAGATATATCTTTGACATAACTGATTTCATTTCCTTTGGATGTATACTCAGTAATGGGATTGCTGGATCATATGGTAGTTCTGCTTTTAATTTTTTGTGGAACCCTCATATTGTTTTCCATATGACTACTAATTTACATCCCCACCAGTGGTTCATAAGAGTTCCTCTTTCTTCACATTTTCCTAGCATTTTTTATTATATACGTTTTGTCTTTTTAAAAACAGCCTTTCTAATTGCAGTGAGGTGCTATCTCATGGCTGCGATTTGCGCTTCCCTAATGATGAGTAATGTTGAGCATTTGTTTTCATGTACCTGTGAGCTATTTGTTGTCTTCTTTTCAGAAATGTCTATTCAGGTATTTTACCCATTTTTCAAATGGAGTGTTTGGAGGTTTTGTTTTGTTTTGTTTTGTTGCTATTGAGCTGATTTGAGTTTATTACATATTCTGGATATTAACCCCTTGTCAGATGCATGGTTTGCAGATTCTTTCTCCCATTCTTAGGTTGTTTATTCACTCTATTACTCATTTCCTTTGCTGTGCAGAAGTCTTTAAGTTTCATGTAACCCCATTTGTCTTTTTTTTTTTTACATTTGTTGCCTATGTTTTTGAGGTCTTATTCCAAAAATCCTTGACCAGTTCAATTTCATGAAGCATTCTCCCTATTTTTGCTTCTAGTACTTTCCTAGTTTCAAGTGTTTTATTTAAGTCTTCTACACATGTAGAGTTGATTTTTGCATATGGTGAGAAGTTAAGTGTCCAGTTTAATTCTTCTGCATGTGAATATCCAATTTTCCCAGCATCATTTATTGAAGAGACTGTCTTTTCCCCAATGTGTGTTCCTGGCACCTTTGTCAAAAATCAGTTGGTTGTGAATGCATGAATTTATTTCTGGGTTCTCTATTCTGTTCTATTGGTCTATGTGTGTCTGTTTATATGATAGTACTACGCTTTTTTGCTTACTATAGCTTTGTAATATATTTGGAAGAAAGGTAACATGAGGCCTCCAGCTTTGTTAATTACGTTCAAGATTGCTTTGGCTCTCTGGGGTCTTTTGTATTTCCATATGAATTTTTTTTTTTCTATTTCTGTGAAGAATGTCTTTTGTATTTTGATAGAGACTGCATTAAATCTGTACATCACCGTGGGTAATAGGAACATTTTAACAATATTAATTCATCTAGTCCATGAACATAGGGTATATTTCCATTTAATTGCCTCCTCTTTAATTTCTTTCATTAGTGATTTATGGTTTTTATTATAGAGATCTTTCACCTCCTTTGTTGTTTATTTATAGGTACCTTTTGTAGCTATTGTAAATAAAATTGTTTTCTTAATTACTTTTTTCAGATAGCTCACTATTGGCATACAGAAATTTTAATGATTTTTATGTTGATTTTGTAGCCTGCAACTTTACTGAATTTTTTTTTTGAGTTATACCAGTTTTTGGTGAAGATTGTAGGGTTTTCTATGCATATGATCACGTCATCTTCAAATGGGCATCATTCAAAACTTCTTCCTTTCTGATTTGGGTGCCCTTTATTCCTTTCTCTTGAGTAATTACTCTGGCTAGAGCTTTCAGTACTCTGTTGAATAAAAAGTGACGAAAGTGGATATCCTTGTCTTGTTCCAGATCTTAGAGAAGAAGCTTTCAACTTTCTCCCATTTATAACTGTGGATGTGTTATATATGACCTTTATTGTGTTAAAGTATGTTCCTTCTATACTCAGTTTGCTCAGTTTTTTTTTTTTTAATCATGAAAGGATGTTGAATTTATTGAATGCTTTTTCAGTAAAAACAATTCTATTAAAATCATATTTTTAATTCTGTTAATATGATGTATCACATTTATTGATTTGCATATGTTGAACCATCCTTGCATCTTTGGGATGACTCCCAATGGACATGGTAAATACTTTTTTGTTTTTGTTTTTGTTTTGAGACAGAGTCTCACTCTGTTGCCCAGGCTGGAGTTCAGTGGCGTGATCTTGGCTCACTGCAACCTCCACCTCCTGGGTTTAAGCAATTCTTCTGCCTCAGCCTCCTGAGTAGCTTGGATTACAGGCGCCCCCCACCATGTCCAGCCAATTTTTTTTATATTTTTAGTAGAGACAGAGTTTCACCATGTTGGCCAGGTTGGTCTTGAACTCCTGAGCTCAAGTGATCTGCCTGCCTCAGCCTCTCAAAGTGCTGGGATTACAAGTGTGAACCACCACGCCTGGCCATGAATGATCTTTTTATGTGTTGTTGAATTCAGTTTGCTAGTATTTTGTTGAAGATTTTTGCTCTATGTTCATCTGGGATACTGGCCTGAAGTTTTATGTTTTTGTTGCGTCCTTGCCTGATTTTGGAATTAGGGTAATGCTGACCTCATAGAATGACTTAGAAAGTAACCAGTATCTTCCATTTTTTTTTTAACAGTTTGAGAATAATTAATATAGTTCTTCTTTAAATATTTGGTAGAATTCAGCAGTGAAGCCATCAGGTTCTGGGCTTTTCTTCAATGGGAATATATTACTGCTTCATTCTTGTTACTCGTTATTGGTCTGTTCAGGTTTTCTATTTTTTCATTATTTCATCTTGGTAGATTGTATGTGTCCAAGAATTCATGTTTCTTTTGGATTTTCCATTTTATTGGTGTATAGCTGTTCATAATAGTCTCTTATGATCCTTTCTATTTTGTGGTATCAGTTGTAATGTGTCCTTCATCTCTGGTTTTATTTATTTGTGTCTTCTTTCTTATTTTCTTAGTATAACTAAAGTTTTGTCAATATTATTTATCTTTTCAAAAAAATGCACTTTTTGGGGGGTTCTTTTGTATTATTTTTTAAATCTATTTTGTTTATTTCTGCTCTGATCTTTGTTATTTCTTTCCTTCTACTAATCTTGGGTTTATTTTATTCTTATATTTACTTCCTTGAGGCATAACTTTAGGTTGTGTACTTGTCTTCCTATTTTTTAGATATAGGCATTTATTGCTGTAAATTTCCGCTTAAAAGTACTTTTGCTGTATAGAATATTTGATCAGTTGAATTCCATTTTCATTTGCATTTATTTTCACTTTGCTGTATTCCATACAGCAAAAGTATTTGATTTGCTGTATTCTATTTTCATTTGTCCCAAGGAATTTTTAAATTTACTGTTAAATTTCTTCAGTAATCTATTCATTGTTCAGGAGCATGTTGTTTTATATCCATAAATTTGAACACTTTCTAACATTACTCCTGTTGTTAATTTCTAGTTTTATTCCATTGTGGTCAGCAAAGATTCTTGATATGAGTTTGATTTTTTTTAAGTTTGTTAAGACTTATTTTCTGACCTTACATATAGTTATTGTGAGGAATGTTCCATGTGTTGTTGAGAAAAAATTGAAAAATGTATGTTCTTCATCTGTTGAGTGCAATTTTCTGTAAATCTCTGTTAGGTATATTTGGTCTAAAATGTAGTTTAACTGTGATGTTTCTTTGTCTATCTCTTTTGTCTGGATAATCTGTTCATTGCTGAAAGTGGGGTGGTGAAGTACCCTACACTGTTAGTGTATTATAGTCAAACTCTCCTTTTAGGTCTGTTAATATTTGCTTTATATATTTGGGTGTTATAGTATTGGATTTATGTGTATTTACAGTTGTATATTCTCTTGCTATATTAACCCCTTTGTCATTATATAATGGCCCTTTCGTTTTCTTTCTTTCTTTTTTCTGTTCTTGACTTAAAGTCTATTTTTGTTTTTTGTCTTTTGTTTTTAGATGGAGTTTCACTCTTGTTGCCCAGGCTGGAGTGCAATGGCACTATCTTGGCTCACTGCAACCTCTGCCTCCTGGGTTCAAGTGATTCTCTTGCCTCAGCCTCCCAAGTAGCTGGGATTACAGGCATGCGCCACCATGCCTAATTTTGTATTTTTAGTAGAGACAGGGTTTCTCCATGTTGGTCAGGCTGGTCTCGAACTCCCAACCTCAGGTGATACACCTGCCTTGGCCTCCCAAAATGCTGAGATTACAGGTGTGAGCCACCACACCTGGCTTAAAGTCCATTTTATCGGATATAAGTATAGCTACTTCTCCTGTGGGTTTTTTGTTTGTTTATTTCCATTTGCATGTAGTGTGTTTTTTCATCCCTTCTCTTTCAATATGTGTGTATCATTATAGGTGAAGTGAGTTTTTCTTAGATAACATATAGTTGGGTCTTGTTTTTTTTTAATCCATTCAACCACACTATGTCTTTTAATTAGAGAATTTAAGTCATTTACATTCAAGGTTATTACTGATAAGTAAGGATTTTCTACTGCCATTTTGTTGCTTGGTTTATGGTGCTTTGTAGATTCATTCTTTTTTTCCCTATTTTACTATTTTCTGATGTAGTTAAGTGATTTTCTCTAGTAGAATGTTATGATTTCATGCTACTTACTTATTTTAGTGACTCAATTGCAGATTTTTGCTTTGTGGCCACCTATGGGACTTACAAAAAACATCTTATGATTATAATAGGTTATTTTAAATAAGTTGCAACCATCTTAACTTTGGTCACAAAGAAGTGTAACAAAGACAAATTTTATATTTTAATACCATGTCCCCTCCTCACATTTTGACTTTTTGATATTTCAACTTACATCATTTTATATCACCTATCTTCTAACCAATGGTGTAGTTATTATTGTCTTAATAATTTTATCTGTTAGTCTTCATACTTAAGATTTAAGTGGCTTACATATTATAGTAATAAAGTATTTTGAATTTGTCTGTATTCTTACTTTTACCAGTGAGTTTTATTCTTTCAGATGTTTTTGTGTTACCCATTTACATCCTCTTCTTTCAGATTAAATAATTCCATTTTACATTTGTTCTAAGACAGGTCTGATATTGATTAAATCCCCAGCTTTTGTCTGGGAAACTTTTTATTTCTCCTTGTTTGAAGGGATAACTTTACTGGGTACAGTATTTTTGGTTGACAGGTTTTTTTTTTTCCTGTCAGTACTTTGCATATAGCATTTCACTCTCAGCCTACAGGGTTTCTGCTGAAAAGTTTGTTGATAGCTGTATTGAGACTCCATTGAATATGTTTCTTTCTCTTGCTGCTTTTTAAATTTTCTTTCCTTGCTTTGATTTTTGCTAATTTGATTGTGATATGCTTTGGGAAATTCCTATTTCTGTTGAATTTGGTTGCTAACCTATGAGCTTACGAGTTGTTGTTGTCTTTTTGTTTTGTTTTGTTTGTTTGTTTGTTTTGACCTGGAGTTTCGCTCTAGTCGCCCAGGTTGGAGTACAATGGCACGATCTTGGCTCACTGCAACCTCCACCTCCCAGGTTCAAGTGATTCTCTTTCCTCAGCCTCCCAAGTAGCTGGGGTTATAGGCATGCCCCACCACTCCATGCTAATTTTGTATTTTTAGTAGAGATGAGGTTTCTCCATGTTGGTCAGGCTAGTCTGGAACTCCCAAACTCAGATTATCCGCCCACCTTGGCCTCCCAAAGTGCAGGATTACAGGCAGGATCCACCATGCCTGGCCACTTCCTGTATCTTAATGCTGTTGCCTTTCTCTAGATATGGTGAATTTTCAACCATTATTTTCTCAAATAGGCTTCCTAAGCCTTTTTCTCTCTCATCTCCTTTGGGAACTCCTAGTATGTAGAAGTTGGTCTGATGGATGATGTTCTGTAATTGTCGTAGGCCTTCTTTACTCTTCTTTTTTATTTTTCTTTTTGTTCATTTGAATAGGTAATTTCATATGTTTTATCTTCAAACTTGTTCATTCTTTCCTCTGTTTGATCAAGTCTGATGTTAAAGCTTTCTAATGACTTCATTTATTGTATCCTTTATTTTTAGAATTTCTTCTTGTTATTATTGTTTCTATTTCTTTGTAAAAGAGCTCACTAATTTCTGGATATTTTAAAATTTCATTTAGTTATCTATCCATATTTTCTTGTGATTCCCTAAACTTCTTTAAGAGGATTATTCTGAATTTTGTTATATATTTCATAGATCTTTAAATTTTTCTAGGTCTATTACTGGAAATTTGTTTGTTTCTTTTGGTGATGTCGTATTTCTCTGGGTTTTCATAATCCTTACATCTTTACATTAATGCCTGCATATAGGAGGAGACCTCCCCCATTTGCCTCTTCCAGCTTTTGCCAGTGTTCTTTCGTGGTGTTAGGCCTTTACTACTTAATATTGGAGCTTAACTGCTGTTCTGCGGTTGCTTTCTGGATTGCAGAAGACTTATCCTGAGCATTGGAATGTAAACACTGCACAGGAACTAAATTGTTGAGCTGCCCTTGTTTCCCCGTCTGGGAAAGACTTAAACTAGTGCCACTACTTAATCACCAACCTTTGGATTGTTTCCAGGTCAGGGGAAGGCTCCACAGGAGCACTTGAGCTTTGTGGGAAATTTAGCCAGCGATTGGAGCCTTTCAGTGAATTCTGTCCCCTTGCAGCACTGTGGCTCTGGATAGTCTTATCCATGTGACATCTCCACTGATCAGAGCATAGGGCAGCTACCCTGCACATCAGTTACTGCAATCAGCACCCCTGCATTTTGTCCCCAGTTCCACCCAGGTGGTTCAGCCTTCCTGGTACTCCCGACGTTCTTGTGGGAAAGGACCAGAGTAGACTAGTGGAAAGATCAAATGTCAACCTCATATTTTCTCCTTCCACTTCACAAACGATGGGTTTAAGGAAATTCTGTGTGAATGATGTTATTCTGTCTTGGAAGAGGGTGTGGCACAGTCTAAAATGACCACTCCTCTAACTGGTTTCAGCTTCTGTCAATTTTGTGAACCCGGGGCATTCTCTACTTCTCCCTTGAGTTCTGTTGAATTCAGTGTGGTATTCTTATTCCGGAATACTTTCTCGTTGTATTTTTATCAGGGGAGTGACTTGGGGGCTCTTCATTCCACCATCTTGCTGACTGCAAATGGTATTTAAAATAAAATGATACTGAACTTTATTCATAAGTGTCATATAAATCAACCTACACTGAGATACATTTCCCATGTATCAGATGGGTAAAAATTTAAAAGATCAACAGCACACCCTATTAGCAAGGCTGTGGAGAAACAGCCGCTCTCCTACATTGCTGATGGGAAAGCACAGTGGTTCCACCTTGTGGAGCGGGGTTTACCAATATCTAATAACTTTATGTATTCATTTATTCCTTGTCCCAGCAGTCTCAATTTTAGTAATTTACACTGAAAATACACTTTAACAAGTACAAAAAAAATATGCTCAAAATTATTTATTGCATCATTATTTGTAGTAACAAAATATTGGAAACAACACAAATGCCCATCTATAGAAGAATGATTGAATGAACTTTGCATGATAAAGTGCTATACACACAAAGACATACAGAAAATGGGGAAAAGATCCTTGAACTGCTGTGCAGTGATCTACAGGATATACTGTTAAATTTTTTTTTAAGAAAAAATAAAAGCAAGGGAAAAGGATTCAAAATGTTTAAACTGAATCTAGTCTTAGGGAACAATCAGACAAGTGAGATTGTACAAAACTACCTGAAACCAAGACCTTTTTAAAATGTCAGTGTAACAAATAACCAGAAAAAGAGAAATATAAAAGGCAGTGGATTTGTTTTATATTTAAAGAGATTAAAGAGGCCTGCCAACCAAATACAGTAAGTAATTCTTGATAGAGTCCTGGACCCAACATCAATAACAATGACAATTATTACAAACCTTTTTGGAAAATATGAATATGGATTGAATATTGGATCATACTAATCAATATTATATTTCTTGGTCACAATATTACCATTGTGGTTTTATAGGAGAATGTTCTTATTCATAAGAGGTACATACTTTAATATTTAGGAATGAAGTATCATCTACAACTTGCATTCAAATTGTTGAGAAAAATAAAGATTATTTAAGTTAGAGCTATGCCTTTTACTTACTTGTAATTCATTAGAATTTGAATTTCGATTTCAATAATTATCCTAACCAAATAAATGTTAATTGAATGTCTGTGTTACTAGAGGTATGATAGGGGAAAAGGAGTCTAGGGGTGTTACTAGAAAGTAGACATATGTAATGGAAGGAGAAAGGAGTCAAAGGATAAAAATGATCAGTATACTGGATGAAGTTTTAGGAACAACATCAATGTAAGATAATTGTGTTGTGCATTTTAAAATCGGTCTTTCATTTCTTCTGAGAACTCTCATTAAAAAGAAAGGTGGCCCCTTGTATTAGACGGTTTCCTGAGACTGGTACTTATTTTCAAGATTCAAAAGCTAAAACCACTGGCTCCGATTTCAATCTAAAGAAGTGTTTCTAGCAACTGATCATTGCTTACAGCATAAACAACAATGACCTAATACGTGAAGTCAGGGTATGCTTCCATGATGAAGTGATTTCAAAGGTGAACTCTGAATGATGAATAAGGATTAACTAGGCAAATGGATGGATTGAGAGAGTATTCTAAGGACATAGGAGCAGAAACAAAAAGAGAATATGGCAAATTTGAGAACTAAAAGAAAGCCAGTATGGCTGGAGTACGGAAAGGGAAGCAATAGCAGAATAGCAAGAAACAAGCCTGGAAAGGTAGGCTGCAAATTTTTCATTTACCGGATCGCTGAGTGTAGTTCCTCTGTCTGTATTGACATGTCAACCACAAGGGGGCACCCAAGACCAAATACCTGGTCTCTGGCATGCCTACCATCCCAAATGCATTTCCTTTGTTCCTTGGGGTTATACAAAACTATTTTGTGTAGCCTCTATCTCTTTCACATTTGTGTCTGCCAACTAAGCAACAGAGGCAAAAACAAAAGTGACAGAAGTTCCAAGTTGCTACCACCACACAATAGATGCCATATGTGTCTCATGTTCCCTTTAGGGTTAGAAATCAAAACAGCTGTCTGGACACAGGTGTATCAACAATACCATCTTTCTTCAGTTACAGTGATTTTCTCTTTGGATTCAACATCAGAAAGGCTCATTTTTCAAGGCTAGGGACTTAATGTTTTTACAGGAGGAAAACTAAGGAGTGGTTTTCTTTTTCACAATGTCTCTGTTGTTCCTGGCTTTTTTCCCTAATGGATATTGTGCGGTACCAAGGCATGCATAGATAATTCTGCAAGCTTGTGCAGAATGCATTTGGATCAGTAGGAAAAGTGACTTCTGGTGCTCAAACCATGAGGTACTAGAACTATCAGGTTCACTGTTACATTAAGATATTTAAAATGACCTTAATACAAAGAGGAAACATGTAAAAGCCTGAGGGAAAAAGTGATACATGTGTATGTCTCTTTCTATATCATTATATTTGTTAGTTATCCCAGAGTTTATAAACTGAATCAGAAGGCATATGACTACTGAATTGGTTATAGACATGAGCCGCATCTAGGCTTACTGTTGGGCAGACTCAAGGGTTCCTGGGCCACATACCACCTGCCCCAGCCTAGACTCTGGTCCTCAGGACTGGAGCTACTTGGAACTGGCTTTGGCATCAAACAGCATTAAAAATCGGAATTAACTTAATCACCCACCCATGAACTATCACTTGAACAAGTGCTACACCAATCTTTCCCATATGAGAATGGAAGACAATTCATTAGTACTGAGGAAATTTAGTAGGCCAAACTATCATTTTGTATCCTGCATGTAATTTGTTGAGACTCTTCTAATAGAAAAGGTGTTTTGGTTGTTATGTAGCTGGCATTATATTTTATGGGAACAAAGCTTATCGACTAATATCAGTTCCGTCTATGGGGAAGGCAGGACTAATAGACTGGAAAATGGTGTAATTGTGATTTGTCTTGATTCTGTGAAGATTTTTATTTTATGCATAGTAATGAAAAAATTAGAAAATGATTCCACCTCACTTTGCAGTGTCAACTCTACAGACTAAATAGCATATGCACCTTGTATTTCCAGCTTCTTGTTAACTATGTGAAGGGTGTTGGTTAATGAAGCAAAGGGTAAGATCCTTCTCCTTTTTGTTGGCAGATGATTATGTCATTTAACCAGTGAACTGTGTTTCATTAGTTCTAAAGGTAATAAAACTAGATACATTTAACTACTAACTGCCAGAGAAAAGTCAAATAAATTAAAAAGGGAAATCTAAATTTCTCTACACCCCAACTTAATAAGATTTCTTTTTGTTGTTTATGTGTATGTTAACACTTACTTTTCATTTAACACCATACCTTGGGGAATTATTTTTATACCACAGAGGCCTGGCCATGGATCTGAAAACCACTTTAGCACTTTATTTTATTTCCAAAACTTAGTAGTACTTTGAAATGACTGAAGAAAAAATAATAACAAAAATGAGTTGGAATTCAGCACTTCAATTTCAGTGTTCAGCCAAATAGAATCTTAAGATTCTGAATTTTAAACTCTTTCCATTTGACTTGATTTTAGAGTCACATTGAGCCAAAACCAATGTATGTGTCTTGAATTCACTGCTTTGAATTGAAAAGCAAACTGTTTACTTGTTCCCAGTGGGATACATTATGCTGAAAGATCGTGTCCTGTTTGTCCTAGAGGGGTTTCCCTTCCCTCAAAGAAGTCACAATTTGGGTCAGCTGTCTCTGCAGGGGCCATCCCCAACAGCTTTCCTGGGATAAGTGAGATCCCCAAAACACTAGGTTATGGCACTATATGAAAATAAAGACTTGGCGCAGTTCTTCCCTTTGCAGAGTGTTCTGACTTTAAAAACAGCCTGAATGCTGAAGACAGAGGAAAAGAGCACACTTTCCCCCACTGACTTTTACTAAACACACTGTGGATTGTTTCAGATGCTCCCGAAAGTCGTAGGAATGCTCCCTGTGTGGATATTTTAGATGGCCTGTAGGAGGACTGCCCAGAAAGAGCTGCACCTTTTTCTGGTGTGACATTGAAAGGTGCTGGAGAATAAAAATAACCTTGGATCAACATATGAGTCAAATGCTGTATTTATCCATCCTGCAGTTAGGGAACAAAAACTTAAAATGCCACCTTGCCGAAAATAATGGCAATTAAAGTATGCCAGCTCCATGACACTACGCATGGTAGCCAAGTGCTCTCTGGAAGCATCATTACAGAGAAATAATTACACTGCAATTTCCAGTCTTTCATTTCCTATGATGGTATCTACTGAACTCTTTACCCTTCTGTATTCGATAAAATGTGAGAGTTTGTTTTCCTCCTCTGAATTCAGCCAAGGTGATACCACCAATTCTGTTTATTATTTAAGATCACTTTCAGGCCCAGGTACAACTGTGCCCTGTTCCAGTAAATTATAAGAATGATGCTAAATTCTGGCCTGAGCTAATACCTGAAGGAGGTTAAACATGAAATTGTGGATGTCCAGAGACTAGCCCATTCACCAGACTGGAGAGATCAATTCAGTTAAAAGCACACCTATGATCTACTTCAGATGGGATAGACAGTATATGACTAGGTTGATGCCTTCATAGTTCTTTCTTTTCTAGTGAGGCCCTGTGGGGGATAGGCCAGATATTCTGTGACTCATCTTTGCTGTGTACTTTCATGCCAGTGTGCTCTCTTCTCTGAAAGACAACTGGAACTGAAGAAAAATGGAAAACTCATCTTGAGGTAAAATTGAAAGGAACCAAGGAGCTTAAAGAAGGTAGTGATTGTCAGCGAAGCGGAAGTAGGGGGTTTGCTAGAACTATGCCTGGTAAATCTGTCTACCCTCCATCACAGTGCCTTGTATAGAGCAGGGGTGCAGCACACATTACAGAAAGTATAAAAATGATGAGTGAGCAGGGGATAAGAGGGGGGAAAGTAAAAGTTTAAAGAGGACGTAAACACCATTATTAGAAAATAAATGTAAATGCAGTTCTAGTTACCATTTTCATGGTACCGTAATCTGAGTTCCAGGAGTAAATAATATATCCCTCTCATGTGAATAATGTAAACAGCAGGAGGGAGGAGGAGAGGAAGAATGGATTGGAAAACAACTAAAACGTAGTGATGGGAAAGGGAAAGTAGGTTGAGCACAGACAAGTTTTAAGGCAGTAAAACTACTCTGTATGATACTATAGTGGTTGACACATGCCATTCTAGATTTCTCTAAACCTACAGAATGTACACCACTACCAATGAACCCTACGGACTTTGGGTGATGATGATGTATCAATATAGGTTCACCAGTTGTAACAAAATTCACCTCTCTCAGGGGATGTTCATAACAGAAAGGCATGTGTGGGGCAGGACATATATGGAAATCTCTGTACCTTCCTCTCCATTTTGCTGCAAACTTAAAATTTTTCTATAAAGTAACATTTTTACTTAAAAAACAGTGATAGTGATCCAAAGAAAATTTGGTAAGAGAGGTTATGTCGGGTAAGAAAAACATTTAAAAAAAATACAATTAGAGCCTTATATATGGTGTGTATAAAGAAAGAATAAAATTAAAAACAGAAATTCTCAGCAACACCCATAACCCAAGAACAATTGGAACAGGCTCTGAAAGCATATGGACAAGGTATTTCTTGTTACTGTGTGGGCTGTGTGCTGTGGGATGTGGGACATTCTATTGTGAGGCTTTGAGCGATCTTGTTGGGTGCTATGTAAGTGGATATCAGAGGAGTGTTGAAACTTCGTATATTACTATGGATTCAGAGAAGGTAGGCACACAAGATCAGGCAGGGTACAACAGTTCATCTCCCAAAAATACAAAAAAAGGTGAAATTTCTAGTAGAAATCCACAGTCAATTGTAATTAACGTTGATACTCAGGAACCTTGCACACTGAGGAACTGGTGAAATTAACTACAGAGTGTGGCCTACAAAGATCATGTGGAGAGATCAATTAGGCGCCCTGCAAAACTTGGCAGTCTCCCACCTTAGGGGAAGGAGAATGGTTTAGGTATTCCTCTACTCTGATTTGCTAGAGTGAAAACAAAAATGAAGATGGTAGTCCTAGGAAAGAATGTGGAAAAGTCATATTTTGAAAAGGTGAAAGGAAACCAAAAAAAGTATTAAGACAGTGGGTATAAAAATGTGACATGGGGGTAGGAGGAGAGGGATTTAAAAAAAATGCATTTCTGAAGTTATCAATCAGTTTTACCTCTGTCATTGAAAAGTATGTCGTCCATCTAGGTACTTCTCAAGATGCAAGCGACAAACCATATTCCATTTATTAAAGAGAATATACTGATGTTGGCCAAAGAAGAAGCCCTTAAACAGGAGAAACAGGAGTCATAAAGTCCTATTAAAAGGATATATTCATGTTTGTTTAGAAGTTTGCTCTCGTTTGTGACACAGAATGGCAAACCTTCCAAAACCTCCTGTGATCCAAAATGTATTCCCTACACCTATCTGTTCATAGGAGCCAAATAACATCTGAAGAAATTTTAATCCACATTTCTAATTCATTTAAATTAATTTAAAATCCTAGATAATAAGTGTTAAAGCTTTGGGAATAATATAAGCAGACAGAAAACCAAAACAGAAAACTTGAAGCTACTGTTAAAGTGAAAAGAAAAAAGTTCAGATAAACTCTCAAAGTAGACAGCATTCAGTACAATAGCAATTAGACAGGGAACTGGTCTAAGGGTGAGAATTCAGTGCAGTTTAACATTGTGATTTGGCCAGCGATTTACTATTGGCCTTGGATATAATCTGAGTGCCATGGCTATGGGATGTAAAGGTGAGGTGGAACCATATTTTTAGCATCCTAGCTTGCTTAATCCTTCATAAACCAACAAAGCACATGTTCTTCAGTGTCTTGTTCACTTGATTTGCTAGCAGTGGACAGAGATGGGCATAGTCAGTGACACCTTGGTGTCGCTGTAGAGTAGGGAAAAGTGGAGATTGTTTCTTTATCAGATTCCCCATGATACCCAACTACAACATTAAACCCATGCCTTTCACCACCTATGCCTTTATCCTCTAGATAAACTGAGCAAAATGAGCCCCTGTCTGAAGATCAAAGTTCTTAACCCCTTTATATAATCTGCAGAATTCCAGTTCTATAAATATGTGTTCAGTTTTTCTGAGATGAAGATATCATTGATTATTCACATTAGCCTGAAAAGGTTAAGAAAGACCTTTTATTATTTCAACCACATAGTACCTTCAATGTGTGAAAGTCTAGATTCTGTGATTATAAAAGTGAGTAAGACACAGCAATTGCCCTTCAGCTGTTCTCAGTCCACTGGGGAAAATAAACACAAGCCAATTTCAAAAATGCATTCCACATTACAGTATAAAGAGACACATAAAGCCTAAGCCTCCAGGGAATTATAGAGGGAAAAGTGACAAGATTAAAGTTTCTTCCTAGGATTGTCAGAAATGGCAATTAGGGACCAAAGTTGAGACACCAAGGCAGGACAGTTAAGTAAGCGTTTGTGTGAATCTGTAGGTATCGGTCCGACAGCAACTGGGTTTTGTATGGCTTTATTTTGAGCAATTATTTTTTAAGAGCCTGGAATGCTGAGTTTATTTGTCATCTCGCCCATATATCTGGAAAGATGCTAGAGACCTCTGACATAGCTAATTAAAACAAACGGCTCTTGTTCTGGTGTGATGAATGATGAGGCAAGTAACGTCTCACTCTTCTTTACTGGATTGTGCCACAGCCTAATGGGAAAAAAAATGTCAAAAAATCTCACCAGATACCTTCCCTAATTGTTACAAGGACTCTAGATGTGCAGGGATGACAAATGCCAAAACAACGCAGTTAAAAAAAAAAAAATAGATCCAGTGTGTTTCGGTTTGGAAATCAAAATGACGAGAATTTTTTTTTAAAGTAATCACCTAACATGCATACTTTTAGGAAGGGTAAGAGTTAAAAGCAGGAAGTAATCCATCTGTCTTTCACTTTTTATCTCCCCTGAACTAGAGAAAATTTGTTGAACTGCTGATTATAACGTATGCTTGAATAAAGCCCTTTAGGAGACCCTGATGAGGAAGTTCGAAGAGAGTTAATTAGGCCTTCTAACCTAAGGAAATGCTGATGTCTTAAAAAATAGTCAGCACCCAGGTGTTATACTGTAGAGAGTTGTAGACTAATTTTCAGCCTAGTGTAAGGCAAGAAAATGCTGATGAGATTACATGTGCGCACACAGAGAGAGAGAGAGAGAGAGAGAGAAAGAAAGAGAAAGAGAAGACATGGCAGGAATCAGGAAGACCTACATGCTCTGATTTTTGCAAAAGTTGCCTTTGTGCCTTGTGGTTGTTGATTCAGGAGCATCCCAGTGGATCCAATGAATCACCTGTGCAAATACAAAACAAAGATGGAGAATATGCTCTGCAGGAAACAAGGAAAAGAGTTTTAGAGGTGACCATCCCAGGCCAGCTTCATGTTTTCAGTTGATCAGCAGGGATAAATAAATCGTATGCCACTTCTTTGTTTCTGACATCCAAAGAGGCTGAGGGTTTATTAAATAGAATGCATAATAAAAGCAGAGTCAGCAGGAATTGAGCTGATGCACATGTTTAATGGCAGGTTTTGAAAAGAGCAGTGATTTATATTTTGCTGGAGAGCCCTGGATGCTGAGTAAGCTGGTGAGGTTCCCCTGGAGAGTAAGATGGGCTGGGGGCAGAAAGGGAAAAATAGTAAAGGGGGAACATTTCTCTGGGCGTATGTATCAATGTGTATACTTGCCTGCCATAGAGCAGACGGCAGCTTCAGGAAATCACATAGGTTAACTTCCAATTTGAAAAAAAAAAAAATTTAATTTAAAAATTATTTGTAAGGAACTTTAGAGAAGTATATAAGAAAAATAAGGAATAGAGTCAAAGTCAGGTAGTTTTCAAGCCCAGGAGTCATGGAGTGAGTGGTGGAAAGATCATAGACTTTGGAGTTACATACACCTGGGTAAGCTTCCTAGGCCTGTCCCATAGCAACTGGGATTACTAACACTGGCCAAGGTATTTTGTATCAACAGCTAACACATTTTGGGCATTTTTTGGTGTGTTAGGTATTGGGGTTTTATGCAATATTTAGCTAATTCTCTCTGTAGCTTTATTTTATCAATGAAGTTTGAGATTAGGTATCTTATTCAAGGTTATACAGCCAATAAAGAATGGAATCAGGACTCAGGCCTGTATGACTATTTATTTATATTCCAAATATGTTCTCTGTGAAATAGAGATGCTATTACTAGTCTCCAAGTGCTTGTGGGTGAACATAGTGACAGATAATAACTGGTCATTTTCTCTCTCCCTAGTTGTACCCATTTTGCTCAGTGCAACAATCAGAGTATGCCTCTGTGACATGAATGTCATTGGGACTCTGATGGTCAGGCTCTTGCAATTTGCCTGTTTTTCCCCCAGGAGAGAAGGATGTTAATCAGAAGGGAATTGCTACCCTACCCAGATGCTGGTCAGCATCCTCAATCCCTCTGGAGCACTTTCTTTTTGCCAGTGCTCCTTCCACAGATAATCTCATTCACCCCTTTGGTGTCAAAGACCATCTCGACTTGGTAACTCTCAAATCTGCATTTCCAGTTCTGACCTTTATTCAGAACTCCAGACTTGGCATTTCCATTTGGACAGCTAATAGGTATTTTAAACTTGGCATATCCAAAACCGAATCTTTTGATTCTTCAACCTACTCCTCCTCCAGTTATTATGCCAGTCAATGGCAGGATCATCCAAAGCTAAAGCCCCCATTCTATGAATTGTTCTTGATTCCTCTTTCTCTTGCTACCCCCTCCCAGTTAGCCCATTAGAAAATATTGTAAACTCTACCTCTAGAATACATACTGATTCTATACACGCCTATTACCATGACCCTAATGTAAAACTGCTGTCACCTCACACCTGTACTCCTATAATCATTCTGACTAGACTCCTGGCTTCCATTCCACAGTCCATCTTCATTCAGCCATCAGCATAAGTTTTATGAAATACAAATAAAATTATGATGTCCCCTCATTTAAAACCCTCCAATGGCTTCCCATTGTACTTGGAAAAAATCCAAACTCCTTACATTGGTTTACAGAGTCCTACAATATGGCACCAGCTCCTCTATGCCCTCGGGTCCTGCTGCAACCCCTTACTTACTGGACACCAGGTATATTGGTCTTTATGTCCCTCAACCAAGCACGTAACTCTCTTGGGGGTTTGCACTTGTTTCTGTTCCCTCTGCCTAGAGTTCTCCTATCATTTCTTCCCATTGCAGAATGTTTCTGATACTCAAGTGTCAGGCCAAATGTCACCTCCTCAAAGGAAGGTATACCTTCCTGACACCTCAGCGACTCAGCATCAGTGTTGTATTGGCACTCTTCAATATTCAAGGTTTTTTAAAAATATATTTTTGGTTGTTTTCTGATTTATTTATTCACACTCCTATTCACTTACTCGTTTCTACCACACACCCTCTAGAATAGCTTTGTCAATCTGGTATCCACTGCCAACATATGGTTATTTAAGTTAAATTAGCTAAAATTAAATAGAATTAAAAATTCAGTTCTTCTGTCATCTAGTCACATGTCATGTGCTCAACACACACATATAGCTAGCAGCTACTGTATTGTACAGTACAGATATTATAGATCATTTCCATCACCACAGAAAGTTTCGTTAGACAGTGTTGCTCTATATTATAAGCTTCATGAAAACAGGAAGAGGGCTCATTCACTGCTGAATCCCCAGACACTGCCCAACACATAGCTGACTCTCAGAAATATTTGCTGAATGAATGATGAATAAATGGTGTGGATAAAGAGGAGGATATTTTTTCAGGAGGAGACACCACACAGTAAGCTGTTGACTTACAATGGTTCTTCTGTCCCAGGTGAAATCTTCCTAGGATCATTCTGAAAATTAATCTATCCAGAGGGACCAGGAGAATTCAGGACAAATATTTGGAGTGTAGAAGCCCTGCTTCACAAAGAAGCTATCAGCAAAGCAAATTAGGTAGTCCCACTTCCTACACAGTTGAGAGCCGTACACTGACTAGAACACCAGCTTGTAGGCCAACTCAAATTTTACTTCATTTATTAATTGTAGATAAGAGTCAAGCCCATATGCACAAAATGATCACAATGTGCTGGGCATCATTGTAGCATAAGTGGTACAAGAAGCTCCCATACTCACTTTTAAAGAAAGTGACTTATAAATGCACAACTGTGACACTCTGTACTGGGGTGGAGCAATGAGTAATTGTCCTGAGTCTGAAAAGAATAAAGAGTCAATAAAGTCAGACAGAGTGTCACAGGGAGGTTACCTGGAGCTGGACCTCAAAGGATAAGTAGGATTTACCAGCAGTAAAGTGGGGAAAGACATTTTTATCAGGGGGCACAGCAAGCCCAGAACATAAGAAAGCTGAGATGGCTCAGTGCATCTGGGAACTTGAAACAGTTTGAAGCAGATGGAATGTAGAGTACAAGGATGAACACACCAGTGATGAGGCAGCAGAGGGAGACTTGGAGATCTCAGAAGTCCTTCTATGAGGCACAAAGGATTTGGATGCTAATGGGTATGGACTTGGAGCAACTGAACAAATTTAAGTTAAGGGAGTAGCTTAAGGTGAACTTTGTTTTAGAGAGATCTTTTTATGCAGGACTTCTTAATCTGTGCTATGGACTTCCTTAACAGTCTGGGAAAGCCTATGGATCCCTTATCAGTATTCAAAAAAAACAGACACATACGATTTCTAAGGAGACCAATTGCATGGAAATCCAGCTATCAGGTTCCTAAAAAAATTACGATACAGCAAATATGTGCTTCATTAGTATACTAAAGAACAAGATCTAGCAGCAACTCTAATAACTATCATAATTTTGGATGGTGGTGACTATAAATGATATGTGGGAATATTTGCTGCCACTATAATGAGATAAAAAAAATCTGTGATTTTGTTTGGTGACAAAGTCACAACTACTGTTAATATTCTACTGAGGATAGTTGTCTCCATTCATAATATATGTAAACAATAAATTTCAATAATTAGTGAAAATAAAGACAATTTTTACGCAAGTTCATGGACCATTGAATTCTATCCATGAATCTAGGTTAAGAGCCCCTTCTCTAGGCAATATGAAGAGTGAAGTTGGGAGTGAGAAAGAGTGGAGGTGGATGTTTTGAGGCTGAAGGAAGGGCACTTCACTGTGGTTCAGGTGAGAGATGAGAAAGCTTACAACTGAGCAGTTCCTTTAAACTCAATATAGCACATGTTAATTTCCAAAATGGATCATTGCAACAATAGTTATTTATATTAGAAAGGATTCAGTACATGTGTCTGTAAGTAGGTACCCTCTTTATTTAAGATACTATTTAATTTACAGAACTTTGAGTACTCAAGCTTCCCAAAGCCTATGTCAGGAGTAAGACAGTTGTGCTGGTTGTATTTTCAAAGCCCATTTGGCACATGGCAAGAAGAAAACATAGTAGTTCTTAAATTTGTTCTGCCAGGTGGGTAGGGAACACCCCTTTTGTGCATTTTATGCCTTTATTTTGTCTATTTTTAACCACACGAATATGCAGTCTTCTGTGCGCACTCACACACACATGCAGTTTAAAATTGTGACATCAGTAATAATAAAAAATAGCCCTGGACTAAGAGAAGTGAATTTTACCTTCCTTCATTTCAGTGCAAATATTTTAAGCACAGGGTGTTTTGGATCCAAGCACATATGATAAAGGAACAGGGATCCAGGGAATCACCTTTCAAGACCTTTTTATCTCATAACTTGAACTGAAGGCTTCTATCTTGTTATAAACTCAACTGTACTGTTGGTTTTATCGTGCCTTATTGAATTGTCTAGGCTCTAGGCAGAAGTTTTAAAGCAGGCAATCTCATTCATTTTTATTGCCAATAACAGTGGTGAAGGAGAGGGAATGTTTGGACTCCGTTACTGGTTTTAGATGTATTGTTGTTTCATGCCTGTTCATTTTACTGCTCCAAGTAGAGACAACATTCTTTGACACAAGGGCCCTGCATCTGCCACCGAATACTGCATTTTGCATGCAGCAGATTTTGAGACTGAGATAAATAATGCATCTTGTCTCAGAATAGAATAGGTATTAAATATACAGCTTGAAAGCTGGAATTTCTAGGTTCTGAACTTCACTTATTAGCTATGTGATTTGGGGCAAGTTATTTAAATACTCTCTAGTTTCTTCATTGTACAAAAGGCATAAGGTTAGAATTTATAGTACCTTTCTCAGAGAAGTGTTAGGACAGTTACACAAATTAACACACATAAAGTGCCCTCAGTAGGGTCTGGCTAAGGAAGTGTTTAATAAATGTTAGGTGTTATTATCACTGTTTACGTGGGAGAATGATCACATGCTTTCTATGGAAATAGAGAGTCCCATGATAGTTGCTTCAGGTTATAAAAGAGATCATCATACTTCTATAATATCTAACTTCATTGAGCCTAGAGAGTAGGTTTATTTTTATTTGAAATATATTGGAAGATACAATTAGGATGAATGTCCAAATTCCTAGTCTAAACACTCCAAACCCATTGGAATTTACCTTGAACAACCTGTAAAGCTTACTGTTCCTTTTTCAAAGAAAATTTTGATCTTGGTCCAGGTCAGAAGGGCAGAAAATGCCAACACCCTAACCTCCATCCTACCCCCACCCCGAACCCTACAGAAGGACTAAGAAAATGAAAAGTCAGCAACAGTAATAAGGGAGAAAGCTCTTCACCGTTGTAAACCTTTGGGGATTGCTATTTCACCAAGTTAAAAGTTCAGTTGCTGTTACTTCTAGATTGTTTAGCTAAGCCTGTGGGCAAGATGGGAAGGTTGTTTCACTGTAGGGGGTTTATTACAAATGAAAGGAGATGGAGTGAAAGAGGCATGCATTTATGTAGTCCTTGGTGATATGTCAAAATAGTGGATATGCTGTTTTTCTTTCCATTTGTCCCTTGGAAAATAAAAACTGTCATTTCTTATTTATGTTACAGATATAAGCTTTAGGTGTATTGTGAAAAAGATGAGGATTTTTTTTTCAAATATCATCTTTTTAAAGTATAAACATATGATTCCATGATATGTGTATAGTGTACGTGTCTTCTCACCACATAACAAGTTATCACAGACTTAGAAACTTAAGACAATGCCCATTTATTATCTCACAGTTGAGTAGGTTGGAAGTCTCGTACAGCATGATTGGGTTCTGCTCAGGTTTCACAGAGTTGAAGTCAAGTCAGCCAGCATACTCATCTGCAGGCTCAACTTGGGAAAGATCTCTCTCTAAACCTTTTCACATTAGTGCACAATTCATTTCCATGTAGTGTGGGAAGGAGGTCCTTTTGTCTGGCTAGCTTTCAGTGAGGGGCTGATCTCAGCAACTAGAGGCCACCCTCAGGTCCTTCCCATGTAGTGCCCAGGGGCAGTTTACAACACAGATGCTGCCTTTCTTTAAGGCCTACCTGCCCAAGAGAATCTCTCTGACATCCTCTTGTACAACAAGCAAGAGAAAACTCTACAGGGCTCATGTGATTAGATCAGGCCCACCAGAATAATCATATTTTAAGATCAACTGATTTGAGGAATTTAATTACATGAGCAAAATTCCTTCACAACAGTACCTAGATTCCCGTCATTGAATAATCACTGGCTGGGAATCTTGGAGGCCCATCTTAAAATTCTGCCTACCAAAATACACATACGAAAGTGTGCAGTGGACACTCACCTAGCATAGTCAGGGATAGCACAATGATAGGGAACTAACTGTCTTAGGTTTCTATTCTATACTAATCACTGTCAGAAATTTCACATTGATTTGTGTGTTTATGCTTCCATTTTATAGGTGAGACAAAGAAGGCTTCTTAGGTTACACAGCTAGAAAACAGCCAGGCAAGATTTCAAACTTAAGCGTATCTAGATTCAAAGCCTGCATGCTTAGCTCTATATCTGTAGTTCTCAAACATTAGTATGTATTTGAATCAGTGGTGAGCTTGTTAAGTGTGTTCATTTCTAGGCTTTGATTCACTAGACCATGGCCTGGGAATCTCTATTTAAGAAATCTTGCTCAATAGCAGTGTTTCCAAGAGATTCCAAAGAATCTCAGTGACTTGCATAAGCTTGCTTACTTTAACAGCAGATATTTTAACACCAAAAAATTTAGAGGAACGTAATTACAGAATAGAAGATCATCTTTTATCTCTTTCTGTTTCTCCCTTTTCTATGCAATAATAATATATTGTGAGGAGTCCTCTAATCCAAGGTCTGGCATTTGGGAACCACTGTTCTGTACTATAGTTGGAATGTTTTTAATTATTTACATGACATGCATGATTTCTTAATTATCCATAAAATAAGATTTTTAAATAATTTTAAATATATGAATACTTTAATGTTACAAGTTTTGAAACCTCCAAAGGCATTCCAGGATCCAACAGATAATTAATCTTTGTTCTACTGGTGTGCAACAGTACTACTTAATGGAAACTTCTAGTCAATCGATTACTAGATTAGCAATATCTTACAGTATGTATATGACTATGTTCTCAGAATGATAAAAATGACAAAAAGAACCTCTTTGAACTTGCTTTCACAGGTTCTGTTAGGTTGTTGCAAAAGTAATTGCGGTTTTTGCCATTAAAAGTAATAACGCACTGATTCATGGAATATTGGGGAATAAAATAGATTTTAGAGACCTTAAGAAAAAGATATAAGACATGGAAGAATGAAGCAGAATTGTCTAAATGCTCCATATGTTTCAATTACTATCTACATCAAATAGACCATATAAAAGTTGCATCTTACTCAGAGTCTGTGTTCAAAATTCAGCAGGAAATACAAAAATTACATAAAATCAAAAATTTTTTTGAAAATTGAATAAAGGGATAGAATAGACATTATTCTCTTCAATTAAGCACTGGATCAAGCATTTAGTTTAAGTTTTAAGCCATTCTGAATTTTTAAAATGCAAATCAGTTTTTGTTTATATGACTGTTTTTGTTGTCATTGTTACGTTGATTTTGCTGATTCCACATGATTTCAATTCAGTTTAATGGGCATATGATAGAGTTCCACTGTGGAACTTTCTGGAAGAGATAAATAACACATGCATTCCTATACTGCTCAATACATTTACTTTAAATGTAAATGTAAATTAATTAAAATCAAGTAAAATAAAAAACTCAGTGTCTCAGTCACACTAGATACATGTCAAGTACTCAAAAGCCACCCATGACGGAAGGCTACCATATTGGACAGACACAGCACAGATGTGGAAAATTTCCATCACCTGGAAAGTTCTGTCAGAAGACACTGATCCACTTTTGGTTAAACAATACTCCTTGAGGGATGACTATGATAATGAGAAACTGATATACCCTGTCCTCTTCTGAGGTGTTAATCTTTTCTCATACCAGAGATCTAAAGAGGCTCCACTAGATTATACATCTGTTTTTGCACATTCACATTTTACTCACATATATTTTTGGGGGAAATCACAAATGCTAAAGAGGTACATTAATATGGTGGAGGAAAAATAGTTCTGTTTCCAAAACTGGCTAATTCACTTACTAATTTAACTACCAAAAGCCAGTCTCCATAGGTCTCTGGGTCTTTGTTTGCTTGTCTATGAAATGGAGATAATAATATCCACCTCACATGGGAACTGTCTGCTTGACTTAGATAATTCAACTGTAAATATCTCAAAGCATCAAACGATTCTGAATCATTACAAATTGCCTCTTGAAATGGTTACATGTAACCAAGTTTGCATATTTATTAAAGTATAAGTAATAAAGATGTATGAAGTTAAAGTATATATCTATTATTGTTATTAATTTTAGAGATAAGGTGTTCCTCTGTTGCCCAGGTGAAGTGCAGTGGCACTACCATAGCTTAGTGCAGCCTTGAACCTCTGGGCTCAAGTGATGTTCCTGCCTCAGCCTCCCCAGTAGGTAGGGCAGCAGTCTTGCACCACCATGCCTGGCTAATTTTATTTATTTTAATTTATTATTATTATTATTTTTTTTTTGGTAAAGTTGGGGGTCTTGCCCAGGCTGACTCCAAACTCCTAGCCTCAAGGAATCCTCCGGCCTTGGCCTCCCAAAATGCTGGTATTACAGGCATGAGCCACAGTGCCTGGCCACATACATGTATATCCTTAAAACCCGACAGCAACCACAGAATTGTCTAGAAGTTAGACCCACAGAGTATATTTTCCTGGAAGCAATATTTTATCCTAACATTGTTTAGAACTGCCAGAGTGTGATAATAATAAAAAGCAGATTGAATTTGTGTTCACTTTATTTTTGTTTTAAATGTTCTTCCTCCATCCTGTCCTTGGTATACCAGGGTATTGAGTGTACCTGACCCAGTGCTTCCTTCTCGCTCCAAACTCATGGCTTTGTTAGTCTTTTTAAAAAAAGGTTTATTATATTCTGCCTGTAATATGTTTCCCTTCCCTTGTTAGATTATAGATTGCTTGAGTGCAGAGATTATATCTGGTTCATTTTTATACCTCCCAAAAGGGCCCAGCACAGTGCTGGCACAAAGTCAAGTCTCAGAAATCACTAGTCTGTTGAATTGAGATTAGCAACAAGTACTTTAGATGAATTTAGAAGACAACTTTTATTTAAAAAAGAAACACAGCATTTAATTATAATGCTTTTGGCCACAAATAATAAATACGTTACTAAAAATTGTCTTGGTTGATACAGACATTTCATTGCCTGCATAACAAGAACCTTGGAAATACACATCCCCATGGCTGGTTTGGAGCCTCAGTACTGCCAGAGCACTGGGTTGCCTTCTCTAGAATGTTCTTGGCCTCTTCCTCATGGTCCCCAAATAGCTGCAGCAGATCTGTATGGCATGTCTTCACATCAAACATACAAAACAAGAAGGGAGGGAGGGAAACGTCTTATCTTCATCCATCTCTCTTTAAGAAGAAAATTGGTTGCCAGATACCCACCAGCAGAGATCTTCTTATTTAAATTAGTCGGCACTGGGTCTCAGGCTTATGCCTGGCATTATTAGCTTAAGAAATGTGTAGTATTGGCCCCAATTGCCTCTGCTGCAGTGTAACTATCCCTAACCCCCATAGGTAATAATAGCTTATTCAGGCTTTCTTTGTGATCTGATGTTCTTTTACTTTCTCCGTTTCTCTGTTCTGTTTCTTTGGTACTCCATATCATCCGCTGGGTATTGTTCACATCTGCATGTTCAAATGTATTTCATTTGAGATAAAGAACCCAACAGCAGAAAGCTAGGACCTAGGACAAAGATTCAGGAAACTGAATGACCTCATATTCTGTAAGGTAAATAAAATACAGATGACGTATTAGTTTTCTACTGCTGCTAGACAAATTACCACAAGTGTAGTGGCTTAAAACAACATTAATTTGTTCTCTTATAATTTTGAAAGTCAAAAACCCAAAGAGAGTCTTGGCTGGCTAAAATCAGCAGGTATCAGCAAGGCTTGTTCCTTCTGGAGGCTCCAGGCGAGAATCTGTTCCTTGCTTCTTTCAGCTTTGGAGTGGGACAGCATTCCTTGTCTCCTGACCACATCACTCCACTTTCTGCTTCTGTTGTTACATCACTTTCTCCCCTCTTATGCATAATCCTTGAGAATATCTGTCTTCTAGTCACTGGCCCATTTCACCTGCTAATCCCAGTAGCTTTTATTTTAATGAATCCAGTTAGAACTATATAAAATAGTGTCTTCTGTGGTATGGGAAGATGCTTCCTTTGAACTTTGTGATTAAGAGGATATGCTTGGAAGATGCCAGGGACCACAGTGTTTTCTCAGCAGAATCTCCTGCCTCTCCCTCTGCGTTTACACAAATTTAACCAAATAATTCCATTATTATAACACTGCCAGTCTTCAAATTATAGAACTTTTGTTAATTTAAATTTTAGGCTATAGAATTTTAGAATGGGTAATGCTTTTAACACTCTCAGAAAACAAGTGGGGGTAGTGGCTGTTACGTAGCAGGCAATGACTGTATCTGCCTCAGATAAGTCTTCATTCTTCTCATGTTTATTGTGAGTAAACTAAAGTTAAAATTTATGTAGCTTGTTGAAAGTCACACAGAAAATATGTGAAGGACCTGTGAAATAAACACAGCATGATTCCAGAGCTCACATTCTTGTTAGCATGCTCTAGTGCCTCCTCCGTTTCTGGCTTACATAGCTGGACTGAGGGAAGTGAGAGACTGAATATACAAAGGAACCACAGCCAGACCATCGATAAAAATGAACTCTGACCCACCATCTGCAGTAACCACCCCCACGAAGCCAACCTGCTCTGTATAGTAACCAGTCCAGGAAGTCAACCTGCTCTGTATAGTAACCAGTCCGGGAAGTCAAACTACTGTCTCTGGCAACCAGTCCAGGAAGCCAAACAATATCTTTGTAACAATAGACTCCAAACAGCCAGGACTTGATTAATAACTGGCAGCATCTCTATTTTTCCCCCATTTCCAAGATAGGATCAACTTTGAAAAGTCAAATATATGCCCCTAACCAACAGCACAGAGTGTCCACTTCTAGCTATCCTGTCTACAGCTTCCCCATTCCAACAGCTTATAATCAGGCTACCTCTAAAACTTTTCTGTTTTTTAATGTAAAGCTTTCTCATTCCTCTGCCTACCCACAAGTCTTTGCCAGACACAAGTGATGGTGGCTGACTCCCTTGCTCTAGCATGCTATGAATCAGTGGCCTTTTCCTATTCTTAGTTGCTTGCTGTATGTTTATTTCCACAGAGGTGTCTAGTAAAGAGAGAGAAAATGCTGGCACAAGAGAAAAGTTGATCTTGAATAGAATGAGTTTGATGCCTTTGAAGTATCTAAGTCTGCATATCTAGTAGGCACTTGGATATATTGGTTTGAAGGGTCTAAGCTGTAAAGAGTGGATAAAGTTATCTGGGGAAAGTAAAAAGTGAGAATATATGAGATACTAGAACTGATCCTGGCGAAGCTCCTGTATTTAATAGCTAGGAAGAGCAGCATCAGCCTACAAAAGAGTGTGAAGTCTGATGAGGGTGACAGGAAAAAAACTAGAGCAGTGGGGTCATGAACATCAAGGAAAGAGAGAGGTTGTAGAAGTGATCCACAGTGTCTAATGTGGTGGAGAGTTCAGTGGATTTGGCAATATGGAGGTCTGTGGTTACCTAGACAAAGGCTACCATGATGGCACAGATTCTAGACTCACAGGGTTGAGTAGGACAAAGGGTCAGGAAAGAAAGACTTAAAATTTAGAGAACTTGGCCAGGTGCGGTGGCTCGCCGCTATAATCCCAGCACTTTGGGAGGCTGAGGCGGGTGGAATACGAGGCCAGGCGTTTGAGACCAGCCTGGCCAACGTAGCAAAACCCCATCTTTACTAAAAATACAAAAATTAGCCAAGCTTGGTGGCAGGCGCCTGTAATACCTGCTACTTGGGAAGCTGAGGCGCAAGAACCACTTGAAACTGGAAGGTGAAGGTTGCAGTGAGCCGAGATTACACCACTGCACTCCAGCCTGGGTGACAGAGGGAAACTCCATCTCAACAACAACAACAAAATAATGAGAGAATTTTCAACAAGTTTGTCTTTGAAGAGAGGAGGATGAATATGTGATGGAAGATAAACTAGGATGTGAAGATGAGAGAGACTTACTTAAAGGTGACTAAGGTCTGCACATATTTAAACCTTGACAGGAAGGATCCATTTGAAAGGGGTTGGTTGATTCACAGGAGAAGAAAGTGGGTAATCTACCTCAGGTTCTCGAGGAGACTGGAGGAGAGGGACCTAAATCTTAGATAATAGAAAGAACAGCTATTTTAATCTACCAGGAGAGAACATGATGAAGACTTGTCTAGGTCAGTGGATTTGTCATTTTCAAGAGGGTTCCTTTAAAAAGCTTTGGTTTTCTGATGTGACATTGGAGATGTTTCAAAAAGTCAGAATAGAAATTAGGAGAGATAGTGTACCAGGGAAGTGATGGAAAGATTACCAGGCAGAACCAAAAGCCCATTTGAGATTGACATATTGAATTTATTGTTATAAGATATCAGTAAATTGACCCAAGAACGTGAGGTTGTACATTATAACTGACTTGGAGAAATAAGTCAGCTGAGACTGAGAGGGAAAATAAAATATTTGTAATGAGGTGAAATTGGTTTTGAAGAGTAGATCAGGAGGCTATGACCCGGGAGTGAAGTTGGGTAAGATTTAGAAGATGACATAGGCCCAGTGTTTCAAGGTTTGAGAAATGTCAGGAAACTTTGTAAGGTTTGCTTGAATTACGCCAGTATATCAAGGCACTTTAGAATCCATTTGCTCAAGAACGTTTTATAAACCTCCTAAGAACAGTGTTAGTGTTTTATTGGATGGAGTCCAATTTGTTTGGGGATAATACAAAGATAATATTTCCTAAGAGTCTAAGAGTTTTTTCTATTGCTTTCTTGAAATTACTATTATGTGTGTCTTAGAAGGATGAGCTTCAAAATGAAATGGAGGAAAAGATGTTATCATCCTTGCATGATAATAGTTATTAGCATTAATTGAGTACTTACAACAAGCCAGACTCTGCCAAATGGTTGCCTATATTACCTCATTTCATCCTCCCAATACCCATATCATTTAGAAACCATTATTATCATCATATTACAGTCAAGAAAACCAAGATGCAGAGAGACTGATGACTTGCTGAAGGTGCTTAAAGTGATGGAGCCAGGACTAAAACCCAAGACCTCCTCAGGCAACGTTGTGATGTCAGCAAAAGCATTTGGACACTTCCCAATTCATTCTGCAAATGTCTCCTTTCACACTCAGACCTTGCCTGACACTTCTACCTTTTCAAGATGACACGTCTTCTATCTCCTTTCCAACTGAGGCAATAAAACAATCTTTGCTAATGAGCTAATCATGTGCTTCTACACATCATATTCATAATTTATTAGGAAATTTTCTGCAGACAGTGGCCTAAATCAAAGGGATTACACTAATGGTGCTTTTTCTCTATTTTCAAGCTCTTCTACACTATAAAACTGCAGAAGAAATAAAGAGAACAGTTTTCATATATTATGGCTCTAAAATCAAGACCTCTGAAGCTCTGGACCAAATCACATTGTCACCTTTCTCACGAGAAGTGAGCAGGTCTGTGGGGATGGGGGAATGAAGAATTGACACAGGCTATAAATTAATCAAAGCTCTTGGTAATTTAAAAATCAACCACTTTAATATGACTCAAGTTTCCCCGTCACCCAAGAAAACACATTCTTGTATGTTTGTGTGAGTGTGTATGCATACACACATGCATGTGTGCATGTGTATTGGAATTGCTTTCAATTCCTTAAAATAAATAAATACAATACATTTCCTAGGTCCTAAAACATAGGAGAGGATGGAAAGGTGGGGAGAAGAGTCAATAACAGTATGCCTGTCTATATGGCAAAACAATGTATAGCTTCGAAGTTGAGGCAAAAATAGCACAAAGCACCCACAGACTGGGTTCCCACATTTAAAGAATGTTTGAGTTGATCACCTCTGTCCCATTTTCAGAGAGAAGTTCAAGGTAAAGTAGTTAAAGACAGTATGTGTTGGCAGGGGCCAGGGTGCTGCTGAATGAATAAATTAGGGGTGGTAAGTAAAGGAGACGGAAACAGGAGGAGTAGAGAAGAATGAGTAAATCAGTCAGATTGGGTAGAGACTGGAGCATAATAAGAACAAGAAGCAGATGCCTCAGAACCCCCGGGAGCAGCCTCCAGAAGTGAGCAGAAGGAGTAGAGAAAAGGAACACCTACACACAGTCGACATTGATTAGCTCCCTATGTCAGGAACACAAAGGAAAACCACTTCAGAAACCATCTTAGAAAAGCAAAAGGAAAACAAGAACTCTCCCAGCCAGCCTCCTTCATCTTTCTCTCTCTCTTTCTTCTGACTGTGATCATGCTGCTGCTCCCTCTGCTCTTCCCATCCTATCTGCTGTCACTCAAATCTTTCTTTTTTTGCCCTGCAAAGATCTCTGGAAATCCCAATTCCTCCAGAAAGCCTTTTCTAGCTAAATGAAAAGAGGTGATGCTGACCTCTCCTCCTCGTAGCAGATGGTTGGTACCTCAACGCCTGACTCAGACAGGTTATCCTCAATGTAAATATTTCATAACCAGGGCTCCCACCACAGCATTAGCTCTTGGCTTAGTGTACTCTGTGTGTGTGTGTGTGCACGTGCACGTGAGCACATGTGTGTGCATGCACAGCCACACATGCTGTGGACTGATTGGGTCCTGCCAAAATCCATGTATTGAAGCCCTAGACCCTAATGTGACCAGCTGGAGATAGGGTCTTTAAGAGATCATTAAGGCTAATGAGGTCATAAGTATAAGCATGGGGCCATAATCCCATAGGACTGTGTCCCTACCCCTTCCTTTCCTCCTCCCCACCAAGTGAGGACACAGTGCGAAGGTAGCCATCTGCAAGCCAAAGGAGAAAAGCCCCCATGAGAAACAAAACCCTACCAGAACTTTGATCTTAGACTTTTCAGCCTCCAGAACTGTGAGAAAATAAATTTCTGTTGTTTAAGCCACCCAGTCTTTGATATTTTACTATAGCAGCCTTGAGCAGACTGTGACAGTTTGTGTAGGTAGGGGGTGGCTGCATTTGTGTAGAGTGTTGGTTGAATTTAGGTCACTTATATTAGAATAAAACTCCCACAAGGCAAGGATTGTCAATGTAAGTTACTTACACCAAGGAGCACAGTATTTATGTATGGCAAGTACCTAATAAATACCAGTAAATTCTGCTATTTCTTTAAATTTGGGGGTGACAAATGACTTCTGCCTGTTTTCCTTTTTATGTATACAGTTGGCTCCCCGCTTCGTGTTCCCCTCTGCCTCCTCTAATGCAGCAGAATGACAAATGAAAATTAGAAATCTAACAATGCATTATATTAATCTTTGTATTCAACATGAGTGAATCATCCACTTTTCCTATATCTGTGTCACATATAGGCAAACAATAAATATCTGATAAATGAATGAATGAAATCTCCATGCCCCACGTCTGGCAAGGTCTGTAGGTTAATGGGCAATGGAATGGCAAATGGAGAGGTATAACAGGATAAGGAAAATCAATCAAAGTATAGGCTGGAAAAGAGGAATCATTTTAGCCCAACAGGGACTTTGTATATACATTGACCTGTCACTAGGATCATGAAGCAGTACACAAATGAACCCTGAAAGTAATTGTAGTTGTTGAAAATTAGTTCCTGCCCTAGAAAAGTATTCCTTTGAGAAGACTCATCTCAAGATGTCTTCCAGGGCAGTAACACTCAATCTTCTGATTTCCTTTCTTCCCCGGGAAACAAATAAAATCTCTTTTTAGCATGCTTCTCTTTAACATTTGTGGGAAAAGTATCAGTGCGATAGTTTGAAGCAATTTTGCTCATTTTCCTGTAATACAGATGACGTCTAAGCTCAGTGCTTTTTGTTGAAGACACTGGCAGGGCATCAGTGAGTGTGTAGCCATGAGACCCACTTCCCCACATAAAACAGCCATCTGCCAACAAAACAAATGCATTTCCATTTCGTACATTTGTGTTTTACGAAACAATTTAAATTAGGCCAATGGCACATTAACACCAAGCGAAACGTCTTACCCCATGATGGGAAAGACAGTGCGTTTCCTCATGGAGGCAGTGTTTCAGAAATGTATGTGGCAAATGAAAGCACCGGAAAAAACTTCAATGGCTGATATCTCTGAAGCACTAAGAGCATCTCTGTTGTGGATGCACTAAATAATTAGGATTGTTGCTGGAAGAGAAAGAGCATAAGTTTTGAGAAGAGAATAAAACCCCAAAGGGATTTTTCTGAGTAATGTTAGCTGACTGGAAAAGAGTAAAATATACTACATTAAAGGAGAGTGGAGTAGTCATGGGCTGGTTTTTCTTACACTTAACTGGCTGAATTGCATGCGCTTTGCTTACTGGACATAAATATATAAGCAGCCAATGGCCGTAAGAAGCATCAAAACATTTTTCGTTTTGTATGTGCAGGTTAGTCATAGCTGCACTACAGCTAGCAGTGGCTAGATGTAATGATAAGAAATACATATTTGATCTGTGTTCCTGGTTCCTAACACAAAGCTTTTAAAACCCTTGGAATTTCCTGGATGACAGGAGCATTTCTCGTCCTAATGAGGCCACTGTTAGAGGGCCCCTAGGTAGCTTCAGGATAGGAGCTGGTTACCGGAAAGACGGAGGCATGATTAGAGAGCTGGGACGTTCAGCCCCACTCCTCAACCTCTGGGGAGGGGAGAGGGGCTGGAGATTAAGTTAATTACAAACACCCAGTGATTTAACCAATCATGCTTACATAATAGACCTTCTAAAAGCCCCTAAACAATGAGGTTCAGAGAGCTTCTGGGTTGGTAAATACAACAAAGTGCCGGGAGGGTGGCACACCTGGAAAGTGCATGGAAGCTTTATGCTGCTTCCCACATATCTTGCCCTATGCATCACTTTCATCTGGCTGTTCCTGAGTTGTATTCTTTCTAATAAACCAGCAATAACAAGTAAGGTGACTTCCTGAGTTCCATGAGCTGTTCTAGCAAAGTATTGAACCTAAGGAAGAAGCTGTGAGAGTTCCCAACTTTACAGCTGGTCACTCAGAGATAAAACTGACCCAGACTGGTTGTTGGTGTCTAAAATGGAGGCAGTCTTGTGGGACTGAGCCCTTAATGTGTGGGATCTGTGCTAACTTCAGATAGTGTGAGAATCAAAAGGAATTACAGGATGCCCAGTTGGTATCCAGAGAGTTGGAGAATTGGTTGATGTGGGACAAAAACCACTGATTTGGTGTCAGAAGTGGTGTGGGTAAAGGACATTTCAGACTGGGCTGGGTGTGGTGGCTCACGCCTGTAATCCCAACACTTTGGCAGGCCAAGGCAGGGGGATCATGAGGTCAGGAGATGGAGACCATCCTGGCTAACATGGTGAAAACCAGTCTCTACTAAAAATACCAAAAATTAGCCAGGCATGGTGGTGCACGCCTGTAGTCCCAGCTAGTTGGGAGGCTGAAGTAGGAAAATCACTTGAACCCAGGAGACAGAGGTTGCAGTGAGCCAAGATCATGCCATTGTACTCCAGCCTGGGCGACAGAGCGAGACTCCATCTCAGAAAATAAAAATAAAAACAGTTTAGACTGATGCACCCCTTTCCCCACCAACATATGGCAAAAACATAGTCTTTGTATCACATGTATTTCTTAAATATTTTTTACCCTTCATAAAGTTCTGCTGTGAGTTTCTCTCCTAAAAATAAAATCCCCAGAATGAGAGAGGAATCGCACTGTGGTGATTCACAAATGAGGAAATGGAGACTCAAAGGGGTCATTCAGAAACCTGCCCACTGTCCATCAGTGGCAGCACCTGGTGTCCTTTATTCTCAGGCAAGGACTCCATTAATAACTACCACTTATGAAGCAGTCACTAGATGCCAGTTTGCTGTTACATTATTTCATTTAACCTTCTCAATAATTCAGTGAGATAGGGACTATTCTTTTGTACATTTTAACAGATGAGGGGATTGAGGCATAGAGATATTAACCTTGCCCGAGACTGCACAGCTACTGAAATGAGCCAGGCATTTCCGGTAGGCGGTCTGGCTCTCAGATTCCATGCCTTTAACCACTGCATCATACTGCCATTTTAAAGACATAAACACTTAGAATATGTTCTTAAACTGTAGTGTCCATAAAAATTTCTGGGAACCATGTGATTCAGTAGATCTGGGTTGGGGCCCACACTTCGAGAACACCTCTACTGTCTAGACATTATAGTTGAGATGAGTGAGGATTCTTTTGCGTCTCTTTACTCCAGCATATGCTTTGGACATTCTGCCTGGTAGTCTGGTGTCAAGGGAACATTCACCTTCCATGTGCGGCTGCTGTTGAATGGAGTCAAAAAATCACTAGCTGTGTGACCTTCTGGTAGGAAAATTTGAGTTTCCCTGTTCTGTTTTCCTTCACAGTGAATAAATCCTTCATTTCCTGAGGTTTTGGCTCATGAGAGGATGCTCAGTCCACCTTACTCCTTCTTGACCCATGTGTCATGCTGAGTTGTTCAGCACCAGGAATGAGAGCATATTTGTGTTCTCCTTCCTCTTACTGTCCAGGGAATCTCACCATGGATGATCTTCACCATACTGGGAGGAGACTCATTCGCACTAAGTGATTGCACTGAAAATACGTGCTAGATGTAATTAAATGAGATTGCGCACGAGTTCCGTCTCATGCTGGGACTGGAGATAGGGGCTCGGGGAGGAGGGATAGAAGGAAGGGGAATTGAAATGTGTCGTAGCCACTGTGTTTGACGCTTTGGGTAAATTAATTGAATTCTCACATCGGCCATTCAAGGAACATATTATCCACCTTCTTACAGATGAGGGACCTGGGCTTTGAGGAGTTACATAATGTGCCCAAGTTTGCACAGCTAGTAGATGACAGACTTGACATTTTATTCCACCGTACCTGGTTCTAACAAGTATGTTCCTTCCATAATACCATGCTGCCTACTGAGAAGGAAGCTGTCCAAGATAGGATGGGGGCTAGCTGGAGTGAGCCCCTAGGTGACTCTCACACTGCAGAATGCAGATCTTTAACCTTTGAGCTGCAGCTGCCTTCTAGCAAGTGGTGAGCTAATAGAGGTTTCCCTGAGAGGTTCCCAAGGTTTAACAGCTTGCATGGATTTTATCCATTGCAACTAATTAGGAAACTTCTTCAGAAATTGTGGCTACAGAGTGTTAGGTAACTGTACATATAAACATCTATTTTTCTACTGATATGAATAAAATATAGTCTGACTTGAAGCCAGCCCTAGGCAGTATTGTATTTGTGTTTCAAGAGTCACATGGAGGTCTTCATAACATTAGAGATGGTCAAAATGATTTTCCACTAGGTATTTCCTTAAAATGACGGTGATACAAGTAACAAGCTCCTTTTCCTTTCAAGAATCCTAAATTAGCCTTCCATTTTTTTACTCTTAAAGATACAATTTGAAGATATAGGACTAACATGATACTATAAAATGACTCCGTTCAACAACTCCTTCACTAAAATTGTCTTTAGCTTCCCAAAGAAACCGATGTTCCAGGCCAGGTGCGGTGGCTCAGACCTGTAATCCCAGCACTTTGAAAGGCCAAGATGGGCAGATCACCTGAGGTCAGGAGTTCAAGACCAACCTTGCCAACATGGTGAAACCTCGTCTCCACTAAAAATACAAAAAATTAGCCAAGTATGGTGGTGGGTACCTGTAATCCCAGCTACTTGGGAGACTGAGGCAGGAGCATGGCTTAAACCCAGGAGGTGGAGGTTTCAGTGAGCTGAGATCACGCTACTGCACTCCAACCTGGGCATGACAGAGCAAGACTCTGCCTCAAAAAAAAAAAGAAAAAAATTTTTTAAAAAGTGATGTTCCATCACTCCTATGGAACTGTAATCAATATTGAATTGTTGTCTTTGTGTAAATAACTCAAATTTTGTGTAAATTACTTAAATTTTGTCCTTGCATAAATTATTTTATTTTATTTTATTTTTGAGGTGGAGTCTCGCTCTGTCACCCTACTGGAGTGCAGTCGTGCGATCTCGGCTCGCTGCAACCCCCGCCTCCTGGGTTCAAGCGATTCTCCTGCCTCAGCCTCCCGAGTAGCTGGGACTACAGGCGCGTACCACCATGCCTAGCTAATTTTTTGTATTTTTTGTATAGATGGGTTTTCACTGTGTTAGCCAGGATGGTCTCGATCTCCTGACCTCGTGATCCCCCTTCCTCAGCCTGCCAAAGTGTTAGGATTAAGGCGTGAACCACCGTGCCCAGCCACGTAAATTATTTAAACACATTTCCCCTCTGTTTAAAAACAAACAAAATACCTTTCTCATTTATATCTGGAAACTGTTGTATCAAGAAAAAAAAGCATTTATAATGCTTCAGTGAGTTTACTATGCTATATAAGGAGAAAGAATTCCTTCAAACTATAATGACTGAATTACTTTTCAGGATTAGCCTGTTGGTTTCTTTAGTTAGTAGGTAGTTAATAACATTTGTAAGTATAATTCCTTTTCATTTATTTAGTGCATACATATAGTACAATTAGTATGTGCAGGCATTTTGTAAATAGTAACTCATTTAATTTATTGGGAAGATTGTCCTTTTAGACATCCATTGCTTTATAATATTCTCTGTCTGTTGGTAAGAAATTGTATCATGCCTTTGAAACTGACAGTTTCTATGCTGTGTGATTTGTAGTACTTTATTTAAAATATTATTTGGTATAATCTTTGTTATAATTATTAGTCCCTTTCCAATGATGTCAGCCTGAATTTTTTCTTTCTTTCTGACAAAAGTTCTAGGTGAGTGACGTTTAATAGCCAGGTAGAGGAGGGAATGAAGATCATGATTTGTAGCATTTGCCAATTTCTGTGAAGTAAATAGCTGATTTGATGCTACCAACATGATGTCACCATGTAGAGTTGGGAAGAGATCCTAACCATCAACTCCCATGAGTCGTCTTTTCATTTTTTAACTTAAAGATGCTATAAATTTGGGTTTAGTGAGAATGACTTAGATACCTAGACAAACTCAGAAAAAATGTAAATGTCTCATAAAGTGTAGGATATTAATGGCCTAACTTTCCTATATTGGTATAGTTGATAAGATTTGAAATCTTATATACAAACCAATAGGAAGACTTCATAAGAATTAATATACTTACATGAGTCATTTTTACTAGAAATTAAATGCAGTCACAAGTAAATGAGACCTTCTTGTATTCAGGCTAGCTCAGCTAAAGTAAGCAAGATAAGCAGTGGCCTTGTCAGTATGATAATGAAGACTGACAAAAAGAGGCCCGTGCTAGTATTAACTACCCACAACCTGTAATTATTATGATAAGAAAGTCAGTGGAATAAATGGTTGTACATGGTAAGCGTTAAAGAGGACAGGACCACAATTCGGCAGAAACAAATTCCAGGGCTGCTTCCTATCTGCGTCACTTAAAATCTTATTTTGTCCCACCTGTTTCATCTTTATACTGGAAATATTAATAATTGTTGAAAGTATAAGTGTCACAATGCTTTAAAAGTCAAAGGCATTATACAGATAAAATGTATGAATAATAAGGCGTGTCTTATGTAGGGGGTTAGATTCCAAAGTCAGAACATGAGAAGGCAGAAATTGTGGGTAATGTCAATCCATGCTTCTGATCCTTTAGACATACCAACGTCCCCAGAAAATAATAAATATTGGTGGATCAAAGTGGGCACCCACCTGAATAATTCTTACTGAACAGAGCCTTACAGGTATTACCAGCCTGGATTCTCTTTGTCCATTGAAATGTAGAAAAGTAACATCTGCACTGATTCAAGTCCGAAGACTTATTCAAGATCTTAAAAAATTCCTGAAGCACTGTTACTCCTTTTTTTTTTAAAGTAAAAGAAGAGCTTTTTTGAGTTATAATTCACATACCATAAAGTTTTTAAGGTGTATAATTTAGTGGATTTTAGTAGACTGCAAGTTGTGCATCCCTCATCACTAACGAATTCCACGACACTTTCATTCTCTCAAAAAGAAACTCTTTACCTATTAGCAGTTACTTCCCATTTCCACTCATCCCAGTCACTGGCAAACACTAATCTACTTTCTATATCTATGGATTTGCCTATTCTGAACATTTCATATAAGTGGAGTCATACTCTATGTGGCCTTTTGTGTATAAAATTGTGATTTATCTGACAACATGGATGAATCCTGAAAACATTATGCTCTTTCACTTAGCATAATGTTTCACTTAGCATAATGTTTTCAAGACTCATCCATGTTGCAGGATGAATCACAATTGTATTCCTTTTTATGACTGAATAATATTTCATTGTATTGTATACCACGTCAAATGACAGACATTTGGATAGTTTGCATTTTTTATTATGAATGATGCTGCTATGAATATCTATGTGCAAGTTTAGACATGAACATATGTTTTCAGTTCTTTTAGATATATGCCCCGGAAAAGAATTGCCGGGTCATGTAACTGTGGTTAACATTTTGAGGAACTGCTAGACTGTTCTCCAAAGCAGCTAAACCATTATACATTCCTACTAACAATGTATGAAGGTTGCAGTGTCTCCATATCCTTATCATCAATTGCTAGTGTTATCTTTTTCATTATAGTCATCTTGGTGGGTGTGAAGTGATATCTCATTGTGGTTTTGATTTGCACTTCCCTAATGACTAATGATATTGAGCATTGTTTCCTGTGCTTATTGTCCATTTGTATATCTGCTTTAGGTCTTTGTAAAATATTTCACTGGAAGTGTCCCCAGTACAATCTACTTCCCAAATGGTTCCTTACCTCTTCTCAGTCCTATATATTCCCCATTCTTCCCTCTAGAATGGGGTTCTTTGGTTCCTAAGAACCAAAACACAAATTTATGTCATTTTTTCATAGAGCACAGCTTAACTTTCTCATTTTTTTTGAGTTTTTACTAAGATTCATTTTTTAGAGCTTCTCACTTTCTACTTCACAAGAATGTATTTCCCCCCTAAAAGACAATTTGTCCCTAATAGGGATTCTGGTGCCATTTTTCATGCCATTGTTCTCAGCAAGTTTTGATAGGCTAGTGGGTAGAAAGTGTTCCTAGCAGTGAGTAGAGAGTCTAGCTACCTGAGCAGTGAAAAAATAAGGATCACCGAAGGGATAAATGAAATGCATAAAAAAAGGGGAGAAAAAAACACTTATGATGATGAGTGTCCGCTATTTCAATATGCTGTGAGTGGCTGAGGGAGCAGAAAGTGTCTTATAGGTTAGCTCAATGTGGGGGCAGGGTGAAGATTACTCAGTAGAAGGGGAAAAGAAACCAGTGGTTAAGTATACAAAACTTTGGATTTTTTATTATACAGAGCCATAATCCTTTACACTCAGCATTTTATAATTCAGTGTTTTTCAGATTTTAGAAAAGTGGTACAATAGACATGACATATTACATAGCACCCTAGTGGCATCTAAGGCAGCATCCCCTAATCATACACAACATCCAATGTGTATGACACCAAGTGGGATAAGAAATCTAAATAGCTTTACAACAATTTAGGCTTGGATTGGTTGCCAGATGAGTTAGGCAAAACATTTTCAATTTTCTTTCAGTTTGGGTTTTTTACTTTTTAATTCTGAATGTTATATCATGGTCCTGTATCTTTCAAATGAAAAAATGTGTAGGTGATAAGCCATTCTTCAAATGTTCTCTTTTGGGGAGACCCCTAAGGAAGGTTAATGAGGATGAGAATGAGGATGAAAATGATGTTTCCTAAGTCCCAGTCTTCTTTCCAGCTAGTTATTAGGTCAGTGGTCAACACAACGCACAGATAAGCTTTGCTGCTTAGAAGCATTCACTTTGACCTCATCACCACCTTTCGTTTCAGCTTCAGTCTTTTGCAGTTTATTGCATTGAATATAGTTGAAACACAAGATAATGGGCAAATGTTATTCAGGACAATGATGTGAAGCTCCAGAAAGAAAAAGAAACCACCACAGAGAGGAGAGTAGCAGGAAAGAAGACATTAGATAAAAACAATGTTAGGAAAATAGCTACTCCCCACAAAAGGCCCATCGCTGTACCAACTCTGTCCTTGGAATATCTTGAATGATAATAAATGAGCATAGGGATCTAGAAGGATTGACTGACAACCTTTGTACAGATTCGATTGAGGAATTAGTCTTACTTTGCCTTTTGTTTTTGTATGACTTTAAAGAGACTCTGATGCAGGTTTGGTCTAGTGGAAAATCCTCTTGATTTACACAACCCCCTTGTCAGAATGACCCTAAGAGGCATCATTTTTCATTACAAAGGTTTTCATTTTGTTGGAGTCACTCTGATGGGAATATTTTACATACATTAGCTCTAAAATTAAAATTCATAACCTTGAAGTACAGGTTCTAACATCCCCATATAAACAAAAAAATTGAGATTTGGAGAGGTTAGCTAATTTATACAAGTTGTACAGTAAATAATTTGTTGCATTGGGATTCAGACACAACTCTGATGATAAAGCTCTTGCTCTTTGTGCTGCTTATGATGCCTCTTTAATGCTACCCTGCTTTTGTCACTGTCCACATGGATACTGATTTTGCTGTATAGTGTAGAGACCTACAGACCTGGTTTCAAATCTAAGCTTTACCATATACTGACTGTATGACCTTGGAATAGTAATAATAATAGTGTTAATAAGAGTTACCATTCAGTATATATAAAGCACTATTCTTATATATATTACATACATATAATTATGTAATTTCTTTGTGTGTGTATACATATACATATAAATATACATTATATATGTAATATATTATATATGTAATATACATATGTAATATATATTATACATGTAATATACATTATATATTTTAATATATGTAATACAATATATTACATATATAATATATTAAAATACATATAAATATATATCCAATAAGAAATGTATATATACATATAAATATATATATTTAAAATTTATTATATATATTGTATCTAATATTTTATATGTATATATAATATGTTTTAAATATATATTATATATTTTAATAATATATATTTAAAACATATATAATATATATTTTAAAATATATATTATATAATTTTATATATTATCTATTATATATTATATAATTCTATATTATATATAATTTAAAATTAAATAATATATTTAAATATATATTATATTTAAAATTATATATTATATATAAATATATATTTAAAAATAATATATATTTAATATGTATATAAACTCTATATTTTTATAAATATATAATATATATTTAAAATATACATATATAAAATCATTCAATTTTCACAACAATCCTACACGTGCATAGGATTATTATGCTATTTACAGATGAGAAAACTGAAATAGAAAGTGGTTAAATCATACAATTTGTAAGAGGCAGGAGATTTCAACACAATGTTCTGTCTGCAGAATTCATGATTTCAACTATTTCACTATAAAGCCTAAGTAAGCTGTTTGAGATTACATTTCTTATTTATTAACATCAATGATTCATAATTAATATTAATAATATTGGCTATTCGTGACCAACACATTATTATTTAACAACATTCATATTTTATTCAGATTTCCTTAGTTTTTACCTAATGTATTCTTCTTTTTTTTTTTTTCTTTAAGTTCTAGGGTACATATGCAGAATGTCCAGTTTTATTATGTAGGTGTACACGTGCCATGGTGGTTTGCTGTACCCATCAACCTGTCACCTGCATTAGGTATTTCTCCTAATGCTATCCCTCCTCTACTCACCTACCCCCTGAGAGGCCCCAGTGTGTGATGTTACCCTCCCTGTGTTCATATGTTCTCATTGTTCAGCTCCCATTTGTGAGTGAGAACATGCGGTGTTCAGTTTTCTGCTCTTGTAACAGTTTGCTCAGAATGATAGTTTCCAGCTTCATCCATGTTCCAGCAAAGGACATGAACTCATCCTTTTTTATGGCTGCATAGTATTCCATGGTGTATATGTGCCATATTTTCTTTATCCAGTCTATCATTGATGGACATTTGGGTTGGTTCCAAGTCTTTGCTATTGTGAACAGTGCTGCAATAAAGATACATGTGCATGTGTCTTTATAGTAGAATGATATATAATCCTTTGGGTATATACTCAGTAATGGGATTGCTGGGTCAAATGGTATTTCTAGTTCCAGATCCTTGAGGAATTGCCACACTGTCTTCCACAATGGTTGAACTAATTTACACGCCCATCAACAGTGTAAAAGCATTCCTATTTCTCCACATCCTCTCCAGCACCTGTTGTTTCCTGACTTTTTAATGATCGCCATTCTAACTGGTATGAGATGGTATCTCATTGTGGTTTTGATTTGCATTTCTCTAATGACCAGTGATGATCATTTTTTCATATGTTTGTTGGCTGCATAAATATCTTCTTTTGAGAAGTGTCTGTTCATATCCTTCCCCCACTTTTTGATGGGGTTGTTTTTTTCTTGTAAATGTGTTTAAGTTCTTTTTAGATTCTGGATATTAGCCCTTTGTCAGATGGCTAGATTGCAAAAATTTTCTCCAATTCTGTAGGTTGCCTGATCACTCTGATGATAGTTTCTTTTGCTGTGCAGGAGCTCTTTAGTTTAATTAGATCCCGTCTGTCAATTGTAGCTTTTGTTACCATTGCTCTTGGTGTTTTAGACATGAAGTCTTTGCTCATGCCTATGTCCTGAATGGTATTGCCTAGGTTTTCTTCTAGGATTTTTATGGTTTTAGGTCTTATGTTTAAGTCTTTAATCCATCTTGAGTTGATTTTTGTATAAGGTGTAAGGGAGGGGTCCAGTTTCAGTTTTCTGCATATGGCTAGCCAGTTTTCCCAACAACATTTATCTATAAAATGGAATGATACTATCTGCCTTATAAAATTGTTATAAGGATCAAATGAGAAAATATATGCAAAGAACTTATCACAGCCCCTGACCAAAAAAAGAAAAATCTCCTAATGTTCATTTTTCTTCTCCCTTGCTCTGAAGCCAATACGACAGTTTCACAGACAGTATTTAATATTTGCTACACTGGTGACCTGGATCACTTTTAAAAGTCGGAGTGATCTGGAACAATCCAATGGGCAATATGAACCCTTGGAGTAGAACTGAATCCCAGCATAAGAGGGGCTCTCAGATTCATACAAGCTGGTGGAGTAAGACTCCAGGGACAGATAGGAACTGAGAATCTGCACTGATTGCATGATAAAGGAAGGAAGGAATCCACCTGAGTATGTAACAATCACCATTTTATGCAGTCTGTTCCAGGAGAGTCTTCAGTACCTATTCATTGTCAAAATGGGATGAAAAACCAACACAGAGCCCTGCCCATTGTAGGAACATATATTGAGTGACATTAATCTTTAAGTGTTCTTGCTTTCTGTAAAGAAGCCCTTGATTTATCAATATAAGCACATTGTATACCTATTATATGACTCGATGAGGGTTGCAAGGTACACAATACACAATACTAGCTCTTAAAGAGCACCTTAGTACAGTGAGAAGACAGGATACTCAGGGAAAGAGGTAAGCAATGCAATCTCTTATGGAAAATGGATAAAGAGTAAATATGACCATTATTAAAATAAATGCAAGGACCCAGGACTTGGATGGCCTGGAGAAATTTCATAAAAGAGATGAGACTTGAGCCGGGTCTAAAGGACTTATCAGTCTCACAATTCTCATCCATAAAATGGAGATAATAATTCCAGCTTGGTTTCTATGGAGTTCACATGAGATAGTATGAATTAGCTTTATCCACAGTGTATTGTAGGGACCATTGAACCCTTGAAATATCCCAAGAGAAAGGTTTTACGATAAGGTAAACTTGCAAAACACTATATAAATCACCCTCTTAGTTTCTCAATAAATATTCACATCATAATGATGCTAAGAATTATGGAAAGCTAAAAAGAAATTGTTGAGTCTTGTTTTACTCAGAGGAGAGGGGTCCCAAATAATTTGATCACAGAAGCCCTTTATTCAGAGATCATCTATTAACATCTTATGTGTTCCATGGAACACACTTTGAGAAATGCTCATATACATGAAAATTTCTTTGTGTACTTGCATAAAGTGATGTGGTGATTCATATTATTGTATGCGAGTATCTGTAGTATAAGTTCACAAAGTAAACACAGAATTTCTTTGGATCAGAAAATGTATCTAACTTTATCTCTCACTGTATGCATGGGCTTTTTCTGCTTGTATATTTAAAAAAATTAAAAAAAAAAACGTATTTAGAGTTTATGTCTTACCATCCAAATTCAACCCACTCAAATCCCAGTCAAGATTTCCCTTTTTCACAAAATCTTTCCAACCTTCCCTCCCCTCCTGCCCACAGGGATTCCTGTGTTCTCTGATCTTTCTCAGCACTGACTGTCCCCAAGGAACTGGGACTTTGGAGTCGTCTCTAAGAAACTGGAATTATGCAGAATTAAAATGTTCCACATTTGGTAGAGTTGAATAGCATTAGAATGAAATTTGTGAGAAAACCACAGTTTTAAAATAAAAGGTAGCATTTCTTCATTGGAGTTCCAGAAGTTCCAGAAGAATTTCACAAGAGAAAACTGCTTCTTTTCTGTTGTTGTTTTTATTTGTTTTTGTTTTGTTTTGTTTTCGCTTTGTTACCCAATTCTAAGTTCACAATTACAAAAGTTTCATTCATTCATTAAACATATTAAATTTAAGTCTTCTGAATTTGGACATGGATTTACATTTAAACTTTTAAAATATCTTTTTTAAACTCTTATTTGAAGTTCAGGGATACATGTGTAGACTTGTTAAATAGGTAAACCCACGATGTGGAGGTTTGTTGTACAGATTATTTTATCACATAGGTATTAAGCCGAGTACCCATAAGATATTTCTCCTGATCCTTTCCCTCCTCCCACCCTCCAATAAACCCCAGTGTGTGGTGTTCCCATCTAAGTGTCCATTTGTTCTCACCATTTAGCTCCCACTTATAAGTGAGAACGTGTGGTATTTGGTTTTCTATTCCGTTGTTAGTTTGCTAAGGATAATGGCCTCCAGCTCCATCCATGTTTCTACAAAGAATATGATCTCATTCTTTTTTATGGCTGCATAGTATTCCACAGTGTATATATACCACATTTTATTTATCTAGTCGATCATTTATGGGCATTTAGGTTGATTCCACATCTTTGCTTCTGTGAATAGCACTGCAGTGAACATAAGCATGCCTGTGTCTGTATGATAGAATGATTTATTTTCCTTTGGATATATACCTAGTAATGGAATGCTGGTCCAATGGTAATTCTGTTTCTACGTCTTTGAGGAATTGCCGCACTGCTTTCCACAATGGTTGAATGAATTTACACTCCCACCAATGGTGTAAAAGTGTTCCCTTTTCTCTGCAACCTTGCCAGCACCTGTTATTTCTTGATTTTTTTTAATAGTAGCCATTCTGACTGGTGTGACATGGTATCTCATTGTGGTTTTGATTTGCATTTCTCTAATCAGTAATGTTGAGCTTTTTTTCATATGCTTGTTGGCCACATGTATGTCTTGTTTTGGAAATTATCTGTTCATGTTCTTTGCCCTCTTTTTAATGGGATTGTTTGTGGGGTTTTTTTTGGTAAATTTGTTTAAGTTTTTTGGATGCTGGATATTAGACCTTTGTCAGATGCATAGTTTTCAAAAGATTTCTTCCGTCCTGTAGATCGTCTGTTTATTCTGTTGATAGTTTTGTTCACTGTATAGAAGCTCTTTAGTTTGAAGAGATCCCATTTGCCAATTTTTGCTTTTGTTGCTGTTCCTATTGGTACTATTCTAAGAAATTGAGGAGGACAGACTTGTCCGCAACCCACTTTATGAGTCCAGCATCATCCTGATACCAAAACCTGGCAGAGATACAACTGAAAAAGAAAACCTCAGGCCAATGTCCTTGGCCTCATAGGATATTGAACATTGATGCAAAAATCCTCGACAAAATACTGGCAAATAGAATCCAGCAGCATATCAAAAAGCTTATCCACAACGATCAAGTAGACCTTATCCCTGGGATGCAAGGTTAGTTCAACATAGACAAGTCAATAAATGTGATTCCTCACATAAACAGAACTAAAGACAAAAACCACATGATTATCTCAATAAATGCAGAAAAGGTTTTTGATGTCTTCTTGTTAAAATACAGTCACAAAACTAATTACTCTTTTCTCTGTGTGACTTGATAGTTATAAAATTTTAGTACTTCCTGACTCTACTGAAATCTGTGATTTGATCTTCAAAATCACTTTTGTTAAAAAAAAAAAAAAGGATAAAATGCAACAGTTCTAATTTAAACTCAGCACATTACTTATTACGGGGACCACCTTTTTTGAAGTTGTAAAATCAAGTACAATAATTACTGAGTTTAAAATGTTATAAATATGTTCATTGCTACTCTTGAAAACAAGGAATCCTTTGGCCTTCTGACTGATGCAGCAATGGAACTATTCTATGTGCCAAAGGAAAATGCCCATGAGTTGCTTTTACTGTGAATTTCAAAAAGAAAAAAAAGGGATAATTTGAGAGCATGACACTGTAGCTATTCTGGGAGAAGCTAGAAGTCAGATGGGGGAGAGTGAGGGAGTTAGAGAACTAGGGCATGATAAGATCAGGAGCAACAGGATGTAGATAACAATGAGATTCTGTTCAGATACTGGCTTACTACACTAAATTAAAAACAACCACAAGCTAAATGTGGTACCCATTATATTATACAAAGAAAATTAAACTGAGGCAGAGAAATACAGACTGATCTCAACTTTTATTGTCTCATATAACAGAAAAGAGTCAGAAAAGGTCAGATTTAGAAAATTCTTCTGATTGCTGAAATAGAACTAGACACCTAAGCAGAATCTTTGGAAAGCAAAAGGTGATTTATTTGAAACCCTGTGGTTAATGAAAATATCTATTATTCAAATACAGATTGCGATTTATGAAAATCAGTCAAGGACAGGAGTCATACCTAAGGCTCTGCTTGAAACTTGTTATTTATAATAATTCACATCAGCTCAGAATACAACTGGAATTTCTCTGTGAGTTCCTCAGCCACGGGGATTGCAGATTCTTCCTGGCCCGATGCCAGAGCCTGGAAATGAGTTACTTCCCAGTGAATGCTTGCTGTCCCAACCAGTCATCTAGGGAAATGAAACAGAATGAGGAATCACAAGGAAAAAACAGCAATGATACTGAGATTGTTGCCTTCACTTCAGTAACAAACTTCTGCCACTTACCAAAATGTCTCATAGTTTTTAAACTCTGGTTCTTCTGTTACCTCTCTGTTAATTAACTGAAGTATCCATTCATTCGCTCAAAACCTCAGCTTTGAGCTTATTTTAGGCACTGGTTATATATTGTAAAATATAAAAGCTTGGTCCCTGCCCTTTTGAATTTTATGATCTAATTTAGGAAAGACAGACAATAAGTAGAAAAATGTATCTTAATCATAATTGGGATAAATAATAAGAATAAAAATAATGCTGACAAATACCCAGGCAGCATATACTACTTCAGAATAGCAGTTCTAGATGAAATTTGAACTTTCTTTTGAGAACTCACTCATTAAATTGATTTGTAGTCACTGATTTACCAAGAAAACACTATGAAATTTAAAACTGAGGTTAGAAACCTCCCTAGCCAAACGAAGAAACCACCAGAGAAAACATATTTTGTAAAAAGAAAAATATAAAGGTGATAGAATCTTTAATGTTTTAATTGGCCTTTATTAGTTTTAATTTTAAAATCTTGCTGTAAAATATTTCTTTCTGACTCCAGAGACAAGGTTTCTAGACCAAAGCTTAGGCTACTATTGATGCAGAAATGCATTTGTTTATTCACCCACTTTCAGGGCAGCAGAGCTTGGCAAAGACTGTAGATTTCGGTGCCCAGTCTGAGGAACGTGAGTATGAATACATACTCTTCTGGAGGTTTCCAGTGTGAACTTGGACAGGTTGTTTACCCCTTCCAAGCCTCATTTTTGTAAAACATTTTAATCACAATACAGCACATTTACAAAAAGTGCACAAGGTATCGATATATACCTCAAAGTATTATCACCAAACACGTCTGTGTAGCCACTACCCAAGTCAAGATGTGGACCATTGCCAGCCCCTCAAAATCTCCTCTTGGGTCCCTCCAATCTCTAGTCATCTCTCCTCTCCAGATTAGCCACTCTCTTGAATTCTAACATTAAAATTTGATGTTGTACCCCCTCTTTAAAAACTATATTTGTATGGAATAAAATGGTATGTATCGTTTGGTGTGTCTAGCTTCTTTTACTGAACCACATTTCTGAAGCTGTAAAATGGGAGAAATGATGTCCTTCTTATTCTGTGGTTAGGATAATGCTGTTGAAGTTGTGCAGTGTGTAAGGTGCTTTGCTTCCAGCCAGTTGCCAGAAAAGACGACTGTTTTATCCTTCCCAGTTGTTTTCTTTAGCAATGCCCACAAATACAGAAAAGCTAACGATGAGGGTGGATTGATTTGGAACCATTTGCTAGAGCTTACCTTGCCTTGAGGTCTACTGTTTAAACAACTGGTCTTCATCCTGCCACTTAATTCTCCTTTTCTGTGTGCCTTTCTTCCTATGGAGTAGCTGTTTCTTCTGCATTCATCTAGAAATAGGCTCAATTGGTTTGTGTTTTGGAAGATTATATAAATGACCCAAAAAGATTTTCAGAGATAACAGTAGCTGCAGATTATCCTTCATCAGGACATATTCTGTTCCAGACATTCTGCTGAGCACTTTACATACATGACAGTCCCCTTGTCCCCACGGTGATTTGGTATTCAAAATCACTTTGCAGTTTCTCTTTCCATACTTTCAGTTACGCAAGTTACCATACAGTAAGATATTTTGAGAGGCAGAGACAGAAAGAGAGACCACATTCATGTAACATTTATTAGAATATATTGTTATATTGTTTATCTCTTACTGTTTGTAATTTATAAATTAAACTTTTTCGCAGGTGTATGAATAAAAGAATACATAGTTTATATTGCATAGGATTTGGTACTATCCATGATTTCAGGCATCCACTGGGAGTCTTGGAATATATCTTTTATGGATAAGGGGAAACTACCGCATCTCATTCCATCCTTACCATAGGTGAATGAAAGAGGTGTTTGTAATATCCCCATTGCAGAGCTGAAGTAGTGAGACCAGAGAGACTTGAAAGCTTACTCAACCACTAAGATATGGAGTTAGGATTTTCATCTAGGCAGTTGATTATAAGCCTGGCTCTTAACTGCTGATGTACAGGCCTGTGATACAGGCAGATCCTATAATATTTTACTACAATCCTTTATGAAAGATTATCATCTGTGGATTTTAACCATCACTGGAGAGCTTCTTGGTGGAAAAACTAATGGGAGCCTATGACAGTGTCCCCTATAACCTTACTGGGAAATACTCTCACTACCTGGCATTGAACACGAGCTTGGAGGCCACATAAATGCCTCAATATAAGTTCTAAAGTTTAAAGTCGAAATCAATCCATTTTGTGTGTTACATCTGCACTAAGGCATGTCATGATTTACCTGGGAAAGTGTCTTTGGGAATTTTAGTGCCTTCTCTAGTCCTTCTACCATTTCCTTCCTATCATCTTTATAATTTGTTTTCTATTTCTTAATTTTCTATTATTGACCAGTAATCACAGTCCTATAGAGACATTCCCTGATGCTAATTCAAAAGATTAGAGTCTCTATGAAAATCTGCCAGTTTTAATTCTATGAAGCAGTTAAAATAGAGTCTACTTGGGCATTTTATAACAAATCCCCTTATGGCATTACATAATATGTCTCAGTTTACAAAAACTAAACTTATAAATACCAATTTAATGCTTTCTTTGTGCATGATATCATGCTAGGGATTCTGGGTAAAACAAGAAAATAATATGGCATAAGCCCCATCCCCAGAGAAGTTAAAATTTAGTTAAAGGAGAAGACAAAGATAGTCACAAAAAAATTAAATTTAGTTTAAAGTAATAGTAGAAATGTTGTAATACTGCCTATGAGTAAGAGGACATCTAAGGTAGTCTCAGAATAATTCCTAGAGATGTTCAGAGAAAACAGAAGTGACTTCAGGATGAATACAAGCTGCAGAGTCAGACTGTGTAAAACACACTGGCTGAACAAGCATGGCTTTACCCAAGGCTTCAGGGAAATGAGGAGAGACAGGTAGAAGATGAGTTTCCTATTGTTTCCTATTGCTGCTATAACAAATGACTGAAAACTTCACAGCTTAAGATGGCACAAGTTTATTATATAGCAATTCCGTAGGTCAGAAGTTCAAAATGGGTTGTACAGGTTAAAATCAAGATGTTAGCAGAGCTGTATGTCTTCTGGAGACTCTAGGGGAGAATCTGTTTCTTGCCTCTCCAGCTTCTAGAGACCACCTGCATTCTTTGGCTTGTGTCCCCTTCCTCCATCTTCAAAGCACGTTGCTCCAACCTCTGTCTACGTCATCACATCTCCTCTCTGACTCCTACTCTCCTTCCTTCCTCTGTAAGGACCTTTGTGATTATACTGGGCCCACCGGAATCATCTCTTTATGTTGTAATTAACTTCACCACATCTGCAAAAATCCCTCTAGCCATGTAAGATAACATATTCCCAGGTTTCGAGGATTAAGATGGGTGTGGACATCTGTACAGGCATTATGCTGTCTACTCCAGGCTGTTAACCCCATGTTAAGGAACACTTTCAGTGATAGGCTTTGAAGTTGATCCTACACAGCACAAAATCATTGAACATTTCTATCTGGGGAGAGACATGAGCACAGCACTGAGTGAAAGGCAGAGCGGTGGCCAGAGAAACATGGAGACGGGGAGACTGACGTGGAGAGTGTTGAAGCCATCACTGGACAGTGTACACACGGCATGTTCTCATGTCTCTGGTATGTTGCATGTGAGAATGAGAAAGTACCCACGTGCCCACCCATGCTATGCTTGTAAATACAGCCTCAGCTTGTTTCATGTGGATATTTGCTTCGCCATGGGAAAGCAGCCACCTGAGGAGGCCTCAGACTTTCCTGCCTCCTGGTATTCCTGCTACAACATCTCTCTTTAAGCATTTTGTATTCTGAGGAATTATCATCATGCTTCAAAATACCAATATTCAGAGGGATGGGAAGTACTTCTCTGAACAATTTCCCAGGTGTCCCAGAAGTTTTTCCAGTCTTAAGAAGATGAAAAAAGGTAGTCTGTGATGAGTAATTAATTGTCCAAGCTGCAATATCTTTCAGAGAGACCTTTTTCATGGATGGGAGGGACTGTCACCTGGAGGCAGCCAGGAGAAGGTACTTAATAGCAAGCAAGCTTGAGTGGCATTCACAGCAGAGCTGAGTCTCCTCTCTGTTTTCTTCATCCCATCATAATGTCCAGTTTGAAATGAGTGTTCACGTACAGTAAGTTTTGATTCAGACCCTCAGTTTATTGGAATTAACTATAGCTATGTCTCCACACAGGCATTTAAAAACAAAAAAAAAGAGAGTTAAGTGAATTAGCAGACTTGCAATGGACCAAGAGATTGTCGGGGAGTTCCCATAAACACAAGCAAGAGCTGAAGTTGCCCCTCTCTGGCAAAACAAATTCAAAGAGTTCAGAAAAGAATAAGCCCTAATGATTATTAACTTATTTGGGGGTATTATCATCAGTATGGTTGCTTATCTAGGCTAAAGCAATTAAGATGAGATTAGATAGCTCTACCCTACTGCTTGCTAAGGCTTGATAACATGGAATTTTCAGAACACAAAAGTGTGTGTTTGCTGAAATGGAAGAGAAAATTATAACGTTGGTGTTCACTTTGAGGAATTATAATGCAATCTAAAAGGGACGGGAAAATGAAACTTACCACTTTTCCAAGGCAAAATGGTGCGGAGTAGTTATTTTGGTAGTGTTTGAGTTTTGATGTTCAGTAGCAAAGAAAGATCCCCAGAAATAAGCCCAGAAGTCTCAGAGGGAAAACATAAATATTCATCTGTGCTTTTAACAACTTGCTATTTTCTTTCTTAATTGTGTTTACCTTTAAAACAACAACAAACAGAAGCCAAAAACTTGGCAGAGGGTTGCTTTTTAAGAGGATTGTGTTCCTTGACTGCCAAATGAGCATGCCTTTCTTTATTTTTTGGTGCTTTTTTCTTTTTTTTTTTCTTTTTGTTAAAGTGATACTTTCCATTTCTTTCATTCAAAAACATCTTGCCCTTCAACCGTCATCCAGTACTTGGACATCAGAATGTTGGGGGCCCACAGAGGGCACGTCAAAGGCTGTGTTTATTATTATTATTATTATCATGTTTATTTTTATATTATTATATTAAATTATAATAAGCATCCATTAAGACTCAAGCTAGTAGGCATTAGGGATGTGCAGAATTTAGAGACGAATATACACAAGCAAATATTTGCTATACATTATAATAAGCTATTTGTACTTAAAAAGTACTATGACCATAGTATTATTATTATAATCATTATTATCATCAAAGGAGAGGACCTCTAGTGAATTTATGTTCATATGCCCATGTAGCGCAGAACCACACAAACTTTGCTAGCAAAAATAGCCTACCCTTTTTGAACCTGTTTCCCATGCGTGGGGTATAGAATGGAAAGGGGTCACTGCCCTGGGGTTGCTGATAACACATAGTAGCCACAGCCATTATCAGGGAGAGCTCCCAAGGAAAAGGTGACCCTAGATCATGCATCTCTTGTCAGCCCATGTTCCTTTCTGTGCTTATCTCAAAGTTGCAAGATTCCATGTCTAATTTCATACATGCTATTCCTAATTTTCTGGTTGCTAAACCCTCTGCTTTCTGTACTCAGAGCATATGTCCGGGGAAGTGGGTTCCAAAAGCAAAGCACAAAGGCCAAAGCTTGGAAGGAGTGCTAAAAATCTAGAAGAGGACTTTCATATTGTAGTAGAGGAAAGTCTGTTTCCTAACTATTAAGTTCTGCCTTTTCTTTCTGATGTTCAATAGTAGTTGCCACAGAACAGATGAGATTTGGGAAAGTTGGAGGAAGGGGAAGCAGCACAGCTGCTGAGTTTGAGGACTTTGGGCAAAGTACTTGAATCATGAGACTTTTGAAAAACGGAGAAATGAGTATTTATGAACCGATTGCAGCCAAGCATGCTGCTAAATACTTAGCAGACCTGTTTTATTTGATGCCATCTTCAAAAAAATATATAAAATATATGAGGTATAGATGTGAAAATTAAGGATTTAAAAGAAAAGATACATGATTGTTTCCCAGCCCCTGTGTGACAAAGCTTGGGCAAGTCAGTCCTTTTAACCCCAGAGCACCTCCCCTCTCAGCAGTGATAGTACCCGGAGCAGTGGATAACAAGTAGTTGATGCTTTATCAGTGCTCAGTGGGCCTAAGTTTCACAGTTCATGGGTTCTGCTTGTAAGATGACTTTGCTGTTGCAGTTGTATGCAAGTCTAGTGAAAAAGCATTTGCTTTAAACATAAAATGTTGGCCAGATGCAGTGGCTCACACCTGTAATCCCAACACTTTGGGAGGCCGAGGTGGGCAGATCATTTGAGGTCAAGAGTTTGAGACCAGCCTGACCAACATGGTGAAACCCTGTCTCTACTAAAAATACAAAAAAATTAGCTGGGCATGGTGGCGTGCACCTGTAGTCGCAGCTACTCGGGAAGCTGAGGCAGGAGATTCACCTGAACCCAAGAAGCAGGGGTTGCAGTTCTAGATCACACCACTGCACTCCAGCCTGGGTGACAGAGTGAGACTCAGTATCAAAAAAAAAAAAAAAAGAAATTTAATTAAAATTGATTTTTTTTTTAATGTCAAAATTTAGAATAATGTTTATAAGTGGGGAGGATATATGGTCTTTCTCTGTTGGCCCAGGCTGGAGTGCATTGGTGTGATCACAGTTCACTGCGGCCTTGATCTCCTGGGCTCAAGCGATCCTCCTGCCTCAGCCTCCGTAGCAGCTGGGACTACAGGTGCATGCTACTTCACCTGGCTACTTGTAAAATATTTTTTTGTAATGATAGGGTCTTGCTGTGTTGCCCAAGCTGCTCTCAAATTCCTGACCTCAAAGAAATCCTCCCACCCTGGCCTCCCAGAGTGTGGGATTACAAGTGTATTACCATGCCCAGCCTAAGAATTTTTTAGTGTAAGAAGTAAACCATTAAGACCTTTATTCATTTGGATAGGATATGCATAAAAATATATGCACATACATCCACAAATTCTTAGTTTAGTCAACAGTAAGTTTTAATATATTTTCAACATCTTTATCTTTGCTTTAAGAGCTTGCTACAACTATTCCATTTGCCTTGCAGACTTATTGCAGTTTATATATGTTTCCACTTTTTTCCTATTTAAAATTTACTATCTTTGGGTAGAAATGTTGAATTAATTAATAGAAGTCAGTGCTTTCTGTGGCAAAAAAAAAAAAAAAAGTGTATTTCTCCTGGTAGAGATGAGGCTGTATTTATTTATTTGATTTCTTTAAAAAAGATTGATCCTAAGAACTGTCCAAGCTCTCCATTTATTCATATAAGCATAGCCTGTGGTCTGTTACTCCCAACATTGCCCAGTTCCTTAATTCTTGTCCTGAAACACTTATCTTTGAGTAAACAACATTTAGGTCCATGTAATTCTCAATTGGGTGCCCTTCAAATGATAGTGCTAAATAGCCCAGGTAGAATATTGGGAGTTCCTCTGATATAAAAACTCATTCAGTAGATATTAGACCACTAGCTAATTGATATTGGCCACTGAAAGGTTGTCAGAGATAATGATATCCTATCACTCTCATTATTACACTTTTTCAGCCTACCAAGTATATTCTGTGCCAAATAACAATAGTAGCGCTGCCCCCAATGAGCTCGTGGTTACCATTGAGCTTGTTAGATTAATCTGATGGGCGGGGTTCAAAACCTTGACAAAGACTTAGATTCTATCCCACAGGGAAAGTGATAATTACCTAGAGTTCATGGGGCTTATACTATGGGTAATTTGCCCAGATCAAAAGTATTATAAGCAGGGGTTTGCTGTCTTACTTGGAGAGCTAATGTAATACTATCAGACACCCTGGAATAGTGGTCAAAAATTTTGGATTCTAATTCTAGTGCTTTCTTTGATTTTCCATGTGACCTTGAATAAACCACTTAAATATCTGGGTCTCAAATTCCCTACCTGTAAAATAAAAAATATTAATGTCAATCCACTTGAGTTATAAAATTACTGTGAAGTCGAGTGAGATAATGTATATAAACATGAACTTAAAAGTATTCAGAGCTAGAGACATGTTAACTTCTGAAATTATTGTTATATAGTCATGTGGGACAGAGAAGAATATCTAAAGACAGGAACATGAAGTATAAATGAAGATAAAAATAATTAGATGAGACAAGGGAACTAAATAAGATCAAAGAATAGCCTTCAGTCTTCCTGTAATCTCTTCTTTGACATGGAAAGAGCCTCCAACAAGTGTCCCTAAGCTGTTTAAAACTTTTGTCTGCTATTGGCAGAGGAGTATCACAGGAAAAAGAAGAATATGATTGCAGCTTTTTTTCATCACTCAAAGAACCTCGAGCATAAAAGACTGTAATACAGAGAATTAGAGGCTGATACAACTGTTGGATGGGCTGTAGAAACAAAGGTCAGGGGGAAAAATGCTGCTGGTTTTCAAGAACTCTGAAAATTCAGGAAATACACAGAAGCTACAGCTGATTATCTTAATTGCCTGCAACACCTAAGTAAGTAACTCACAGGCACACACCTAGAAAGCCCCTGGCAAAATCTTCCTTAGGCATCTCTTACTGTTCACCTGGCTGCTGCTGGAGATTGAAGGCTGCTTTTCTTCTGCTTTCCAGATCTCCTGCAATGACTCTCTTTGGCATAATTCATATTGGAATGTAGCTGGCAAGGGACCCCAGGAAGCGTAGGGCCCGGGCTTCTCCGGGAGGATGTGTAGTGATGTGCAGTTGACAGCAGACAAGCTGCCACAGTGTTGCTCTTCAAAACCAATTCCCTAAAAATATTTGCATGAAAAGACTAAAGTTATGAGCCACAGATTTCAAATGTTAAATCAGAGTTTTTTAAAAGTGTAAAACTAGACTTTATTCTTATACTGTCATATGTATACTATTATAATCCTAAGATTCCACTGATTAGGGGTTGCACTATTGATAAAAACTTTTCAAAGAAAAAGCAACGTAAAATCTACACATCAAATAAATGTGACATGCCCCCAAATCACCGGTGTTAATACTATAAAAATGAGTCTTAGAGACAAGGAAATAGGATATGACTGCAATTTAGAGGACTCTCATAGTAGGAAGCTGGGAGTCTTCATTCCTTCTCACATACCTTGACATACTTAATCCAAGCTTGTCACTAAATTGAGTCAGGATTAAGGCATTTCACTGTGCCACCACAGAGGCCTGCGGGATGCGCTGAAGGATATTTCACTGGCCACTGGGCTGGAGGAGTAATGATGTTTTATTGTCCTGAACAGGGAAGGAAGAGGAAGACAGGTGGTCATAGTCTCTCTCTACATGGACTTCCTCACAGAACACTAGAGAAGTAGTTGGTTCTTCCTCCTTCTCTTTGGTTTCCTTCTGCTTTTGTCTGATCTTTGTCCCGACATGACCAGAGTGGAGGAGTCCTATTTCTTCCTGGAAAAATCATTGTCTTCTTTCTGTATTTTTGGAGGCAGATACAATTTCTTCAGGGATGTTTCTGATGCCCCAGCCTGAGAAGACCCACTGAAGTTTCTCGAGGTCAGATCTGCAGTAGGCATCACAGAAATGTTCCCTTCATCATCCTCTTTGAGTTCTCTGAGGTTGGCACTGGATGAGAGCGTGTGCAGTGGCATGGTGAGGTCTGAGATCTGGACTTGGCCAAGAGGTACAAGGGGAGGGCAGCTCCTTCAACCTGCTTTGGCTCTTGGTCTTTCCAGCCTACCTTGTTTAGGTAACAGGAGTTTTACACAGGATGCCTCCCAACTCACTGGAGCGTTCTGCATTATAGCTTGTAGCTTTTATGTACATAAATTTCCTTTGGAACCTGGGGCAGAGGGATAGTCAGTTTAGGACCCGAATTCTTGGGTTTGTAACCAAATTCTGTAGTAATCTCACCTCATATTAAACAATACAATTTTTATGGCCTACAAATTAACTTCAAAAATTTTGACATATAATCAAGATTCTCAAAAAATGTATTTCTCGGTTTCCAAAAAGAGTATATGTGTGCTCATGAGACATTTAAAAATGCTGGACAATGTTACATTTTTCAGAAAATGATGTCGTGTCCTTACTTTAACTGTTTTTGTTTTTCTTTTTGCTTGTTTGTTTGAGACCAGCAGAAATGTGTCACCCACAGCAATCTTCCCTAAAGCTGACTGGTTCATTCAAACTAAGTTTCATTTGAAAGAATGTTCATGGACACAGTCCCCCAATCATCAATGCTAACACAACACCCTTAACTTCAGGGCTTCAAATGGTTAAGTAACTGAAAAACAAAAGCTCTTTGAAACTGTACAGCCACTACATTAAACATTCTCAGACAAAACTCTCCACTACGGGAAAAGAAAAGAGAAGATCTGAGATATGTCATAGACTTTGTCTTTTCCTTGTGCCATAGAAGTTCTGTTGAGTAGCAATGAAGCATGAAGCATGTTGGATCCCACTGCTGTAGATGACCATCCAGCTTTAGCAGTATATCATTTTAACCAGAAAGGTAGAAGTGCCTATTTTTGAGGCCATTTCTGTTATTCGGTCGGTAGAGAAATTGTTTTCTCAATATTTGGCATGGCTGCAGAAAAATAGTTTGAATGCTTTATCATTTTTTTTTATGATCAAATTCAATTTTGTCACTTCCCTGTGTAAATATTCCTTCAGTGGCTCTCCTTTGTTTTCTGGATTAAATCCAGAATCTTTCACATGCCTTATTAGGCCCTTCAGCAACTGGTTGCTACTTACCTATCCAGTCTCATCTCCCAACAATCCCCCACAAGATTTTGTCACCTCAGCCTCAATGAACTCTCATTTTCCCAACCTCCATGCTCAGCTGTTAATCCTTCTGTCAAACTTCCCATTTTTTACTCTTTCCTTCAATCCCTTATCAAATCTTCCAGATGAATTTTTACTTAACTTTCAGAAGACTGGACTTTAACCTCCTCCAAAAACTGACCATGTTTTATTAATTCCAAATTCCTGGTGCCTATCAGTAAGGCTGCTACACTGAGTTTTGATAACTCAAAACAAGTCAGTATGTCGGTATGCTTGAAATGAGCTACATAATTGTGCATTTTCTATATTATTTTCATTCCAATGTCAGGAGTCTCCTGCTTATGTAATCTGAACAACTATTAGAAATGTAATTTTTGTGACATCTCACTAGCAAGGGTCTTTTTGGTCATTACCAAAGTCCCTATTAAGAGCAGTATCAAGAATTCCAAATATAAAAACCTGCCCTAACACACCACTTAAGAATTCAAACATAATTGCAATTACACTAGCAAGACCATTCCCTGGCTATGGAATCAGGCTGTAAAATGAGCAATAAAAACTTGCTGCTAAAGAAAAATGTTTTCACTAAATGCCATGGGTTCATCAAATATTAGAGTCTTAGCTGAAAAGCAGTGAGCAGACCTTTTTAAGGCAGAAATGTGGGTTCATTTATGGTTAGGAGAATGGTGCTTTTCAAACCAGGGCATTGAATTTGCGTTCTGGAGGTAAAATCAAGGCTTCTTGGATTCTAAATTCCAGGGAGCATGTTGACCTTGTTCTTCCCCTAAATCATTTTCATCTGCATTATTGTCTGCCTCAGAACAGTCGTCGTTGGCAGAGTCAGCCTTGAGGTTCAGAGCAAAGCTCTGTTCAGTTGATCAGAAATTCTAGAGAGCTTAAATGCAGTGACCCGATATGGCTTCTTTGTTTGAATGTTTGTTAGTTAAGGCACTCCTTTAGCTCTGCAAAATCCATATTTCCCTGGAAGTTAGTACAGAAACTCAAGCACTTACTGTAACAGAAATGTTACCAATGAGTTTTACTCCTCCTGGGTTATGTGAGCAACAATATTTACATTCTGTCCTGTTTCTCAAATTCTTAAGGAATCATAATTCTGGCCAGGCGTGGTGGCTCATGCCTGTAATCCCAGCACTTTGAGAGGCCAAGGCAGGCAGATCACCTGAGGTAAGGAGTTCAAGATCAGTCTGGCTAACATGGTGAAACCACGTCTCTACTAAAAATACAAAAATTAGCTGGGTGTGGTTGTACATGTCTGTAGTCCCAGCTGCTTGGGAGGCTGAGGCAGGAGGATCATTTGAACCTGGGAGGTGGAGATTGCAGTGAGCCGAGATTGCACAACTTCACTCCAGCCTAGGCGACAAAGCAATACTTCGTCTCAAAAATAAATAAATAAATAAAAATTGTACAGTATTCCTGATTTACAGAGTATGTTGAATGAGGGAGAGCTAGCAATGTAATATAATAAAATTGAATAAAATGTCACAATTTTTAAAGAAATTTTATTTACCTCTTAATATTGTACCTATATTTTCCTTGATATTTTACATTCCTAACTCATATATTAAGTATGAATTTATATGAAACTCTTCTAAACCATAATTTGATTACTTACAGAGTAATAGAATTCTGTCACTATACACTTTAAAAAATTACCATAATCACATGGTTTGCAGATTTAGAGTTACTTGCGTTGAACTGAAAAAATATTCAAAATGTTTATCTTTATTATTTCTTGACATTTCTGTCTATTCACCCATTCAAACATAATTATTTATTAAAGCATCTGCCAAGTATGCATCCTGAAATACAACATCTAGCAACGGTTTCCCACAAGCTAAGTTGATTAAATTGGAACATTTTCCTGTAAGAGATCAGGAAACCTTGAAGCCTAAATAATTGAAAACCAAATTAAATAAAACAGCCAGGTAGATGTGCTCTGAGAAAGAGGCCTCAATGCAAGCTGAAGAAGTTGAAGATTTAACAGGTCTTTTTGGCTTCTTAATTTCAGTGAATTCATAGGTTCTAATGTTGGTTTTCTCCTCTTCCCTTCATTTTGGTTAATTCCATTTGCTTCCAAACCTGTCTCTGCCCATTCACTGTGGAGTGGCCCATTCTCAGTGCTTCCACACAAAGAACCCCGTTCCTCAATAGGGCTGCGTTTTCCCAAAAGATTCACTAGGATTCCCATGCAATCCATGTAATACTAGGTAGTCTCAATTTTATTTGTTCCTAATCCCCTTACTTTTTCCTTCTGCGATACTGTCAGGAGCACATAATATGTTGCCCTAATCCATGAAAACTATTGTGGAGGTTTGCCTAACTATGTTTAATGGATCAAGTCAAAAATGCATTATAGCCACTTGAAAAAATAATACCATCATGAGCTTTTGACAGCTCTTTATTAAAAGCCAATAGAGATTTCCGTAAAAGGTTTTTTAAGGCCTCAAGTCGAGTTCTGCTGTGAATGTGAATGCAACTCTATTGTGGTATTACCTAAAAAGGAAGGTCATTTTGCATGTTAAATATTTTCTAAATTGTTTAAATAAGGCAGCTTTAAAAGATTTTGCTAGAAACTGCAATACTGTACAGACTTCACCATCTCAATTTGAAAGAAATATCATGACAGTGTAGGGAGGCTTCCAATGATTTTCTTTTTCAATTTTAGTATACACAAGGTATGAACATATCATTAGTCATGCCAAAGTGAATTGCATCAGCATTCTTCCAATCTGCAGTGCCAAATTAGCATCCAAGTTTCACATGGACTCTATCAACATGCCTGTAGGTTAGGCATGGGAAAGAAATACAGGTCTATGTTGTTCAGGAAGTGACTCCCATGTCTCAGATGAAGGAGGTGATTTCTACCACTAGAAAAGAATGAATGTTAAATTTCCTCCAGAAACCTTCACGGGGTTTTTACTAACTCATATAAATGTGTATCTTATGCTCATCCTGTTATTTTTTCTTAAAATTCCTCATTGACTCCCCATTTATTGCCTTTAAGATTACATTCAGGTTGGGCATGGTGGCATACACCTGTAGTCCCAGCTACTCGGGAGGCTACGGAGGAAGGATCACTTGAGCCTAGGAGTTCGAGACTTTGGCAAGTGATGAGTTATGATTGTACCAGCCTGGTTGACAGACCAAGACCCCATCACTAAAGAAAATTACATTCAAACTCCCTGGCATGGGGGAGAAGTCCGTCTGGGATCTTGTCCTTGCCAAACTCTTCGGTTTCACTTCCTCCTGTTACTGGAAGGTGTGGCCATATGAAAGTCCTTGTGGGTCTCCATGTTGTCTCCTGCCCTTCGTGCTGTCCAAACACAGCTACATCTGCTTAGAATACTGTGCCACTGACCAGGCATGGTGGCTCATGCCTATAATTTCAGCACTTTGGGAGTCTGAGGTAGAAGGATCACTTGAGCCAGGAGTTTGAGAACAGCCTGGGCAACATAGTGAGACCTCATCTCTACTAAAAATTATTTTTAAAAATTAAAAAAATTTAAAAACACTGTTCCATCCAACCTACACCATTTCATTAGTTTCTGCCTGTTGATTGCTGCCTACCTCACCCCAGTATCCTGTGAGGTCTATGAATTAGGTCTCTCCTGTGGAATATTGCTTGCCCAGGGCTATTTCCATGCACAGCCTATAATAGGGATTTAAATACTAATTGAATGAATACACACATTTAAGTCTAATTGTTGAGTCAAAAAGAAGTCATTGACTTTCTCTCCTTAAAAACACAACATCAAGAAAAACACCAGGATCAGCAAAACAGCAGGCCTGTCTGTAGTAAGGATATAATATGATGAAACCTTTGAAGTAAAAAACTTAGTGTCTCCCTGCATTAATTACTATTCTTGGCAATAGACAAACGGTTTAAGTAGTTCAAGCAAATCCATATCAAAAGAGCCTTCAGGTCCAATGTCATGTTGTAAGTTCCCGGGAAGCCAAAGACTACCACTTGGGCTCACCAGTGCGGTTCCGGAGACCATAAATGCTGACCAGAATACCACCTCCTGGAAAAGCAAAAATTATGTTTGCTGCTTCTAAATTCCTAGTGACAGTGATGTTTCATAGGCTTCCGATGACCATGCTTTTGAAGACAGTCTCTCCAATTGTTAGTAGATCCATTCGTCTTTAACCTGAAGCCAAGTCTGCTAGTCACAGTTTCAGGTCTTTATGGATACACCTTAAGCCAGAGGGCATGTCACAGTACAAAAATGCATTATAGTCATCAAAGAGCTCTTTGTTTATTCAAGATTAGTGTTTAATTGGAGTGAAAGACAAGGAAAGGTCAGAACAGGGCTGAATGAATACCATTGGAACTATTAAAGTTTATTTTGTTTTCAACAATGTTGAGATTGACATAGATGACTCACAATGTACGTCCCCACCCAACTTTCCCAGGCTAAAAAATAATAATAATTTATATTTGAGAAGGGGTTCTTAAGAAGCTTCTTTCAAGTCCAGGAGAAGAAAAACTGCATGATTGAAACATAAGCCAAGATGATGTATTATTTAGCTGGTATACTTTAATGAAAAGGAAGAGCTGTTTAGTGTTCTATCTGAAAGGAAAAAAAAAAATTGGCTTTTCAATGTGAGAATAAAAATATAGGAGCTGTATTTTGGATGATACTAAGCCTGGTGCTTGTTTATAAAATCAAGTTAAGGAATTATGGGGTATTCCTGTGCACTCTTATAAATACACAGAAAAACAGGAACAATGTAAATGTTTTACAAGTGATACATCTTATAATAGTAACTTTTCCCTACTTAGTTTTGCTACAGAATGATTTGGGGGAAGTGCGAGAAACCTAGGAATACCCGTTTGTGTGTTAACAGTGAAAGGAAAACTTAAAACCCAAAGCTATAATCTGCATTTCCCTAGAAAACACCCAGAGTCTTTCTGTATTGTCATTATTCTCATACATAAGTCCAACCTTCCTCCCCCTACCCACACACACCTGGCTCTTGAAAGCACGTTGCTGTCACTACAAATGGTGTCTTGGAGCCTCCAGAAGTAGGGCATCTTTCCTTATTGTCTCCCCATCCCCCCACCTTCTCGGAGCCCTGAGCTCTCAGCGAGCCTGCAGAACTAAGATAATTTTTAATTCCACTTTGAATAACAACAAAAGGAAGAGCAAAACTGCATTTTATGGAAGACCCCCTCTCTCCATTCTCCATTACTAGAGGATAATTCTCTAAATTCCAAAAGGAGAAAAAAAAAGTGAATACAAAAAAAATAGTGGATATCCTTGGTTTCTAAATTAGTACTTAAATATTTCTCTGGAAAGCTTTGAAAGGAGGCAGTTCTTTAAAACAAGACGTGAAGATAGAGCACAGGTTTCTGACCTAGAAAAACCTAAGTTTAAATCTTGTTACTTCACAGAAGAAGACATCCAAGTATCCAGCAAATAGGTGTTCAATTTCATTAGTCATCAAGGAAAAGCAAAGTGAAACCACAATGAGATGCAACTCTGCAGCCACTAGAATAACTACAATGAAAAAGATAAAGTAGAATTCTCACACACTACTGATGGTAGTTTTTATTGTACAACTACTTTCTCTTTTACAGTTTATTCTAAAGCTGACTGTATTTATACATTATAAGCCAGAAATTTCACTCATAGGTGTAGAGCAAATAAAATGCATACACATGTTCACCAAAAAATGTTAGTGGAATGTTTACAGCAGTACTATTTGTAATAGCTTAAATCTAGGAACTATTCAAAAGTGTATCAACAACAGAATGGATACACAAATTGTAGTCAATTTACAGGTGGATGCTGTATAGCAGTGTATACCATATAGCAACATAAATGAATTTCATATATATAATGTTGAGTGGAAGAGGCAAGACACAGTAGATTGTGCATTGGATGATGCTTTTTATGCAAAGTACAAAAACAGGCAAGACTATTCTATGTATTGCAAGTTAAGATGTTGAATACTTTGGTTGGGGGACCAGGTTGGGGGCGTTACATGACTGGAAGGGAGGATGAGGAGAGATTTTGGGTGCTGGTAATATTTTGTTTCATGGTCTAGATGCTTGTTACATGAATATGTTTAATGTGTGAAAATTAATTGATTGTATGTATAATTCATATATATATATAAATTTTAAAAGCTTTAAAAAGTCCTGCTGCCCACTAGCTGTATATATCCTATGTATGATTATATGGTGCCCACTCTGTACCAGCATTCTGAGTACCTTATAAATATTAATGCATTTAATTATAACCCTAGAATATTGCTGCTATTATTACTATTATTATAATTATTATCATTTAATAGAGGAGGAAACTGATACATAAAGTCCTAACTTGCCCAAGCTCTCATGGCTGGTACATGTTGGAGATGGAATTTTAACTCAGTCTGCCTAAGGATTTAGGGTCCTTAACCAGTATAATATGCTGCTTCCTTAAAAACTGAACATCTTTAATCCTAGCACTTTGGGACGCTGAGGTGGGAGGATCACTTGAGTCTAGGAGTTCAAGACTGCAGTGAGCAATGATGGTGCCACTATACTCCAGCCTAGATGACATAGCTAGACCCTGTCTCTAAAAAAACCATTTCTTTGACTACCATTTTCCCTTTTATAAAATCAGCATAATAACACATCAAGAGTTGACATAGAATCAGAAGATATATTTGATCATTTGTACTGTCTACGAGGTACTTAACTATTGTTGACTAAAGTATGTCTGCTTCACTTTTCTGACCAAAGCTGACTGTAGATCTTCCTAGTTCAGGGTCAACAGAGTTTGTTATTGATGTACTATACTTCCTTCTCCCTTTTCAGGTCCCAGTGAAACCCAATGTCCTTAACACCCTGAAGGTTTTCTATCCCCTTCTCCCCTTCTCTCCCCACAGCCAGTTCTCACAATTTGGGGCTGCTTTGTCTGAATAGTACAGAACTTCCCTACATTTTGAACTTAACTCAAAATTAACTTGTTCTATATTTTAGAGTTGCTAACTGACAAGAACTCATCTAATTAATATTATTCCACCAAAGTAATGAAGCTACAATAGTCAGGTTTTCAGCTGACTATTTTAACAATAGTCAGCTGAAATCCAAAGAAGGGAATCTCATGTTGGAAATTTCAAGCCGTGAGCTGTTGTGAGAAATTTGTGGAGTTGGTTAATGTCTTGTAGTAGTAAGGCTAACATTTCTTAAGGTTTCACATTACCCACTAATGTACATGAACATGATTACGTTGAGTTATCACAGCAGTCTAGCAAGGAAGGTGGTGGTAGTATTTTGTTCATTGTACAGACAAGAAAGCTGATGTTTAACAGTTTTTACTTCATTTATTTGACGAATATATAACAGACAAACTACCTTATGGCAAATACTTTTCTGGGTTCACTGGAGCTTACATTCCCAAAAGAAGAGACTGGCTGCATGCAAATAACATACAAAATATATAAAGATAAATCTATATGGTAGTTAATGTTACCAAAAGGTAATGAGACAACATGATGAGACAGTGACTGGCCGGGCAGGGGCATGGGTTCTATTTTGTCCTGAGAAATGGAAGTTAGAATCTTCTGTGCCTTCTTACCATCTCACTGTTTCTCCACACTGGCTGCACATTGGAATTACCTGGGGAGCTTTGAAAACCTACCTATGCCCAGGTTTCACCCCTAGAAGGACTTCTTAATTAGTCTTGATGCCTTTAAAGGTGAAAAATGAATATGGCTCAAAGAATGACAGCACGTGCTTCTGTTGAAGCCTTAAACTTAATGTAAAATGTAAACAAACTTCCATTGATCTCTCATCATCACTTGGTTTTCCTGAGGCTTTTATGTGAGTTTTTTTTTTTTTCCACCTGTGAGCAGAGTAATATGTCTTTATGCAATGGCAGAAGATAAAACCTTCAAAATATAAGTGTGCATAAACATCTCCTTGTAAACCACAAGAGATCACTGTTAAAATTTAGTCATGATATAAATGTTGTCCTTCTGGCCATTTTAATTAAGAAATCTTTAGGAAAACTGAAGGGAAATGTGTAGTTCTATTATAAATTTTTCTAATGAGCGTCTCTAAATCAAGTATCTCCTGGTGTAAGCTGTCAGCATGGAGGATTTTGAATTGGTTTCAAATAGTATTAAGGTCTACCTGTTGCCCATTAAGTCTAGAAAGGGGCTTGTTGAGTAGGAGAGGAAGTCTTTAAGGGGAGAATATGGAATACCTCTTCATTTACCGCCTCATTTCATTAGAGGACAAAAGAGATCATAGAAAAGGAAAGTAAGAAGAAAGGAGCGGAACAAGAAAATAAGAGAAAATTGGGGCTGTGGAAATTAAGGAGGGGTGTATAGGCTCTGCGGTCTAAAGCAGTTGAACCCCACTCAGAATACAGGAAACAAAGTAAAGGGATACAAGAGAAACTCATCCTTGCTTCAAGACTGTTTCTCATTGGAGCTTGTGGATTTCCCTGTGTTTATTGGAAGCAGGATTGTTCAAGCACGGTGGTCATTAAGGATGCTGCTGCTGCTCATTTTCTATTCTCTGGCTTTCATTCATCCACCTCCAGCCCTCTAGTGATTTCCTTCTTTGTACTGCCACCAAGATCAGAGGCCAGACTGAATTTGCTTCTCTGTCACTTGTATAACCCTATGGAGTTTTCTTGTGATAAGAAATTATTTTAGCCAGGAGTGGTGGCTTACGCCTGTAGTTCCAGCACTTTGGGGGGCCAAGGGAGGGGGACGGACCACTTGAGGTCAGTAGTTCGAGACCAGCCTGACCAATATGGTGAAACCACATCTCTACTAAAAATATACAAATTAGCCGCGCATGGTGGTGGGCGCCTGTAATTCCAGCTACTTGGGAGGCTGAGGCAGGAGAATTGCTTGAACCTGGGAGATGGAGATTGCAGTGAGCCGAGAAGCCGGGATCATGCCACTGCACTCCAGCCTGGGCAACAGAGTGAGACTGCCCCTCAAAAAAAAAAAGAAAGAAAAGAATTTATAATGACTAATAAATATTAAAATTGTTATTCAGGTTATTCAGCATCAGAGAGTTTGAAGACTGTGAGGTCTGTGTAAAATCTTTTAACAACATAGGAAGGATTTTGAGTTTCATAAAGTGAGAGAATGGCTAAATTTGGAAGCATGGCTTAATGACTGTGACCTATGTTTGCCATTAGCTGAGATGTTAGTCATGAGTTAAGAGGATTTGCACATAGTCAATAAAAAGTATTTCTAACTCAGTAAAGCAAAATATTTCCCTAATACTTTGGAACAGTCAACTCAGGTTATTGAATGGATGTGAGAAATTGAATGGAGAGTTTAAAGGTGAGTTTATAGGAACTATATGTTATGCAATCAAAGAACTTTGTGTCAAAATTTTTATTGTATGTCATGGGTAAATGCAATGGCATTCATACATTCAATTCTATGTTCAAGAAATATATAATCTATCAGCAGAGTTTTGAGAGAGTTTGTATTGAGTCAAATTCATATAAGTTCTATGTGTAGAAGGTTCTATATAAATACTTATATCTAAATGTAGCAAGAGATTCTACTTCAGCCAATATTCACCAATCACCTGCTGTGAGTCACCTTATCTATTAAACCCATAACCCCTAGATGTGGGCATTATTCCTATTTAACAAATAAGGACACCATGTGTCACACAAATTAAATGACATTGCCAAACTGCACAGTTATTAAGCAATGGAACTTATATAGAAATTCAGATCTTGAATGCCAAAGATAAAACTCCTTTTCATTTTACCACAGGACCCCAGTTAGGAAACATTTCTTGATGGCCAGGTGCTTGTTGCATTAGTTTATCTTTAATCCCCAAAACCAGTGGTTTTCAAAATTTGGTGGGTATCAGAATCACCTGGGGAATTTGGTTAAAAAAAATGTCCCAGGCCTTGTCCTCCTTTAATGAACTTGTCCTTTGTGTTTTTATTAACTTTCCACCAAAATTTGAGAACCCCTGGTGAAAAGCCATCCATTTATGGATGATCTACGGAGGTTAATAGTTTGCCCAATAGCACAACGCTAATAATGGTGGAGCCAGGATTCAATCCAATCTGATGCCAAAGTCTTTGCTTCTGAACTTGAGGAGCCATGCTAGTGGAGATAAAAGGCACGGAAAGCATATTCTACATAGGACCAGCCTTCATTACTGGAGAAATTGGAAAAAACAGTATGACCACTTATAAAGAAGACAAGAAGCCCTGCACAGTGAAATTTCCAAACAAGGTTTTGATTCACCAATAGCAGGAGTTGATTTGTAAATAACTTGTACAATGTACCAATGTGGTTGTTGATGGCTGAGATTCTCATCTCTTCTTTCTGAATCTTACCATTCTTTGCTTTTTCCTCTTCTCTTGAACTCCATGCATTTTGGCCTAGATATGTTTATAGGAATCTCTTCTTTGCCTGAGATTCCATGCTACACCTGAAAGATTAATTCGACGGTGTATGTTTGCATGTATGTGTATGTACATACATAACTGTTTGTTTGAGAGTCCCAAGGTTAGCTCTAAAAAGAATACACAAGGAAATGGTCCTGGAGTAGACTTTTAAGAAGGAAGAGTGTCTCTACTTTTTAAAGCCCTGTTTCTGGAAAATATCTAATTTGAAAGGTGGCCAATTGTTCCTGCAAGTTCTTGCTAACCTAAACTGTATGATACATTTGTCTCATAGATAAAAAGTCAAATGGCATTCAAAAGGAAGTTGAAGAGTACGTAGTACAATTTTAGAGGGGAAAAAAACCGCTATGAGTTTAGAGCAAGATGTAATATTTCCAAGGGCCTCTGTCTGATTCTTTTTGAAACAAATAGACAATTTTTTTTTGAGGAATAGATTTGGGGATGGAAATTTCTTGCTGAATTGAGGAATCAAGCCAAACAGTAATCATATCTATTATCCATAGAGTACAATAAGTTTTCAGAAGGTGCCTGAGATTCGGGGGAACAAAATCTGATCCAGATGCTCATTTGGTACAATCCAACCCCTCTGGGTCTTTCATAGTCTGAATAGAAAGCCAACAGTTTGTCACCTCTAATAAAATGCCTCTTGCCTTTCTACCTCCACGTATGTATCAACAAAATCTGCTGACCATGGGAGTACCCCATCCCAGAGCAGATAGCACAGTATATTAGTAAGGGTTCTGTAGAGGGACAGAACTAACAGCAAAGATGCGTGTGTGTCTCTACATGAGAAGAGGAGTTTATTAGGGCGTATTGACTCATAGTCACAAAATGAAGCCCTATAATAGGCCATCTGCATGCTGAGGAGCAAGGAAGCCAGTCCAAGTCCCCAAACCTCAAAAGTAGAAAAGCTGATAGTGCAGCCTTCAGTCTGTGACTGAAGGCCCGAGAGCCCCTGGCAAATCACTGGTGTAAGTCCAAGGGTCCAAAAGCTGAAGAACTTGGAGCCTGATGTTCAAGGAGAGGAAGCATCCAGCATGAAAAAAAGATGAAGGCTGGAAGATCCAGCAAGTCTGCTCTTCCGTCTTCTCCTGCCTGCTTTATGCTATAGCCATGCTGGTAGCTGATTAGGTGGTGCCCACTCAGATTAAGGGTGGGTCTGCCTCTCCCAGTCCACTGACTCAAATGTTAATCTCCTTTGGCAACACCGTCACAGACATACCCCAGAACAATACTTTGCATCCTTCAATCCAATCGAGTTGACAGTCAGTATTAACCATCACACACACCGATACCTGCTCAGATTTTCCTCCACTCTATACAGTGATTTTCAAATCCCACTCTTGCATAATTCATATGCAAAGTACTAGAAATCATAACACGTTCATTATTTTAAAGAGAAATCTTAATATTCAACTGCAAATATATCTAAAAACAGAGCCAGTTTTGTTCCTCATTAAGATACAACCACTCCAGCCTTGCTTCAGTTATTCAAATGCAAACAAGTTCTTTCTCTCCTCAAGGTATTTACCCAGGTGCCCCCTCAGCATAAAACCTTCTCCTTCCCTCCACTCTCCATCCCTGTCCCGAAACTTCTCCTTGCTGACTCCTCATCCTTCAGTGTTAGTTCCAATGCCATCTCCTCAGAGAAGTGTTTCCTGACCACCTTATGGAAACAGGTCTGTACCTTGATATTCATTCTGCTTCATGATTATTTCTTTCACACTATTTATATTGCTTTTATATATTTCTTTTGTTACTTCCTTAGTATCTATTTCCCCACCATACTGTAAGCCCCGTAAGGGCAAGGAACACCCCATCACCTAGCATAGCACTTAGCCTATAATAGGTGCTCAAGGAATATTTGAATCGATCAACCAGCAAGAGCAAGAAATTGAAAGAGCCACTTTCTTGATTCTCTTAAGCGATACCTGCATTCATGCTGTCTTTATATTCTAATGAAGTCCTAACACACTTTCAAAGAACTGTAAAGAGGTGAGACAACCTGATGATGAAGAACATAGGCTCAAATCCCAGCTTTACCACTTTGTAGGTTAGTGAATTGGGGAAAAATCTTTTACTTTTTTTTGTGTTAAGTTTCCTGCTCCATAAATTGGAGATATTAACTATCTACCTCAAAAGGTTTTAATGAGGCTGAAATAATTTAACACATATTTTGTGCTTCTAACAGAGAATGGCACATAAATTCTGATTATTATTCCTCAGGAAATGGTTTCATATATAAAAAACTCCATACGAGGAAGGGCTCCAGCACCTGTAGGGACCCTAAGCTCACTACAAGGTGGTTAAAGCCACCCAAACAAGAACCAAAGTTTGTTTTAAATATGGAGACATCATCTGGATTCCTCACTTTAGCTTCTTACTTTTGGCTAGGAAGTAGCTTATTGTAACTATGGGGAATCTGTCTTATTGAATGCAATTCCAAAAGACTTTAAGCAATTTATTTACATGCCACCTTCAAACTTCAAGGAGCAGCATCTTATGTTATCAACAGGATTAATTAATTTCACCAATAGATGAGAATGCCAAGTGGAAGGGACTCCCCCAGGGCTAGAAAAGGAGTAAACAAAGATGCTTGGAAAAGGCTGTAGCAACCCTATTTCCTAATTCAGCACTCAATTCAAAAGATTGAGCTGTCTCCTTTAGATTTCCTGTTCTGTCTCTCAATAAAAATTTTAATTGGATTTATCTTAGGATATTTCTCTTTTCAATATTTCACTTGCAAAATCAACCCTTGTGGGCACATCTGATTACTGTAACCCAATTAGGGATTTGTTGATTTATCTCAAGAAACTGTTCCTTGAAGCATTAAGGTAAATCTCACTGTTACTATTCAGATCCTATGTTGCTCTAAGCAGTTAGACTGACTAATATTCGCCATACTACCGAAATTAGAGTGATAAGTCATTAATCCTACTGAATAATTAACATATATGAGAAAAAGGGAGAAAGTACTATTGACATCTGAGAGAAGTTTCAGGGACTGTCGGATAATTAGCACCCATACTGGTTAGAACCTCTTGCTCACCTTGGAAAGTTCTGTCATAAATAAATACAATAACTTTGGTAAGAATTACAGTGAAGAGTAACAACCTTAAGCAAAACTGTTCCTTAATACCCTTTTGGTGCACTCTTTTCCTCCTTCCCTAGTTGCTTGGAAATAGAGAGGCATCACCTGCTATGCCCCACATTTCACAGAGGAGGAGAGTGGCTCTGAAAACCAGATGTATTTCAGATATATTTAGCATATATCTGAATATATGCTTGCACAGGATATTATATTATGCAAGGTGAACTTTAAAGAAATGAATGTCTAATGATGGAATTTCAGTTACTGAGATACCTTGGTAGAGGGAGACATAAATAATACTACTAATAACTGGTAATGTTCCATGCTGAGAAGGGGGCTGAAAATGGATATCACCATTTAAGGAATGCTGGAGGACAATAAATCTACAAAGAGGACTGAGAAGAATAAGCGGAGAGATAGAAAAAAAAGACAGGATTAAATAGAGACATATTCACCAAATGTAGAGAGGGTATCTAGGAGGAAGGTGGCTTAGCATTAGCAGATGTACAAAGGGCTCAAAGAAGATAATGACCATAAATTGTCCAGTGGAGTTGGTGACAGTGACTTAATTGGTGACCTTAAAGAAAGCAGGCTCGAGACTCAGGGAACTGAGAAGGGAATAGAAGAAGTAGAGATTACATGGTTTCTACATGGTTTGACTCTGTTCTGTGGAACCTGTCCAGAGCTCTAGCTTGTGAAGCAACTTTATCCAACAACTCCAAACTCAGGTTAGATTCCTGAACACTCTAGCTCCCTCTGCCCCAGCCCCAAGGACCTAGCACTCCCTTGCACAGTAATAGCGATAGACACCCATGTCCTATTCCACATCCTAGCAGATTTCAAAGTCCTGAAAAATGGTTAGCAAACTGCTGCTTGCTTATTGGACAGGATATACTGAGGAACTGTAATAGGAGACCACGGTTCTCAAAGGAGGGGGCAAAAGAGAGAACAAATCATCAGAATTCAACTAAGTGGTCAAGATTCAGAATTGTATTAAATTTTAGAAGCTACACCCTCCCCTACTCCAAATGCTAGCTTTTAGTATGAGAATCTAGTCAGGGTCTCAGTTGATTTCTGCAGCACCTCCAGGAATCACACAGGACTATGAGTATCATTGCTAGAGCTCTCTGGCCCCAGGAGCTTTGTTTGTAAAAGGAGTTCAAGTCCACCAGTTAAACATCCACTTATCTGCTTCCATAGGGCCACAATTTCAGCCACATTTTGAAGCTGCTTTTGTGGTGAGGTTTACACACAAAAAAGTCAGTAAAATGCAAGCTAATTACCCTTAGGTTTAATTTCTTTCAACTCACGAATGGCTGCCAATTTAAAAATGTATTTTTTTTTCTTTTGCCCACAATAAAATTTGCATTGACTCAGTAATTTGGATACTCTTTTCTGTAATATCGTGCAAAATTATCTCAGCAAGAATGAAATAAAATGTTCTAAAACATTATTAGATTTACTGCTTTCCAATGTGGCATCTTACAGTTCAGAACTTGAAAGGACTGCTTTTAGAATCATAAAAAAAAATCTTCTAACTTATGGATGGTACACTGCCAAAGAGGGAGATGAAAGATTTGCCTGAAGATGCTAGTTTGTACCCAGCTGTGAAGGGAAACTAGAGAATAGAATGGAACCTAAATTTAATTCCAACCTCACTGTCTGTTTCTATGCTACCTGCCTCTCTTATCCATGTTAACCAGCTACTTTGAAAGACTTACTTTATTTTGAAATGCACAATTATGAAAAGAAGTTATCAACTCTTGCCATGCGGTGAAGCTGTGTCAAAATGCATAACAAAACAAGGTCATTAATTTCTATAAGACTATTTTCAGCTCATGGCACATTTCCTCATTGTGTTAATGTTGAACAAAAGTATACAATCATTTATGCAGTAGGCTAAATTTGCTTTGGAAAGTTTTTAAGCTAACAGAGATTAAAAATTGGTGATAAGCTGTGGTTTTTTGTATGGTCCTTGGAGCTAAGAGTCTAGAAGACCTTGACAGACAAAAGATACAGCAGAGAAATGTTATTTAAATTTCTTCTTCAATACCCAAGCCTGGAATCAACTAAGCTGTGTTCAAATCAGTTTGATCTTACTTCACTTTACCCACAGGGACAGCTCTCTTCTGGAGTGAAGAGAGTATATTCCACTGAGTCATAAAAATCTATTTACTGGGTGAAGAGAACTCTAGGCAGAGGTGGCTTATGTGAAACAGAAGTCCCTGGAACATCTGAGAGATAAAGATTATAGCTTTCAGTTTCTCTGAACCATTATCAATTCTGATTTCTAATCCTCTGCTAACTCATTGGTGATCTCCTAATAAATCGATGGCTGTTCTGCCAAGGTTTCCCATTTTTACCCGTGCAGCCTGAATTTTTTATCTTATTCCAAAGGGTTAATAATGGAACATTCTGTCAAAAGCTTTAGAGTATGGAACTCTCCCATTAGCTAAAAATTTGCGGAGGATGGAAATCTCACCCTTCAAGGAAAATTCTATGGCTCTCAGCTCTTCATACAGAATTTAATGAATGGAATTGAATGAAGTTTTTATTTTGTTTTGTTTTAAAAATCACTGAAAGTTCATTCAAGGCAAAGCAGCACTATTGTTCATATTTTAAGACTGGTAGATTTAGTCATCTATTTACTTGTTCATTTACTGCATTTATTAAACTTACAGTACATTTGTTATGCAATCAACTTTTAAAACCTTGGAGACTGTACACTGTAAATTATAAAGTTATTTTCATGGAGCAATCATTCCCAAGAATGCTCTCTCTCCTAGGTTTTGCAGCCAAAGTTAATTCCATTGCAAAGGCAATGCCAGGGGTCTTTGTCATTAAGTGTTTGAAGGGAGGAAAGTGTATTAATGCTCCATATTCACAGGACTTTTTCTACTGTCAGAAACTAAACCACTAATACTCCTTTTCCTAAGCCTTGAAACTTTAAAGCACACTAGAGCAAATTTGGGAATTGGTAACTGATTGGAGTGAACTGCATACCGAAGGATATTTTGATGTGGGGCACTGATTGTGCTTGGGGGAAAAAATCTGCTTCTTTTTTAAAGCTTCACAAATATTAACAAGATTTTGTCTAAGCCTTATGCAGAAAACAAATTTAGGTGTCTACTTACTCTTGGAATCAGATTATTAGATCCAGCTAATTTGTCAGAGTTCCAGGTGCTCAGCAACCCAGACAAGTATATAGGACACACGTCAGTGAGTAAAGAGAGCAAGGTAGATACCAAAAGGTCGTAGATAACATCATACATTTTGGGTGTGTACAAACAAAAGGTTAGGTAAATTTGCAGGCAACATATAGTGTGAGACCAGCTTCCTGTTTAGATGGTACTATTCTGTGAGAGAAAAACATGTTAGGTAATTATGCAGATCAGCCTTGTTATTTACAATATCCCCAGCATTCATTCTTTACTTCATCCAACAGCATTCATCAAATGCCATGATACTCTCACACCATAGTAGGGGGACCTGCTTCTAAGAGCGAATTGGGTCCCTTGCCCCTGAGTTACTTAAAGCCTGGTAGGGGAGACAAACTGACTAATAGACTAATTAAACACAACCCAGTAAATATTACAGGGAGGCATGATTCAAAAATTTCAGGGAGCTGTTAAGTCTAGAGAAAGAAAAAACAACTGCTCAGAGAAGCAGGGAAGTCCTCACAGAAAGGACTGTTTCCACTGGGTGAGTGGGCATTGATGGGGTGGAAAGAGAAGTAGTCAGTGGGTTTGCAAAGTAGGGCATGGGGAAGTGATGGAAGATGAGGCTGGGAAGTGGGTTAGTGTTGGACTATGAAGGGCATTTGTAGGAATTTACATTCTGTTCTCTAAGAACTTGCTACTATGGAAAACGCCCTCTAGACTACAAATATCTCACCTGTGGAATTTGTAGCAGAACAAGAATACCCAATCATTTTTTGTGACTCCTTGTTTTTATTTTTCATGGGGTCATTCCACTGCACAATTCATTAAATGACAGGTCTTGAGAAAAGCCTTGGCATATTTTGCTAAATTTCCCATACTCATGCCTCAACTGTACACCTTCTCAGTGAAAATACATGGACAACAGAAACAAAGATATTCAACTGTTAGCCTGAGAAATAAAGGAAATGTAGTTACACATGTTTTTTGCCATAATGGCAAAATCATGATTACTTTTGCATCAACCTAATATATATTTTATATACTTTCTGCTTAATCTTCATAACCCTGTGAGATCATATTTTGTTCCCATTTCATGGTGAGGCAACTGAGGCTAATAACTACTCATGGCAAAACTGGAATATGAACCCATGTCTAGCTGATTCCCAAGCCTATGTTTTTTTTCCCTGTAACTCTCATATATGCTCATATTCTCCAGATTATAATGGATGTGCAGCTACCATCTTTTTTCCTTTTCAGTCAGGGAGCCCTAGAGTTCCCATAGTCAGGTTTTACAAAATAACAGTCACGTGAAAATCTCTCCTGTGGCATCATCAGACTGACCTTCCCATATCACAGAATGAGAGTTTGCCTTCATTTTATCTTATGACAATGCCACAACTCTTAGGCCACATCATTTTTTTCTTCTTCCTACCAACATGCCCAAATTTTCTATGGAAATTGCTTCCCTGGGCTGTAACTCTGAAGATATAAAATGCAACATGATGTGGATGGCCACTTAAATTATTATCAGCCATTCATTCCTAATTCATGTATTATAGTTAAAGAATCAAGCCTTGAGATAACAGGCTTCAGAACTACTACATGTTGATGGAGTAAGGTTAAAGAATGTCTCTTGGCCTGGTTGGTGCACATGAAGAGAGTATGTCTAAGTGAGGTCATCAATTCTTCCAAGAGGAAATTGAACCCCTAAGATGGTAACTTTCTCAGCTTTCCACCACACCACCAAAAACCCTGCCTTCCTCTGCTCCTATCTTTTCCTTTCTTTTCTGTCATAGGAAGTTCCCTTCCTCCTATCAAAGTTCAATCCTGTGCCTTGGTTTTAAATTCTACACTTTTTCCCTTCTCAGGAACCCAACACTAGAAGTTATGCCTTTTCTCTGTACTAGATTCAACTTGTCTTTCCCAACCAGGGTTCTTCCCTTCAATATCTAAGTATGCTCCAGCTTCACACATCTTCAAACAAATCCATCAAAAAAATATATATATATATTTTCTTAGGTCTTATATCCCCCTTCAGTTATAACTCTATCCCTGCCTTTTCGTTTGTAACAAAACTTGTGAAATCCTTGTCTGTTCTTGCCATCTCCTTTTCCACACCTCTGCTGTCTCCTTAACTCATTCCAACCTGGTTTCACTCCACTCCATAGATGGCTCTTTGCCTAAGTCTCCATGTCACTGAACTTCCTGGATGTTTTCAGCCCTCATTTCACCTTCTTGGAATGCTCTCTTTTCTTGGCTTCTATTATCTACACTTACCTGGTTTTCTTCCCAATTCTCTAGACACTTAAGCACTTTTGAAGGCTAATCCTTAAATGTTAGAGTTCTTTAAGTCTCAACCAAGATCCTCTTCTCCTCTTACCCTTTACTCTCTGTCTGGGTAATCACATCTATACCCACCAATTTAGTTCCTATCTATAAACCAATAATTTCCAAATTTACTATCTCCACTCTGGACCCTTTTTCTAGGTCCATATCACACACCCGTCTCCTAGATATCTCCACCTTAATATCTCAAAGGAACCACAAACGTTGCAAATCCAGGCTGAATGCATGATATTCTCAACTGAATCTTGATCTCTTCTAATCTTGTCTATCTCATTAAATGGTTTCATCTTTTATCTTGATGTAGGAACAAGAATCGGGGTCCTTTTTGAAACCATCCTCTCCTTTGCACCTCATACATCAACACATCATCAAATCTTACTGAAATTACCTCTAAAATATCTCAAACCCACCTACTTCTCACTATCTCTTCTGTCATCAACCTAAGCCAAAGTGGCTCTAGCCTAAAGTATAAAAATGACCTTTTATGGTCTTCTTATATTCACCATAGTTTTGCCTAAGATGTTCTACACTCAGCAGCTATAGTGTGACATCTCCACTTTCCACTACAAAAAAAAGCCCTTCAGAGGCATCCTGTAGTTCCATTAGAATAGAGATCTGAGACCTTAATGTGGGTCTGCATTTCTGACTTTCTACTCCTGTAGGGTCAACACGACTTCTTTCAACATCTTGTTCCCATCTGCTACAGGACCTCTGCACATGCTGTTTCCCTCGGCCTGTCAATCTCTTACCACTGCATTTGATATAACTCTTCTTTGGAAGAGTCAGCATTAGTCTAGGTCAAGATACATTGTTTGTACTTTCTGGGCCTATTCTCTTCCTTCAGAGAATTTTAGCTCAGACTTTAATTATACATTCAAAAGTGTGAATATTTACATGATGTCTGTCTCCATCATGAGACTTTAAGCCGCAAAGTAAGCAGGAAATGTGACTGTTTTTGTTCATTATTGTATTTCCAGTGAGTAGTACAGTGCCTAGAAGATAAAACTACTCAATAGAAATTCAAAAAAGGCAGACAGGCAGGTAGATAGGCAAGCAGACAGGCAGGAAGGGATTAGAGACTGTTCACGAAGGCCCTCTTCCCCACTCTCTCACTTTCCATCACCATCAGTCGAAAGAAAAAACAGTAGGTCCAAGAGGAAGACTGGCAATAATGTAATGATAAAGCAAGGGTAGAGAGGCATATAAAGCAAATCTAAAATGCTCTAGGTTTTCCCCCAGGTCTAATCATAGAGTCATCAAATGTTACAGTTTTCTTGCCAAATCCTCCCATAATCTCTCCGTATTGTAGATTTATCATCTGTGTCCTCCTTTGCTATCCCTGAGTATACCTGGGACTCAGCACACACTGCTGTTGTCCTGTACCTTCTAAGAATGTTAGTACACTCATGAATAGATTTTGATAAACATGTGTTTTGAAGAGCCAAGAGAAAATCCTTTAGCATTCAACATGTTGGTAAAGCAACAAAGACTAGAGAATGCAGTATGTGACTTCCTTAACTTCAGGGACTGAGTTTAGAAAGACTTTATATACCAATTATCAATTGTATGCTCATATTCTAGAAACACCCAAACACAAGTGAAAGAAAAACTTCAAGATTGATTATAAACTTTGATTTTAAAGTTTTTCACTATTCCAAAAAGTACGAGTAAAATACTAAAAGATGTGTCATTTGGAGAAAATATTTTTCTCCAGAGAGCAATTTTTTCTCTTTCTTTCTCTGATTATTTTTCTATGCTGCAAAAGAATTATAGCACACACACAAAAAAGAGTAAAATGATGATCAATTCTAACTTTTACTTCTTTAAATGAAATATTTTATTCAAACTTCATTTTATTGTTTTTATTTGGAAGTTGATGGGTATATATCTTTGTATACAACTCTATTTTCTGTGTTCTGTCTCCAGTCAACTTCAGCCATCAAGAGGTCACATTTGTAAGACCATTCTTATTTCTTAATTTTGAAGATATTTTTCTTGAAATGCATCCTGAATACACTGCTCTCAAAATTATATAACCTGTGTAATTTTTATTCTTGTTTCTTGAATGCACTCAGAAAATAAGTTTTTCAAATTTACTCTTGTATTTTCTCCAAATTCAGATTATACATTTCAAGTTATTCTTAAAACTTATGATTTATACATACATATAAATGCATTTACTGTAAGGATAATTACCATTATGCCAGAAACCCTCCCAAGCCGAGGTGGGTGGATCATCTGAGGTCAGGAGTTCGAGACCAGCCTGGTCAACATGGTGAAATCTTGTCTCTACTAAAAATACAAAAATCAGCTGGGCATGGTGGCAGGCACATATAATCCCAGCTACTCGGGAGGCTGAGGCAGAAGAATCGCTTGAACCCAGGAGGCAGAGGTTGCAGTGAGCTGACATCACACCACTACACTCCAGCCAGGGCAATAGAGTGAGACCCAGTCTCAAAAAGAAAAAAGAAAAAATTATATTTAAGAGATGAGGCAAAAAAGAGAGAAGTCAATGTTTAAGGGCTATTGTAGTTAGCCAGCAACTAAACAAACCAAGAGACTACTTTTCACCATTTATGGCTAGAACAACCAGGGTAATATAGAATCCTTTCTGCCTTGAATGTGCTGAGTCTTCCCTGGATAGTGGAGAAAGCCATGGAGGAAGACAGTAGATAGCCCATTGGGAATCATGATAATTCTCACTGCACATCAAACTTTATGCTGTGTCAGGACAGGAACCAAGAGCCTTTTGTAGTGCCAGTTTCATTGTAAGCTACAGAAACCCATTCAAACTAGACTCTAGGTGGTGCCTAATTGTCAGTGCAACCTTCCAGACAACCAAGAGCAAGTGCCAAGATTAGCCAGGCCTCTCACGAGGCTGCATGATCCCCGCTTCATCTTCTGTCCATACGCCCACGTCATTCAACCACACCTCTCTGAACAGCATGTTTCTCAGGACCTCCTGATTTCTTCTCCTCCATGCCATCAATGGCTCAGGTTGGTCATGATGTTTCTTTTGAATCCAGTTGAAAATGTTCAGGTACTAGCCACAATGAAGTCAACAGAGAGGTCATCCCATGTTTATTGTCAATGTCCCAAGAGTTCCAGGTGCTCCACATTGTCTTAACTAGATTGTGTGTGTGTGGATTAAATTATCAAGAAAGACACCATAATGGGCTGTGCTCGATCTTTAGATGGGTTCTCTTGGGATCAGGTTTCCACGTTGATCCAACACTGTGGCCAGAGGATTAAGATCACCTGTATAAAATCTGACTGTCCCTAGGATCACCCTTTTAGCAAGAACTGGAAAGAGAAGGCAATTTTTAGAAAGGAATTAGGGGACATAGTCTGTTCAGACAAGTCCTGATGCCTGTAATAGAATGCATCCCTACAAATGCAATCCTACAGTATATAACCTGGAGTTCATTACCTGCATTTCACAGATGAGGAAACTGAGACTCCAAGATATTAAAGGACCTGCCCAATGTCACATACCTCATAAGTCACAGAAGTGGCGTTTGGCCCTGGATCGGTCTCTCTGACTCCAAGCCCATGCTCTTTTCTTTTTTCCCTACTACCTAAATATCTAGATGGCCTACAAATAAGGGAACAATTAGTTGGAAGTCATACAAATTAAGAAAGAAGTAAAATTTCCACAATAGCCCCCATACTGCCAAACAGTATATTTATTGTCTTGGAAATAAGACTTGTCTTAGGAAAGCTTTTAATAAAAAATAAAGATTGCCTATAGGTGTTATTAGAAACTTAATTGGTGGGAAGTAAGAAAGCTGCATTGGAGCTGTGAATAGACAGGAGGCAGCTTAAACTGGGGAGAATGGACAACATCTAAATAGGAAAAGAGAGACCCAAATCAATTGTGCTTGCCTCTTAGTTTTGCTGTAAATCACCCAGCTGGCAAGACCTACCAGATGCATTGACTTTGCCAAATCTCCCTTTTGTGGGGTACAAAACAGGGCACTGCAGACTCTGTGCCCAGGCCTAAGAGATATGCTGGAAGAGAAAATACAGAAGAAAAACATTCAGAAAGTCTTTGCAAATAGCAAAGACTACTAACTGTTGGAAACTGGCAATCCAAGAGAGTTGATAGAACATTTTTTTCTCTCTTTCTCCATGAGAAAACTTTAATATACTTTTCTATTTTATAAAATTACATTGGAAGATTTGGACATCTTTAAGTCTTTGCCCGTGGCATTGAAATTCTTTTACCTTTTCTTACGCTATGAATTTCCTGAAATTTTACCCATAGCTGTCTGACAGTAGCTTCGTGATGGCATTTACTAATACCATTCAAATAACATTGAATTGTATCTTATCCATGGCTTAACGTATTTTGACCCTCTATGTTCAGAACATGAAAGTGTGAAAGTAAATTTGAATTTCCATAAAAATTTAAGGAGACATACTCTCCAAAGCTTCTATATAAGATAACAGCTCTCTGGCTTCCTCAGCTTCCCATGGAAAGAGAACTAGAGTACAATAAATTCAGATTCAAAGTGATAGTAAATGGGAAAACATTTCAATATGTTGGTAATGACATATAGTATAAAACCTTGATAAATAAGACTTAGCTCTTCAACCATGACAGTCATGAAAACTTCTGGAATGAATTTTCATGTTACTTGAAATGGAATTTCATATGGTACATTTCCAGATTAGAATTTAACCTTTAAACTAGAAATTTTCTGATTAAATTCAATGCCTGCCGTGGGATGAGCTGTCAACACAGGCCTCCTTTGACTGGAAAATTTAGTGGACATGTCCTGCAGTGTGGATATTTACAATCTTAAATCCGCAAGGTTGCTGACACCTTTGAAAATTTAGTTTTTAAAATGCCTTTCCTGAGCACATGTAGGTCTGAAACTGTTACAAATATGTTCAAGGAGCAAAACAGCCAAGTCCATCAGATGTGTCTATGCAGAATACTAAATAATTACAACAAATCTCAAAGCCTGCTTGAAAACAATAGGTTACAGAGAAATTGTTCTGTTTGTTAACTTCTATAATTGATAGCCAAGACTGGGATGTGAGTTAAATTATATTTCTTTGAAGCACTATTAGGTGAAGAAAAAGTTGTGGTTTTTTTCTGAGATGTTTTAAGATCTAAAGTAGTTCAACTTTTGTCATATACCTGCCTCTTTTTCAAATGCCGGATGCTTCCTTTTGAGAGAGTCATGTTTAATTTTTGTGTGCGTCTCTCTATGAAATCACATGTACTCGTGATGTATACAAAAGGGTTCATGCATTAGTATCTCTGCATTATATAGCCACACATTTTTACAGATAAATACAGATAACTTCACAGATAAGTATGTCAGTTTGGACTGGACCTGAAATATTTTACAAATATTGCTTTTTCTAACTTTGGTTTGGGGGACACTTTGTTCTGAAGATCGCACAAGCCTCCAAGCCCAGATGTATAATTTATTGCCATTTCTCATCAAATTGTACAAATTTGAGAGGACAACCATTGTAGGTCCTCTCCTTGCCAGTGTAATCAATCTCTTGACCAGCAGCCTAAGCATTGTGTATGGCCTTTTTGAAACATGGATGACTTTTCTATGTGGATGAGTGATAGTTGTTCGAGACTTGCAGATTGTGGATTGATTTTAAAGGTGGCGTTTGTTTGTTTGTTTGTTTGTTTGTTTGTTTTCGCAAGCCAACCTTTTTCTTCTCCAGTCATGAGTGAATCACAGTGTACCTTACTGAACCAGTCCTCACCTGAACTGATGCTGTTTTCAGAAAAGTTGGATTGGCCTCGTTTTCTCATTGTAAACATATTCTTAACCCAGGAAAGAGGGTATTCTCATCTAAGTACTAATTGTGTTTAAGGGAACTACTAACCTGTATTGACAGTGAGAAATTTATCTCTACCAGACTGGCTGAAAGGAGATATTGTGTTTCTTCTTCCATATTAATACCAAATTATTTTGGAAAATGAGTCACTGCTGATACCCCAGCCATCTATTCCATATTCTACCAATATTTGTTCCATGATATTTACTGTAGAAGCAACACAGAATTTGCATGATGACTCACAATCTTTTATAACTACCTTGTTTAAGACCCACCTCTGAGTCCCACAGCCTCCCTAAAACATTTCCTTCTATGTCTCCAGGAAAAAAGTCTAGTTTAATACATCATTGCTGTAGGGTGGTGATTCATCATTTATTTGTTCTCAGTACTCTCGAACACACATTGTTTCCATCAATACTGAGCAAAGATTGGTTTTATGTTTGAGCAATTTTAATAATTCCAATGTGCAAAGTAGACTTCGTTAAACACCCTTAAGCAACCTGGCTCAAATCAAAGTTATCATTTGCTGGGTAGCATTTAAATATTGGAAAAACAGCACCATCTGCTGGAAAGGGGCAGGTAGGGCTATGCATGTTAGCCAAGTATTGGAGAATGTGAAGGCCAAAACTCTTGACTGGCTCAAGTGAGTCCGTGCATATCCATGTACATGCAATTCGTGTTATGAAATGGCAATTGTGTATGGTTCAGTTGAAAGAACACAGAATGAAAGCTGGCTTCTGGCCTAGGTTCAGTGATCATCATCTTCTCCTTCTCCTTTTCTTTCTCCTTCATCTTGAAATCTGTGTAACCTTGCAGAAATTACTTATAAGGGTTCTTAGATGGATGTTGGGGGTAAGGTGAGTATAGCACCTGAACTTTCTACCTTGTATTAGTCAGTTAGAGAATGGTTATTAAAGTACTTAGTATTCACAAATCATATCAGGACTATAAGGCTTATGTATTAGCGTTAGCATGTCAAATTTTAGTTTAGCACAAGATATGGTAGAAACCGAGCTGGCCTGACGAGTATTCTAATACACTGCCAGAGAGACTGTTAATCGTGAAAGCAATTTGGCAACAAGAAGAAGAGCTTTAAAAACATTCATTTGGTTTGACTCAGTAATTGTACTTCTAGGAATCCATCCAGAGAAAATCATTAGAGGAATGAAAATAGATTTATGGTCAAGAATGTTCATATCAACATTATTTATGATGTTGAAATACTGGAAATGGAACTGATTATCATCAGTTAGGAGTATTAAGTCACATGATAAACTATAGTACAGCATTAAATTCATGCTTTGATGAATAATGATATGAAGAAATATTCACAATATAATTGTAAGTAAAAAATAGTGTATGAAAGTAGATGACCAGTGTGACTATAATTTTGGAAGGAAAGAGGAATCAAGGAAGGAAATGAATATTGATATTATATCAGACTTGTTACTATTTGGGGCCATATAAGTCTTTGTTGGGTATGCGGGGCTTTCCTGTGCATTAGATGATGTTTAGCAGCATCTCTGGCCTCTAGCCACCAAATGTCAGTAGCACCATTTCAGCCACAAGGAATGACCAAAAATATCTCCAGACATTGCCAAATGTCCTAGAGGGGAGACAGCAAAATTGCCCTCAGTTGAGAATCAATGTTCTAAAGGAAAACAGCATGAATGCATATAGTGTGTGTGTGTATATATGTGTGTGTGTATATATATATAGTGTGTGTATATATGTGTGTGTATGTGTGTATATATACACATATATATGTGTGTGTATATATATATGTGTGTGTGTATTATTTCTGTCATGTATATGTGTAAGTTATTTCTGTTGCCAGTATTAATTACTTGGCCAAGCTGGATGAATAAGCTAGTTATAAGACTCAAATGGAGAGCTTTCAGAGTAACTCACTGGCTCTCCAGGGTCTTGCCTAAAGCAAGTTCTTAGGAAACAGATTTGATAACTGGCAAGAAAAATTCATAGGAAACACAAAGATTTTCTGACATATGACCCTTGAGAATCTAGGCAGTTTTCTCCTTGTATTAATGGCATTACTTTATATCCAATTCTTGGTTAAATAGTTACTATTTTTCTTCTTTATAATTTCAATTTTTTTGTATTTTTCTACAATTTACATGAACTCATTTGTTATCAAAAACATTAAATGCATTTTTCAAAATAATTAAATGCATTTTAAGAAACCCCGTGGGACAGTCTACGAAGTGAATTATGTAATCCTGTCTAGTGTTCTGTTGTAATCCTGATGGATTTTAACCTTTCTCTATAATCCTCCCATCATCCTAAAATAGGACAAAACCTACAAAATTGCAATGTTATGAATAGGTATTAAAAAGTGTAAAACGTGAATGTGAACATGTATTAAAAAGTGTAAAATGCCATGAAGATGAACAAACTTAGTTATTTTAAGCAACATTTGCTTTCAGACTTTTTAACCTTTTTTTGTTTTCATTAACTAGTTCATCTAAATGTTTACAAAAATTAATAAACCAGGTAATTTATGGGTTCCAATTCATTGTCCCTGGATAGGTGCTATATTTTATAATAGGCCCAATAGTCCACTCCATTTGGAAAAGCCAAAGTCAGAAAGATCAATCGCTTTTTCTCTTGGTGGCCATTATTTTTGATAAGTGGATCAATTACACTGTTTCAGATGATCTCATAGCAGATGAGCTTTTGTGGAACATGTTTACAGAGTCTCTTCTCTTTCCTCAGGCCCCAAATATTACATTCTATATAACATGCTGGTTACCTGCAAAATCTCCTTTTGAAAAATAACCTCTTTGGAGACCCAAGCTCAATATGTGGAAAGAAAACGAGACTGAGACCACTTAGCTGCACTACAATAACTGAAATCAAATAAAAATGAGTAAGCTCTTTCTCTTTCCAATTTTTTGAAATGAAATTTTCTTACCAGTGGAGTATCAGTGTATGAAGGTTTAGCCACAAGCCAAGTCAAAGGAACTGTAATAAGTTCGGAAAGAAATGATTTAGTAGGAAAATGGTAATCAAAGAAAAGTATTCTGTATCTTCAAATAGTGGCAGAAAGGATATCTGCAGCAGACCTGCAGAGGTACAAAAATGTCAAGGCTGCCTTTATGCTATTTAAAGTCCATTTTTTAACAGCTTTATCAAGATAGAAATTATATAACATTAAATTAATTCATTTCGAGTGTGCAATTCAATAATGTTTAGGAAATTTACAGAATATGCAGTCAGCACAGCAGTCGAACTTCTTTTTGAGGCCTGGTATATTTGATAGTCCAAGTCAAACCTTTATGACATAATGCATGGGAACATACGTGTGTGACTGAGGACAGGATTTGTGGGGAGGGGTGATATTGTTCAGAGTTGAATCTCTTTGGCCAAGAAATGATAAAAAAAAAAAAAAAAAAAAAGGAATGTAGTTAGTACAAAAGTGGAAAATGCCTGTGTTTCTGAGGGTCATATGTCAGAAAAATGTTTGTTCAATCTATGCACAGATATGTGTCTCCTATGAGTTATTCTTGTCAGCTGTCAAATCCACTTCCCAAGAACTTCTTTCAGGCAAGACCATAGAAAGAGAGTGAGTTACTCTCAAAGTTATACATTTGATTCCTATTACCAGCTTATTGATCCAGCTGGGCTTAGTAATGTAGAAGCACAAAAATAACTATATATATTTGTGTGTGTGTGTTTGTGTGTGTGTGTGTATATAGTTAGTAGTGTAAAAGTGTGTGTGTGTGTGTGTGTCCTCCACCCCACCCTAGAGAATATTTGGCAGTTTCTGCACATATCTTGGTTGTCAAAACTAGGGAGATGCTAATAGTATCTACTGGGTAGAAGCCAAGATACTACTTCAATGCATGGGATATTGCAATACATACATACAACAAAAATTATCCAGCCCAAAATGTCAACAGTGCTGAGGTTGAGATACCCTACTTTAAACTCACTTCATGCATCTGCTAGGCCCCACCATGGTCAAAGTGTACAGCAGGATTCATATTAATATCTTCTTTAGTCATTTCAAGACAATAAAAAGGGCTGTGGTTCCTTTCAAGCATCTAAGGGTCTACTTTAAGAAAATAATCAAATAATTCCAGTCTCATGTAGTCAAAAATTGAAACTACAAACTCATTCAGAGGGACCATTTTTCTGCTAATTTAGCCCAGGCCTGCTGGAAACCTGCAGCATTCAAGACAGGGCATGGGGAGCTAATCCTTCTTTCCTATCTTGCCTTGTTCCCTGGCCCCTGAGCTGTTACGTCCAAGCTCTTTAAGGTCCAGCCCAGAGGGCCCAGGGAATTACATGACCCATAAGGTTGTAATTTGGTATCAGGTGGGAATAATGTATGGACAATATAGACTTTTTCTTTCATGGGACACTTTAGCTGTTTGCTCAGAGATTCTCCTACCCGCTCTCCACCGCTGCTCCCCAAGACCTCCAAGTCTTTTGATTCAGACAATGTCTCTCCTCCTCTGGCTGCCTATCTAAGACTCCCCGTTCGAACCCTTGCCCTTTCAGTGGCCACCCTTCCCTTAAGGAGCTTTCATGCACCACTCCAGGCACTCCTCTGCCAGGAGATCCCTTTTAAGACATCCTCAGGCCATCTCCCCATTCGTGGTTCCCAGGTGTATTTGTTATCAATGGCTGTGTGACAAATTTCCCAAAACTGAGTTGTTTAAAACAAGAACTTTTATTATCTCACAGTTTCTGTGGTTCAGGAATCTAGGTATGGCTCAGCTGAATCCTCTGGCTCAGCACCTCTCAGAAGACTGCAATCAAGGTGTTAGCTGGGGCTGCCAACTCATCTTAAAGCTCCATTGGGAAATGATCCTCTTCTAAGCTAATTCATATGGTTGTTGGCAGGATTCTGTTCCTTGAGGACTGTTGGGAAGAGGCCACTCTCCGTTCCCTGCCATGTGAGCCTCTCCATGTGGCAACCCATGACTTGGTGGCTTGCTTCATCAAAGTGAACAACAGAAAAGAACCAGAGAGAGAGAACGTGCACAAGAGCAGAGAAATGGGTCTTTGGGTTAGAAGTGTAGTCACTCTCTGTACAACCTTCCCTCCTAGAGACACATATCAAACTCTTTAAGTTACTTAGAGACCCACTTGAGTCTAAAACTTCACTAAGGGAGTAGCAACCTCTTTTCCCCAATGGAGAAATATCATAGCACTTCAGCACTCTTTCCCCAAATATTCTGTCTCCTGGACTATTCAAGGTTGTGGAAGTGAAAGGCCAGGCTAATGCTAATAGCACTAGTTTGGAGCTTTCCTCTTTGTGAATCTCACATGGATGTGTTAGCATTTTGCTATACAAAGTGAAGGAAGTAAGTAATTAGGTATGGTTCGACTATTAGGCCTCAGCAAAGCCGGGACACAAAGTACTCTGTTTGAATATCCTATTACCCTTTAATCTAAAGGCAGTACACAAAAGAGAGGCAGGTTATAAAATTTTATTTAAATGTGCTGTGGAAAACATAAGTAAAAATGAGAACTGTGGTAAAACTGGAAGGGAGAGAACAGAACAACCTGTGTAGAGAAGAAAAATCATTTGTTTGATGAAGAACAAAATAGGCAAGGAATGAAGAGGACGTGAGCATGAGATAAATGAATCAACTTGTTGACCAAAAACCAGAGTGGGAGCAATCAAACATTTTTAGAGGGACCAACAGCAGGCAGTTTATAACTAGGAAGTTTTGGAGTAAAAAAGATATATAGACACCGAAGGAAAATGATGTATATTTGTTTGGCAGCATTTCTCTGGTCAGTAGTGAATAGGAATATTTAATTGAGAGTGTGCAACTGGTATTTGAAGATTCTGCTAAAAATGAATGCCCAATATTGGTCTACAACAAAATTTTGAACAGTTTAGGACAAAATAAGAAGGATAATGTAGTAAGCTTTTCATATTGATTCCATTTAAAGAACTATCTTCTTTTAGCAGTATATCTTTCCTATTTGTGAGTTTTAATATTTCCTTTTATTTATGAAATAATGTGAAGGGTAGATGTCTCATTATTCATGCTGGGAGTTTCATGTGATGTCCTCTTAATCTTCAAATATTCTTTTTGACGGTACATTCCATCACTTTTTCATAGTAATGAGTATGTCATTTTGGGAGAATATAGAGTGATCAAAATCCGTTATTTTAGCTCCATGTTAAAGAGTTCTGATTAGAAGTTTGGTAGAGGGGACTAAAGTGCCAAAGTTGTTGACATTTTAAAATGGTCTATCATTTTTCCACAGTTTCTTTTGTTTTTATTTTATTATCACATTTCATTATTTCTATGTCTTTACCACAGCAAAAATCTGATAGGCTTTTCAAAGCACTGACCCACCCACTAAGCAATGAAACAAAATTTTATGAAGCAAGGCACACAGACATTGTGAGGAGTGTAAAATACAAACAGGGCACGGTTGTTGCCTTCAAGAAGCTTGTGGTCAAATGAAGAAGAAAGACTTTTATTCCAAAAATGCTTTGCTGAATTCCTACTGCATATCAAATATTGAAGATGAAGTAATAAAAAAAAAAACTGGTCTTTAGCCTTTTGAGGTAATCATAAAATGCTGAATATTATCTACAGTAAATGTCTTTGTTCTGTCAGTTTTATTTCCCTAGGCTCCCCATTGGACTTGATGCCTAGATAAGAGAAAACTACCTATATTCTTGAAGATCAATTTAGTAACCTGCAGAGAGGGTCTATTCTCTACTTTTGACCACATTTCTGTGGGAATATCTGCATTGGTTGATGGACAGATGGGCCCCAAGTTAGACTTTCCCAAATAAGTATCAGTCATAAGCATACATAAATAAAACATAAGGTAGAATTAGTAAGGGAATGAACAAAATATCATGGGAGTATGGTGGGATGCAAGATTTTTTTTTTTTTTTTTGAAATGGAGTTTCACTCTTGTCACCCAGGCTGGAGTGCAATGGCATGATCTTGGCTCACTGCAACCTCTTCCTCCCAGGTTCAAGAGATTCCTCTGCCTCAGCCTCCCAAGTAGCTGGGATTATAGGCCCCCACCACCACAACCAGCTAATTTTTGTATTTTTAGTATAGACAGGGTTTCACCATGTTGGTCAGACTGGTCTTGAACTCCTGACCTCAGGTGACCCACCCACCTCAGCTTCCCAAAGTGCTGGGGTTACAGGTGTGAACCACCGTGCCCCGCCGGGATGCAAGATTAATTCTGCTGAGGAAAGTGATGAAAATGATTATGTTTGAGCTAACCTTCAAGAAGGTAACAAATATACATTAAGAGATTGAGGTTGTGGAGAAGGCCCTTCCAGGCCGTGACAGAGTATTCCCAATGGCAAAGTCACTTGCTGAGGCAGGGCACATTTCTAGGACAAGGCTCAGTTTGACTGACTGCACCGTCAGGTGCCAAAGAAGAGAATGAAACGTTCAGCTAGAAAGGGGGTTCTAACCAGGTGACAGAGGAGAGCCTTGATTTCCACGCTGGGCAGTGGGACTTTGTTTCTTAGCAAATGAACAGTTATTAGAAGATTTTTTACTACGGGTGGTAATCTGGTGCTTTAGGAAAACTGTTCTTTTAACAGGTCAGGGAATAGGATGAATTGGAAAGAGAGGAGACAGGGAGAGGGGTACAGACACCTCTATTAGGCTGTAATAAGTAGTGGGTAATGAGGCCTGAGGAAAAAGAGGAGACTCTAAACATGTTCTGTAAAACTTATCTGCTATGAGATCATCAGAAAGAGTGCAATTGACCCCACTTATCAAAAATAATGGCCACCAAGAGAAAAAATTATTGATCTTTCTGACTTTGGCTTTTCCAAATGGAGTAGGCTATTGGGCCTATTTTGCTTATTTTTTCAAAAACACTAAGTTTCTATTCCATTGATCTTTTGTATTGTTCATTTCAAGAGCAGTTATTTCTGCTCTGATCTTTATTATTTCTTCTACTAATTTTGGATTTGGTTTGCTCTTACTTTTTTACTGCTTTATGATGCATTGTTAGGTTGTTTATCTGAAGTTTTTCTTCTTTTTTGACATAGGCGTTTAAAGCTATAAATTTCCCCCTTACTACTGCTTTTGCTGTATCCCACAGTTTTTGGTTTGTTGTGTTGCATTATAACTTGTTTCAAGAAATTTTTCAATTTCCTTCTTAATTTCTTCAGTGACTCACTGGTCATGCACATTGTTTAATTTCCATGTATTTGTTTAGTTTCCAAAATTCCTCCTCTTATTGATTTCTAGTTTTATTTCATTATGGTCAGAGAAGATGCTTGATGTTATCTTAACTTTTTTTTAACGCCTTAAGACTTGTTTTGTGATCCAACATATAGTTTATTCTTGAGAATAATCCATGTGCTGAGGAGAAGAATGTGTATTCTACATCCATTGGATGAAATGTTCTGTATCTATTAGATCTATTTGTTCTAGAGTGCAGATTAAGTTCTGTGTTTCTTTGCTGATCTTCTTTCTGAGTTATCTGTCTAATGCTAAAAGTAGGGTGTCAAAATCTCCAGCTATTATTGTATTGGGGTCTATCTCCTTAGCTCTAATAATTATTGCTTTATATATCTGGGTGCTGCAGTGTTGGCTGCAAATATATTTACAATGGTTAGGTGTCATTACGTAGTTACCTACTTTGTCTCTTATAGCTCTTGTCTTGAAATCTATTTTGTCTGATATAAGTATAACTACTCCTGCTCTCTTTTTATTTCCTTTGGCATGAAATATCTTTTTCCATCCCTTTATTTTTAGTCTGTGTGTGTCTTTATAGGTGAAGTGTGTTTCTTGTAGGCAACAGATCATTGGATTTTTTTTTTTTTTTTTAATCCATTGAGTGACTCTGTGTCTTTTGATTGGAGAGTTTAGTCCATTTACATTCAGTGTTGTTATTGATGAGTGAGGACTTACTCCTACCACTTTATTATTTGTTTTCTGCTTGTTTTGTAGTCTTCTCTGTCTTCTTTTTTTCATTCCTGTTTTCCTCTTGATAAGAATGATTTTCTCTGGTGATGTGATTTAATTTCTTGCTTTTTATTTTTATGTGTTTATTGTGTGTTTTTGGATTTGAGGCTACCATGAGATTTGTGAATACTATAGTATAAGCCATTATTTTAAGCTGATATAACAACTTAACACTGTTTGCATAAAGAAACAAAGCTGAGCACCCACCCCAGTTATCATGGCAGCTCCCTTGTGGCGGTGACAGTGCAGGTGGCCTTGTTCCACTCCAGTCAAGCTGAGTTCATTTCCGAGCAGATGGAATTGTCCCCACTGAACTCTTGCAAGAGAGTGGTTGAAGGCCTTTCACTGTTGGACTTGGGAGTATCTCCGTATTCTGGAGCAGTATTTCATGAAACTCCATTAATAATATACCACTTTCATTTCTTAGTTGACTATGCTGAATTGGTGTTTATGGTAACTGATGCACTCACCACTATTGCCCTGTATTTTGCAATCCAGGACTTCGATAAAGTTGTGTTTAAAAAGCAGAAACTCCTCCTAGAACTGAACCAGTATGCCCCAGATGTGGCGAAACTCATCCAAACCCCTATGAAGATGCGTTACATGCCTCTGAAAGTGGCCCTGTTGCAGTGCTTTCCTCAATGCTATTGTTCTTGCCTTAGCAACATACCAGTCTCTATACCCACTGACCTTGTTTATCCCAGGACTCCTCTATTTCCTCTAGGAAATTATACCAGATTGTTCACCAGAAAGCCTGAGCCAATTTGCAGTGCCACCATCAGTATCTAAAGAGAAGTGAACTACTTGCCTCCCCATCTGCCAGCACTGACTTTTCAAGTTTGATTTATGATTGCCAGTTCAGTAGATGTATCACCATACTGTCAAGTTATTTTGCTTTTATTTTCTTTCTGTATTCTTGCTGAGTTGAAGCATTTTTCCATATAACAGTATGCTGCTTGTATTTTCTTTTTTATTTCCTATTTATGCCTTATTCTTTAGAAAGTCTAAGTGCTAAGAATATATATAGCCAGACTTTTTATACAACTATGTATCAAATAAATAATATAGTATATGTATTCATACACATGAATAGACCAGAAATTTAAAAATGGTTTCTGAGCTTATCCAACCTGCAAAAAATGAATAAGTAAATAAAATAAGATAAAAATGGTTTTTTTAAAAAAAGCAAAAACTAATAGAAACTTGGCACCTTAACTTTGTTACCCCACTTTTTAAGTTTTTGTTGTTTCTATTTATATCTTACTGCACTGTTTTTGTCTTGAAAAGTTGTAGTTATTATTTTTGATTGATTCATCATTTAGTCTCTCTACGCAAGAGTTTATACACTACAGTTACAGTCTTACAATATTCTATTTTTTTCTGTGTACTTACTATTACCAATGAGTTTTGTACCTTCAGATGATTTCTTATTGCTCATTAATGTCCCTTTCTTTCTGATTGACTTATTCCTCTGGCATTTCTTGTGGAACCGGTCTGGTGTTGATGAAATCCCTCAGCTTTCATTTGCCTAAGGAAGTCTTTACTTCCCCTTCATGTTTGAAGGATATTTTTGCTGGACATACTATTCTAGGGTAAAAGTTTTTTCACTTTAAATATGCCACACCACTCTCTCCTGGCCTGTAAGGTTTCCACTAAGAAGTCTCCTGCTAGACATATTGGAGCTCCATTATATGTTATTTGTTTCTTTTCTCTTGCTGCTTTTAGAATTCTTTCTTTATCCTTTACCTTTGGGAGTTTGATTATTAAATGCTTTGGAGTAGTCTTCTTTGGATCAAATCTGCTTGGTGTTCTGTAACCTTCTTATACTTGGATATTGATTGATATCATTCTCTAGGTTTGGGAAGTTCTGTATTATTATCCCTTTCAATAAACTTTCTACCCCATATCTTTCTCTACTTTTTCTTTAAGGCCAATAATTCTTACATTTGCCTTTTTGAGACTATTTTCTAGATTCTGTAGGCTTGTTTTATTTTTTTTTTCTTTTCTCTCATCTGTCATGTATTTTCAAATAGCTTACCTTCAAAAGCTCACTAATTCTTTCTTTTACTTGATCAAGTCAGCTATTAAAAGACTCTGACGTGGCCAGGCACGGTGGCTCAAGCCTGTAATCCCAGCACTTTGGGAGGCCAAGGTGGGTAGATCACAAGGTCAGGAGATTGAGGCCATCCTGGCTAACACGGTGAAACCCCGCCTCTACTAAAAATACAAAAAAAATTAGCCGGGCGTGGTGGCAGACACCTGTACTCCCAGCTACTCGGGAGGCTGAGGCAGGAGAATGGTGTGAACCCAGGAGGCGGAGCCTGCAGTGAGCCGAGATCGTGCCACCACACTCCAGCCTGGGCAACAGAGCAAGACTCCGTCTCATAAAAAAAAGACTCTGATGCATTTTTCAGCTCCAGAATTTCTGCTTGATTTTTAAAAATTATTTCAATCTCTTTGTTAAATTTGATAGAATTCTGAATTCCTTCTCTGTGTTATCTTGAATTTATTTGAGTTTCCTCAAAACAGCTATTTTGAATTATTTGTCTGTAAGGTCACGTATCTCTGTTTCTCTAGGATTGGTCTCTGGTACCTTATTTGGTTCATTTGGTGAGGTCATGTTTTCTGGGATAGCCTTGATATTTGTGGATGTATCTGAGCATTGAAGAGGTAGGTATCTATTGTAGTCTTCAGATTCTGTGTTTATTTGTACCCATCCTTTTTGGGAAGGCTTTCCGGGTATTCAAAAGGACTTGGGTGCTGTAATCTAAGCTATATATGCGTTAGGAGGCACCCAGTAACAAAGCCCAGTAACAATGTAATCCTTGCAGACTCGTGGAGGTACTGTCTTGATGGTCTTGGACAAGATCTTGAAAAATTATCTGGATCACTAGGTAGAAACACTTGTTCTCTTCCCTTACTTTTTCCCAAACAGTCTTTCTCCATTCTGAATCATCTAGTGCTGAGGGTGAAGTGACACAAGCACCCCTGTGACCAGCACTACTAGGACTGTGCTGGGTCAGACCTGAAACCCATTCAGCACTGAGTCTCACTCAAGGCCTGCTGTAACCACTCCCTAACTATCTCCTATGTTTGCTCAAGGACACTGGACTTGGCACTGTCATTATTCAATGGTAACTCCATGCCCTTTAATTATCACACTACACATCTGTTCTGCTTCAGCATCCATCACTGCAGGGAGTTTATTTTGGTACATCGTATTATCTCTCATTGTGCCTCCAATGACTAAGAAATACATATCATGGTGTATCTTAGTGTTTTCCTGAGTGAATAATTTATAAACAACTTATTTCTCACAGTTCTAGAGGCTGGGAAGTCCAAGATCACAGTGCCAGAAAGTTGAGTGTATGATGAGGAATCTCTGCTTGTAAAATAGCACCATGTTGCTGTGTTCTCACACGACAGAAGGGGCAAATGTTGTGTCCTCACATGGTGGAAAAGAAAAAGGGGTGAATGCTATGTGAAGCCTCTTTTATATGGGCATTAACTCCATGAGAAAGGAGCTCTCATTACCTAAATATTATCTCCAAAAGGACCTTAAAACTGTCACATTGAGGGTTAGATTTCAACATATGAATTTTGAAGGGACACATACATTCAAACCATAGTGTGGTGTTTATCGGCTGTCATTGAAGGCTGTGATCTAAGTTATTTTGCCTGGAAAACATGGAAAGGGGTCAATACCTTCATTTCTTTATTCTTTGACCTGATCTTTTCTATAACCAGTAGAATATTTCAGTGCAATGCAGTTTAGGTGTGATCTGTGGCCATCATATAGAGGAAAGGAAGAACCTGTGTGCTTAGCAATTTTTATGTTTTCGAGACTAGTGGACAAGCCAGTATTTTACTCCTGGAAGAACATACAGAGAGAGACATTGAGTTGCTCAGAGTATCACAGAGACTTAGAACTTTAAAGACAAAAACAAAACCAAAAAAAACCCAAATTCATCCATTAGTCAAGTCCAGTGTGCTGCTTTTTTTCTGGTACTACTGGGGATCACGAATATTCCTCTAGAAATTTAGTACTTGATAATACTAAGATATTCATTCATTTAAATAATTGTTGGTTGTTTTTTGTCTTTTCCTGCTATAGAAACTCTTGCAAATTTTAGCAACAGATTTTCCCTCTGCTGGTTTTGAACTTAGACATTGTAAACAAACGTATGTGAACTTGATGGCCTTTCTTTCTGTTTAATATCTATCTCTAAACTTCTTTCAATTTTGGCAGTGATGTGATAAGTATGAAACCCAGGGGAACAATGATCCCAGCCAATGCAATGAAAAAGAGGTCACTACACTGCACTAATTAGAGTGCTGATTTTTGACCCCAGGTACTATGAAAATGCTGTAAAGCATTTCTGGGTGAACTAAATAAGACCAGTGGGATACCTCTGTGTACAGGTAGAATTGAAAGTTTATACCTCAGAATGATGTCAGAGGAACAGAGCCCAGGAAAGCAAAATCAAATATTATGGAAGACAATTCATCACAAATTTGGAAAAGAAAGCAAAATGCTGTATCTACTATTTTGGGTAGAATTGGATTCAGCAATTTTCCCATTAGAGATGGTACATACAAGCCCTATTCTACATTTATAGGTAGCCTAATTAATTTTATTTTACAAGAATACATCTCATAGATTGGATAATTATGTACCTAAGTGGGTTCCTTGGAAAGAATGAATTTCAAAGGAGAAGGAGAAAACTTTGGGAATGATGTAAATGTACATTATCATCATTATAGTGATAATGTCATGCTTATATATGCATGTTAAGCCTCATCAAATTATATATTTTGAATATGTGTAATTTATTGAATGTCAATTGTACCTCAATAGCGTTGTAAACGGTGAGAGAAAGAGAGAGGCAAATCTAAAATACCATGAAATGTGCCTGCCATAGTGTTGTTTTCCAATATATTTTAGTTTGCTTCTCTTCTCATCATTTATTGTGTTTTCCAGGCTTTCTCTTCAAGTCTGTTTTCTCAAGCACTTGTTAAGGATCAATATCCACATTTGTTTTGACTTCTCGTAGGCTGCTCCTTTCATTGAGCAGTGCTTCCTAAATATGTTTGATTTTAAGATAAGCTAGCCAACATGTTTTCACATTTATTCACAGAGCCAACTTACTCTCTTCTCACTTTTCTTACCTACTATCTGCACTATCTGCGAAGCTAGGCTAAGAATAATTCTAATTAGTTTTAACTGGTTATGCTTACCTCACTTTATCAAGTCCTTGAGGCAGCTACTCAGAACATCATCTTAGGAGAGTTGTTTTTACTTCTTTATCAGATGTCAAAATGATTTTTCCCAAACATAATATTTGACCCATAAAAGGGCTGTTTTGTTCTGCAATTTTAACTGAGAAATTGTTTAGCCTTTAGCCAATATTCTTAACTTCATACCTTTGGGGGGAAAAAACACTGAATGAGAATTATAAAGTGCCTGGAACACTAAAAATCAATATAATGATTCTTGAAGAAGATCACACTAATCCTTTTAAATATTTATTTGCCCCTTCTTTCTTTTCTTTGACTTTTCCTGCCTATACTGGTCACAAAACTGTCTTCAAAACTATCCACAGATTGAGATAATCATGAAAGAATCCACACTGATTATTTTGACCCATAGTTACTCTTTTCTCTCTTTAGACATCCTTCTGTTGCCTAAGGTAGCAGCCAACTGCCTCATTCCAGGCCCTCAATCCTCATTGCTGGCTACTGAGCCACTCTTTATCCAGGTCAAGTCCAGCCATTGCCAGAAGAAGAGAAGGGAGAATGGTATAGGGGAAAGTTGCATTAATTCTAGGGAGGCAAATGGAAAGATATGATTGGGTACGATGAGGCTTATTAGAAGGATGCTGTTGTAATGCAGCAATAAAATATCAAGGCATGAACTAAAACAGTTGTATTGGTAACAGGGACAAAGAGGAGAAAACAGATTTGAGACATATTTAGAAACTAGAATCAGCAGGACTAGGTGACCTTTAGATAATGAGTGGGAAAGTGAGCATCAGAGGGGAGGCTACTGACATAGATTTCTATTTTAATCTCTGATGAACTCATGATGATGATGTTCATTGATAAAGAATATACATGAGGCAGGTTTTATAGAATGTTATTAGTTCACATTTTGACATATAAATTAAAGATGCCATTGAAGCATCTAATTGGAGTCCATTAGCACATGGTTGAATATAGAAATAGAACATTTGTAAGAGAGATCTGGGTTCATTTTGGTGTCATCAAGTTTTAGATTGTATTTGAGGCATGATTTTGTATGAAATTACTCTGGAAGGGAGTATAGAATAAGATAAATGAAAGGATCACCTACATGGAGCCTTGGGGAAGACCACTGTTTTAAAGGTGTTCAAAAAACAGGCCTTTTGTAATGGAGACGAAGGAAAAATAGCCAGAAAGGGTGGGGAACACCAAGAGTAATTGAAATAATGAAATCCTTTCCAAAGTGTGACCCATGGGACCGTACTTCTATGATTTTGATCTTCAGAATATGATTCATTGGTCACAAATAAGTTTTGGAAATGCTGCGTGTTATTAAGATATTTCTTCTTCAAGATTTTCTTTTGTGAAAAGTCCTCCGGTAAGGAAAATTGTTTAAGTTATATAATCTAGAAATTTCCTAACATGTTTAGCCAAAAACACTTTTCAGACTCAGTAAACTTCAATAACATCCCATAAGACTACTATTTCTGAAACATGCTTTGAGAGAGAGCTGCTGTAATAGAAGTCAAGGTATGTGAAGTTCAAGGAAGGTGATAACACTTTTCATTGCTGCAGCAAAGTCAAAGACAGGTTAGAGTTGAAAGCCATCTATCCATTTAGCAGTGCTGTGCAATGATTAAGAGCTCAGACAATAATAGTAATGACCTCATAGGGTAATTAAAGCAGAGTGAAAATAGTAACTATATGCAAACTGATTGGAGCAGTGCCTGGCCCATAGTAAGTGCTTTTAGCTGCCATTTGGTAACTCTTATTCACAGCTTGGCCGTTTCAGTTGCATGTTGTAGCATAATCTTGATTTTTAGAGGCTGAAGAGTATAGAAGGTGATAATGCAGTAATCAAAGATTCAGCTTCTATAGCATACCTGTTTATCTTATATATTTACCAAGTTTTATTCTTTTTATTTTTATAAACTTTTAACTATATATAACAACTAGAAAAATAGATAAATCCCATCCTGGTGAACACAGTGAAACCCCGTCTCTACTAAAACTACAAAAAAAAAAAAAAAAATAGCCGGGTGAGGTGGTGGGCGCCTGTAGTCCCAGCTACTCGGGAGGCTGAGGCAGGAGAATGGCGTGAACCCGGGAGGCGGAGCTTGCAGTGAGCTGAGATCCGGCCACTGCACTCCAGCCTGGGCGACAGAGCGAGACTCCGTCTCAAAAAAAAAAAAAAAAAAAAAATAGATAAATCATGAGTATATTACAGAATACATTAACACAAAGTGCATATACTTATATGACTACTAGTCAGGTCCATTCAGACAGCACCATAAATATCCTACTCTTGTCCCTTCCCAGTCACTATTCATACTCTCCTCCCCCAAAATAATCATATCCTGACTTCAAATACCATGATTAATTTTACTTGTTTCCAAACTTTATAAAAACAGAATCATGTATTCTTTTGCATCTGACTTATTTTGCTTAACATTATGTTGGTGAGAATCACCCATGTTTTTATATGAAACAGTTGTTTGCTCTTGTTCACTGCTACATAGTATTCCATTGTGTAAGCATGCCACAATTTATTGATCTATTATTGATAAAAATTTGTGTCCAATTTGAGACTATTATGAATAATGGTACTATAAGCACATATACACATATCTTTTGGTGAACATATGTATGCATTTTTTTATTTGCCTAGGACTGTAATTGCTGGATTATAGATATACATAATCAACGTTAGTGACAAATTCCAAGTGGTCATATCAAATGACACTCCAAATTGTAGCAATTTACACTCCACTCTGTATTTAAAAGTTTCAGTCCCCCTTCTTCATCAATACTTTATATTATCAGTCTTTTTACTTTTAGCTATTAGGATGGGAATGCACTGGTATATCATCATAGTTTTGGTTGGTGCAAAAATAATTGCCATCACCTCTAATAGCAAAAACCACAATTGCTTTTGCACTGACCTAAATAATTCTCATTTTCTTGATGACAAATGAGGTTGAATAATCTTGATTTTATTATATATGTATATTGGCCCCTTGAAAATCTTCAGAGAACCTCATCAAGTCCTTTGCCAACTTTCCTATTAGATTGTATATTGGACCCAATTTATGTGCATGCCCCTCCACCCTCAGTTAACTAATTCCTTCTAACCCCTACCTTTTGGGTCTTTGTCTACCTTATCGATGGACAGCCCAAGATTCCAATGCTGTTGCCTCTTTCCCTGACACTACAGTCTGCCTCAGGCTCCCCAGAGTAAGGGCTGGGCTTCAGCATGGATTCCTTCATGTCCACCAAGCCTGGAGCTGCAGCAGTTCAGATTCTCAAGCCCAACCCTACCACACTATGAAGGGTCTAGCCACTCCCATCACCTCTAGAAGTTACCTAGAGGCTACCTGGAAAGGCCAGCTGACTTGACATAGAAATGTAAGGTCCTATGTGGAGTACTTCGACAAGGACAGGTAAGAGCTAGATAGAACCAGCATACAAATCCTTTGGCTTCCCTGCCCTCAGGATACTCTTCTAAGTTAGGTGGCTCTCTATGTCCTGTCTGAAAACTAAGCAATCAGCTATGTGACTTGCATTTTAATTCTTACAATGGAGTTTTTCGATGAACAGAAGTTCACATTTTTAATGTACTGCAGTTAATCTTTTTTCACCTATGGTTCATGCTATTGTGTTTTGTCTAAGAAATCTTTGCCTACTCCAAAGAAATAAAGATGCTTTATTACCTTCTAGAAACTTTATTTCCCATTTATATCTACAGTCTACTTGAAATTATTATTTGATGACATAAGATGGGGTGGTTTTGTTTTTTCCCTGTATGGATATTCAATTACCACAGCACCATTTGTCCTTCACCTTCTGCTCTGAAGTGTCACTTTGCTCATATTATCAAGTATCAATATATGCATAGGTCTGCTTCTGGACTCTGTATGCCATTCCACTGATCTATTAGTCTATTTTTGTGACACTGCCACACGTCTTAATTACTGTAGCTTTCTAATAATTGTTCATATGTGCTAGTGTGGATACTCTAAATTTGTCTTCAAGCTTGCATCAGCTATTTGGATCTCTCCCTGGGATTTAAGTTAAAATTACATTGAATCTTGATGAATTTGGGGAGGCCTGATATTTCTATAAGATTCAATCTTGGAATCCATGAATATTCTGTATCCCCCCATTTGTTTAGGTCTTATTTAGTTTCTTTCAGTATTGTTTTCCTTACCTATAGAGGCTCCCCTTCCCTTCTGGATTTTGGCCCTACATTTCTTACGCTTTCATAGCTCACAATGTTTTCAAAACTTTATATATATTTTGTCCAGCCAATATGGTTGTTGTAATGCAAACATTGGTCTTAAACCAACTAGTCTGTCTGAGTTGAAACTCTCTACCTTTCTATTGAAATAATTTAATATTATTTAATTGAATAATTGATTCTCATTATCTGTAGTAATTATGTTCTATAAAGTCACCATGAACACTGAATTAGCAAATATGGAACCACTGCTCCTAAGGGAAATACACAGGTTCCTGGGAGCCTCTGCTCACAAGATTTTTGTCAACTAACTGATATATGACATCGATTTATGTGTATATCTGTTCAAAGACACTTTATTTATATATATTATTGATTCATTGGCATCGAGCTTAAATCCCTTTACTAGATAGATACCTAAAGGAAAATAAATTGTCCTCCCAAAAGTATACCTGCACTAGTAGCACTATTCCCAATAGCAAAGACATGGAATCAAACCAGGTGCCCATCAGTGGTGCACTGGATAAAGAATATTTGGTACATATACACAATGGAATACTAGGCAGCGATGAAAAAGAATGAAATCATGCCCTTTGCAGCAGTATAGATGCAGCTGGAGGCTATTATCCTAAGTGAATTAATGCAGAAACAGAAAACCAAATACCATATGTTCTCACTTATACGTGGGAGCTAAACATTGGGTACACAGGGACACAAAGATAGAAACAGTGGACACTGAGGATCCCAAAAAGGGGGGATGGAGAAAGGGAATGAAAGGTTGGAAAACTACCTATTGGGTACGATGTTCATTACTGGGGCAATGGGATCAGTAGAAGCTCAAACCTCAGTGTCATGCAACACACCTATGTAATAAAACTGAACCCTTGAATCTAAAATAAAGACAGACATACAGAAATGTGAGCTCAGGGCCAACAGCTGCATCTATAATGCTGCAATTCATGCCTAAACGAAATTCATCTAACATGTATTTCCTCCCTAAAGCACATCACAGCCTTTTCACACTTGGGAACACTGCACAGCACTTCAGCACTTACTTGGGGGACATTTTAAGAGCAAAATCATCAACAAAAAGTATTAAAATGTAAAAAGTGGCACTACATAGACCGTGAAAAGTTCACAGTATGCAACTGAAACAAGGAGGCAGAGCATCACCTTGTCCTGCCTCAGCTGGGAACATGCAACATGCACATGGGGCAATTTGTTTGCCACTCTGCACATGTCCACAGAGGATGGTGCAAGCCCTGCCAGTATTGATTTCAGAGTCACAAATACATGTCAGCAAGTAGGCATGTTTAAATATACAGAATCAGTGGATAACATACATAAACTGTATTTTTAAGTAAAATTATACTGTTTTCAATAAACTGTGCTATAAAGTAAGGTAATGTAAATCTCAAGAGTAAATAAAAAATGTATACAGCTGTCATATATGTGGGTTCGTCCTTTTTCAATTTAGCTTATTTATCTCAGAGTTTCTCCACCTTTCCTGTTCTGCATCTGGACTTTATTTTTGTTTATTTATTTATTTATTTTATTATTATTTTTCTAGATGGAGTTTCACTCTTGTTGCCCAGGCTGGAATGTAAGGGTGCAATCTCGGCTCACTGCCACCTCTGCCTCCCGGGTTCAACCAATTCTCCTGCCTCAGCCTCCCGAGTAGCTGAGATTACAGGCACCTGCCACCACGCCCAGCAATTTTTTGTATTTTTAGTAGAGACGGGTTTCACCATGTTGGCCAGGCTGGTCTGGAACTCCTGACCTCAGGTGATCTGCCTGCCTTGGTCTCTCAAAGTGCTGGGATTACAGGCATGAACAACTGTGCCCAGCCTGTACTTCTTTTTTAAAAGATAATTTTTATTCACTTTAACAAGATTGAAAACCCACTAGACAAGATTGTCTAGTCCTGGAGAAGCCTTTCCCAAACTTCCAAGGACTCCCAAAACACTCTTGGCATTTACTTCCCTGAAATTTAACAAAAAGATGACACTAATTTAACAAACAGGAGGTCACCAGCCCTATCTGCCTTTGATTTCTGCCCTCTCATCCAAAGCTCAGGCCCAGTGAAGGATCATTCAGTTGGCTTCTGTTCGAGGGTAATTGCAGAAAATGAGACCTATATGTCATTTCCATTTTGCGATTTCTTTTCATCCCTCCTCATTGATTTTCTGTAATATACGTAATCTCTAAAATCCCTGGCTACTACCTAGAACTGTTTTTTTTTTTTTTTTACAATAGGCAATAGCTGATAAATTCACAAAACTTCTTCCCCTATTTATAAAAGAAATAAAAATTCAGCAAAATTAAGATTTTTTTAAGTTGTCAAGGAAGAACCAAGTCATACTTTTATTTAACAGCTCATAGTTTATGAGCTATTATTGTTTGTTTGAGAACAGAAAAGTCAGGATTCTCAAACAAGAAATGAATCTTTGCTGGCCTAGATGGCTCCCATCTGTAATCTCAACACTTTGAGAGGTTGAGGCAGGAGGATTGCAGGCCAGCCTTGAGACCCTGTCACTACAAAAAGTTTAAAAAATAGCCAGGCGTTTTGACATACATCTGTAGTCCCAGCTACTCGGGAAGTAGGAGGATCACTTGAGCCCAGGATGTTGAGGCAAACACTGAGCTGCGATTGCACCACTGCACTCCAGCCTGGGTGACACGGCAAGACCCTGTCTCAAAAGAAAAAAAAAAAAAGAAACGACTTTCTTATTAGAATCCAGGTCCCAGACAGAGAGGATAATAATGTCTGTATGTTGGTCATTGGAGCATTTTTATTAGTTATAGAGATGACAAAAGGTTATTCATCACATTTCTAAGTATTTCTAAAATGTTGATGCTTCCATTTATGGATATAAATCTTGTTGGCCTGTCTATACAGTGGTATGTTACTCTTCAGAATAACTAAATATATCTTATTTAGAGAAAATATGAAATAATATAATTGTATAATTACAATTAAATGGGAAATGTTGCCCTCAGTTGGTTTGTAAAAATTCTAACATAGGACCTTTGGTATCTTCTGCAAGATGTTAACAGTTGCTGCTGATCTCTAAAGAAAGAAGAGAGAGACTTTTCATTACATTTGTTTAGGGAATATTGGTTTAAACAAAATCAAACAGCTTTCTTTACTGCAGCACTTGTGTTCTTTAACATGTCAATGTGTGTTTGGTATCTCCAGGAGAAGATTACAATGTACTGCAATCTCAAACATACTTCAGAAACTTTTAAAGCAACATCATGCAGGAATAAGCTATAGAAGGCATAGATTTGGGAAATACTCCTCTAGAATATGACCCATATTGCATTTGTAGGCTCAGAAATGCAAGAGGAGGAAAGCGGATAATCCATGATTGATGGGAGTCGGATCTAATTGTCACTGATGCTCTCGAGACGGCTCTTCAGGATTACTGGCATCTGTACAGGATATCTTGAAACCTGCCAAAACAGTTGAGTTTTTGCTTACCTACTTCATTAAACAGCACCATCAACAAAGCAGATGTTATGAGACTCAGGGATCATTATAGGAAAGCTTCCTCAGCCATAAGAAAACTTTAAGCTCTGACATATGAACAACACTTTTAGAAAAGCTCCTTTCAGATTTTACTGATATATATAAAAAAAATTGTTCAATGAAGGCTCTCCCTTAAGACCTCTTTTAAAATATTTTCTATTTGTAGCTATACATCTTGTTGATCTGTCTCTGCAGCAAAACTTCATTTCAACACCTCTGAAAAAAATATATTCTCAGTGATTACTCTGTCTTTTTAAACTAAGTATAACAAACCCAGTTTAGCCCTTCCTTGAAAACTGTGTCATTTTGTAGCCATCAGGGTCTGTATAGTGCTGGAAGTTGGGCTGTTCCAGGTTTGTTAATATGTGTTGGCCCCAGAATGCTTTGTTTTCTGGTTACTTCCTACTTATCCACCTCTGAGGTCCTTGCCTTCTTATCCCTCCTTCTTTACACTCTTCCCCAAGCTGTTTCTAATCTGCTGAGTCTTGGAAACCACTTATTGGTGCAGCCAGTGAGTTAGAGAAAGTGGAAGCAGAATGAGCACCTGAGTTGTGATTCTTTAATTAAAAATAAGTAACTTCTCAGAAGACTTTTTTTTTCTTATCAGGCAAGTATGTAGTTAACAAACATCATTATGTTTGGGGGCTGCTTTTTGAACAGTCAAGTTTGCCAAGAAAGTGAGTTTTTTTGTGTTTTTGTTTTATTTTTTGAGACAGGGTCTCACTCTGTCACCCAGGCAGGAGGCCAATGACACAGTCACGACTCACTGCAGCCTTGACCTCCGGGGACTCAGGTGATCCTCTCACCTCAGCCGCCTGAGTAGCTGGGACTACAGGTGTGCACCACCATGCCTTTGCTAATTTTTGCATTTCTTATGGAGACACAGTTTTTTTGAGACCAGCCCAGGCTGGTCTCAAACTCCTAGGCTCAAGAGATCCTCCTGTCTTGGTCTCCCAAAGTGATGGAATTACAGTATTTTATTTTTATAATTTAAAAAAAATCAGCAGAAGAAAAATTATCTGGCAATTTAAAATCCTATACAATTCTACATTCCAGAGAAAACATTTTCTTTTTTGTATTCTTGAGGATACACAATGGATTGTTAAATGAACATTTATATAAACTCATTCATTGTACATCTCTTATATATGAGGAACCCTGCTATATGTAGGCAATATAACTAGAAGTATGGTAAATTAAACCTCTTGTCTTATTGTCTACTGGTTCTAGCTAATAAAATCGAATAATCTATAATGTTTAAATTGAATAATTCTCATTAGTGTTTCATATTAGGCATTTTGCTATTACATTTCCTTTTGATAAATAAACTCAACAAAAAGGCAAATTTCTTATCTTTCAGTTCTCTTGTGAAGGAAAAAGTATTTTTCCTAATTGTAATTCCCTTCTTTTTACAGGATTAAAAAAAATAGTACCCCAAAAATACTTTGAATGGAGTGCCACTTAAAGGGAAATTTTCTTTTTGGGGAGGTGGATGGAAGCTCTGTTCACACTTTAAGAGGTCTAGAATGTTCATGTAGGGGCGCCAACGTGGCATTTCCCTACAGTGGCACTAATCCCCACAACCAAATGTGTCACTCATTTCTCTGTGTATTAATGTCCCAACTCTCATTTACACAGACAGGAAAGCTCAGATCTTTGTTTTAAGTGCAAAGCCCTGCTGATGGGCCAACTTCGTCCAGGCCTCTAGCACATTGTCTGTGCTGAGTGAACTGGAAAAAAGACCCATTATATCTGAAAATGTTAACGTTTCAACACAGGAAAGGACAGTAAGGTACAAACCAACACGGGGTCATCTTTCCTTTGTGCTGGATTTGGTTTCTGAATTCCTTCCTGAGAAAGAGTTCCGGCTGTAATTTTTCCCTCGCCAGCCTAGTGGATAACATCTTTACATCCCCCATCTGCTTCACCTCCTCTTTTACAGCAAAACACACGATGCCTTGTATTGTGGAACCTTATGTACTTGTGGCAAGCCCTGCAACAGACTGTGAACTGGAGGCAGGCCGAGGGTTACATCTGCTCTGCTATTTATGACACAACACTGTGAGCCTTTAAGATAGGTTCTGTGGCTTATTCTAAGGCGATTCAAGCCGACAACTGTCTCTTTCCCTAAAACATTCCTATGTGTGAGTCACAAGTTATTCATTCATTCATTCACTCACGAGGGATGTATTAGGCACCAGGAACTGTAACTTATTCATCAGAGTTCCCCAGTACCTATTGCAGTGCCTGAGACTGGATATCTCCTTAAGAACTGAATCAATGAATGAATAGCTTGGTTTTTTGTTTGTTTGTTTGTTTGTTTTGTTTTTTTTTTTCTCATTGTAGTTTCTTTGGAAGAAGGAGAGGAAAGCAGTTGACATGATTCTTATTCAAATAATAGGTAAAAAAAATTGGAAGAAAAACCAAACTGACTTTAACTTGTCTCATACAAATGCAACAAATATGTGTCTCTTTTGCAAAATCTGAAGTCCCTCCGTTATCCTCCCTAGATAAAAATAAGTTGCCTTCAGAGTGATAAGATAAATCCTAAGCAGTTCCCATTCAGTCATCAGCATTTATCGAATATGTATAGTGCCGGACAGAAAGGAAATGAGGCATCCCGGATCCTGAGTACAACAAAGTCAAGCATAACCTCAGCTTTGTTGCGTGAATACACAAAGGGGCATGCCCCAACTGGGGCTGGTGCCGTGACTGACTTTGCAAGATTATACTATTTGAAGCTTGGACTTCTCTGAAACTGCCCTTGCTAGATGTCATTTGCTTGCAAGGATAGGTTAATTTGATTCATTATCAGCTAGACATGGGGAGAGAAGCAGGTTTGGTAAAGGAGAATGACAGTACATAAAAATTTCTGTATGTTACTGACTAGACCTTTAAGGTTGACCCTCACATTCTATGTGACCCCACCCCCAACTACCAAAGAACATCAGTGCATAAAGCTTGCCTTGTGTGGCCACAGCTGTCTGCCCGTGTTATCTTATCCTAATTGTGGCAACAAGCACAATATGTGACATGTAATAGAAGCCTAATGATGATGATGAACATCATCAGCTGGTTAAAGCTTACAAAGCACTTTCACATATGTGCTGTCATGTAGTCTCATATCATTAGTCATCCTCTGGATCATTAATCAATCATTAATAACTTGGAAATTAATAACTTGGAAACAAAATCTGCCTCCTTTCTATTCTTTTGTGCCATTGAGTAGCATCAAAATTTCAGTGCTTTTACATGCTTCACATTTTCAAAGTCAGTTGATCATTCACATCTTCACATATTGCTGCTCCTCTCCTGTTATACATTTTTGATTTTTGAATGCTTAAATTTTATTTGCATTTGATTTGGAAATATAGTTACTGAATTTATTTCTGGATATTAAAAATCTCCTGAGTATATTTTTCCACCATATATTTCAAATTCCATAAAATGTTTTACCACCATGGATACTAAGTCTATTATGCTGATGACCAAACTGACATTTAACCTATCTTGTTAAAAAAAAAAGTTAAATGTTACATCTTAATAATTTCACTTATGCAAAGTAAGCCGCTGGATTTAAATATGCCTTTAGAATGTGTGCGTTTCTATTACTTGACAGTGTTTGGAGCTTCCTCAAGGGAGTTTTCTCTCTAAGGGCTGACCCTATATTACCTAATGCTTAAAAGGCCATTAATTTACTTGTGTCCAAGGAAGTCAAGGTGTTTCCTTTGGCTCTGATTTGTGTTATCTTAGCCACACCCAATAACAACTGTGTAGGCCATTACTGTAAGCATTTTTACCTAATTCCTGGCTACATTTTAGGTCCCCACCCATTGTTTCTTTCTTTTTCCATGTCACTTTCATTTCAGGCTATCCTATTCCTCCTGGCACCAGACAGTTAATAAATAGCACTGAAGCAAAGGATAGTGTTAAGGCAAATCAATCAGTGATTTCTGTTGAAAACAAATGAGAGAAAAAGTTTCCGTCTATGTCCCACTGGGCATATCATGGAAAATAGTTTTGAAAGCTCTTTTATAAAACTCAAAGACATAAGTCCTTCATAGTGTCTCTGACCCAGAAGGAAGATATTGTCCTTACAATAGTATCATGATTACCTGCCTAATAGAGGCCAGATACAGATTCTTCCTCCAGCCTGGTCCGTCCGGTCTCCTTATCAGTCTTACAAGCCTGAAACCAAAGGTTGTGCTGGACCATCACCATGATTTAGGGCAGAATCAGAAGTCCTGTCTTATAGTCAGGTTGTGTAGTAACTTTGGCCAGGAAAAAAGTGAGAGGAGATGAGGAGGTGCATAAAGATTGATCCAAGTGAACCAACTGCTTATATTGGGGAAAAAACTAGAAATTATTATTACAAGGTATTTGTGAACACTGTCTAGTTTTGTGCTATAATTTACAGAATATGCCTTTGGAAAGAAACCATTTAATTATTTTGATTATTTTTAAATTTCAATCTTATTCTTATAATGCTCTGGTCTATTTATTTTCTTCTGTTATTCCTTGTTTGTGCCTTGAATTCCAGATGTCACTACAATTTTTTTTTTACTTCCTTAATCTCTGTAGTAAGTTGTTTTTGTTTGTTTTGTTTTGTTTTGTTTTTGAGACAGAGTCTCACTCTGTCACCTGGGCTGGAGTTCAGTGGCATGATCTCGACTCACTGCAAGCTCCACCTCCAAGGTTCAAGCAGTTCTCATGCTGCAGCCTTCTGAGTAGCTGAGTGTAATGAGTCTTTTTAAACTATGACCTGTGTTTGTTCTGTTCCTTATTCACTTGATTTTCTGGAGATGTATTTCTTATCCACTAATAAGTATAATTGTAACTATGTCATCAGTTATGATTCTTATACTTGGAACTTGATTTTTTTACAATGAATTTATTTTTAAGGTCCTTTCTAATCCTGAGATTCTCTAAAATGTTTCTTCTGCCCAAGAAAGAAAAAGATAATGAGAGTTTGTGCAGTGCTTATTCTTATATATTTTTTTACAAACATTTTAAAGCAATGTTAATGCTGCAATAGTATAATTAGGACCAGTCTTATTAAGTATCTATTTATCCAGTGATTGGTTGATTGGTCCATTCATTCATTCTTCAAATATCAAGTGTCTTCTCTATGCAAGCACAATGCTAAGAACTACGTCTATATCAATAAAGCAGAGAGGGTTCCTAACCCAGTGTTGTTCACAGTCTATTTGAGACCAACTTTCAAACAAGCAAATGCCTTAAGATAGAATCCTTACTATGATCTAAGCATCTAGGGGATGCATTGGGGCACAAAAGAGTGAATGGTCAGTTCTCCCTGAGGCATAGGTTAGGTATAGTTTCATCGATTAAAAGTTTTGCAAGACAGCAGATTCATAAGGGGTCAAGGCAAGGAACAAGAAGAGGAATTTAGGCAAAGGAAGCAGCACAAGAAAAAACAATGAACACAAACCATTATGACACAGAGTTTGGAGACTTGCAAGTGGTCCTGTAGCTCAAGTTTAAGATGTGAAGGAAGGACGTAATGAGAGATGAGTAAGGAAAAGAAATGGAAAAGGGTTCAGAATGCCATAGGAAGTTTGGACACAAACTCTTAGGCAATGGGCAGCAGCTGAAGGATATGATCAGGTTTGCCAGAAAGACCTTGTTTTAATAAAATAAATAGTAACTGTAAGATCACTTCCAGGAATAACAAGTCATCTTCTAAGGCTACAACAAACCATGGTGACACATCTACAATCAATGAGTGTAGTTTGTAACTGTATTACTCTGTAAACTGAAATCTCTCTTTCCCTCTAAATTTTGGTTTGCCCTATTGGTTTTCCATTTTCATTCCAAAGATATCTCCCAGCCTTTCATGTCCTGCTTATTTCTCTAGGAACATAAATTTCGGATTCTCCAAACACTTTATGCAGGCACTGGTCTTGGCTTCAGTTCCTTTCACTCATTATCTATGGATAGTAGAAGATTTCTGTTGTCCGAGCTTCATATTGGTAACAAACTTATCAACTAAGCAAAGGTTTCCCAAAAAGGTTGCATTTGAACCACCCTCATTCCCAGAAAGGGTTTGGATTCAAGACACTAGTTCAGCCCAAGTTTTATCAGCAGCTTCTGCTATCTTCAGGCTGCTTTTAAATTTGCAGAAGTAGAAGGAAACCAGTGTCTTTCTTTTCTTTTCTTTTCTTTTCTTTTTTTTTTTTTTCTGAGATGAAGTTTCACTCTGTTGCCCAAGCTGGAGTGCAATGGCACGATCTCGGCTCAGTGCAACCTCTACCTCCCAGGTTCGAGTGATTCTCCTGCCTCAGCCTCCCAAGTAACTGGGACTACCGGCATACGCAGACATGCCTGACTAATTTTTGTATTTTTATTAGAGACAGGGTTTCACTATGTTGGCCAGGCTGGTCTTGAACTCCTGACCTTGTGGTCCATCCGCCTCAGCCTCCCAAAGTGCTGGGATTACAGGCATGAGTCACCATGCCTGGCCAGAAACCAATAAATTTTTCAAAAACATTTACTTTTAAATTTATTGTGAGCTGTGTAGTAAGAATGTAGGTGCCTGTAAAACCAACATAAAGACCATTGTAATGAGTCATTTATTGTATCACTGGTCAGGGATGTTATTCAAGTAAGAGGCTCTGCAGAGCTAGGCAAGCTCCAGAAATTGGAGTTAATGCTTTAGTTGGTCTTGAGCTGTTAATTATCTGTTGTTTAATAACAACTGTCTACACAACATGAGCCTTGCTATAATTTACCAGTCTCACCCTCTTTGAACTTCACCACAAATGCTATTAATGGCCAATGCGTTATTACACAACAACAAAGAGAATGTCTTCTAGTAGGTTGGTGCAAAAGTAATTATTTTTGCACCAACTAATAGGTTATCAACATAATTTAGAAGCCATTATTTCTTTAATCTGTCAAGCCATTGGCATACTCTGAGTGTTCCCTCCACTAGATGCGATCAGTTTCTTCCCCCAGTTGGAGACAACTACTAAAGACTTTATCAGTTTTCTAGAAATTTGCCTCTGAGAAAATAATTTTCTCTTCAAAATTCAGCCTAGACTTTGTGGGCTGTTATAACTGTTGGGTATAACAAAAGAAACTCCAAACGGAATTGTTGGGAAATTGAGATCTAATTCCACCGCTGATATTCACTATCCTTATGCATCTCAGTTTTCACGGTTACCAAAAAGAATGATCATATGAGTAAGAATGTACAATATTTGTCTTTCTGTGCTTGGCTTGTTTCACTTAACGTCCTCCAGTTCCACTCATGTTGCTGCAAATGACAGGATTCCATTCTTTTTTACTGCCGAATAATAAACAAATGATCTCATGGAGACAGTGAGTAAAATCGTGGTTACCAGAGGCTGGGAAGGGGAGCATGGAGGGAGAGATAAAGAGAGGTTGGTTAATTGGTACAAAAATACAGTTAGATAGAAGGAATAAGTTTTAGTCTTCAGTAGCAGAGTGGGGCAACTATAGTTAACAAGAATTTATTCTATATTTCAAAGTAGCTAAAAGAAAAAACCTGGAATGTTCCCAACACAAAGAAATGATAAATGTTTGAGGTGATGAATAGCCAAATTATTCTCATTTGATCGTTACACAGTATACACATGTATCAAAATATCACATGTGCTCTGTAAATATGTATAACTCTTATGTGTCAATAAAAAGAAAAGATTGGTCATAAGGTCTGCTTAGATCCAAAACGTTCTGTGATCTTAGGCAGTTCTTTGCACTGCTCTGACACGTAGAAAACGATTGTAAACTAGAGGAATTCATTTTAATAAGGCATAAATCTCCTGGTTTAAGCATTAGCCCCTGCAAATCTCATCATTGTTATTTGTTAGTAGTAATCTTTTAATTAAAATCTGCCTAATTCGATCCAAGGGTGATATACAATGAACACGTTAGGCTTTTATTAATAAATGTTAAAATATCTTAATTGCATAATGAATACCAGTTGTGATTAAGTACCTCTATATTTTTTGTTTCTTTTGTTATTGAAAGTACTCATTGTTTCTATCTGTTCACACATTGACTAGTCCTTTTTTTGTACAATAATTCACACACATTCACTTTTGAGCTCTTTTGTATTACAGCATATGGTTCTTTATTTTCTGTGGCCATCTGTACTGCATAAAATAAATTGAAGATATGGCACTTATCTGCTTAATGTAATCAATATGTGCAGCTGAAGTAGCAAATTTATCCAGATCCCAATATGTTTTCAAGAGTTGTAGCCCTTCAGTGATTAATTTGGCCAATAGACTTACAGACTTACTATAAGATTAAAGCACCACTTTATACTGGTCTACAAGGCTATACTGTGTTAGCCTGCTCTAGAAGGAGCACAGGCAGATAGAAGATAGAAACGAGCATCTCCAAAATTTTTTAGCTGTTCTGCCACTGTGTCAACATATAATAAACAACAACAGCCTGCACCAAAAACAAACATTTTTACGAATTGTTACTGTTCTGGTTTCTAGCTTTCTTTCTAGGGATTGGCCTTCATCTCATGTTTTTTCTAAAAGTACTCTTAATCTCTAATGGTCTGTCTTGTGACCCATCAATTATATATTTTTAATTCCTTTTTAGACCTTTTAGGACATCTGTTGTCTGGCCCATTTGATCCAAGTATTGCTTTTTTTTTTTTTTTTTTTTTTTTTTTTTTTTTTTTTTTGAGACGGAGTCTCGCTCTGTGGCCCAGGCTGGAGTGCAGTGGCCGGATCTCAGCTCACTGCAAGCTCCGCCTCCCGGGTTTACGCCATTCTCCTGCCTCAGCCTCCTGAGTAGCTGGGACTACAGGCGCCCGCCACCTCGCCCGGCTAAGTTTTTGTATTTTCAGTAGAGACGGGGTTTCACCGTGTTAGCCAGGATGGTCTCGATTTCCTGACCTGGAGATCTGCCCCTCTCGGCCTCCCGAAGTGCTGGGATTACAGGCGTGAGCCACCGCGCCTGGCCCAAGTATTGCTTTTTATAAGAGGGGACATTTTCCCTATGTGATGAGATTTCACTGGAGTCACCTCTGGTTAATCACTCTCCCATTCCTAATTTAGGGTTATCTAATAGTTTTGACATCGCTAGTCAAACTTGCTATTTCTTCCAGGTGTGTTCCTTATGAGATCAACTCTGTAGTTTCTGGGTTGTTTTGAGGGTGAGTCTGTGGTCTTTTTTTTTTTTTTTTTTTTTTTTTTTTTTTTGTCAATTATAAAGATTATAACTTTCTAAGGTCCTTCTCTATCTGTGAAATATATTCTCACTCCTTGCACATGGTAAATTCGTTGAAAATGGTATTCATTGAAATTCATTGAAAATGGTATTTCTAATATAATATCAAGTAGCTAATTGTATAAAAGAATTCTCTTTGCTCATAATTCTGGGAATTTGCTTATAAATGCTGGGAATTTTCTATAATCTATTTATCTTTCCATAAAATATGGGAGTTATCATAGGTCATCAGTAATTGCTTGGTTCATTGTATTAGATAATTCTAATGAAAGTATCAGATGTGAAGGAAAAGAAAAATTGGGGATTCAATCCAGATATTACATAGTTTTATTTTAGATAGCACAATTATTGTGTCCCTTTAGATTTCAGCAAAGTGTAAGCTATCTTCCAGAGATGTACCTATTCAGAATGGTCCAGGAGGTCCTACCCAGTTGTAGAAAATATTAAGAATTTTAAGAACCTTGTTAAAAGTTAATCATTAAACATAAGAATAAAATACAAAGCTGTGTACTTTTGAGAATTGTGTAAAGAAAAGAAAAGGCAGCACTGGCTCTCTTCAGAACCCAGATCCTTGTCTATCTGGACTGGCATACAGAATTGTAATAATAGCACTAACATTTATGTAGCACTTTGCATTTTGCAAAGTGCCTTCATGCACAATATCACATTTGATGATGATAGGTACTATTATCATCTTCTTTGGGATGATGAAGAAATACAAGCTCTTAAAAGATAAGGTATCTTCCCAAGTCATGGCACTAGCACTCAATACATTCAGCATTCAAGCCAATGTTGTCTGATGGCAAAACTTTTTTCCCCTTTTGTATTCACAATCTTAGCAGTAGGGCTTGAGCACCGCAATGGGTCCTGTTAGAATCAGCATGGCACTAAAATGTAAGCTTCTTGAAGACACAGATCCTCAAGAAGGTCTGTTGTATGACTAAGTGGTATTGTCATGATACTACTAAAGTTTACATAGCAACCTGTTGAGTCCTGTATATATTTTGGTAATATTATGACAGTTCTGTATGACAGCCCAAATAGAAGTAAATCTGAGTCCTGGAGAAGCCCAGTGTTGCATTTACTTTTCTTTAGAAAATTCTCAACTTCACTTAACCTTGTGTTTTATCCTAAAGTTCAACACTCTCCTAGTCAATACTGTACTCCCAAGTTCCTAAAGCAGTGCCTGGTACATGGTAGGTGCTCAAGAAACATTTGTTTACTAGGTAAATGGATGAAAGATGACAACAATATCCCTGGCCTTTGTACCAACAGTATGGATCTGGATATTTAAAGAAATGCATTTGTATCTCATGGATACAAATGCTGAATGTAGCAAACCAGTGTGGTACAGTCCCAGAAAACCCAGGTAATGCCGCATGGTCCCTCGGGCCCAGGTATCCACTGACCTTATAGGCCAGAGCAGACCTCTGCTGGGTCCTAATCTTGACTATACTCCTAGCTGGTAGTGTCCTGGGCAACCCCACTGAAGATATTCCTTTTTGTTTGTTCATATAGTGTTATTCTATATGTTCATTTCATAGACACATATCCACTGCATTTGTATCTGACACTAAACAAAGTTCTTGCATCTTTGTAGCTCAACAAGGAGCACATGATGGTATTAAAATTTTGTGGGATGGCTTATGGGCACCTTTTCATTCTGTCTGTTGTATATACTCTCCTCCAACAATGTTCCAAACATTTTTCCAAGTTCCTGGACATCCATGACCCAGTTTGTCCTCCAAGATATTGCTATTTCCTATATGGGGAATAAAACCTTAAGCATATTATAACTTTTGGTATTTTCCAGTAGGAGAAATTCATGCTTACCTCATCATTTTTTTCAGCTTCTTTTAAAATAACTGAGAGGCTTAGAATGCTTTGCATAAGACTTCTTTTGTGTCTTAGGCCTTCTATGGGAGAAAAGAGAAAGAATCCTTTGATGTAAATCTTTTCTGATGTAATCCTTTTCTAATATTAATCTTATTCACTCTGTGTCAATCTTTAATTACCATTAGTCCTTTAATCTGGCCACGTGTGGGATTTCAGGAGGAGGGTGCTTTGCTTCCACAGTAATGTGACTCTGGTTCCATAATTACTCTTATTTCGGTAGATAAGAGTATAGGGCCCTAATTTTTCCAGATCTAGGAGGTACACTTTCAATCCCAAAGCCATAAAATTACTACTAAAAAATATATGTAGTATTCCATAAACCATTGGTAGTCACCATGGGACAGTTGGATATTTATGTTATACTGGTATCTGTATTAGTAGTAGCATCATCATAACATCTTTATATGGTGTTTTATCATTTATAAAGGGCTTCTTATACTCTAGCCATTCATATTTTTTATTCACTTGAACCTAATGAGAGCCCTATGAAGCATATTAGGACTTCCTTTTTATGGACAAGAAAACTAGAGCTAAGAGCATTTAAGTGAATTGCCCAAGTTTTCTTGTGACAAAGGCAGTTCTCTAACCCAAACCCCTGGCATGGTCCATGGGATTTCACCCAGCAAACCTCCCTAGCCTGGTTATGCAGCCCTTCCAATCTGGAGGATCTATGGGGAACAGTTTCATTAGAAAAAGCATTATTGGTGTCTCAGAAAATATCTGCACCTACATATAATATTAATAATAGCAGTCCAATGCAGGAGATTCTGCTCTGGGGAAATATATCAACAACATTGCCTCTTTTTCAGAATATATTGTAGATAGATAGTGCTTTGTGCTTGTTTAAAATGCTATCTCATGTTTCAGCATATTAACAACCTTGTAAAGTAGAGTAGATGGTATTGTCTCAATTTTATTTGTGGATGTAGTTGGTCATGTAGAAATTAAGTGACTTTCCTAGATACATGAAGGTAACGATCAGAACAAGAAACCTGTAATATTCTTTTGTTGTTCGACTGATTTTCTATTTTACAACGTAGTATGGTTATAATAATAATTGCTGATTTTAACCACTTACATTTTAACCACATACATTAAAGTATTGATTGAGAATTAGAATAGCCTCTTTAATTGAAAACTCTTGAGTTACATGCAGAAATACATTTATTTAGAACTGGTCTTAACCATCCATGAATATGATAGATTCTCATAAATGCTTGCAGATTGGCTAATTTATTGGGTTTTCTTTTCTTGAGGTCAAACAGGTAAATATGAAACTTGAATCTAAAGAAGTAGTAATGTATTGATTTGAGACTTTTTCTCTCCAAAAGTATAAAATATTAAAATAATTAAAATTAAATTGAGTTAAACCACATCATTATTTCAAGATGATAAATGTGGCACAGCTGTGAAAATGATTTTGCTATTATTTGTAATCTCAAAATTCAGGATCTGACTTCATTTATTTAAAGGCAAAGAAGTGCTGATCTAGAGGAATCACCCTATTTCTAGGTATTTCTACCAACTTACAGATGCCTTTCTTATGTTCTGACTCTCATAAAGGCCTCTTTTTCTGAACGATATTACATACTGTTAACTCATTTCACTTTTGGTACTGTATAATTCACTTGTGGCTAAAAAAAGTAAATTATCTTACCCCATGAATAATTAATTTCTATATATAGTCTTCCAAAATGTTAAAACACAAAATGTTAAAATAACACGGGCAATTCATTCTGAGAATTAAAAATCCTCTCAGATATCGTTTTCCTTTTTCCCTCTTTTTCCTTGTAAATCCCTCCTGCCCAAACCATGGAATTCTAATTATCATCCAGGTGTTCACCCTGCTGTGGATGTCTAGGGTGGGAGAAGCTTGGTGGTCCATAGTTTTGAAATAAACTTTCTTATATAATAAAATGAAACTCTGGGATATGGTAAGCGCCTAAGACACAAGGTGAGAAAGGCTCAAGGTCGGGTCTGACTTTGCCAGCCCTGAGGTCTTTGGCAAATTTTCAGAACTATGAGCCTCAGTTCTCTTACCTGGAATGTGGGGACAAAAATGACAACTTACAGAGTTGTCATTAGGATTAAATGAGATAATGCCGAAGAAACCTCCTAACAGTGGCTCATGGTACATAATACATGTTCATTTTACGTAACAACCCAAGGGGAGCTGGAGAGATAACTAATGATCCAATTTCATTCATTTGAAACCTTTATCTTCCAGCACTTCTATTTAGGTTTTTGTTTTTCCAAATTTTGCTATTGCTATTCATTTTTATTACATAGTTTTATGTTAGAGCTTAAAAAGTCAAGTAGTGCTACAAGGTCTTTCACACAAAAAACAGGGTCCCTTGCCTAACACTTCTTACCCCATATATCTGCTTTCACATCCGCTTTCAACTCTAAAAGCATCTTTTTCTGGCATTTAACTCTATGTTTATAAGCAGCAGGCTTAGAATTCTACTTTTTTTATTTTGCATGTGTGATATTTTTACTTTGAAAAATGGGATTTAGCTATTTTATTCCCTTTTTCCAGCATATACTTCATCTTTTCCTTCACTCTCCATATAGTTAGCAATTATTTTTTTCAATTTTTCAGTACTCAGTGTTTCTATTTTCTATGACTAGGCAAATTTTCTTCACTGTTGGGCCCAATAATAAAATTATTCAATCTCCTTTTCTGAACAATTCTGTAGGTTAGTTGTGTTTGTTGTTTTCATGCATGTACTCTTGAGCGGCTGTTCCCAGCTCTGCTGCAGAGCTGTCTTATCATCTGGCACTTTGTTTCCTATCCTTCTCTGAATTCCCTCTGCCTCTGTCCCATGCTTGGTTCCCTGTTTTTAGATACCATGTTTTTTCCTGTTTATGGAGCATATTTTCCAATAACATCCCATGAAATGTTGCAGCATATGGGGTTAAATTTTGAACTATTTTAGGAACTAAAATTTATTTATTTTATTCTCACCCTTGATTAAAAATCTTTTCCTCATGATTTCAAGCTATCCCCCTTGCATTCTAGATTTCCTTGAATCTTGATCTTATTTACAAAACATGTTTTCTTCTGTCTGGAAGCCTGTAGAATCTTATCTTTGTCTTGGTTTTTAAAAATTCTACAGTGTTATTCTTTGGTGGAGGTCTATCTTCATCTACTCCACTGAGCACTCGCAGTGACCCCTTCAATTTGGAAATTTATGTTCTGCAATTCTGGAAGTTTTAATTATATCTTTTTTTTATAATTTTGTCTTTTGGTGTTATCTGTTCTCTTTTGCTGGAAATGTTTATTACTAAGTCTCTAACTTACATTATTTTTCTCCTGTTTTCTCTTTGTTCTATTTTTTTTTGTTTGTTTGTTTTTTTTTGTTTTTGAGACGGAGTCTCGCTCTGTCACCCAGGCTGGAGTGCAGTGGCCGGATCTCAGCTCACTGCAAGCTCCGCCTCCCGGGTTTACGCCATTCTCCTGCCTCAGCCTCCCGAGTAGCTGGGACTACAGGCGCCCGCCACCTCGCCCGGCTAGTTTTTTGTATTTTTTTTTTAGTAGAGACGGGGTTTCACCGGGTTAGCCCGGATGGTCTCGATCTCCTGACCTCGTGATCCGCCCGTCTCGGCCTCCCAAAGTGCTGGGATTACAGGCTTTGTTCTATTTTCTAAGAGATAGCTTCACCTTTATCTTCCAGTGCTTCTATTTAGTTTTTTTGTTTTTCCTGTCATATCTCTTAACTTTCTAATACTCTCTTCTTGTTTTAAAAATGTCCTGTGTTATAGTCTCTCTTCTTCCATGCTTGGGTCTTCTTTAGTTCTCTGAGGCTACTGATTATACTGTTTGTGTATATTTTATACTATTGACTATATATATACTATATAGTATAAAGTATACCATATTTGTATATCATATATACTAATTTATAGTGTATATATATATTTACATATGCCATATAGAATATATAAATATATTTATATATAATATGCTATATTTATATTTTATAGTATATTATATATTTATATATAATATGCTATATTTATATTTTATAGTATATTATATTTTTATAGTATATAGTATATATAGTATATTATATATACTACATATAGTGTATATATACTAATTTTATATTATTTACTATATATACTGTATATACTAAGTATATACCCATATATACATTTTACTATACTTTTCTGCACTGTTTCCTTTATTGTTTATTTTAATGGTTTCTGTCTTTCGTGATAGAGGCTTTCCTTAACTCCTGATGACCCTTGGCTATTACTTAAGCCTAAGTATAAGCTTGTTCCTATACTTCAGAGTAAGGCACTAAAATGCAGATTGGGAATTCTTTGTCCTTAGGTGGGAAGTGGTCTTCTCTATGGATACCCAGTATTTTCTTAGGAGATTCCTGAAAGTCAAGATCATGAGGTCTGTTTGGTGCTCTTCAATATTTCCAAAGAAAAGTCCACCAATATCCTGCTGGAAGGCATGTGTTGGGTGGGTTACAGATGGTCAGGGGGTTGGAGGAGGACATTCAGCCAGACTGACCATGGACTAGTGGCTGATGGAGGTAAGAAAACAGATGGGGTTGGTGGGGACCTCACCCATCAATGTGTAGACTTTCACTCATATTTTTGTTCTAATCCTGGTGCCTCATACTTTCAGCTGTACCTCTGCATCTAGTCTAAGGTTCAACTTCTCAAAACAGTCAACTTCTGGTCTTCCCCCTGGGTGGGAGAGCAGCAGTTTCCTGGTTATGTGGAGTGGAGGCAGAAATTTGGGTGGTTCTTTTAAAGACTTTCAACCATTTGTCCCATATGGGGTTGACTTTTTGCAACTCCACCCATCTCCTAGCCTTTAAAATACCTGGTGCCTTTATTCCTAAGCCTGTCTGAGTTTCAGTGGGGTGAATCAGGTTGTTTCTTACTGGCTGTGCCACCCCTTCCAGTCCCTGAGCTTTGAACATTCTCTAGTTGGTAATGTGAATTACCACCCATCCATTCATATTGAAATTTCCAAAAATGTTGTTGACATCTGTTATGTATTCCCACCTCCTTCTCCATACTCTTGTCCTTGTAGGTTATGCCTTTTTGTTGGTATACCTTTCCTCTCATTTTAGAAGAATACTTGAGAGAAATCAAGATAAATGCATATATCTAATCTTGCAGGTTTCATCAGAAATGCTGTTGAATCGGCCTTCTTCCCATTCTAAAAACATGACCACCCCTTAACTTAGCCAAAAGTCAGCTTGAAGGGAACCACACCTCATCTCCTTCCTCTTCTCATCCTAGGCCCAGGAGTCAAGTAGGCACCTCTGCTGAGCCAAATAGGTAGACAGAACTAGTGAACTATCACTGACTCAGGGAGAGGGCATGATACAACCACTCTTTCAATCACCACTGAATTTTTTACAAATAATATGCAATATGCATTAACAGTGGATATAAGACAGTAGGCAAAAGTTTAAAACAAAACCCGTACTTGTCAATGGCAAACTAAATTCAAGAGTAAAATCCTTCCAATAAAAAAGAGTAAACTTTTCTGAGAAAAGGCTTGGAGAATACGTATCTGGTAATTTCTAACTTTATCTTAATTATCCAGAGAATTTTATTTCTAAGATTGGAACACACACACACACACACACACACACACACACACGCACTCCAAAATAAAAGCAAAAGCAAAAAATTCTCCTAACTCCCATTAATCCAACAAGAAATTAAAACGTGACTATGTTGCCATAAAAATTCACTTTTTTCAGATACCTACTATGTGCTGGGTGGTTATAATGGTTCATAGTAAAGACTGAAGCTAAAACCTCCTTTAGTCATATAAAGCCTCATCATTATAGTGACTTGGGGATAGCCAAATCTAGTTAGTAAGCCTTCTTGGTTCTATGGAGCATGCTACAATCTGTGCCAGAGGCAATTAAAGAATGGTTCAAATGGCAGTCTGTAGAGCTTTGAAGATATCCGTGGGAAATAGGCTGCTTGGCTGTTCATTACCATTGTAATAGATTAGAAGTGACATTGGTTTAAAATAAAAACAACAACCCATCATTCTGGTCCAATTGACCAATTAGGGCATTCACACTTGTCATACTGCAGTTGCACAATTGTTGACATTATTTTTCATCATATGATGGTTATGGGAAAGATACACAGTACTTTATAGACTCTATCTGCTTCTGCCCAAATTAAAGTCTTCGTGCTTATGAGAGTGTGTGTGTATGTACATAGATGAAAAGGAGCAAACCATTCTCTGGTGGTAAAGAAATGAGATGATACTTGACAAACAGATGTTGAAACCCACAAGATACCCAGATACTAAGAAAATAGATTTCCATGGGCTGCCTCATTCCTTCAACTATAACATAAATAAGAAGAGTCATAACTACTGGAATAAGAAACATACGGTTGCTTGCCAGGAGCCTCTTCTTATCATACCAGATATTCAGGAAAACTCTCCTCAAGTACTACATAAAAAGGCATCATGCTGGCATAAATATCATAGTGTAAAATTTTACTTATTAAATTTGTATCACATGTTCTTTCCAATAAGCTCTTAAAATAGAGAAATTATTTTTAGATTTCTATTCTCTATATTATTTCTAAGTTTGATAAACACTTTAGAGGAGTAATGACATAGTGAGGAATCATTTTGTCAGTGAACAGTTAATTAGCGCTGAAGATATATCCAGAACTTAAGTAAATATTATTTAATTTTCTTTTTGTGGCTTCAACATTGAAGTTAGGAAAGAGACTACATGTTGACAGGACACAATTTGAACTTAATAAAACCTGGAACAACCTAAACGAAATGGCTGGAACTCAAATCCTTAGCCCTCTTTTTTTCTAAGCAATAGCCCAATCCGCTAGCCACAGGCAACCCGTGTTTAGAAATCCAGGTGATGTAGGAGTTAGGTTGTTAATATTGGTAAACTCTAGGTAGATGCTATTACAGATTTTAATGTAGAAGAATGACCTTCCTTTTAACTCAACATATGTTTTGATTTTATTTCCTGTCAATTGTCAGTTATATTTGTCAGTTATAAGTGTTGACTCACTGGATGCAGTGGCTCACGCCTGTAATCCTAGCGTTTTGGGTGGCCAAGGCGGGTGGATCACCTGAGGTCAGGAGTTTGAGACTGGCTCGGCCAACATGGTGAAACCCCATTTCTACTAAAAATACAGAAATTAGCTGGGTATGGTGGTGCATGCCTGTAATCCCAGCTACTCGGGAGGCTGAGGCAGGGGAATCACTGGGAGGTGTAGGTTGCAGTGAGCTGAGATCGTGCCATTGCACTCCAGCCTGGGTGACAAGCGAAACTCCATCTCAAAAAAAAAAAAAAAAAAAGTGTTGACTCATTATAAATAAACAGAGACACTCACAAAGGATCTCCATCCCCAGCAATATTTCTTCTTCAGTAGTCCTTACTTCACCCTCAAACCCTTGACCCCATCTCTTTTTTCTGAGTTCAGAGCTGCCAAGGTGGTAGAAGTAAGCACTGTAGACCCGGTGTTAAAGATTAGAAGGTTCAGATGCATTTGTTGTACAGTATAAAGTAAGGGCACAAGGCACTGAGGGAAATGGAGACAAGATAATTACTTCAAATTACTGCGATTGTTAAGGCAATAATAGAGCAACTCCTAAAACCTAGAACTCCTTGGGAGTTCCCATTGTAACAGTTCCACCAGCGATGCTCACATGTAATACCTACTGAATCAGTGGTTTTCAAAGATGATTTGAGGTTTAATTTATACCTATTAAAGAAAAAACACTAAAGTAGACATGGCTCATGCATTTGTTTGGAAAGTGACTTTGTTTAATTTGGCCTGCTTATTAATAATTGTGTCACTTGTTCTTACAGATTTTAACTTAACTTTTCCTAAGGACTTAACATACAATGCAAATGCAATTTTCTAAAATGTTGATGGTTAACATCCTGGCTGTAAGCGTAATGCTGTAAGTCTATAACATTCACATTTAATTTTATTGTCATTATTCTTGGTGAGTCAGTTACAACATATAGATTGAAAAATTTTGCTTTCGGTGGTATATTTTAAGTGCCAAGTCGCCAAATTTTGTTCATTTGTATTATTAAGGGCAATTCGTGCTGTTTCTATGCTAAGTACCAGAGACTTGGGCAGAAATAAGGTCTGGTCCTTATCTACAAGGGTGAAAGAGATAGGGAAAAATTGGTTGCAAAACAAATTTGAATGAATACTTTCTAGACAAAAGCAGAAGTAAACATATAGCACACAAAGAAGGAGATAATTAGAAAACTCAAGAAAAATTAGAGAAAATGGATTTTGAGCTTAGCTTTGGAGGTGAGCTAAGGTTTTCCTGGTAAAGCAAGCCAGAAAGGAAGAATACTGAAGGCCTGAGAAAAAGCAGAAGCAAGTACAGAAGTGTGAATGCCAGGGCTAGGAGGAGGAATGACCTAGTTTGGTAAAGAGTGAGGGTTATTGAGAAGTTTAATAATAAACAAGCCAGAAAATGTGGTTTGGGGGCAAATCACATAGGTATTTGAATGCTATGGTAAAACATTCAGACACTGGAGGAAGAGACTAACTCATTCTTCCCTAAGGTTTAGGAACAATGGTTTTCAACCAGGGAAAACATTTTGCCCTCAAGGGACATTTGGCAATGACAAGAGATAGCTTTGGTCGTCACAGTTGGAGGTGGGCTATTGGTATCTAGTGAATGCAGGCCACAGATGTTGCTAAACATTCTTCAAGGCGCAAGACAGCACACACAACAAAGAATGATGCAATAGTCAATAATACCCAATGTCAATAATACCAAGTTGAGAAATCCTGCTTTAGGAAGATACTTATGACATTGTCAAGGATGGAGTGGGGAGAGGGGACTGGGGGCCCAGAGCGTTAGCCTATTAGGAAAGTACAGTTAGAGTTGAAGTGAGATGAAGACCTCAAAGGAGGCAGCAACAGGGGGTCGGGCACATTGCAAGCAGACGTCAGTAGACCAACTCTGAGAAACTCTGATGAAGAGGAAATGTTAGCAGTGCCATTCAGAAAGCAGTTCATGGAATTATTTGTGATTTTTATTTATAAGTTGAGAATCTGGAGACTCACCTTCACCTACAGATTCAGAATCTGTGATCGAGGGACCCCAGAGTGTGCATTTTTCATAAACTCCCGGGATGATTTTTAGCAGGAGTTTTGCCTCAAGTCATTGATTCCTCAACCTGTTTTCTAATACATTGGTATGCTTATAATTATCTCCAGGATTGTTGTAATTTATGTTTAATCACTTAAATTAGCGGAATACATGCCCTCCAGCTCTGTGAAGCCAGAACATGAACCAAACACATTTAGGATGCTGCAAAAACTAAAGGCATAGCTATATACAGAGACTGTTAGGAGTTATTTACATAAAATGCAAAGTTACTCCTGTAATAAGAAGCACCTTTGCCACATGCCACACACACACGCACACTTTGCCCCATGCTGGGGCCATCGCCAGTTCTGCCCCCGTTGCCTGGTCAGCACATTCTCAGATGAATGGTTAATTTAGTTCTGCATGCTTTCACCAGGTCACTGCATCCCAAAGTGAAATCAGACATTTGCCTTATAGATGCCAACATGCTATCAGAGTTCTCCGAGCAGGAGTTAGGGTTGGAGGTAATATTTATTTTCTTCTTTCTGTGTAGCTATTTCCAAAAGGCCCTCAATGAATTAGCACAACTTTTGTAATACAGAAGGAACATACAAAATAAGTTTTAAAAAAGCAGCTTGAAGAGTTAGCTTTTGGATACTGTCCCTGGAAGGGATTGTTATAAACCACACCCTAACATTGACTCCCTAGGAATCCCTTCATTATGGATGGCAAATATAAAACAACTACCAGAATGCTGAAAATAAAATTCCCTTAAATGAACCACATTAAGAAAAACCTTGGGACGTCAAGACCCAGGCATGTCAGAGCTAAAACTGCAATCACTTCCAAATGCAAAATAACTCCTAGGATCTTGCTCCTGGTATATATAGAACGTTTCATCCTCTGTACTTGTCTTGCAAATTCATCCCCTTTCCAAAGATGAAAATACTGTATCTTAGAAGCCAGCAGACCCTGCCTTCTATATGAAGGTGTGATTGTATCTGGGAAAGGAGTCCTTGATTTGCCTGGCTTTGCCAGTTGCTAGTGGTATGAACTTGAGCAAGTCTCATCACCTCTCAATGTCAGCTTCTTCTACCATAGGGCTCAGGTAAATCAAGTGAAATGCTGAATCTGTGAATTGTGAAGAAACAAATTTTCTGGTATCTTTGGCTCATGTAAGTCTACCATTACCTTTTTCAACTATACGATGAAAATCATTCAAGTCACTTCAGAGGAGGAGAAATTAATGTGGACCTAGAAATTGACTAGAATTGGAATGGGAAAAGCATCAGAGACCACTTTCTCCAGCTCTCTGTCTTTCATAGGCCACTTGATTTCTGTCTTATACACCGCATTTCTGTTTCTAACTGCACAAACGCTATAGAGTACTCATAATGCATGTAATCTCCTCTCTCAATTTCTGCTAACACATGTGTTGTTGCCTATTTGGAACTTTCTCTACCTCAAGACCTCTCTACATTAATTTCCCATGCCTTCTGTAAGTTTCCAAGTTCAAATTTCAGAAAAGGGATTATAATTGATTAGTTTTTCTTTGGGGGAAATGCAAAAGTCAAAAGTAGTGACCACTGGTGGATTTTTTGCTTCTGAGTCACTCACTACCACTGGTCTATTGGTCTATTCAGCTATGACCATGCGGATGGGTGTGCAGGTGATACTGTCGTAAAAATGGCCACGTGTGGTCAGAAAGATACTGATGGAGATCTCTAGGAAGTACACTGGTTTGAGAACTTCCCTATTACTCTTGGATTTTGTACTCTTACGTATATATCATTTTGAAGTTTGTTACTATCCCATTATTATTATGTTATAGGAAACACATATGTTCAGAATGTTATCTTTGGAAATTGTTCCATGTTTTAAATTGTACCCAGTCAAGAACAAAGTCACCACTCACTAAAATGAAGGAGTCGACCTTCATTATCCTTTATTCTTTATGGTGTTATGAAGTCATTAAGAATAGTTGCCATGACCTGCAACCAAGCATCCTTGCACAGTCACTTGGTTAAATCTTTAAAGGTGCACTACCTCAGCAATTCAAGGTAGACCTCATATGATCAACAGTATAAAGTAGGGAGACACCAGGAGTGGGCTACCTTATGCTCTAGCTAAGAATAACTTCAAAGAACTTGAAAACATGTATGACAATGTTATTTTCAGAGCATACTTTATGATTGTTTAAGAGAATTCATTCATCTGTTTTCAGGAAGGCAATGTGTTCTAGAATACTCAAAATTTCTTGCTAAGTGTGAAGTTTTGGTGTCATTCTGAAAAAAATTAAGTACCTGAAGAGCCACTTGAAAAAAACAAAAAACAGTGACCTTCTCTGAGGCCTAAGCCCCTAAACCTTCACACCTGCAGTTCTATGGGTATTCTCACATCCAGGAATGAAAAAGACAACCAAAATTGACTTTAGAAATTCATTTACAGTCATTCCAAACAGCTTTGGCATTTCCTCTTAACAGATATAATCTATGTAAGCTCATGCCAGTGTAGCGTTTTCTGCCATCTGATTTGTGATTCTGCTAGAAATATGGCAGACCTAGGAGTCCCAGACGGATAAAGACTCTTTCTCTTGTAATGACACCATAGGCATGTAACAAAATGAGGACCTGCTCATGCCAGAGATTAAGTTAATGTGTTTGGTAGACTAACTTGGGGTGAGCACTCTGTGTGGCCAAAGATTTATGAGATAATAAATAATTTTACTCATTGATGCAATCCCTTTAATAAGTTGAGTTGACTCTTAGTCTTTTGGCTGACACAGCTACTTTATGCTCTGGTTAAGAATAACTTCCTAGCACTTGAAAACTTGATGATAATGTTATTTTCAGAGCATACTTCATGATTGTTTAAGATAATTCATTCCTCTGTTAAACACACATACTGAGTGCCTCTATACGCCAGATACTTAGGAATCAGAGGAGACACAGTCCCTACCCTCAATGTAGTTAAAATATGGCCAAGGGAATAGAGAGATAATTTCAGGAAACAACAGAAAAGTTGATGGGTTTGGTCACTTGAGAGCAATGGGGCAAACTCTAAAGGCAATACTGTAAAGGAAACTGCAGAAGTGGCCAAAAGCACCATTGCAATGTCACCTTTTGTTAGCCCACAGAGGAGATGTAATTATTCTGCTAAGTCTTCGTTTGCTATTTGAGAGCAACAAATTAAACCCCACTAATCTACCTCACTCGATGGTACTTACCAAACTTAAGAGGCTTCAATTATCAACAGCTTAATAAACTTACTAATCTGCATTAAATGAAATCCTTTGCAAAATCACATTGAAACAATGCGTTAAGTCATAATCAGCCTGCCTGGTACCTACAGCCTGCTGTGGCTGAGCCCCAGAATGCACTGTGTAATCAAATTCCATGTTACTTAAATCTCGGAAAATTCCTAATGGGTTTTTTGTATGGGGATGGGGGTAGGGCAGTCACATTAATTCATACCGTGCTTTTGTAATTCTGAAGAAAATTGACATTTAGGTGTAAGTCAAGCAAGAATGTAATTTAAAACTGCTTAAATTCAGCCACCTATTATGATAAAAAGAAAGCTTAAAGAATCTTTTAGTCTCTTATGGTAAGCCAGTACCCTATGCTAACAAAGTCCTCATATGATACTCATAAGGAATCCAGGGTTAGATTTGGTTATATGAATGCATCAAATTATCACATGTACCTGAAAATATGTACATCTAATATGTGTCAATAAAAAAATAAACAAAAACTTGTAAGTCATTTTAAAAAAAGAATCTAGGATTGTCATCATGTTTATCAATTCTGTCCATAGTCTCTTGTGCAGTCACAAGAGATAGGAGTATTCTTTATGTTTGCAAAAGAAGAAACTGAAGCAATGGAAAAATCTGTCCCAGTCACAGTTGGAAACACAAGCAGGCTACCGCTTCATTTCTCTGTTTGTCCTAAATAGGCCAGGTAGAAGAGGACTGTAAGAACAGAAGCACTAATTGAGTGACTTAGGCTTCATATAAGTAGCCTCTAAGTTACTTGTATTGATATCTGACACAAAAGTTCAAGCTGATAGTAACACTGTCGTGAGAAAGTTATCAATGAGGTCTTAAATGTTAAATGATGAGCACAGCAGTACAGATGTGCATCTAAGAACACAAAGAGAGCCATAAAATTAAGCCAAAAAAAGCATTTCAGGATTTTGTCCTCAAATTTATGGACTAATTAATCATTTAAACCTGGCCAGGGTGCATACAACTATGCACACATGCAAATATCAACTAAAATCCACCTGTTTAGGAATCTGTGTGCACAATTTTATTTTTTTAACATAGAAAATGCAGAATTTTCTATTTGGGTAAGACAAAAGCTAGCAAGGACCATCATTTAAAAACTACTTAAGAAATAAGAGTCTGAACTTTTCCATTATTATGAATCACACTGACTAAATTTATTTTTCAGGTTAGTCTGAATCTGCCTTTATTTTCTAAGGCTTAAAAAGTCTTGAGCAAAGGGAAGGTATAACGTGTGATCTAAATTCAGTGGGAAAACATAATTGATGGGCAATTATACTATTTAACAAATGGCTGAATTTAAATAATGATATCTACTGACATTAAGAAAAAAATGTTCTGTACTCCTAAAATAGCATTTGACAATCCAGAGCTTTCCTAAGATTTTTTTCGATAGGTCATGAAATATTCATTTGAAGGTGCAGACATTCAAGAATGATGGTGTGGACCCCTTATCCTTCAAATGAGCTATTAGGCTATAATGCCAACGTAAGGCAGGGTAGAGATTTAATACATAATTTATCTTTTATCAGTGTTTTCCAACATGTAATCTGTAATGTAGAATTGGTGAATGAAATACTAGGAGTGTGTCTACCAGATTCTAACAGAAAAACCACATGCATGTGTGTGTGCGCACACACAGGTGCAGCATGAATTGCACATGTGATTCAGTGTAATCACTCAGTCAATTCAATGACAATGCTTTAAGAGACAGATAGTTACATTTGTCCCCATATTTTAAGGTTTAATGGTTCCATTTATGCAAAACATGTTAGGAAAATAAAAGAGCAAGGTGTTCCATTAATTCACATCTGAAAGAATGTTCCATCTACAGTTAACTCAGTTAACTACTCTACTTTTTGATAACTGTGTATTCTTATCAATTATTTTAACAGATGTTTATTGAAGTTCTACCAGATGCCAGGCACTGTGGGTAGTGAAGGGGTTGAAAAGGTAAATAGATATGGTCTGGTCCCTGCCCTAAATGAGCTTAGAGAACATCATGAGAATATAGGATAACTGCACACTATTAGTCAGGATAGAGAGAGTTAATGGGCAGGCGAAAGAACAAAGTACTTGAAAGTTCATTGTAAAGATTTAGGAGAAACAGAAAGAGAAAGGAAAATTTAAATCTTAAAAAGTAGAAAGTATGAGAACAGGTAATTAATTTGCAACCACCTGTCTGAAGTTATAGAAATAGGAAAGGACAAAAATGTAATTAAATGAAATGCAAGAATAATCATTTAAGTGCTTACTCTATGCTGAAAGCACTAACTCAGTGCCAGGCCCAGCTCAAATACCTCTCCTGGCCCAAACTGACTGCTTTTTCTCAGCATCCCTGGCACGTGTATTTACTTCTCTGTGTCACTGAAGTTATTCTAGGTCCCTGTGTTTTGCTTTCCAGCGGCATCACACTGAACCAGTAACTTAACCTCCACTTCCTCAGTGTCCTTATCTGCAAAATGAGCATAATAAAAGAACTTACTTCACAGGTTTGTGATGAGGTCCAAATTAGTTAATACATGAAAATAATTAGACCAATGTATGACATATTGCAATAGCTGTAAAACTGTTAGTGCTGCTACTATAAAACGTTATTGTAATCTTTACTGCCTCTGATTGATTTTCCTCCAGCATGGTGTTTTCCCAACTTAGACGTAAGGGAATCATCTGAGAATCTTACTAACGTGCAGGTGCAGATCCAGTAGATCTTGGGCGGGGGTCGCCAATGAATCAGCATTTCTAACAAGTTCCCAGGTGCTACTGATGCTTCTGGACCATGCACTGCACACTGATTAGTGCCTTGTGGTTCATCAACTGGTACTGGCCCACAAACTGTTTGTGAATGATAAGAGTACAAAAATTGAGAATAAGCATTTTAGAAACTTATATGGCAATTTGCTGTTGCCACAAAATCCACGTGCATAATCGATTTTATGGCATGTTATAAAAGTATCAGTTTGTAATGTAATGGATTGAAATTTTCTTTTAAAAGATTTGTTACAACAACTCATTTAAGAAGCATTGTTCTAGAACACAGCATAAACCTAAAAACGGATATAAGGATTTCATAAAGCCTTGTACCTCCTCAGAAACTAAAAGAGCTTTGCACAGGTCAGTGTTCAACAGATATTTTTGAATATATGAGTGAATTAATTAAAAAATAAGTAAGTACAGCTCAGATGGCTCATTTTCAAATTCTCCATGTAATGACTCAAGTTGGAGCTCCAGGTAGCATCGACTTTAATGAAATACAATTAACTCCACAGCTATGCTTCTGTTTACCTTTAATCTTAATGATAATTTAAAGACATCTGCATTAGAACTGTAAGCAAAGTGAAATGTTTTCTCCAGGATTCTCCCTGAGAGATTAGATTTGTACATTTGTAAAAATGCTTGCCCACTTTCATAACAATTCACTTTCAAATCATTAAAATTGGGATTGACAGTGGGATAAGATACATACACACAAGTGTGTATGTGATAAGGGCCTCAAGTCGAGTCAGTATTTACAGTAAGTAATGTGCACATCAGTGTGTCATGTGGCATTCAAAAAATTAAAGGGGAAAAATAATTGTTCAAACAAAAAAACCATATTATTATTTGGGGATCCAACTAGTACGATAGTGTATAATATGCCCTCACCAGTGGTGACAGTTTTAATGAATAATCATAAATAGTGTTATAATATATATAGCATCCCAGAGCCAGGAATTTCGTGGGACTGTGTGTGTGTGTATGTATGTGTGTGTGTGTGATGATTTTCTTTTTGCATTTATGTCACCAACAGAAAACGAGGTAGTATTTATCAGAAAGAAGTTAGTTTTCTACTAAATATTGGAGAAAGGACCTAAGATCTCTTGCAAAGTTTAAATGGACACATGCATTAGGATACTTGGTTTCCATTCCATGATTTCCCAGTGATTAATGAGTTTATAATTACCTTACATCCAAAATAATATCACACTTATCCCTCATGTCCCAAACAGGAATCTTAGAATAAATCATATTATCAAATAAAACAATCTGTAGGGAGTTTCAGTTCCCTGCAGGGAGGTAATTCTAAAATTGCTACTTATAAAAATTTACATTTGAAATATCAAGTTTCCAGTGATCCCTTCCCCAACTCCCATCCCAAGTTATGAATATTTGTGTCCCTTTAAAGAAGCAATAACCAGATTAAAGACTAACTTACAACATGATATTTTTACCCTTTTATCTTTTTATTTGGAGCAGTTGAGGATCTAAAATAATGTTGATGTGGCTGGAGGTAGTGAGCTGGGTCGACTTGGCGTAGACAGAGTTTGGAGAAGTGAGCTAGGATGTGATACGTAAGGCCTGTGAGATCCAGTAACAAACCTGGGCTCTATTTTGAAAGTAATATGAAATCACTGAATGATTGTGGAGTGTGGGAGATGGAATGCCATGAGCTAATTCATCATTTTAAAAGACCATTCGTAAAACTATTTGGTATGGTATGGTAATGATGGATACCTGACATTATGCATTTGGTAAAACCCATAGAACTGTACAATACAAAGACTGAGCCTTAATGTAAGGTACAAATTTTAGTTAATAATAATGTATCATTTTCCAATTATAAGGAAGGTACTACACCAAAGCAAGATGTTAAATAATAAGGGAAATTGTGGAGAGAGGTGGAAGGAGAGAATATGTGAAACTGTACTTTCTTCTGAACTTTTTTGTAAACGTAAAACTGCTCTAAAAAATAAAGTCTATTAATTAGTAAAGGGAAAAATATAACTTGTTACTGGGTAAAGAATGGGATGTAGGGAACAATTAGAAGGCCAGCAAAATATTCTTTTTAAAACTAGCATAGCTTGTCTCAGAAGAATCTTATTATCAGAAATTCATTTTGGCAACAAACATTCAGAGATTAGAACTCTACGTGAGTGTAAGGGTGAGATGGTGGGAAAAGAGACAGGAGGATAAAAAGTCATGTTTCCATCCAATGGAACAGAAACAAATTGGAAACGAAATCTATATTTTTGTGCTATCTTTGAAAATTATTTTTGTAACGTCTACCAGAGACTCACTTTGTTTTTTAAAATTTTAATTAATTTTTATAATTTTTAAATTGACATAATCGTACATATTTATGGGCTACATAGTGACTTGGGGTACATATAATGTATAGTGATCCTATTAAAATTCTTTATACTTACTTTTGAATTCTGATTATTTCTATGTGCATCAAATTTAAATTAATATATTTAGAGACAGTTCATATATATGTCTCTATATGTATATGTCTGTGTGTGTGTGTGTATGTATGTATATGTATATAAGTGTCTTCTGGGATGTAAAATATTCCAAAAAGATTTAATATTAACACACTAAGGTAAGAATAAATCAGTAAGATTCAGGCTTTGGTAGTGAGTCATAAGGAAAGACATTAACAGTATTTTGAAGCTAAGCCTAATAACCTTGAACAACCTTAAAATGGTCACATTAGAACAATATAACCAAATTAAAGACTAACTTATAACATGTTTTTACCCTTCTATCTTTTTATTTGGAGCAGTCGAGGATCTAAATCTGCATAAATCCAAATTTATGCAGATGGATTTATTTTCTACCTAACAATCTAGTAATGTGACAGAGAAAAATGCCTATCAGACAGAAATACATTTATGCTGCATTAACTTAATACCTAATAATTTTTCATTTCCAGAAAGTTATAGAAGTAACATTACCTTTATATTGCTGGATCTATCTGCTTATAAGTTGCTTCTGATGACACAAATGGGATTGATTTGTTATCAGTTCCTCCAGTGAAATAATTCTTGATTGTTAGGTTAAAAAAAATTACAAATCTTGAGCAGTCTCTGCATATTCTGACCTGAATGATCATCAAGACTTCATTTATCACTTAGTAGGGGATGAAGCAAAAGAATACCAAGTTCTACTCTTGGAAATTCTCTCAATGGCAGAGTTATTAATTAATTGTAATAACATCTTAATAATATTTGAAGTCTCATTGAAATAGATTAACGTTTACACATGTGCCAAATTGTTCAACCTGGGGCATTCTTAAGGATGACTGGAGTCTGGTGAGAATTATTTCAGGAATTATTTATTAATTCAAATCTCTTTGTGTACTCTGCACTAAGTAAACACAAAACCGTGTGCTCTGCTACATTTTTGTTTACTTTATAAAAGAAATAATGATTGCATGAACTTATAAAAATTGAAATTTAAAAAGATCTCTTATTTTCAAAAAAGCCCCTATACATACTTTGTACATGTTAATGAGGGAGTAACAATAAAGCTGATTCCCAGGATCCTAACTCTAGGAATTGGGACTGATCTTGAAGATCACCAAGATTAAGTCACTCCTCCAAGGTCATATGTCTAGTTGTAAACAAGTCATGGCTAGGATGCACATCTTGAGACTCCTAATCAGTCATGCGTCCCCCAGGCTCTGCCTTACTATTGCTGTGAATGGATACCAAAAATAGGGATTTCAGAAATAAGATCCAACAGCCAAATTTAAGTCTGTACCTTGTGAGGATAAATAATTTGACCTCAGAATTGGAATCATCCATTGATTAAAATAAATCAGCATCTCTACCCAGAACACTTTATAGTAGTCAGGAATGATAATAAAGAAAATAAAAATAACAAAAATAAAAATGATATGCATATATAATATACATGTAGACATACATGTAGACAGAGACTGATTTTTTTTTTTTAGTTGTTAATCCTTACATGACAACTCTGCTGTGAATGCTATTGCAACTTTGCAACTATTTTTTTATTCTCACCTTTGGTTTGCCTCTTCATCCTTCCAGGGCCAAAGAGATAAACAAAATTCAGCTTAGGAATCTATGATATTCTTTGTCACATAAATTCCACATTTCTACCTAACATAAAATGTTCCAGTTTTATGACTCAGCACATTTCTTTGGCGGCTAACAAAATCAGAAGGTTTCAGGAATGAATTGTGAAAGCTAAACAGAATTAAGGACTTAAATTGCGACATTATGTTGCTGCAACCCTGCATTTACTTGACAGAAAACAAAGTCATAGTTCCCACCAGCATAGCCTCCATGAATATAGAAAACCCTCCCATTCACTGGCTGTGCACTGACATTAACACAGTGATATTGTTTTCTAACAGATGATCCAGAGCCGTTGTTTTAAAGTTTCGGGCCCTTGAGGGTGTCAAACCTCAATCTCAGTATTTTTTGTTCATAAATTTGTCTTGGCTTTCCTCCTTCTTCAATTAAAATTTATCCTACTTTTTAAAAGATGTAAGCCAGTTTCATAGAGCTGGCACTACTGTAGTTACGGTTTTTGGCTGACAAAGGCGGTAAAGCCCTTAAGAGTGTGTGTATGGCTTTGAAGGTTTTAAGACATTGTGTGGAAACTGCTACTGTATTGAAACACATGATTAACCCTTGACCATAAATAGGATACTTTTGAAATGGGGGTCTACATCTTCATTTCAGTTTTTCATCATTGTCTTTTAAGGTTAATGAAGTATGTATATTTTTGTTAAGATCGAAATGATTAAAATGTGCTTATTCTACCACTAAGAACAAAAACATCATTCAGCATCCCTAAAATCAATCACAGAGTGTAAGGGATTTGGGGCTCTCTGTACTAACATAAAATGTTCCAATTTTATGACTCAACTCATTTCTTTGGCTGCTAACAAAATCAGAAGGTTTCAGGAATGAATTGTGAAAGCTAAACAGAATTAAGGACTTAAATTCTGACATTATGTTGCTGCAACTCTACATTTACTTGACAGAAAACAAAGTCATAACCTCATTTTTACTCTGTACTAAATGTATGAGGGATTTGAATCCATTTGGCTAAGCCTATGGCTGACATATAACTTTGGCATGATGCTTAACCTCTATAAGCCCCAGATTCGTATTTGTATCCTGGAATTTTATAACATCGACCATACAATGTTAATAAGATTACATGAAATTCTATATGCCATAGCATTCTGGGAACTGCAGAATAATTTATGAATATAATGTATTATTGCCAAGCAATGATTAATTGCCTCATAATAAAGAAACAAATTTCCAAAGAAACAGAATTGTATTTCGAAATTATTTATAAAAATGCGTATGTAGAATGACATGCTACTTAAACATTCTGAATATTTTTAAGTATGATTTACACAGCATGACCTATTGACAAAACATGAGTTTAATTTATCATTGTAAATAATAATTTATTGAATCTTTTCCCAATCAGATGATAAAAACATAATCTAACCTAACATTATGTTAAGGTGTATATGATTTAAGTTTAGAGGCTATAAAGTAAATTTTAGTACAAATAACTTCAGCCCACAAAGAAATTATTCCCCTAAGGTGAATTATAGGGATGAGAAATTGATATTCCCCTAGAAATAATGTTAAAAATAGGAGAAGGAAGAAGGGGAGTGTTCTAGGTGAAATTACAACACTCTGGTTATGCCATACTAGACCTAGAATACTGTAGATTTGCAATGGAAACTGGCAAAGGATGATTATACATGTTGGAATGAAAATAAGTATTATATCATGTGACTCTTCCCCTAATGGAAGTGTGACCAAAAGAGGGAAGAGGAACAATGGTCATGGTGATTCACTCTGGCAGTGGCCAGCTAAGCCCATCAAGGAACACAATGTTTCATGCAGAGTTTTAAAGAATGCAGAGGCATTGGTCAAGTAGAGAAGGAAGAACCCAGCATTTCAGATGAATGGACAACATATTCAAAGTTTGAGAAATCTAGAACAACATGGTTCATGAAGGGAATAATCAATAATTTGGTTTGCTGGAGCATAAAGTGTACAAAGATTTATACAGAAATGAAGAAATTTGAAGAAAGATACTTCCAGAGCCAGAACCAGACTTTAGATGCTGAGCTGACCATGCTGGGGATGGAGAGCCACTGACAGGTATTGATCAAGGGATGGCACCATTGATCGTTTTGGAAAGAACACACTGATGGCAGTGTTCTCTGGAGGCAGCTGGCTTTGTCATGGTCCTCTGCCATTAACTTTGTAGGTAAATGGCAACCCTAAATGTTAGAGAACACAATACATTTATTTCCAAGCATTAGAATAAAAGCAAGGAGCCTGAGGGACATTTAAGAGTGCTTGGTCCTGTGTGTTACTCAAACTTTGGTCACTGTTGTGATACCATCATGATTTTCTCTTATCCACAAATCACTTTTACTCTAGTTTATTAAATATTTTTGATGGGCTCATTTTTTCACAACTCCAAAAAGAAAAAAATTATATCTTCAAGCACTGGTATTTGTTAAATTTGTAGGTTTAGCCTTTCCTTGTATATTATATATTAACATCTAACTATCAAAAGAAAAATGCTTATCTGGGCATTTTTGGTACTTATCTGGGTACCATATGGTACCGCCCTAAAATCCTTCTTTAGGAAACACTGGTCAACCTGATGGCATCGTTTTCCAATGAAGAATTAATGTGCAAGGAAATCAGATGATTTGCCTACATCCTCTATGTGCTAACCATGTGCCACAATTCTAGGTGCTGGGGCCACATCAGCTGGGGCCACATCAGATCAATGTCACTGAGCTCTTTTCTCCCCCAATTTGTTCACTTATCTCGTCATCAGTTACAAAATCACTGCCCTCAGGAACTTAAATTCTAGTGGGAGACACAGACGAAAAACAAACACACAAAGACACAGCATAATGGCAGGTAATGTGAGGGACTCTGAGGAAAACAGAGGGAAGCAAAGGAATAAATAGTGACACGGTGTGCCTTTAGATATGATGGTCAAGAAAGACCTCTGAGCAGTCCAGATGTGTTGAGAGGGTGAACTGTGGCATATCTGAGGATGCTGAGGATGGCTCTATCCAGGTACAGGAATGACAGGAACAAAGTCCCCTCAAGAAGATCTTGCCTGATACGCTTGAGAAAGAGCAAAGGCAAACTAGTGATGGTGCCATGAAAGCTGTCTTTTAAAACCACTACTACTCCTTCCTTCTTGACACCTCACCATTCACACCCCTTTTTTCTGTACCAAGGGTTGACCGGGACCAGTTCCAGCCTACTACCTGTTTTATTGGAACAAAACCATGATCATTTGTTTACTTGTTGTTTATGGGAGTTCTTATGCTACAAGAGTTGAGTATTACTGCAGAGACTGTATCGCCCTCAAAGAGCCTAAAATATGTACCATCTGGCCCTTAGCAGAAAACATTTGCTGACCACTACTTTGTATCATGCTCTTTAGTCGATGCGGTTGTCAAATGTGAACATCCCAGAAAAATACTGCTTTGGACATCTTTATAATAATGAAATATGCATTTTCCATGTTACAATCTAGTTACTGCTGGTAGAAAATCAGATTTCACTTTTTCAAAATGGAGTTGTGCACCAGTAGAAACTTTTTAGTATTTTATCTTCAGGTGGGATTTTTCTTTAATGATGAATGGGAAGAATAAGGTATCTGCCATTGCATAAAAAAGGAGTGAGGAAGAAGCACAGTAAGCCTTACACTTGGGGTTTTCGCTTGTTAGTATTAAAATCATATTCACTCTAAACTACATCTGAAACAGGTTGATAATATACCCTGTTGGGAGCTGCATTGTCAGGTGATGCACAAGATTTTATACAGATCTATATGGACAGTGTGGCCTAGAGCTACAAGTCTCTTTGGAGCTAATTACCTTCTTAAATCAAAGGGTCCTAAAGATAATCTACAACCTCACATGAAATAGTTGCTGTGCTCACCTGGGACTTCCTTTTTTACTTGAGTAAAATGCCCAGGGTTCTGGCAGCAATATTTTTGTCTTTGGTGTAAAGTTCGTGGAGGGCTCCTCTTATTCTATTCTCTATTGGATAGTTATTTATCTTTATAAAGAGAAAACAAAAACAAGTAAGACTGCAGAGAATAGGATAAAAAAATACACAAGCAATATTTAAAGACTCCATATATATGTAACTCGGTGTTTAAAGTAATTCAGATGAAGGGTTGGAGTAGTATCTAGTGAAGAAGGAAGTTGAGAAAGCTGAATTGTTAAAATATTTCTTACATTGGGAAGATTATCTACAATCAATTTATTTAGTCTCACAGACCCACTACAGCCTACCAGCTTGGTGTATCTTTCAGGTGTTTGCCTGCCCACCCACCCAGCTCCCCGCTTCTCATTTCCCCACTTCCCTCCTCTTCTCCCTTTGTTTCTCTAGAAAACTCACCCTCCACATTGTAAAACTTTCTTTTCCAAATCGTCCCCACTGAATCCCTCTATCTTTTTACTTAATTCTCCTTGCTTCATCTCTTCCTGAGATACTCATCCCCAATAACCTCCTATTATCATATGGTCAAGCTTGACAGTTGAAAAAATATTTTCTGACTATATAAAATATAGTTTCTGACTATAAATATGGTTACAGAAGAAAACTTTGGAAAGGCAAAAGGAATAAAACAAAAATTAGCTACATAGTTACCACCTTAAAAATGTTTCCGACCTATCACCTCTGTATCTATTTAAAATTTATAATTTTTCTGCCCTTAACATTTTATGGCCTGCTTTTTTCACATAACAACATGAAAATGTTTATTTCTCTAGGCAATTAAGCAGTCTTTGGAAACCTGATTAAAATCACCAAATGGCATGAAACACTGTTTGATTCCTCTCCTATTGATAGACTTCATTTGTTTCCACTTTTTCTGTATTATAAATAACACTGCAGTGAACATCTCTGTGTACTCACATCTCTGATGATTCCTTTGGAATAAGTGCTTGGGAGTGTTACAGCTGCAGAGAAGGAAGGGTATATACGTCATTAAGGCTGTCACCACGTGTTATTCTGTAGCCAACTCCTGAAGACAGGCAAAGGGACTTCCTCCATCATGTGTTAAACTCAGTCTGATGTTTCATTTGGTTCTTGTTTATCATAATGTTTCCCCCGCTGAAAGTCACTAGGTAGTCTATTGTTTCTTTCTCTGGGGAAAACTTGTAAGTGACAGACCAGAAAATGTGGGAGTTTGAAGAAGATCAATCCTAGAAAGAGCAGAGGGCCAAGAAGATGGCTCAGGACCTAATTCAAGTTTGAAATAAGTCATTCAGTTCCCAGTATTATGCTTATCGAGTGTCCAAATGACACATACTAGGTGTTTTGACAGAGGATTATGGAAAAATGAAAACCAAAGCCCCATTGCCCTCACAGGTTTACCATCCACAAGAAAAGGGAAGAATGCCATCTCTTAGCACTTACCTCTGTGTTTGGGAAGAGAAAAGTCCTTTGGAGAGGAAGTGCTCATATATTCACTTTTTAAAAAGTATTTTTGCCTTCTAGAAATTTAAGTTCTTTTCTCCCCCAGTTTGTTCACTTATCCAGTCAAGAATACTATTATCTAAGATATTCACTCTTGGATTATACATGAAAGAGCCCTTTCTATGTGACTGAATACCAGCTGGAATCTCTCCATTGGTCCACCCCAAATAAACATATCATGGCATCACAGCTTTTGATCTGCATCCATAAGCTACCATGGTCACAGCTCACCTCTTTTTGATAAGAAAGCAGGACTGTAGGTTTCTAATCATACATTTGCAATTGCTAGAGGGGCAGCAGAATAAGAAGTATGATCAGACAAGTTTTATTATTGACATTTTAGAAGTTCTCAAAGGTCTCCGACAAACTCCAACTTCATTCTTCTCAGGCTCATGTTCAGGGACCAAAATATTCTATTGAAACGCTCAGAGATTTTAGCAGTTTCTCTTTAAAGAAATGCTATCATTCCATTCTTTGGGGATGGTGGAACAATGCCGCTTGTGTGCTCCAGCCACTCGGATCACTCATACACTGTTTCTTTAGAAGGATTTGCTTTCCAAAGTTGAACTTTCAGAACTCAGAACACCTTATCACACTTTCACAAGCTTTCTCTCTGAAAATGGAAAAAGAAAAAGGGAGGGGTAGGCGGGGGAGCCTGTTAGGACCTGTGCCAGTTAAATCCGATCTCTCCAGGGATTTGTTTTTCTTCTGGCGTCAGATTAGATGTTCAAATCAAGCAGTGTTTGAGGGCTGGGAGGGAATGTCCATGGGATTCTTAGTGAGGCTAATCCCGAAGCAGCACATTCCAAGGGGCTAATCTGCCCAAGTTCATTGCTTACTTGAAACGTCTCTTGGGGGAAGAGCCGAACAAGTGACTTTTTTTTTTCCAGTGGGCGGTCATAAGAGCATTATTAACGGAATGACCAGCCCTAGCTGCAGCAAAATGAAAGCAACAGGAGCTGCTCCGGGGACTGCTTTTGCCAGCACCCAGAGTCAGTGCTCAGGTAAAATGATTTCGGCTAACTTTTCTCTTGTTCAACTTCTCAATATTGGATCTGGGGACCTAGAGGAAGACCAAAGATCCACACCCAGGGAGGCGTGGAGGGAAAGGGCAAAATGAACATATGAATTTAGTACCTTTGGGTTGGGGATGTTTTTTTTGATGAAGACAGGGTATACATTTGAAATAAGAGAGGGTGACAAATGAGAAGCATTGTGAAACTTCTCTTGTAATTTGTTCCTATAAAGTTAGTGGACTCTTTCCTCATCTTGCAATTACTGGTCTGAGTGGTTGTCCTTCTGTTAAGCTTCCCTGCTAAAGAGATCTTGCAACAGCACGTTCCAAGGTTTTTTGGAAATGAGTTTAATACACCCTGTGTGTATGTGCTTGTAAATCTTCCTGCCTGGAGAACTTGATTCAATAGCTGGTGGGGAGTATATAGTAAGAAGATTCAAAGTAGTTTGGGGACTAACATTTGTAGCAAAGACTTTGTGAAAACCATCGAATCCTGCTTAAATGAAATGACTTAATTTTTTAAAGCAATATTTACAGACTTTTGTTTCCATTATTTTGATGTTTTATTGACTGTATATTTACCTTTCAAAATTAGTAGTTGCTTTATTCTTTGAGGGTAATCATACTTTGTTCAATGTGAGTGTCCTCATTTCTGTTTTGAATATGATGTCTTTTAATTATTAGCCTTTGAAAAACACTTCCCTATTACACATCACACATGACTGATGATGCAGAAAGACGAGAAAGAAAATAGCTAGTCCTTCACAAACTCAGTCTTGGTTATGTGCATTCTACCTTTAGAGAAGAATATACAGAGAGGTTTGCTGGGGGCCATAGAAGGCATCTTTTCTAAGCGTACATGAGACTTCCAAAACATGTTTAAAAAGAAAAGATTTTAAGACATGATGTCTGTTAAAGTTTTGTATTAAAAGATAATTGAAGGGTCAGCTAGAAACATAACACATCAAAACTATTTCATGCTTTCTAACGTTGAGGATAACTATTCTGAGATAACTGAGTTGGATATTGAAGCAAAATATAAAGCTTCCTATAGAGTAGTTAAAAACCTTCAAACAAAGAAAAGGAATTTGTTTAGGAAACAAGTTAAACCAGGATTAAACGTCAAAATGCCCTCTCCAATAAAATGAATTTAAAAATCTAACACATGATGTTCAATGTTCATGCTAAAGACCTGAATAAAAGCATGATAAAGCGAAGCTCACAATATAGTAATTATACATGATACTTTGTAGAATTCCTAACTCATGTGTTGTACCTGCTTTCTTTCTATTGTGTATTATACTTTTCTACTTAATGAAAAAATCCAATTTAATTATGAATGATGGGGAAACTTCTTAATGTTCTGTTTCTCTTTTGTTTTACTCCCAATTTTCTGTGCCTTTCCAAGGGAAATGATTAATCTGCTAATAATAAGAAATAGAAATGATTCTCAATCTTTTCACTAACAATGATGTAGCGTTTCACCTTTGAGAAGGTAATTAAGTAGCAAAACTACACACGAATTAAATTACTTTTTTACTGAAACGCTAACTAGCTGGCAATCCATATGTAGGAATGCTTACCACCCATCATCTGACAAAACTTCCAGGCTAACAATAGGATCCATGAGCAAGAGAAATAAAGAAGGTGTCCTTGAAAAGTCTAATCCATTTGTCTTTGGAGCACAGATTCTTAAGTGAGGGGTCTTGTGCTTACATTTCTTTGCTGTATAGCCATTTCTTGAATTCTGGTGTCTTCCTAATGTCCCACCTTCATCCTTTACCCCAAGGAGAAAGGAAGAAGACATAGCAGAGTATTCATTCCTGCACATGTGAGGACTAGAAGAGGGAAATGAGAAAGGGAAAGATGCAGGATGAACTGGTTCCAAGACCTGTCTCTGGGAGCCAGCTCTGTCCAAATGCCAGGATACTCCTGGGCATGCTCAGAGAGTACTACCCATAACAAGGGTATGTCATATCAATAACATCTAATGTTTTAATGGCAATTTAGCAGAATGGGTAAGAGTGTGAACTCTGAAGCCACACTGTTCAAGTTCAAGTCCTGGCTTTAGAATTTATTGCTGCATCTCTCTGCCTCAATTTCTTCATTGGTAATATGGATATAAAAGTAGTACTTTTCTCACAGAGTCCTTATGGGATCCAGGGAGACAATGTATTAATATATTTGGCACAAGGCCAAGCACATGATGCACGCTTACTGAATGTTATTCATTGTTATTACCTGTTGAGCTCCTACTACATGTGCCAGGTACTTTATCTGAATCATCTGGTTTGATTATCCCAACAACTCTTCAAAGTAGCTGGAATTATCCACGTGATATAGAAGAGGTTCCAAAATGTTAAATAACCTTCCTATCTACCTTGTTAGTGGCCAGCCAGGGCTTGTGGGTTCCTATCATCCCCAACACAAAGGGAGACCAATTTAGGTTGGGTCTCCTAGAGCAATTTCATAGTCCTGTCATCTGAGCCTTCATCTGAACTTTTAGTACCAGAATCAACCCTGGACAGGTCTCTCTTCTTGGAGCAAAGCGTGGTACTCCCAAAATCATAACAATGCTGTGTTTCAGGTATTGGTGCTGTCTCCATTTTATAGATGAGGAAAACTGAGGATCAAAGAAATCATGTAACTTTCTCTGGGTCAGAGTCCCACTCACACCACTTTTTCTAAATGCAGACCTCATGCTCTACCCACGGTAAAGCTTGTCCCACATTTTCTCAGGGAGCATTGGTCAGCACTCTCTAAAATTCCCAGATGCTCCTCCACAAAAGAGCTTTCTGAATGCTGGCCAAAGTTGAACACAAAAAGAGAAGGAAAGTAAATTCTCTTTTTTCTGCTCTCTAAAGTGTAGGAAAAGTTGGTTTCAAATGTCCAGTGAAGAACATTTTACCCTCTTTCGGCCAAGAGATATTATCAATGAAAGTATTCAGTGTCTAGAGAAAAATCATGGCCTGTGAATAGTTTAACGAACAGGCTTTTTACAAAGATAAAGACTGGCTGTCTATGCTGCTAAGCTCATTTTTGTTACAAAGAGGTAGCCATTAGCCTTTTCTACCTGTTTGAAAAGAAAAATATTTGAGATTAGACATTGGGAATTTTTCATGTTTAGCTGAAAGACAAACCTGCAAATGTTATCTTTGTCGTGTGAGAATGCAGAGGCCCCCCTGAACCTGAGGGTCTCTGAGGCAGCGTGGGTTTTCCTTTTCATGTGGACAATGCATGGACACCCAGAAATTATTCCACGTGATAGTGACCATTACTGAAACAGGATGCAGTTTATTTGTGCCCCTCAACCATGGCTCATGTTGCTCCTTGTAAAATGTGCATTGTCATGAGTATTAGGCAATTACTGCCTTCGGTGCCACATGCTTGCCTAGACTTCTCTTGTGAGAGAGGAGGGAGGTACAAGACTGAAGTACTGAGGACCAATCAGAATTTAGCACAGCTTATAGACATCTGAGTCATTGGCAGAGTCAAGATTAATTACGGTTCAACACATGGGGGCTTATAAGAGTTAATACCATCGAGACAGGTCAAATCAACAGCTCAGTTGTGCTTTAGCCCTGCATATAAGAGTATGAATTTAGTACTGATGCTGTATTAGAGAGAAGATGATACCATGTAGAAATAACATTACAGGTTGCTCTAGCAACTTCCATCTTAAAGGCTTAGAGAAGGAATCTTCTGAGCAGCTTGTTGAATTTCATGGGAGACTCCTCTGCTATTGCAAATACTGGTAAAGAAAACCATGAAGGGATGCAGGATGGACAACTGCTTTAGAATAGAGATTGTACAGTTTTTTGGAACATCCTTTGTCCATGTGGGAACCCAATCTCAGTGGCAGGACTTCTGGGTGGACGGACCCAGCAGTGCCCATTCTAAGAAGCTGTATATGCTCTGCTGAAGGGCATGTAGGGTGCATAAAAAAATGGTGCTATCTTACTTTTTTCCAAAGGCATTACCTGTAAAATTTTGGACTATGATAAAAACATTTATCTTCCTCATGCTTTTATTTCCTCCCCTCCCCACCCCCCTGTACTTAGCACCGCTAATTAGAAAAAACATAGTGATACATTAGGGCTTTTGAGTTGTGCAATTCTCTTGCCATTTTTTCTTTCCTTCTACAAGGAAAATCTAATGGAAGTGTCAGCCGTGAAAACCTTATACTTATTTAGATGCATTTCTTCCCACTACTGAATACCTGTTTTCTATAAGGTTACAAACACACTATTCTATCCCTCCAAATTTATTTTTTCTGCAAATAGCATTGTCTTTCTATTTTGAATTTGTATATGATTCCATTGCTAACTTTTTTTTATTATGGTCAGTTCCTTTAATTCTCAGTATTGTGATGGTAAATAAGCTAATCAGCATGTACGGGGAGGAATTGCTTTTGTTATATTTAGTGTTTATGTGTGAAATAATCACAATTTCAATTCAATTTGTGATATACTAGTCTCATATGATTATGAAATTTTGCTTTCTAGTTAAAAATATTTCACAGTATATTCACCTTTCCTTTTTTTTTCCTTTTTTTTTTGTGTGTGTGTGTGTGTGTTTTCTTTTTCAGGCTCAGAAATCCTGGATAGAAAGAGCATTTTATAAAAGAGAATGTGTCCACATCATACCCAGCACCAAAGACCCCCATAGGTAATCTTGCTGTCTATAATGTGTTGAGAACATGAAGTAGTAATTATACAAAAAACCTACAAGAGTAATCATGACCTGTTGCAAGGGAAACACTGTCAAATTAAATATCTTTTATATTGTTTTTGGACACCTTTGAAGCAATCTTATTTCTACATGCTATATATGTCAGGCCTACAATTAATTATTAATCTAAAATCCTGTAAAGAAAAACATAAATACCATTGTGGAAGGAATTAATCACCGTCTATAATAGTGGATTATGTTTTTTGTTACGGTTATTGGTTTTTCCTTTTAAGTACTTCTTCCAAATGCTTAATTTGTACCAACATGTTCTGCAATAGGAAAAAAAGAAAGAGACTTAAATAAAAGACTCCTAGCAGATTCCTAACTAAACTGTAGGCCTTCAGATTCCCATTTAAGCATGTTGTTAGCACCTTACTTACCTTCCTTAGGATCAACAATATATGAGATAAAAAGCATTTGGGATAAAGTAGCATATATATGTCTGAAATGCCTTTATGAATGGGCAATTTAAGAAATCAGTTTAAAATATAGACTGCAGAGTCTCAGAGACTGTGTAACCTTGCACAAATTACCTAACCTTCAAAACTACAATATTTCATCTATACAATGGATGCTAAATTGTTAGTTTTTAATAAATGGCAGCTATGTATTGTAACTATTATTACTAGTGGTCGTAAAAGTAGTAATAGTAATGTATGAAGGACATTTTCATGATAGAGCAAAGTTTAAGTTTTCAAATATCTCATGAATATTTTTTCATTGTTTCATCAAGAACACTTAAGCCTGCAGATTTTTATTCTCAGAATTGGATATTTGACAGCAAATGTCAATTGGGAAGAGACATGTTCAGTTGTGACACACATATAAGTGAGATTCCTCATTTAAATGTGCATATTAAACTTCTCCCCCTCAAAGCTCTTCAGAGGCCTTCATGCTTTGATAGATTTGATAGATGGGCAGAGTGTGAAGTAGAAAAATCCAGAGAACTTTTGTTTGCAAGTGTCCAATCCTGAACAAAATGCCAGGTACAAAAGAGGTGGATGGAGAAGGGCAGGAGACAGATTACAGCTTACACAGCTAAAGGAAAATGGGTAGAGGGGAGAAAAGAAAAGATATGTATATCATGGAAAGCCTGAGTTTACCAATGCCTGATTTAGCCACATGGTGGAATTCTACCTGAGAATTGACTGACAGGTGTTGGCACAGACTTTAGAATTCTCCAGCTGGTTGCCTTAAGTGTGTATCCCAATACTGACTAATACCAAGGGTTCACTTTAACCTCTTCTCTTATAGGTGTTGCTGTGGGCGTCTGATAGGCCAGCATGTTGGCCTCACCCCCAGTATCTCTGTGCTTCAGAACGAGAAAAATGAAAGTCGCCTCTCCCGAAATGACATCCAGTCTGAAAAGTGGTCCATCAGCAAACACACTCAACTCAGCCCTACCGATGCTTTTGGGACCATTGAGTTCCAAGGAGGCGGCCATTCCAACAAAGCCATGGTAATCAGAAAGCCATTCGGTTGCTCCCAAGTGCTATCTCAAGTCCTGGAAAGGGGTAATAAGAGCCTGAAATTTAGTCTTTGGGCCTAATCTCTACTCTGCCACTGTCTGACGAGGTGACCTGCTCTGAGTGGCCTGCCCCTGTGTGTCTCAGCCCTTCCTCTATAAAATGGGGAAAAGAAAACTTGCCTCCTGGGATTTTTAAAGTAATTAGTGACTTTTAAATAATTACAGACACAGTGACTCTTATTATTAATTATTTTAAAATAGCTTTCTATAGTTATTCACTGTTTATTATGTTCTTTTCTGGGTCTCATCCATTAAGGCATATTTTTCTAACTCCTTTTTTTACCCCTTTGGTGAGAATGTGTTGCCTTTAGACTTCTGTTTTGTTCTGTTGGTAACTAGCATTTCTCTTAATTCAAAGTAGAAATGATTAACTCCGCCTATTTCTTTCCTTGTTCTAAGAGAAATATTGCCATCCAAATTAAGTGCTTTTTCTCCAAGCAGCTGTGCTCAATAATGTTCTCTATAGAAGATTCCACATAAAAAGCATTTTTTTTGAGTTGGGGAAACTTTAGGAAATATGCAAATGTTACTTCTAAGAGTTGTTGCTTTTAAATTTCACCTTTCATCATGGGCCACTTCCTAGTTAACTGACAGAATTTGTCTAGCATGTATTATGAAAATTCTAGACACTATTGTCCAACAAGGTTGCTTCTAACTGTTAAAAGAGAGAAAACTAGCTGAGGGTGGAGCAGGAGATGGCTGATCTTAGGTGTGTCATGGAGTTTTTAAGTCTGGAGAAGAAATTTTGCTTAAAGAAGCATACTCCAGACCACAAGGGAAGTCACCTCATATGAATGGCAGTCTAAAATGTGCAATAAAGCCACCTCTTTCTTCTCTTTTCTTACCTCTCCCTTCCCTGTCTCTCTCCTCTTCCCCTTTCCCTGCCTCACACCCCCGCCACTGCAGTAATTTCTTTACCAAGAATGACTGAGCTATTTTAACACTTCTTTTCTATGAAATATAATTCTGAGCTATATATTAAATTAAAACCAGCTCTGAACTACATTTTAGAAAGAAAAATGATGCTATTTGCAACCTCCAGCAAGGCTTGGGAAAACAAAGAATGAGTTAGTCTTGGCCCATGCAAAACTAAGGGAAATGGAAATCTGTCAACTTCCTCACTCACTTAAGAGATGCATTTTTTCACACAAGATTATTAACTGTCCCCAATTCAGTACAGTCACTGTTCACAGTATGAAATTGATCCACACACAATGTAGATTCTCTGAAACCACTTGTTAAAAGTCATGCAAGGTCTCCCTGTAAGGAAAGTGCTGTAAATGAGGATGTGGCTTGCTGGATAAGAATCACTGTAGAGTGGCACACCCAGTGCCTTCACAGGATGCTTGAATAGTGCCTACAAGCCTCGTGTGGTTAGCCCAGTAGGCATATGATAAGCCTCTGCTCATCATTTCCACTGTTAAGAGTTAGTGGCAGGTATGGAGCATGAATATGCTTGTAAGTGAGAGCATCCCTCAACGTTGTCACCTTAGGAGACTCTGACCATGATGCTGCCATTGTGCAAATGTGCACTCCTCTGTCTTTTGGGGACTGATTTCAGACAATGTATAGATTGCAAGAGAAAAGAAGTCTGTATTTTCATCAAATGGTGGTTTTAATGGAAAATGAATCAGAAGTACCTGAAATTCATAAAACCTAGAGCTTAGTCACAAGTAACTTATACTGTTTTTTACAAGTCCAGTCTATTCTATGAAGATAAAGTTTTCTACCATTAAAAAAATATATTTTAAAAATGGAGTATTAGTAGTGAAGTATTAGTATTAGGAGTTTAGAAGTGAAGAATGTAGATTGTGGATTTAGATAATATAAAAATGGAGTATTAGTAGTGAAGTATTAGTATTAGGAGTTTAGAAGTGAAGAATGTAGATTGTGGATTTAGATAATACAAGTTTAACCTAGAACCATCATATAATGCTATGACAAAGAGAAAATTACTTAAGTTTTCTGAGCCTCAGTAATTTTATTCTGCTGTATAAATGGTTGGTATTACTGTCATAAGCATTAAATGAGATAACTTATGTAAAGCATTTGGCATAGTGCTGGGCACACAATAGATATAAAATTAATCTAGCTGCTGTTAATATTATTAGTACTATCATCACTATTATTTGCTTCAGTTTCTGAAAGAAATTGCAAAAACCTTTTGACTAAATACTTTGAAAGACACTCATTTGAATGCACATATCTTATATATTATTTTAGAAAGTCAAATTATACTTTTTCAGTTAACATTTTAATATTCTAGAAGTTCTCACCCCTTAGCCTGCTGGTTGACCACAGCATTTGAAGCCACACTACATTTTATTTACAGCCTGACCGTCACTAACGGGCTATATGACTCAGTTTACTTAGCTTCCTACTGCCTCAGTTTCCTCACTTGTAAAATGAGGATAGTAATTCCTCCTTCATATGGCTGTCTCCAGAATTAAATGAGCCAATACATGTTAAGCACTTAGAATACTGTCTGGTGTTAAAGCTGAGCCACTACCTGCTGTTGGTATTATTCCTACAGAGAGCTAACTTGCTGTGCTGGAAAGAGAGGCTTTGCAATTAAGATACATGATCTTGAAGTCAGACAGAACCGGATCTCAACCCTCACTCTCTCACTGTTTAACTAGAAAGTCTTGATTAAACCATTTAACTTAGCTGAGCCTCAAGTGTTCTTATCTATAAAGCAGGCATAGTTTCTTTATTTGATGTTTATGAAGATTAGAGAGAAAACTAAAAGTATACACTTAGTGCTCAAGATGTTTATGAAAATAATAACTACTTACACAAATAACAAAGACAGAGTAGTGAAACAGCTTCCTTTACTTCCCAGGAGTCCAAAGATGTGTTAGAATATTTACATAGGGGTGCCAGGCTGCATAAGTCAGCAATCAGCTCTGTTCTAGTGAATGGCATTGGTGACAGTCATTGGCAGGTGGGTGGGTCCACGACACCAGCCCATCAGTGACAGAGATCTGTGGTCTGTAGATCACCACATTACATACTTAGACTTCCACTTTCAGCAAACCTCCTGTATCCACTCACTCCAGCAAAACAGTAAGTGAGACACTGTTATACCTCAACAACTGAACAGCTGCCATGGGTGTGTTATCACAGTGGACAAAACCAAGATCCCTTCTCATTGTATGACTTTCCTTTTTTGGGTTTTTTTTTTTTTTTTCTCCTCTTGGAAATTTGTAGTGCATTTGACAGACCCTAAGAACTCTGGAGACTGAGACTCCGAACGAGTTTATTAAAATGTGTGTCCTTCATAGTATTAAAATACTTGTGCAATTGCTTTCAGAATCTATAGCAAATAATGATAACCACAATAATAGCAACTAAAATTTATGGAACATCTACATCAACCCTGGCACTGCCAAGTACTTACCTATGATACCTTGTTTTATGTCTATAACAGTAGTATTGTTATTCCTACATGACAGAGTTACCTACTGCGGCCCTTAATAGTTAAGTAATTTCTCCATATTGCAGAGCAAATATATACTGTATGTATATTACAATATTTCTCAGTGGAAGGAAAGACTCGAAGAAGCAGATAGATCTTCCACTGTGCTCTACAGAGGGGACACATATAGACACTAGATCTAACAGCCCTTCTGAGGCCCCACATGGCTCTATGGAACTGAGTTGTCTGTTGGTGATCAGGTTAGACAAGGTCGGCTATATACTTTGTGGAACCCAGTACAAAATGAAAATGTAGGGTCCTGGCAGGGACAGAGAAATCAATCCTTCCTTCTGATGGCTGGCAGCCCCAACTCTCAGGGGATGGGTGACCCCTGCCATGGGATTGCCACCTTCACACTGGGACATGGCTGGTATTTAAGGCGGGTGAGCTTCTGCCAAGTCATCCATGAAACACAGCATGGTTTTGCCAGCCCAAGACAGAGAAGGCTGCTCCCTTATCATGACCCTGAAATGCTGCAAGGTACACATCCACCCTGACCTTCCCCATCCTGGAGAGGCAGCAAGGAGGTAGGACCAGGGACCACCTGTGAACTGAAGCTTCAAGACTCCACTGTCCCATTGAACTTCATTAACTAAACACAAATTGAAGGATAAAATTATTACAAATTATAAGGCAGCAAGTGTACAGCAATGGACCCTAAGCACTGGCCTTCTGAACAGTGTGACTGTGTTGGTCCCGCGCCCACAAAGCTGGCTCTGAGGCTAGGTCTCAGAGGTTATGGCTGCCCTAGATGGTCTCAGAGCTGTCACTACGAGAGTAAACTTTTCTTTCTTTCTGAGTCTAATCAGCCAAATGAGAACCAATTTACCTTCTTATTACTACCAAATATTTAACAAGTGGAAGTTCCAGCTATTCATCCAGACATAAATAAGCATTTTGTCCACTTTGAAAACTTGCCCTTCAATTATTCTGATTCTTCTGTCTAGACAAACGGGTGGAGTTGTCCACAGGTCAGAGGTCTCATTTTATCTGACAGGATAATTGTTTTGTGCCAACCTGTTCCTTCTTTACCTCTTATCCTCTCAAACGAACTGGCGCACAGTTTGTAGAAAGGGAAAATCAGCAACCACCGTCTGTTAAAGAGTGCCAGTCTTTGCATGGGGAAGGCATGGTTAATTTTTCACTAAGATTTAAGTCAGATTGGCCAACTGATTTAATATGCCTTCGGTCCCCTGCCTCTAACAAGAATACTTGAAAGTTGAAATGATTTTTAACAAGTGGTCAGAAAACTCTAGAGGAAGATTGACTTTTATTAACTTTTGAAGCCAAGTTGAAGCCCTTGTGTTGCCAATGTGGTCTGGACATAATATGAGACACACTGCAGGAGTTTGGGTAGAGGATAAAGTTGGAGAAAACGAGAATCATAATCATTATTACAATGTTGCGGGCCATGTGAGCCACCTCTCTGCTCAGGAACACTCTTTGTATCTGTTTTATCATGCAGGCAGTACAGCAATGTGTCACAGAGTTTAAGCCACCAAGGACACTTGAGAGATTGGATGCAGCGATTCTCAACTTGCACATTTTTGAGACAAGCACACTAGTACCTATGCCCAAGGTTTACTTCCAAGAGAGTCTCATTCATTGGTCTGGCATAGACCCTGGGCATCCAGAGTTTTTTAAAAATTACCCACGTTATTCTACTGTTCAGTCAGGCTTAAAAAACACTGACTAATCTGAACCTAGAGAAGTTAAATTATTTTCCCAGAGTCACACAATTATTTAACAACATAGTTGTTGAACCCAGCCTCCTCAGGACTCCTGTCAGTTCTATTTCTTCTCTGTTGTGTATGCCTAATACAAGCTATAGTAGATGTTTTGTTGGGAAATATATATATGTGGGTAATTGAAAGGAAGCTAATTATTATTATGTTTCCAGCTGTTGATAAGGGAACTTTGTAATAGAATTATAAAGTCACTATTGTTTGATGAGGTTGATGAAACTCAAAAGCTGTGAGCAGGAAGGGGTCTTCGTCAACTTACATCCTAGCTTCACAGAGCCATTTTCTGTGCCTTTTTGAGTACTTTGTAGTGTTCGGTCCCCCATTCCCAGGCTTGACAGGCCCCCATAAAATCACAGTGAAACCAGCACTTGACAGAGAAAAATTGTGGCACAGGAAGAAGACGGTCAAAGCTGACAGAAGTGAAGGATTCTGACTTCCTGTTCAGTACCAAGCTGCATCCTACCAAACTGCAAGCCTCAGAAAGCTGTTCCCGAACAACCAGAAGACCCTGCAGTTCACTCAGATGCCCCATAAATGTCAGAACATAGAGACAAAGGGGGAAGATAATAAGAGGCAGAAGCTCTGGTTTAGGCATTATTTTACTAGAATGGAATCCAGGTGACTTTTTAGGCCCCGTTACAGAGCAACAAGAAGATGAACCCAGCAGCCAACATTGTGTCATTTCTCAAAGATTATTCTACATCTGGGGCTCACGCCTTCCATTATTTAGGAAAGGAAGCAGTGTTGGACTTGATTACAGACAGAATCTTATTTTATTACTAATCATCTCCTCCAATTAATGCTGAGCTGACTTGTGGGCCAGGTAAATAAGTGTAATCTAATTAAGGACTTGTATTTAAACCTCTCAAGTCACCCACATAATTCTCTTTAGGTTTTCTCTTGCTGTTTACACTCCTCATTAAATTAGGTTGAGTCCCTTATTATAATCTTCATATGATTTAGATAATTATTTCTAGTCCTCATTTTCACACCTTAAGCTCTGTTGAGCCTGCCAGAGGATGAAAGCCTTATTCTCTGGGCATTGTGAGTGTGAGGTGAAAGGGAATGTGGGGGTTTAAGGGAGAGATAACAGGCAGGGGGAGACTGTCAGCAGCATGATATCTACAAGCTTATGCTCTTAATATCCTTTAGGATTGAATGTGAGATTTTTAAAATTGTCTATCTTTGAAATATGCAAATTTTATCTGGGAATCATCATTGATTGGCACGCACCAAGTAGGAAATTAAATGAGTCCCACTTCACAAAACAAAACATCTAATCGATAGGCTGTGGCTAACCAAGCAGCTTTACATACACATGGTAAGGTTTTGAAAGGTTTTGTAATCATTCCATTGATCTTCAGTCTCTACCTTGTAATCTCAAGACCACTGAACTGGCAGTACCTTTGGAGGGTTTTTCTGAAACTGAGAATAAAACTAGAATTTATCAGTTATATTTCTGATTCTAATCATAGATCTATAGAGAAGGAAGAACCAATTCTCTTCCAAGAAACCATCCTATCTTTGCCTCTAGAAAACTTTATGCTAAATAATTCTGGCAGAAAATTCATACACTACCCCCTATGACTAGTGCATATGCTTCCTGGAGTTTTATATTATTTCTAAACCTTGAATTTTGGCTTGTCAGCATCCCTCCCATGTAAGTACCTGATAACTCACATTGAGACATTGCAAAAACAATATGGAATAAATTACAATGACACCTCCACTTCCAGAGTTTTGTGGTTCATCAAACTAGGGATTTGATGACAGTTAATGCAATTCTAAATATTTTCTTTCTAAAGAGATTTTATATCTATTAAACCATCGTAAGCATTAAACTCTTGCTGCAAAGCAAAAGGCCCCATGGACTTGGAAAGCTGGTATCAGCAAAATTGCCTTAGCAGTCTCAAGTGACATATTCTGTTCAGCCACATCTTTAATTCCAAGTGCCCATTTTAAAGGTGGCTACAAAGAGTTAGGAAATGAAATGGTGCTTGTTACATTTCTCAAACAGAAAGGAAAACGGGGCAAAGTTTCCACTAGAGGCTTGGAAGAAAGGCATTAAAAATATTATTAGAGTAGATTTAGCAATGGTAGTTCCCATTTTGCAGAACACTGCTTAACAAACACCAGGTAATCACTTCCAAGAATTAAAGATGGCCTTCAGTAGAAGGAAGTGGACCTGTCATTTAATATTTCCAAGAGAGTAGCCAGATTCATTGTTCTGCAGTTCCTCTACATTTTCATTGAAACAGCTGGGCAAATTTATTTGGGCTAAAATTTAGGCCTAAAGAGGTGGCTGATGAATTTTCAAAGGCAAAATGCTCTGCCAAAACTCAAACTGGGAATGCCAAAGGAAGAGTATTATTATTTTTTCTTAATGAAACAGCCCAGTCTGTTCTATGCAGTAATGGCTGCTGCCCCACCCACCAACCAGCCTTTGCCCACCGTGGGTTTGAGGAAGGGGAAAGGACTGTCTGGTTTGTGACACCAAATCAATGCAGAGTGAAGCCATGAAAAAATTGAGTTCTGCTTTGATAGACAAATAGTAACATTTCTAATGATGAAGCAGTCAGAGTGGCTTTAGTAAAAAATGCAATAAGTCACCTGCTAAGCGAAAAGACCTTTGGCACCAGGCAGAGCAAAAACTTGAGAGTTTCAGTTACTGAAGCCCTCTGCCATTTGAATGAAAGAAAATCTCTAGTTTTCTATTTATAGTCTCACAGAATGTCATTTCTAAATTTGTTGTTTGGAACTCAAAATACATTTTCTCATGAAAATCATGCTGATGTACTGGCCTCCAAGGTAACTAAGAATAGATCAAAAAGTACAATTTCAACTAGAACTAGCCTCTAGTTCATACAGAACATTCTTGAGATGTTATTCTGATTGTCATTAGCACATCACAGGACCTTCCTGCTGCCAGGCAGTGACGCTAATGACAGAAAGGGAAGAGATAGATAATTCCAGGCATGAGTAACTTATTTGAGCCCAGTTTATCTCTTGAAATGATAAATTGGGGAGCTAAAGGCCATGGATAAAGAAAGGTTTGGGCAGCCCAAATAGGTACTTTTAGAAAGATAAACACCTGTACCAGTCACTCCCCAGGTAACTCCGAGGTGAAAAACAAAAAGTTATTTTGAAAGGCATACTAAAGAGCTAAAGGCAAGTTACTTGGACCTGTTATACCCAGGAGTCATATATAAGGTGAATGTGACCTTCATTCAATTTGCATGTATTGGTTTTTCTGCCATACCTGGTATGTTCCACAATTTAATCCACACAGTGTCCTGTGAGGTCGTCAGGATCACCCCTGTTTAACAACAGAGGATGCCCAAATTGCCAAAGGACTTGATTGCCACTGTCTGACATTCAAGTGTCATGATGCTTATGTGTGAAAAAAATCTCTAAATGGGAGCACCACATTTAGTTTTGTCCCCTGGACATTACTAAATGGGAGTAATGCCCAGGGGACAAAACTGAGCATGCCCATTAGGAAGAGTTCTTGTTATTTGTAAGGTGAGCCCTTTGCAATTAATAGACTGACAAGTGACAGTCAAAATTGCTTATCTTGACAACCAAAATAGCTCCTAATGTGAAATCATACTGACTATTTAACAGGAATTGATTAATTGCTCTGGGCACGTCCATTTATGAGCATGGAGCTGCTGACCTGGCACATGACTTAACTGCTGTATTAAAGCACCTGGAGAGCTTACTAAAGGAACTGATCTGTATGGGCATAAGAATATCATTTAAAAATTAAAATCCTCAGATAATCTAAAAGTGTTTTATCCCTTGGTTTTAATTATCCCCTTACCTACAAAACCATGTACGGGGCTAAACGGTGACAACCTGAAATGAAAAAAGTAGCAAATTAATTTATTTAAATGCTTTATTTATATCTTGCCTTTTATTCTCCAAGAGAAGGGCACAATAAATCACAAATAACGGGCAACATCCAAGGGCCAGAGACACCCATTGTTTTTGCTACTTGCAAGATTCCAGATAATTAGGTGTGTTCTACAGTTAACCAAATGTTCCTTTGTATAAGAATTAGTACTAGTCAAAAGAGATTAGGTAATTGAGGATACTTTGAGTAGCTTGTCAATTGCTGCATTTTCATATTTACTGTGGCCTTACTAATTCTTCTAGTACTTCCTAAATCTTCCTTTGGATTTTCATGTAAAATACTGAGTGCTCTTTCTTTGACCAAATAACAAACACAAGACACATCATTTGGGATGTTTGGTCTGGGGAAAAGTTATCATTCTTGCTGCTCATGTGGTCCCTGGGGAGCTGGTTAGAAATGCAGAGGCCCAAGCCCTACCCCAGATGTATTGAATCAGAGACTATATTTTTGACAAGGTCCCCAGGTAAGTTCTGTGCACATTAAAATTAGAGAAGCACAGCCCCATCTAAAGCTGCCAGTGTTAACAGTAGCTTCAATAATGAATTAAAGGATTGTTGAATAACTGGCTCTGATATTCCAGTCACTCACCTTCCCTGGGTCTCTGTATCCTCATTTGAAAAGCAAAAGAATGGAACAAGAGTCCCATGATTGCCAAGATATCTCTAAACTCTGTTTTCTTTCCAAGACAGTGACTACTTCATAGCCAGTGCTGAAAGGCTTACTAAAGACAAAAAGACATGGTCAGGTCAAACACAGCCCTCCCCTCAAAGTGTAGCAGGACGAGCGGCAGACAAAACTCCTCAGACACCGAGTTACAGAAGGAAGGGGTTTATTCGGCCGGGGGCATTGGCAAGACTTCTGTCTCAAGAGCCGAGCTCCCCGAGTAACCAATTCCTGTCCCTTTTAAGGGCTCGCAACTCTAAGGGGGTGCATGTGAGAGGGTCCTGATTGATTGAGCAAGCAGGGGGTATGTGACTGGGGGCTGTTTGCACCGGTAATTGAATCGAACAAAACAAGATAGGGATTTTCACAGTGCATTTCTATCCAATGTCTGTAATCTATAGATAACAGAACCAATTAGGTCAGGGGTCGATCTTTAACTACCAGGCCCAGGGTGCGGTGCCGGGCTGTCTGCCTGTGGATTTTATTTCTGCCTTTTAGTTTTTACTTCTTCTTTCTTTGGAGGCAGAAATTGGGCATAAGACAATATGAAGGGTTGTCTCCTCCCTTAAAAGCTCTTGCAACATAGAGAGATAAAATTGACACATGGGAAAAACAACCAGAAAAAAAAAATATATCACACTGGGTTTGATTAAGAGTTGTATTGCATCAGCCTGAACTTGCATTCTCAGGAAAAGTCATGTTGGAAGAAACAAAGGCCTTTGAAAGATGAGAATGCTTTCTGTAGATGAAAGGGGAGATATTGCATTATCTAGGACTTGCGGGGGGAGCAGCACTGGCCAAATGCAGAGAGAAGTGAGGAAAGCCTCAGAATTGGCAAGATCAGGTCAAGTTATAGGGGATGGTGAGGGCAAGAATGGGGAGTTTATATCTGATGGAAGAATTTTAATTGAAAAATAATATGGTCCAAAAGGGATTGGAGAAAGAAATCTGCCTTTTGGTGTCTCATAGAGAAGTCAGTAGGAGGTTGTTGCTGTAATTCAAATGGACATCCTAGTAAGAATATATCCTTAAAATGGCAACTGAAGAAATAGAGAAAAGAAGCTGGTTGAGAGCACTGTTTTCATAAGTGGACCATTAGAATATGGAGACTGATTTGTCATAGGTGAAGGAAACGGAGAAGTACCGAGAGACAGAGCCATTTAAACCTTTGAGGTAAAGAGAAAGGGCCCTGGAGTCAGACCTGGGCTATGAGCACTCCCATACTGGCAGAGTGAACTTGAGAACATGATGGATTCTTTCTGTCCCCATCAGTAAAACGTGGGTGAAACCAACATCCCTGTTGTTGGGAGGAGTACATGAGAAGGTACAAGTAGAACACACAGCATGCCTGTGCCTAGTGCACAATAAATATACAAGGTTCTTGTGTTCTGGTTATTTTGTTGTTCGTTGTTCTTGTTTTGGGGGATTTTTGTTTTTCTTTTTTTTTGGAGATGAAGTCTCACTCTTGTTGCCCAGGCTGGAGTGCAGTGGGGCAGTGGCACGATCCCAGCTCACTGCAACCTCTGCCTCCCGGGTTTAAGCAATTCTTCTGCCTCAGCTTCCCGAGTAGCTAGGATTACAGGTGCGCGCCACTGCACCTGGCTAATTTTTTTGTATTTTCAGTAGAGACGGTTTCACCATGTTGGCCAGGCTGGTCTTGAACCCCTGACCTCAGGTAATCCGCCTGCCTTGGCCTCCCAAAGTGCTAGGATTACAGGCATGAGCCACCTCGCCCCGCCAGGATTTTTTTTCTTAGTAGAGTTAAGTAATTGTGAGCAGAGAGAAAAAATGTGAAGAGAGCCCACGAGTAGTGTGACCTCACCTACTGTCTCCCTTTCTTCATCTGTAAGATGGGGAGCTGGGATCAAGGGGATCTCTTAGGTCATTTATTCATTCACTCTCTTGATTGCTTACTAGCTGAGTAACAGACATTCTGTGGTAATGAACACAGCTTTCTATAGGTTAGGCTACTTCAAAAGGAATTTCAACATATTCAGTAGATCTATTGGTCTTTTTCAGTGAGCTGCTCACCTGATCAATAAGTAGACCCTTTTCATTTCTTACTGTTATATTGTATGTGTAACTACAGAATTCCTAAAGTAAATTATTTATCAAGGGAGGCTTATTCCGAAAAATGCATTTATTTATTACCAATTAGTATGAATAATTGAACTCCATAATATTTCACTTAGCTAGTTAAGTTTGCTGAAATTATTACACGGTATCTGTACTAATTTAGTATGAATTGTAATCTCCCTTCACCCAATGTGAGTTAATAATGTATGTATATCTATTCCCAGTTACTAACTATGGCTCTGGTATCTCACAGCATGTGTGTGCCTGGTGCACAGTAAATACACAAGGTTCTTGTAGTCCAGTTATTTTGTTGTTCTTGTTTTTTGGGATTTTTTTTTTTTCTATTTTTGGAGACAGAGTCTCCTTCTTGTTGCCCAGGCTGGAGTGTAGTGGCGTTGTGGCTAGATGAAATGTGTAGGTTCAGATCTACATGAGGAATTTTGGGGTTCCAAAAGCCACAGTCACAACAACTCAGAAATGTTAGGAATTACTGTGTAGTCTTGCAAGGGGCAAATACTTTTAGGAGTATTTTTATACTTTAGATGCTTTTCTATCTTTAAGAAAAGTGTAATTTATATCTCACTTTAGGAGAACATAGGTCCACATTAAATTGGAGTTCTTTAAAGTGATATTAAAGTTGATAAATAAGAGAACAGTAACTTGAAAAACAATTTCTTACCATGTCTCACACTAAAGCATCCTTGATTTGTGTAGTTTGGAAGCCTTGCAATTCCCAGTTCTACTTTATTTTACTAAATAACCTGTTCTGGAATTAGTCAAAATGAAATAAATTCAATTCAGCAGGACCCCCAAATTTTAACTATTCAATTCACTAAACCACACTACTCAAGTAATAGTGTACAGACACAGAAAACAATGTTATTCTTTCATCTTTATGATAAACTACTTTACTGAGGTATGATTGGCATGCAACAAGCTGCACATAATTAGTATATGCAACTTGATGAGTTTGGAGATAAGAATATATCTGGGAAATCATCAGCACAATCAAGGCCATAAGCGTACCCCACACCTCCAAAGTGTTCTTCTGCCCCTTTATTTATTTATTTATTCTTTTCTTTATTCTTTTATTTCATAGCATTCGTTATAATTATTTCTCTTATAAAAGAGACTCTCAGTGAAGATTTTTAAAAGAAGCTTGGACTTAAGAAATTCCTCTGTTGGCCTCTGATACTCCAATATCCCCTATTCAGCCCGAATGCTCCTTGTATGGCACAGAAGTACACACTGGTGAAAATTTCTGTTGATAGATATCTGAAAGTTTTTGCCCTCCACATGAGAGTTTGTGCACAAAAGATGCCATTTTTCATATAGTAAACTCTAGTCAAATCCCAGTGATATAATGTACTTAGCTAAAATTGTCAACATTTACTCTGTATTCTGGAATCATTTTTTGCTAGGTAAATCAAATCAATATAGAAATAACTCTACTGGATGCCAACACTTTGAATTTCTGGCATATATGTATAGGAAACTTTAGCTCTTTGGTATCTCTTGATGATGCAATTTATTTTATTAAGCTGCTTTCATATTCTGCTTGCTTTTGCCTCATGCTTCAGCTAAATATATTTTGAATATACTTTAATGAAAGAATAGAAAAACAGTTTTTGAGGCTTTGAAGCAATGGGGTTTTCCAAACCCAAAAGTATGGCAATAAATTATCATCTCCTGGATAATCTTATTTATGAATCCAAAAGCACATGTTTGTATGATTACATGCAGGCATATTCATTTTGTGGTTATGCAACTTCAACATTCATACTTAAATTCCAGAATTAATAATTTTCTGTTGTTTCCCACACAACATAGGCTTTAGAATGTCAAAACTCTAACTGTTGCCATTCATTTATATGCTGTATTGTCCAGTGCTTTAGTTCTATCACTTTCCACTGTAAATGAGACATTATATTATATACCCAATACTTTTTTAGATTGACCTTATATTAACTAATATCTTAGTTTATCTTCCTAACTTACAACCCAGATCATCCATTTTGGATCATGTAAGTTCTGCCTCCTATATATGCTTTAAAACTTCCTTCAGGCCAGGCACAGTGGCTCATGCCTGTAATCCCATCACTTTGAGAGGCCAAGGTAGCCAGATCACGAGGTCAGGAGTTCAAGACCAGCATGGTCAAGATGATGAAACCCCAACTCTATTAAAAATACAAAAAAAGTAGCTGGGCATGGTGTTGGGCACCTGCAATCCCAGCTACTCGGGAGGCTGAGGCAGGAGAATCGCTTGAACCCAGGAGGCAGAGGTTGCGGTAAGCCAAGATCGCACCACTGCACTCCAGGCCAGGCAACAGTGCGAGAATCCATCTCAAAACAAACAACAACAACAACAACAAACAAAAACAACTTCCTTCAGCGAAGATGCCTAGAAATAAACTCTCTCAGTTTTGGCAGTATGAAAATATCTATAATCTCTCATTTTTAAAAGATAGTTTTGCTGAGTATAGAATTCTAGACTGACAGGTAATTTCTCTTGACACATTGAAGGTTTTGGCTTCAGGTGTCTATTGTTGCTGTTGAGGAGTAGGTCTTCAGTCTAATGACTATTCTTTGTACATGATCTGTCTTTATTTCCAGCTACTTCTGAGGAATTTCTCCTCCCTTTGGTGTTATGTGTAATGTGTATATAAGTGAGGTTTCTTGTCATTTGCCTGCTTAGAATTCACTGAACTTGCTGCATCTTAGAATTGGTATCTTTCTATAATTCTGAGGAATACTCAGCCAATATTTCTTCTAATATTGCCTCCTCCCCATCATCTCTTTTATTTCTATCTATAATTCTGATTATCTCCTCCAAGCTCTTTTATTTTTCTTTTATGTTTTCAAATCCTTTGTTTTCCTGGCTGCATCTCATTTATCTTCTGGATGTATTATCGTTATAGCTAATATGTAATTTAACTTATCCATTTAAATTTTCATTTAATTATTACATTTTGATTATTGGACGTTCTGTTTGGTTCTTTTCAGATGTATACACATGCATGTATACATCATTTTTTAGTTTCTTGCTCCTTACTCTTGTACTCAATCATCTTGTTTATGCTTTTTAACCTGTTAAACAGTTATTTTATAGCCTGTATCTGATCATTTCAATGACTTTCAGGATCTTATTCTGGTGCCTGTTGTTTCTATTGGTTTTCATTCATGCTGCCTTATTTCCTGTATAATTTATTTTATTGTTTTACTATGAAATACTTATTTCCCCATGAGAATTATATCAGGCATGGATTGATATATCAGGCATGGATATCATTCTTCCACAGATAATCTGCATTTACTTCTACCAGTTATCTGGAACCATTTTCCAGTCAGAACTATTTAACATTAAACACTGCTTGGCGATTCTCAAACCATACTGATGGTGTGAATATGGGCAAGGCCTGTGTGGGGGCCTGACTGTATTTAAAAGGGGAAATGTTTTCCTCATCCACCCAGAGTCAAGGTTGAGGAAGGCAAGTTTTTTTGCCATCTTCTTCTGTACATCAAGTTTATTTAATTTTTTTCTTTCTTACATTTGAGGATGATCCCTTTGAAGTATACCAGCCCTATGTGGGATCCCATATTAAATACTCCCATAAAAGCATTAAATTCAAACCTGCATGCAACCATTAAATCAGATGCTCCAGGTCTTCCAGGGTTTGGGAAAAACACTCAGGGTCAAATCCTGCTTTGGTACTCCCTAACCTCCTGAGGTTCTAAACTGCTTCTTTGTTTAGGAGTCTCAATAATTCTTTTTTTCATGCCAGCTCAGAAACCTATTTCAAAGGACTTTCTATATTTGCCCAGTTTTTCAGTTGTTTCCAGCTAGAAATTGAAGTTTTTATATAATTACATTGAGACCTAAATGAGTATCTATATATATGGTTACATACATATTTATTACTGCATGCATTTACAGTATTTCATTTATATAGACTTATCATAACTGTATTTCCAGTTGCATCTGGTAACACCTTGATATTTGCTGTACACTCAAATTTTCAACTATTCTTCAGGAATAGTTGTCCTGCCTTTTGCTGTGTTATTTAAAAGATAAACATTACATTTGGTATGCAGTTGTTATAGCTATAAATAAACATAATTCACTATTACCTTACGTCAAAATTCTCATTACATTATGTAGAACTGTAGAATCTTTCACATTCTCTCAAAATAATAGGGTCACAGAAATAATATGTGCATCTAGTTAATATAAAGAGATATGAAAAATATTAGAAACATTTGAACTGTTATACACATGTAAAGGATGGTGAAATATAAACATGATTTCCTTTGAGCAAAAAACTTGGTCTGGGAAAAGTCATGCTTGTGCAGCATTTTAGAAAATCTAATAATTTCAAAATGAATTATAATTTCAAGAAAGCCTTTAAAAATATAAACTCTTTGTCTAATGAAGGCTCTTTTGATAAAGCAAATGATCACCCCTTCTTAAAAAAATCTGATTTTATATGAGACATTTTTGTCACATAACTACACATATAATTGCAATCAGTAAAGATAACCAGCCTCAGCCAGTCCTGCCTTGTCTCCCTAACTGATGTCCTTTCTTCTTCCAGTATGTGCGAGTATCTTTTGATACAAAACCTGATCTCCTCTTACACCTGATGACCAAGGAATGGCAGTTGGAGCTTCCCAAGCTTCTCATCTCTGTCCATGGGGGCCTGCAGAACTTTGAACTCCAGCCAAAACTAAAGCAAGTCTTTGGGAAAGGGCTCATAAAAGCAGCTATGACAACTGGAGCGTGGATATTCACTGGAGGGGTTAACACAGGTAATTGCAAGTGGAACAGAGAAAGTCAACATAGGCCATGGGAATGTTGTGCCTGATATAATTTTCTGCTAAGGTTAATTATCTCTATATCACCCCACTTCATCCCTACCCATGGGTCCATAGTTGCTAGTTATCTCTCCCTCCTTTATCTAAATGAGAACTGTAAAGTTATTTCTTAACCAAGAAGAATTACTTACACATAAGAAATGGGTTGGGATATTTAATAGTTGACTATACAGAATTCATAAACACAACTAATGGAAGTTCACAGGGTATTTTTAAATAGCTTAAGTTGCCAGTAATTCTTTAAGGAATGACTTCTACTTTAAATTGAAAGCTCTACCTCTGTCCTTTACACAATTTCAAGTTTGGTGCCAAATAGCTTTAATTTTTGCAAAACGACATTTCCCTCTGGGACATAAAGGCAAAATCTAGGGCATTATGTGTTTATTTTTTAAAATATTTTATTAACTCCTCACTGTGCCAATAGAAGACACACCTCATTCTGAATTCCAAAGAATTTTTCCTTCGTGCAATCTATATTGTGCTATAGATGCATTCTTAAATCAGTTCTTACCAGCCCACCTATAGTTAAGTGCTTATTTGCAGAACATTTTTGATGTGCATCAGGTAATGGAATGGATGCCTGTAAATGTTTTTGGCATATTCTGTGGGTCTGAAGTCTGAGGTGCCAATTGGAAATGTAGAGGTAATGTTGCAATAAGTTAAGGTAAACTTATTACAATCCCCAAAGTCTGTACATGTGGATACATTCGTAGTTAATGGAATATTCTAAACTCTGGTCCAGTTAGTTTTAAATAACATGTTATCTTGGGCCAGGTATGGTGGCTCATGCCTGTAATCCCAGCTCTTTGGGAGGCCAAGGAGGGTAGATCACCTGAGGTCAGGAGTTCAAGACCAGCCTGGCCAACATGGTGAAACCCTATCTCTACTAAGAATGCAAAAATTAGCCCGGCATGGTGGTGGGGGCCTGTAGTCCCAGCTACTCAGGAGGCTGAACCAGGAGAACTGCTTGAACCTGGGAGGTAGAGGTTGCAGTGAGCTGAGATCGTGTCACTGCACTCCAGCCCGGGCAACAAGGGCAAAACTGTGTCTCAAAAAATAAAAATAACATGTTATCTTAATGTTGTTTAATTTTGCATTTGTAGTATGGATGCTGTTTGAGTAAGACCTACACTGCGAATTCTCTTAAATACCTAGAATTTGTGAACATTCTGCACACAGCTACATAAAGATATTTCAGCGATGAAGTCTGCAGATTGCTCATGTTCAATGTTATTATGTGAAATTCTGACGCAGCCCATACACTGACATGATCTTAGAATGACCTGCTTAGCTCTTTACTGTTTATCCTGTGGTAATCAAATATCTACAGAGCAATTTTTCTTTCAATGACTGTTCAGGTTTTGGGTTCCATGTTTCCCTCTCAACTAAGCAAGCCTCATTTGCCTGTGATTATTGTCTATTGCATTCCTGTCACATAGAGACCAACTCAATGGATTCTACAGGTTCAAAAGAAAATCTTACCAATGCTCTATTTCTAAGAACTTGGAATACTATTCATTGTTTTTATTCTTTCATAAAATGCATTCAATATCAAAAGAAGAATTTATAGTCTACATACTACAAACCCAAGAGTTCATCTCTGCCTCACTCCAGGCTTAGTGTTCAATCCAATACCCAAAGTGAGGTTCTGATGATAAAGTGTTAAAGTTGGGTAAGAGGTATTGATAGAATTGTGCAGACAGTTGAGCATACCATAAAGTTAAACTTCTTGTCCAAGCCTGGCCCTAAAAGGAGTTTTGTATTGGAAACAACTGGAAACAATTTAATATTAATATTCACAGTCTTCTTTTGGGAAGTTTTGTTTTGCTGTTTTTTGGTTCGGGTTTTTGTTTTTTTGTTTGTTTACCAGTGCTCTCAGAAGATTCATAGATAAGATAATAAGTGAAAATGATATTCTTTCCAACACCCCTGAATAGCTCAACATGGATTAATGACCATTTACACTGTTTTGTTATTTGCTTTTTAAACAGTGATTCTTCCTGTTTCATCTTATGAACATTTCAGTATTGGGCTACTTAAATACACATGTCTTTTCCCATGATTAAATTGCCTGGTGTGTTTCATGTGTTTAGTTAGTTGAGTGCACAGGGTCTGAGCCCTTCCTCTAGGCTAGCCCCTGAGGTGTAGGAAGGCGAATAAGGCACTGACCCTCCAACTTTCCTCTCAAAGAGTTTGACTGTTAGAAGAGACATCTCCACATGTAATTATGAATCACTGCAGAACATGTTAAGTGACATACTGAGCTATTCAAAATTTACAAACTGCAATATGTTCAAATGGAGAAGAAATCAAATCCAACTCAACATTCATATAGGAAATGGCACTAGGTATACATTTTTCCTGGAGAAATGACTGGAACTTTGATAAGCAGAAACATCTTTTCTTAGAGGATATATCTTATATCTTCCTATAAAAATGCTCATTTGAGAGGGAGGTTAAGAGAATTAGAAATTGTATCTTCTTTAAATGGTTTTTAAAAAGGTAAGAGTTATGCTGCCTACCATCTTGTAAACTGAATTTTCTCACCCTTAACTATGATGGGGTGGGTCATTTTAACAGAAGAGGAAAATAATTAGAATGATGAAGATTAAAAGGTGTGTCTATATATTTTAACACAAATTTTCCACAGAATAATCCAACACTGTCTTTATGAGTAGGTTCCCATAAAGGTTAACACAATCTCAAACTAAATAATTCATGTCTTTAAATGATTTTAACTCATATACAGACTGTGGTGTAGATTTAACATACCATTATACATGGTACTTTTAACATGACACAGTCAAGCTGTTGGTTCCTAATCATACTAACAAATTATTATGCTTATAAGAAAAAGAGTTTCTAAGTTTAAGAAATTGTATTTATTCTTTTTATAGACATTGGATGCTTTTTGTTTTTTCATATAAATTGGAGTAAGAAATGCAATGCTAGAATTCATATACAAATCCGGCCAATGCATTTGGCATTACAGCCACGAGTTTATGTTTCCTCCTAAATACAAGTAGTTTGTACAGACATGTGTCAAAATTTTATATTCAATTTATTTAACCTCAGGAGAAACCATTACCACAATTTTCTTTAGAATGATGGGAAGGTATTTGCTTTAAAAGACAAAATTAATGCTTCTCTTTTTTTTATTTTTATTTTATTTTATTTTTTTTTAGGTGTTATTCGTCATGTTGGAGACGCCTTGAAGGATCATGCATCTAAGTCTCGAGGAAAGATATGCACCATAGGTATTGCCCCCTGGGGAATTGTGGAAAACCAGGAGGACCTCATTGGAAGAGATGTAAGTACTGAGTGCTGTCCTTTTCCACGACTTCTCCTAGAGGTGATATGAGAAAAGTATAACAAAATTAGTATTCAAAATGTGCATATTATAGTACTCTTTTAGTCCCCACTCACTAAAATGAAACTTATGTTAAGGAATAGTTTCTTGGGCAAATACTTATTTTCTAAAATCTCTATGCAAACTCCAGGTCAATTCTTATGATCAAGAAAGGTCCAAAGGAAGACTTACCACCTACCCCCTCTCTGCTTAAATCAAGCAGTGGTCTTTCTTCACCCATCAAATCCTGCCATTACTCTTGGTATAGTGATATTAACATTCATTAACACCACTTAATATATGGCAACATGAACTCATTGACCGATATACTAAACACAGACTCTCCGCACCCCAGGGCTCTAGCACCTTTATAATTTGAGTATCTTTCACCTAGCTCCTGAGAGGTGCAGAGAGAGATTCTTTTCATTTCAAAGTACCATGAGGTCTATCTGAGCCACAAAAAAAAATTTTTTAAGTGGCTAAGAATTAACTGGTCTTAAACTTCTTCTTCTATTATGATGTAATACAATGCAGCCGTCTTATTTTAATACAACAAAATATATGCAATTTTTTTAAATGCAATGCAAAGTACGTTGAATTTAAAAAAAAAAAAAGTCATCCTAGGGCTCACTGTCCTGCCTTTTGCAAATCTTAAAATGTGTTGTATGAGTTACCAGTGGCAATGCAGGCATTTGAAAAAGGAGGTGTAGGATCCATTTGACCCTGAGCAGAGGTATTTCACCAGGGGCTTGCATTTCTCCTGAAAATTTACCTAAATGGGACAGACTGTGATGCATTTGAGCGGCAGACACTTTCCTCTCAGTTTTAAGTAAAACATATATTTCAAAAAAACTAAATGTCATGAAACACAAGCTGCAAACAAACTCCTTTGGCCTTAAAAAATATCTTTATGGGGTATAAATGCAGATGTTTTATGTACATATATTGCATAGTGACTAAGTCTAGGCTTTTAGTGTACCCATCATCTGAACAGTGAACATTGTACCCAACAGGTGATTTTTCAGCCCTCACCCCTTCCACCTTTCGTAGTGTCCAATGTCCATATTCCACTCTGTATGTCCATGTGTGCCTAGTATGTAGCCCCCACTTACAAGTGAGGACATGCAGTATTTGACTTTGTTTCTGAGTTATTTTACTTAGGAAAATGGACTCCAGTTCCATCCATGTTGCTGCAAAAGACATGATTTCATTCTCTGTTATGACTGGGCAGTATCCCACTATATATATCTGTATGTGTGTGTATATATATAGTATGATACATATATATATATAGTGGGATATACATATATATACACACACATCCAATCCTCCACTGATGGACACTTAGGTTGATTCCGTAATTTTGCTGTTGTTGATTGTGCTGCAATAAACATGTAAGTGCAGGTGTCTTTTTTATATAATGATTTATTTTCCTTAATTAAAAAAACACTTTAAATCCATTAGAACCTTTATTTTAAGTGATAACAAGTGTCCACATCAATGATATCAGATTGCACATATAAATGCTCATTTATCCAGGATACATAGGTCAAGGGATGAGATAATATTCTCTTAATTAAAATTTATTGGCTGTTTCATATTACATTTACAAATTGAATATCTCAGCAACAATTTCCAAAGTGTTACATAGGCAGACCAGACTGGAAAAGTAAGTGTTACTAATTTCTTCAAAGTATCTGAGGCTAGTCTTTTATGCAATATATTTGAGGTAATTCTTAGATTCCAAATTGGCTTTTAATTGTATGTTGATTTTGCACTGGAACAAATGTATGTCTTAAAGAATTAGAATATGCCAAAATGCTTTCAACAGCAAAATCATTTAATAATGTATATTAATACATTAATTAATTATTAAAAACATGTTGATTCAAAAGTCATTTTGAAATATTCATAGCTTCAGGATTTCTATTGTAAACTCAAATTATTATTTTTCAGTTTGAAGGCGGACACTATTTTGAACTTCCTCATTCAGATGAACTAGGAATAAATGGCAGTTGATTATTTCTTTATGCAAGATAGAGTAACTAAATAATTTCCTTAGTTGCCTAAGCATTTGCAGAGAATGCTGGCCTACTGACTCTTTGTATTATTTTGTTTATTCATATTATAAATTTTATAAGATTGCAGAAAGACAGTACTTCTATTACATTTACTTACCTTGTTGAATTGGAAGAATCACTTCTGATTCTTCTACCTCCCATTCCAGCTTTTTCTCTGACTTTACCTTCTCCTTTCACTCCTCTTTTTTCTTCTTCTTTTGTTTCTCCTCATTGCTTCTTCCCAGTTGTATGCAAGTAGAAACTTAACGATTTCCAATGGAACTTATTGACATTGTCTGCCTTCCCAACTGAAAATAGTCTTGATGCTAGCATAGAGGGCAGAAAAATGTTCAGTAAATATGTGCATCCATCATCCCTGTTCCTGAGGGTCTCATAAAGGCAAACCACGACTCACAAAGAACCAGGTGGACCATGGGAGAGACTATTGCAAAAAGGAAATGGAAGTGGCAGGTTATAAAAAACACAGGAAAGACAATTGTATTTTACTTTTTCAGTAAATCCTTCACAGGGATCTATTGAATTTTGACCACTCTGTTACTTTCTTCCCTTAAAACTGGGGAACTAGAATATACCTAGGATTTCTCAGGCTCTTGTGTGATAATAGAGTTTGTTTTTCAACTTATAAATTATCTGGAGTGAAAGTACTATTTTTAATGTACAAGATTTATGACATAGCTTGAGATAAATTTTTATACATGTTCACTATTCCAATATGATAGCTAAAAGGTAATATGATGCTAGGTTGCCATTAAAAGAGGTGTTTGAATGAAATGATGGTGGTCACTAGTGAAGATTCCCCTCAAAATTATCAAATTAGAAATATTATCTGGTAAGCTTCTTACACAGTCACAACTCTTCCCAGCTAGCTTAATGTACCGCCATCCGTCCTTTTTCTTTCATTTTATATAATCAAAATCACATGTAATAAACATCAAAAAATAAACCTTTTAGCATCAGACATCAGATAGCAGAGAAAAAAATACAATGTATTATTAAAAATCTTTACCACTTCAGAATTCTATCAAAATGCAATCATTCGAAACAATAGAATAGCTGCATCTTTGGTCAAGTCTGTTTATACTCCAGAATAATATTGAAGAGGTACAAAATAAATGTCAAGGGAAATCTGGGAAATGTATTGGAAATAAATCCAAAGATAAAAGAAAGGCTCCATTTCTTATGCCTGATATTTTATTGCAGTAGATTTATTTCCAAACTAATGGAAAATATAAAGTATTTTATTTTTGTGGGGTTGGCTCCAGACGAGAAGAAGCTTCACTTTTAGAAGCTGAACATTCAAGTACTACTAGAATTATTTTATTTATTGATAGAAGTAGTGAGCACAGCAATTGCTATTCATCTTAATCCCTTTAGGATGGCAATAGCAAGGCAAATACTAGTCCTAAAGATAAAGAAGAAAACTTACTTGTCCTTGAGTGTGCTTCTAGATGTTCTGAAACAGTCACCTCCCTTCAGGTCTCATCTCACAGCTGGGCTTCAAGTTACTTAAGTGCACAGCATTTGTCTTTGGATTCTCAGAACCCAACTTAGAGCCTCACACTTAGTAGGTGCTCAGTAAATATTGATGGAGATTGGGCATGGTGAAATTCAAGCTACAGGGAAAATAAATGTCATGGAACAGATAATGATAAATCTTACCTACTTCACGTTTTTATCATGACTTCATCTCTAATCCTATCCCCAAGCTGCATCACATGATTGTGACTACAGTGGGGACATTTTTAAACCAAGCATCTGGATGTAAAACCATTTTCTTAGATAGCAACTCAAGGTGGAAGGTGGAAGGTGAGGGAGCAGCCTATTCGGTGTGGAGGTAAAACAGTGTGGGATGGAAATAGGCTTTTCTCTAAAGCCTTTGAAAGATGTGTGATCTACCCAACTGAGACAGCACTAGCCTTGATGTTTTAAATGTAAATATTATCCACTCTGTTTAATCAAGCCCTTCTTTTCTCAATTAATAGATCAAACAACAGACTTTGGTGAGGAATAAGGCTATGAATACTGAGATGGTAATCATTTTTTCCCCTGCCACTTGGGCCTGAAAACATATACTGTTTCAGTTATTGCGGTTGACTCCACCTCTGTGGTTTCTCCATATTATTTCTATCATCCCTCTCCTCTATTACTATCCATAATCCTACACTTCATCAAATTTAGCTCAAGGCTCACTTCCACCAGGACACCTTTCCTGACTAACTTCGCCCTTCACGTCATATCCCTGATTATAATGTTCCCACAGCTGTCTTCTTCCTCCCCAACTGTCTTAGTCTTTTCAGATTTCTGTAACAAAATGCCACAGAGCAGGGGGCTTATAAACAATAGACATTTATTTTTCCACAATTCAGGAGGCTGGACAGCTCCTTCCTGCTGTGTCTTCACATGGTGGAAAGAGATAGGGATCTCTCTGGGGTCCCTTTTATAAGGCCCTAATCCCATTCATAGGGCCCCACCCTCATGACCTGATCACCTCCAAAGATCCCCTCTCCTCACTATCACCTTGGAAGTTTGAATTTCAACATATAAATTTGGGGGAAGAAGGGACATAAACATTCAGTGCATTGCACCAACTTAATTAAAAACTCCCCAAAATGAGGACTGAATTATTTCTTGTTAACCCTTAATGTCATAGTTTGTATGAACATGACACATTGACTTGCCACTTAAACTCTGTAAGATTTTGTTTCATCTCTATAAAAATACTTGCTCTGCCTGTCTTCACACAATTTCTATGAGCATAATCATAATAATAGTAATTATAATTTATTGAGCTCTTATTTGACTGTGCTCTGTGATTGCATATATTAGCTTTACAACGTATGTATTATACCCCCTTTATAGTTGAGTAAACAAGGATCAAAACCAAGATCCAACTGCCCCCAGTGCCCATTTTCTTAAATATATGTATGTCAAGTAAGATGTTAGAAAATATTCAATGCTAGTATGTCTTTATTGTTGGTTGAGATATTGGCACATATCTGTGACAGTAAATCAAACTCAGAGGTAGACTCGATGCATGACCGGAGCCCCTTCCTTTGTCCCTAGAGAATCTTGACCTGGATAGAGGATTCTGAAAGTATCACCAGTATAAAGTCAAGAAAGAACTTCCAATGAAATATAATTTTCATATGACACAGTTTGAATTTAGATTTCCTACTTTAGAAAACAAGCTGATCAGATTTGTGTCAGGTAAATGAACAGTTTCTGAAGCCTTGATTGTTTGTCTTCTCTGAAATCTAGATTAACAAGACACATACCAATTTAAAAACCCAGACATAATCACAAGACAAAGCTCTTTCCATTTTAACTTGAGGATGGAAATTGTGTTTGGGTAGATTTACAACACATCATCTTGTGTGGTTATTAAATTATCTTCACATTCAATGATGTCTTCTATTTTCCCTAAACTATAGATTTATTTCTCCAAGTTTTATAGCCTGTAAGAGTTCTTATGTTTAATTGGAAAGTGCTCTTTTGATGCCATCTTTATGTTTCAAGCCAGGAGACATCAAGTTCAATAACACAATTGATTGCTAATTTAATGTAGTTATCAAGTCAGTACATTTGTTACTTATTTCTGAGGCAAGCCAAATATGACTTCATATTACAAACTCAGAAAACTTCCCAGGAGTGGCCCTGGCATGGAGTTGATTGGATTTTTACGATTAGGTTAGATAAGATGTATCTGGGGATGTTCGAGGAAAAGGTCGGAGACAAGGACACCCGCCCAAATCTGTTATAATTATACCAGACAGGGCCAATGCTTGCTGAGCCTGGACCACACTCAGGTTGGAGCTAACTGCCTTAGTCACGTTCACTTACGTGGGGAATGCGGTTCTGGTGAGAACAATGATGAGTTTGGATCTGGGCATGTCGATTTTGACTTTCCTTTAAGATATCTATCATATGAAAATATCTGGCAGGACAGTGAGTATGTGAGATAGAAGTTTAGAAGCACAATCTGGCTACACACTTAGAGTTGGAAGGCATCTCATACAGATGGCAATTAAAGCCATTGTGGTGAGTGGGAGAGTATATAAATGAGGAAAAGGAGGGCTTACCCCTGGATCCTCATGGTCTCCAGCTTTTAATGGATGAGCAGAGGACAAGCAGCCTGCAAAGGAGACCAAAGAAATGTCTGAGAGGTAGAAGCAAAGTCAGAGGGAGCCATGCAAGCCAAAAGAAGAGTGTGCTTCCGAAGGAGGGTGTGAAGGGCAATGCCAAGTTCTATCAAGAGGCTGAGGAAGGCAGAGACCTGGAAGTGCCCATCCATTTCATCAAGATGGATATCACTGGCATTACTGGTCAAAGCTGTTTCAGAAGAATGGTGACAAAGCAGCACTTCTTAATGAGTTCAGGAGGGAAAAGTGGAGAAGCAGATTTGGCAGAGACCTCTTAGAGGTTTTGGCTGTGAAGAGGAGAGATCCAGGTAGCCAAAAGGAGCCACAGTGTGAGGGAATTTTTCCTTTAAGACAGGGGAGACTGGAGTTTGTTTATGTGCCGATGGTAGAAAGGGACATAGGGACAGAGGTGATAAGTGATGAATAACTCCTAGAAGGGCCATGAGGTGATGGGGCCCAGAGCTAAGGAGGAAAGATCAGCTGTGGGTACACTTGTCACTGAAGGAGAATGGGAGGGAGTATACATGTGGAAGACTGGTGTCAGGATGTTGAAGGAGTTTTAACCTGGAGGTTTATCATTCATCACTGAAAGAATAATAATAGTCCCAACAACAACTAAAATAATATTCACACTTCTGTAGAGCTTACTGTTAGCACCCGTCTAAGCATTTTACATAGATAAACTCATTTAATTCTCACAGTGGCATTTAGAATTCATCAGTTTTAGCATTACTATCATCTTCCCAATACTCTCTAACTGGTAAAGGATGCTTCTGGGATTTAAACCTAGGCCACCTAGCTCTCCAGACCATATTCTTAGCCATTATCCTTTGCAGCATAGAGACCAATACTGCTTCTCAATATTAAGAACAGCTCTTATTTACTTGAGATCATATTTTCATTGTTCGATGAGTTTTCTATCTCAGTTAATCCTTATAGTACTTCAATGGGGTGATTATTCTTATTCTCCATGTACATACGGAGACATTGAGACACAGAGAATAAATAACTTGCTTAGGGTCACCCAACTGGCAAGCATGTAGATCATCTGCCACATGGAGAAGGGATGGTATTCGGGTCAGAGATGTGAGGAGAGTGAGTGGAGGATGTTAGTCACCCCAATGGAACAGAAACCAGAACTGATTAGAGCCCAGGGAAGGAATGCCAGGCAGCACAGAGGACTCTGGGTGGCAAGGGGGTGGGGACTAGAGGTTATGAAACTATGCTGCATCAACCAGTTTAGAATAAAGGGGAGAAGACACCTTTTAAAGCCTTAAAGAAGCAAGAAGGTAATAATGATAATATTAATACACTATTATGTTAGTTATCTATTGCTGTGTAAAAAGAGAATACCTCAAAAGTAATGGCTTTGTATTAGTAGATTCTTGCATTGCTATAAAGGAATACCTGAGACTGGGTAGTTTATAAAGAAAAGAGGTTTATTTGGCTCAGGGTTCTGCAGGCTGTAAGAGAAACATGATGCTTGCATCTGCCCCTAGTGAGGGCCTCAGGAAGCTTCCACTCATAGCAGATGGCAAAGGGGGAGCTGGCACATCACATAGTGAGGAGAGGGAGCAAGAGAAATGCCAGACTCTTTTAAACGAAGAGCTCTCATGTGCACTGACAGAGCAAGAGCTCCCTAATTACCATGGGGAGGGCACCAAGTCATTCATGAAGGATCTACCCCCATGACCCAAACACCTCCCACCAAGCCTCACCTCCAACATTGGGGATTACATTTCAACATGAGGTTTGGGGGAGACAAGCGCTCAAACTGTATCAGGCTTCAACAGCAAACACTGATGATCTCATAGTTTCTGAGGGCCAGGAATGTATGAGTGGCTTGTCTGAGTGGTTCTGGCCTGGGCTCTCTCTTGAGGTCACAGCCAGGATGGCAGCTGGGACTGCACCATCTGAGGGTTTGGATCGAGCTGCAGTATCCTCCTCCAAGATGACTTATTCAGGAGGTCCTTGCCGTGTGGACCTCTTTACAGGGCTGCTTCATCATCTTCACACATGCCACTGGCTTCCCCCAGAGTAAGTAACGTGAGAGAGAGCTAAGAGAAACCTTTTTATGACCCAGTTTTGGAAGCCACACACTATCACTTCTGTTTTATTCTATCCCTTAGAAGTGAGTCACTGAGTCCAACCTAGACTAGGGAAGAGTTTCAAAGAATTGCTGGAGACATTTTTTAATCACCTCACTCATACATGGTGATTTCTAAAGGATGTAACCTCTTTCAGAACTCAAGAGCCTTTTCCCACTGCCAGTAGGTTCTGTAGCTGAATGTACAGGGTTCCCCGCAGGACTGGGCAAAGGGAGCAAGTCCATTTGTGTGGAAAGCATGAAATGAGGACTGTGCTGCTCTCTGCAGTGTGCAACTTAAGGGACACATTTTCAAAGTGCTGCAGAAAGACATAATTGTTCCACCCATGGATTTCAGTGGGAGTCACACTGCTAATGTATCTGGGAACTCTTTGGAAATGGATTCCTGGGTTTGCTGGTCTCTTGTTTGGATTGCTGAGCTGAAAGGCAGCATCTAGGTTTCAATAGGACCCTGCTCTACACCTATCCTTACAGCCGAGGTGCCTGAATGAGAAATAACCAGCCAGTGGCCCTGCTGGCTCAGGCCTAGCTACAATTGTGAGGACACACAGAGCCTTTCTTTTTTTTCATTTCATTCTCTCAGTCCTGATGTTCCTTTATCTCAGATGCACAGGTTCCTTCCCACTTCTCAGCGGTATCCCATCTTCCCTCCCAGAAACGGATGCCTGATCCTAAGAGAATCTCCCCACTCCTTTTGTTTCTCTCTCCAAAGCACAAAGCCATTTTGCTGCCTGCTGGTGGCTTTCCTGACCTCTGTATACATACAGTTCTAGATAGCTCATCTGGAAATAATCTGATCAGCTATCAGAAGGACTTTCATGCCCAGCTGAGCCACTGATAAAAATGTCCAGCAGTAAAACCAACCCTAATATCGTCTACAAATTTACAAGCAGACTGGGTCCTCTGGCTTCCCTCTTAAAATCTACATGGGATTTAGAGAAAAGAGTGGGATTAGTGGGGCAAATTTGACCAAGACACCTCACCTCTCTGAGCCCCTATAGTTCCTTCCACCTATAAAGTAAGTCTTCAATGGGTTAATCCTTGGAAAATTGTCCATCACAGTGCCTGGCATGCAATAAGTGATGAATAAATCCTAATATTTTTCATCCTAAATTAAAATGATGGTGCTATTAGGAAAGAATGATTGTTTGGGCCACACATCCACTGCTCTGCCGCTTGCCTGGAGCATGTTGGTACACAATTCAGCAGGTAATGAGGTTTGGGTTTGCAGAAGGCCTGTGATTTTGATGGCACAAAAACCTGATTTAGTCCAGTTCAATTCTGTTTGGAAAAGTAGTCCCAGGTCATCAAACTGCCCTCGCATCGCAGAAAGCACCATAAAATGGAGGAGACCACAGGACAGGAAAGAACTACTTTTCTTTCTGTAGCCAACACACATTGAAGGTCACTATTCTGTGTTAACTTGAAAAGAGCAAAAGCACTGTTTAACACAGGCTGTCCAGACTCAATTTTAGAGATAGGAAACAGAAATTAGTCAAGTCCTCTAATTTACAGGTGGAAAAACTATTGTCCGAAAGTTTCTTTCAATGAGTCTGTTTTGAACATTTATTGTGAGATATTACCAAGATGCATGATTGTGTATCTCTTCAAGCCAGCATAATATTTATCACACATTATATTTCCTCAAGAAATTCTTAATGAGTAAGTAAATGAATGAATGAATTCACAGACTTGCCCCATGTTAGAAATTAGTAACTAGAAGAACTAGAGCTGGAACACCCGTCTCTTGATTTCCTGTTTACTACTTCTGGGTGAGATCAGAAACGCTTGAAAATAGCTAGGAAAACTCAAGCAGGTTTCTTAGATTAGCTTCTGAATCACTGATTTAAGCCCATGCAGAAAACACAAATGAAGCACTCTGCCTGACTGAAGGCTGTGCCATAGTGTCTCTGAATCAGTCCCTTCCTGGGTATGATGATGTCCCTACTAATGCCTTCTATAAAAGGGCTTTTACCTCCATTCACCTCTTAAACAGCTCCTCCTTCACCTCAGAGGGCCTCTTTCTTTCAAAGTCAAAGTATACAGAGGCCTCGGACCCAGAATTTTATCAGTCAGCCAGTATTAAAAGGTGTACAATGGATTAATGAGGCAAGAATTCTCTCATTTTCTCTTGAGGGACAAGAAAGAGAGGCAAATGTCATTACTTACAGGTATTGTGGCCCACGATGCTCAGAGAGTACTAAGTGTCTAAAATCCGTTTCTAAACACATTTCTCTTCTAGATATACATATTACTATTTTTTATTTTTTATTTTGAAAAAATGTTTGTGGGTACATAGTAGGTATATATATTTATGGGGTACCTAAGAAGTTTTGATACAGGAGTAGTCATCCCCTCAAGCATTTATCCTTTGAGTTACAAATAATTCAGTTACATTCCTTCAGTTATTTAAAAATACATAATTAAATTATTGTTGACTATAGTCATCCTATTGTGCTATCAAATAGTAGGTCTTATTCATTCTATGTTTTTTCTACCCATCATACTACTGTACTTACCAACTGTAAAAGCTCACCTGATGTGAAGCCCTTTCAGACACCATTCAGCCTTTCTCAACTCAGGTTTCTTATCTGAATTGTAAAATGGGAAATTGTTTGAGTGACTGTCTTCTCAATTCTCCAAAGATAGTACATAACGTGGATCATCCTCTGCTCTTAGGAAAGAAAGCGATCCATTATATGCAATGGATGCTGCAGGGCAGTAGGACTTACTTTCTCTGGAAAGCCTGGCTGAGAAACATGCCACGGTAATCCAATATACCTACAAATTGTGAACACATCACAATAGTTCTTACCACACACCCACAATTCCAAAAAAAGAAAAGTTGTCTTTTACAATCTCTTAACAATGAAAATGGCTGCATTACTTCCAAAATTTTTTCAGAGGAAAAAATTCATTTGTATTCATGTTATTAAAAGATATTTTTTTAATTTGGAAAGCATAACAGGAAGATTAGCAAATCTTTTTAGATATGTAAATTATAACTCACACAAAAATAGATTGCTGGTCTGTTTGCTATGAAGAATATTAAACGGATTTTGTAGGCACATTAGACCAAACTGTATTCCTTTGAGGTATTTGGGAAGTTATTTCTAACTTTTCAGTTAAGCATCAAATAGTTTCAGACTATCACCCTCTTAGATGCCTGGGAGGATATGGCAAAGAAAAAGCACTTTGCATATTTTGCCAACAGACTGCTGATTTTTTTTTCTTTACTTACATTGATTTCTATCTCAGGCAAAACAAAAGTCACTGATTTGTCTCATATCATTTCCTTTTGATCACTTGTTTACAATTGGAAAATCAGCTTATAGTTGGTAAAATAGAGCAGAGGCGGAGAAGGAATTAACATTTATAGAATGCCTGCTATGAGCTTGGCATAGTGCTGCGTACTTTGCACATATAATCTCACCTAATCCCCAAGAGGTAAGTGGTTTTATCATTTCCCTTCTACAGATTAAAAAAGTGAGACTCAGATTCACACAGTCATTAGCAACACAGATTCAAACAAATTTCCACGATTCGTATGTTCAGAATTATTCCAGGAATCGGCACATCTTTCTCCAATGATGACTGAAAACTAAATTAGGTCACTTTATTTATTTTTCAGTTTTTATCCCTTATTATTCAGCAGACAAATTCTCTGCCAAAATATGACCACATTTGACTTGTTTCCACATAAGATCAAAAGAAATGGGGATCAGTAAGATGAAGAAATGGAAATTCATGAGTGAAACTGTAAATTTGACCCTTTTGCCGTGACCAGTTCAGATGTGCAGTGTTCCCAAAGAGCCGCTGAGCTGTGTTCCACAAGAAAAGAAGGTCAAAAGTCAGAAGACCGGAGCACCCATGTCCTTAGAATACAGATACTGTATATAGAACATAGTTAGATGATTTAATTTTCTTCTTTTATTCTTAGCTTATGGTGAATATATCAGCTTGACTGAGAATTATTTTCATTCCTTCATTCATTTGAAAATTTTGTTTTTATTGATAGTCTTTAAGTAGGTTCATAGGAATTAAAAAACATGGGCTTATGTCTCAGCCAGCACAAATGCCTGGTGTTCACTCTTACACACAATTTAACCTCTAGAAAACCCACTGTCCCCTGCCTCTCACAGACTGCTTGGGTCTTACCCCTCCTTCTCAAGGAGTCTTACAGGAACTGCTACTAGAGAAGACAGAACAGTAGCTAAAGCATGTTCTTTTGTCTATAAGCACAATGCAGGGGCACTTTAAGAACAGGAGAGTCTTTCTGCTGAGCCTCTTTCAATAAAGCATTAATATTTATTAACTTTCACTCTGCTGTACAATGAATGTTTTATGATCAAAAACAAGAAGCAACAAAATGGAAATTTTAACCACAAGCAACCTACTCTTCCAGTGATAAGGAGCTCAGGATGGGGTTAGCAAACCGCTGTCTCTGTGTTTCGGGGGACTCTTATGCAATCATCTAGACAAAGGAGTCATTGATTACTGCTCCATGCAATTACAAGAGACAGTAATCAAAAAGTTATAGACTTCTTTTATCAATAAGAGCCAACTAAAATGAAGCTGTGAATTAACCTTAAATCAATGCTGCATTAACAAATTCTACATTAATGCTACATTGATAAATTAACATTATAGCAATACTACATTAAATTAATGCTACGTTAACAAAAAAGTCCTATATATTAATAGGACTAGGCTTTTTCAGAAGCTCAGAATTATATACATATTTTACATTTAAATTAGATCAATCCTTAAACAATTCAGAAAAGAAAGGATTTTTTTTTCAGTGTTGGACAAAAGCATGTCTGTCTCGTTTGCCTATTCATTCATTCATTCATTCATTCACTATTTATTAAGTACATTTTATTTGTCAGGCACATAGAAATGTGGGATTTTGAATCAGTTTCAAGGTCTAAAAAAATGACTTACATGAGTTCTTCACTATTGAGGACTGCCCTTATAAATCACTTTGTAATTCCTTTAACAAACTACTCAATCTTACTACAGCTTTTTATAGTGAGTTATTACATACTGAAAAAGAACAAGAGCATCTCGACTCTATAATTAATGTACACACTGCACAAAGGCACAAAAATAAAAATTCAGTAGCATTTCTTTCTTTCCTGTGAATTTTGATGATTCAGTACAGTGATAGCTGTACTGAGACCATGTAACAATTAGCCTGTTGAATATTCTCTTTCTATAATCTTGAGTGAAGTTCTTACCTAAATATTTTAGGAGTAGATTTCCAACCCATCATCTTATGTTTCCACTGGGTCTAAGCAGTGTGAGAAAGGAACATAAGCATAGATTTTTGGAATCAGGCAGACCTGGGTATGAATTCTGATTGTGTGTGTGGTAGACTCTCAGAAAAATTACTTTACCTCTCCATTTCTTGGTTTCTTCACCTACAAAATGAACACAAGAGCATCTACTTTGCAGGATCATCGCAAGGAATATAGATAATATGTATAGAGCAACTAACTCACAATAGGTATTGCTGTTCTTTTTATACAAAAAAAAAAAAAAAAAACCAAAAGGCCACACTGAAATTGCTCTATTTTAAGTAGTGTAATTCACCATGAAATTAACAACAAAAAAGGTAGAATGAGACAGAGTTGAACATTTTGGGCCTGATTCATATCTGTCTCATGAGACAATTATTTTCTATTCAAGATTTCTGCCTAAATAAGGTATCTAGTAAGAACAATGCTGTTTTTAAATAAGAGACCTTCAAATTACTGAATGGGATTGACAGAAAGGATCACATTTCTCCTAGCTCCCCGCCACCGTCTCCAGAATTATAATTGTTCTGCTGTGCCTATTAATGTGTGGACATGATAAAGAAAGGAAAGAAACAAACTAACAAGATGGTAACATTATTTGGGGCTCATTAGCAAATAGAAGGTTGACTTCAAAATGAAACAACAAACAAACTGGCATGCCAGTTTTTTAGTACAGTGAGAGCACATCTCTATTTTCTGCCTCATTTCAGTAAGTAAATAAATACTCATTTAAGCACAGTCTTGCTTTGAATAACTTTTGCCATAAATCTTGCCTCTATCCAAAGCAATACTAAGAAGAAGATGTAGACTGTACTTTCACTGTACCACAGAACTGATGTTCTTTCTTTCTCTCTTTCCTCTGTCTGATTCTCCTTTTCGTGTCTTGTGTTCTTTTTTTCTGATGTCTGCCTCTTCCATTTGATACCCTGCAGGTTGTCCGGCCATATCAGACCATGTCCAATCCCATGAGCAAGCTCACTGTTCTCAACAGCATGCATTCCCACTTCATTCTGGCTGACAACGGGACCACTGGAAAATATGGAGCAGAGGTGAAACTTCGGAGACAACTGGAAAAGCATATTTCACTCCAGAAGATAAACACAAGTAAGTAGTGGTTGTTCCCACTGGCATGCCTCGTACGAAGTGTGCTGAAAGTGAATAACTTTAAGTACACCATGCAGCAATGTAATAAAAACTTAAGCAAGTTTTAAACACGAACCATGATTTCTACTGAGCCGGAGCTTAGAATGAGAGGAAGTCATCCAGAGGAGAACAATTGGAGGCATAAGAAGTGATTACACAATTAGTGACTCCAGCTTCTGTATCATGTGTGAAAAAGTCAACTCCATCTGGGGTATATGTATGCAGATAAGCTTTCTCTTCAAACTTTTCCTTCATCATCTGCATGGTACTCTAAGGAGAAAAGGCACCCTAGAGAAAATGCTTCTATTCATTAAGCTTTTTTTGGTGGCTAAACAGAAAAGCAAAAGAATCAGATTTTGATCTTAGCACCGATCTGGCTGTGCAAAGTCATTTCAAAGAAATTGAACATTCACTCTCTAAGCTAAAGCATCATGTGAAACTATCTCCATGAAATTTTAATTGTCTCAATTTTAAGTATGTATTCATTGTCTCTAGATATATATGGATTTAGATATAGATAGATATATATGTGAACCACATAGTACATCGTTACACTAATATTATCTCTTAAGTGCATAAGAATCTCTATTTGCTGTATTTATTGTGTAAACATTTGTTTTAACTGTGAAAGGTAGCATCATCAAAACAGTAATGCTCCCCAGATCACTAAGTGGCTTGCATTTAAATGCGATTTAGGTATGAAAGCAATCTACTGTCCCCCTCACAAAATAAAATTCAATTTGTTTTTATAAAGTAATAGGTGAGGCTGCATGGCAAGCTCAAACTTTGTGGTAATTAGATGTCCCATCAGGGAAACTTTGATCTAATTGATTGAAATTCCAAAGCCTACAATTCCAAGGAGCAAAAGATTCCCTTTGACTAGATGAGTTTTCAGAGGTTCTGTGTACTGTGCTTCAACTTGTCCAAATCACTTTTCTCTTCTCTAGATTTTTCTCTGCACCTGCCCCAAATGGGTCTTCATTGCTGTAGCCACCTTCTTCCAAAAACTGGGATGTTAGCTTCATCAGACCACAACTTCTCCTTCCTACACTCTCTTTTCTGATCCTACCTTTTAGGGACTGCTACCATTTAAGTGTCATGTTTTGTGGTTTCATGTTTTTCACAGTGAAACCTGAAATAATAAATTTTGACCTAGGTCTGAAATAAAAATTATATTAGGAAATTTCCTTCCCCAACTGTCTTTGGAAAGAAGAAACCCAAGTGTTATTATCCCAAGGTGAATATCTTCTGGAAACAAAAAGAGTAGAAAAGACTAGAAAATATACGGAGACCAGCAGAGATCAAATGTAACAAAGCACTGTGATCAGTGGGTGGTAGGTTTTGCTGTAAATACTAAAATTGAGTTCCATTACAGTACTTGATAGAATGGGCAAATGTTATGTAATCAGTGATATCTATTTAGGTTTTTATAAGTGACAGCATGACTCTTTGTACGCCATCAGGTTAAGAATGAGAGCTTAAATAGGACTGAGCTGGAAGCTGAAGAGGATGAGAGCAAGGAAACAAGGAATAAATTCACGGTCAAGTTCAGTACTTGGTAATAAGACAAAATCGGTCCAGACAGGCAAAGCATGTCATTGTGGCAGGCCCTGGTGGCAGCTGGGCTGGTTAGCCAGTAGTGTGGGTAGCAGGCCTAGGTATGTATTTGTGTAAGTTATGCACCCAGCAAAGGGGATGGGAGCTGGAGTTAAAATCCAGCCAGAGCCTAGGTTTTAGTCAAGCCTTGGTGCCTTCCAGAATGCCCCGAGGAAGGGGGTGCCTTTTTCTGATTGATCATCCCAGAGGGAGTGCCCTTTTGCAATGTACGTGCCTGGCGAGGTGCCTTTCTTCAGAAATGGCAGAGCTGCTGCGTGTATGGTTGGCACTGCAGGGGAGGCCCAGGGAGGCTCATGGACAGTGGCCGGGCCCCCCTGAGGAGCAGAAGCCAGCAGCATGGAGCTGAAGAGCAGGCCACAGTAGATGGTCAGCGTGTCAGGAATGCTGGAGGAGTCACCACCAGATAATACTAGTCTCTGGGTAGATCATCAGGGACACATCACATTCCATTTCTGGAAACACCAGACCTTTGCTAGATTATCAAGGCAGGTAGTGGCACATGGGCACATTGACAAGCAGGGACCCGTCAGGAGTCTAGAGTACAAAGGAGGGGAGAGGCACAGATCCGGGTACCACGGGACTTACTTTTGGGACTGTTTGTGGCTTCACAGATATTCACCACTTATATTTGTGGCTTCACAGAGGCCCACAGTCTCCTCTTCCAGTGAATATATTAATAATTAAATGGTAAGAGGAAAGTTATAAAAGCCCAAGAGAAATTCTGAAGTCACAGGAAGTGAAAAGGCCCAAAGTAAGGAATTTGTGCATGAGCTGTAGTGAATGTCAAGAGTTGGCTCCTATAGCAGTTCTATCCCTGAACTTAATAACGGTAGGGTGACCAGCTTCTCTCGGTTTGCCTGGGACTTTGTTAGGTTTAGCAGCGAAAGTCCCAAATCCCTGGGCCCCCTCAGTCTGGGCAAACTGAGATAATGGGTCGCCCTACAAGTGAATGACTCAGAAGTCATTAGGTCAACTTCCCTCATTACTGTACTCAGCCCCCAAAGTCGGGCGGAGCGGCAAGCTCCTTAGAGGGTAGGGAGTGATCCAGGCTCTTTGAAATAGATAAAGCAGGACCTTTGAGGTCTCCATTCAGTTAACAGCAAAAAATGCTCACTGAAAACACAAAGGCCCTCCAGAACAGCACTGACAAAGACACAAAGACAGGCAAAAGTAGACCGGGTCTTAACATGAAAAGCAGTAGAAGAATACAAACCTTTAATGCAATCCTCAGTCAGCAATGTAGAATAGCAAATCTACTTTCTAACATGGACATTTTGTGGTTCTTCTTTTTAAAAATAAAATTTTATGGCTGGGCACAGTGGCTCACACCTGTAATCCCAGCACTTTGGGAGGCCAAGGCAGGTGGATCACGATGTCAGGAGTTCGAGACCAGCCTGGCCAACATGGTGAAACCCATCTCTATTAAAAATACAAAAATTAGCTGGGCATGGTGGCGGGCACCTGTAATCCCAGCTACACAGGAGGCTGAGGCAGGAGAATCGTTTGAACCCTGGAGGCGGAGGTTGCAGTGAGCCGAGATCGTGCCATTGCACTCCCGCCTGGGTGACAGAGTGAGACTCCATTTCAAAAAAATAATAAATAAATAAAAATAAATAAAATTTTATTCTGTAAGTTTATCCTAATAATTCCATTTACTTTTTCATTTCCTGCTTCAGAAGTTTAGGAAATCTGATTTACAAATGTGGAATTCAATTTCCTGAAAATGAAACTCTATACCACAGTAACAGTGTCTACCACCTCTTACACTCAGGATGGCCCCAGGGAGGTCTGAACACCCCTCAGCATCTCCTTGCTAAAGTGCCATGCCCCCTCATCACTTAGGGGTGACCTGCATACTGTAGTATCCTATCAACTAGCCTGTTTTGTTTTCTTACATAAATGGTGTAATCTTCTGAAGAATATTTCCCCTAAACATTAAGTGAATCCTGTTCAGGAGACTCATAAACCCTTTTTCATCAACATGACAATGATCACTGAAAACACACTCCAAGCCCCAGTGTTTGACCTTTTTCTCCTCACTCTGGCTTTCATTGTCCCTCCTCCCCCGTGCGTTCCTACAGCCAACAGTCAGGACTGAAGCATCATCATCAGTTAGCGACGGGCTTTGTTTATAAAAGAGAATCCTTTCAGACAGGAGCAGGTACCTGCCTCACAATGCTCTTTTATCTGCCGTATATAAACTTCAAATTTAATATGCAAGGAACAATTTCAGTCATTCCTTTAGTAAATAAATACTGAATTCCTATTATGTAGCAGTCATGGTTAAGGTCTAGAAAAGCAGCAATGAACAATTCATTGAGCTTACGTCAAGGGGGCAACCAGAGTCATAAGTAAGAAAACGACTAACTCTGTGGTGGCCGATAGTTTTTAAAAAGTGCTTTCGAGAAAAATAAAGCAGAGTAAGGCATCTGTCTGTGCACTTGTGTGCGTGCACATGTGTGTATTGAGAGGATGGTTTCCATTAGGTGATCAGGAATGGCCTCTCTGAGGAGCTATCATTTCTGCAACAACCTGAATGAAGTGAGCGGCCGGCTGTGAAAGAGCGTTCTCTGGAGAGTGAAAGCAGGAACTAAGCCACCAGGTGTTCAGTGAGGAGCAGGGAAAGCTTGGTAAAGAGTTGGAGCTTATTCTAACCAAGATTGGATCTGGGACATTACAGGATCTCTCTTAGTATTTAAAACATCACTCTGCTGTTGTACGTACAGATTAGATTGAGATAGAGAGCAAGATGAAAAACAAGGAAATGCCTTCAGGAGGCTATTGCAATAAGGCAGGTGAGAGGTAACTGGTTTGAAAAAGGATGGCAGCAGTGGAGGCAGTAGAAAGTGGTTGGATTTTGTGTGTGTGTGTGTGTGTGTGTCTGCATGCGGTGCGCGGGAGCCCTGCAGGGGAAGCTCAGGGAGACTCATGGACAGCAGCCTAGCCTCCGTGAGAAGAGCCTAGCAGTGCAGAGCTGAAGAGCAGGCCATGGCAGATGGTCAGGATGCCAGAGATGCTGGAGAATCCGCCATCAGATGCCAGTTTTTGGGTAGATTGTCAGGGACACATCACATCCCATGCATGAAAACACTGGTCCCTTGCTAGATTATCAAGGCAGGTAGTGACACACGGGCACATTGACAAGCAAGGACGCAGTCAGGGAGAAGTCTGGGGTACAAAGTAGGAGAGAGGCACAGACCCAGATACCAGGGGACTTACTTTGCGGAACACACATACACACAGTCACACACACACACAGAAGACAAAGCTTTGTTTTTGAAATTGTGGTAAAATAAATATGTATAACCTAGAATTTACCATTTTAACGATTTTTAAGTGTGCAATTCAGTTTCATTAAATACATTCACATCGTTTTTGTGCAACGATCACCACCATTCGTCTCCAGAACGTTTTCACCATTCCAAACTGTAACTCTGTACTCATTAAACACTAACTCCCCATTACTCATTACCCCTTCCCCACAACTCCTAGTAGCCACTCTTCTACTTTCTATCTTTATGCATTTGTCTATTTTAGGTACTTCATATAAATGGCATTATAAAATCTTTGTCCGAAGATACATTTTGAAAATAGAGCTCAAGAGGGCTTGCTATTGAATTGAGCATTCAGGGTAAGGAACAGACACTTCAAGGGTGATGCATGGTCATCCTTTGAGACACCAATGTATCCTTAAAACAATGGGATGACATGAAAGCGCCTAAGGAGTAAGTGTTTACAGAAAAGAAAGGGGCGGAGGACTAGTCTCTAGGGAATTTGTACAAAGTTTTTGAGAAGGGGTGAGATTCCACGCAGAAATAAAGAACACGCACAAAGAAAGAACAGGAGGAAAAGCAGGGTATTATGGGCACAGATGTGGGTAGGAGGGTACACTTTCTGGTGGAAAGATAGGGTGATTCTCTAAATATAGCTTCTATAGCTACATAAAATAATACAGGAGGTTATTGGTTAGGAGTGTATAACAGGACAAAGTGTTGAAGATTAGAGACAGAAAAGAACTACAGTCAGTTTAGAGACTGGGAGAATGAACAGACTAGGAAAATGTAGAATTCTCATGCAGCACAGTTGGTATTTGTGGTTGTAAATTTAAAGCAGCATGAATCATCAGAGTTGTATGGTTTTTTTCCAGCCATGTTCAGTTACAGTGGTAAAATAGTCATCAATCTGGGATTTTACCTGGCAAGTAGGAAACAGAGATGAGAGGCAAGAAAAAGAAACTGATTTTTTCACTATATATCTGTATCCCTGAAGTACCATTAGTGTCTATGAATGAAAAAAATGTTATGCCTGACATTTAAAAGAACATAAAGTCGTTAATCAAGAGTAGATTGATGTACAGAGAGATGGTTAAGTAAATTATCAAAAGTGACCCACACCTTTAAAGTATTTAAATAAACAGGTTCATAAATAATTTGTAATACTTATTTTACTGTTGAGATATTTACATAAGTTGGACCACCTTAATATATTGCTGGAAACATAGTAGCTGCTCAATAAACATGTGTTAGCTTAAAGAGTGGATACCAAGGGACTACTCCAGAAAGTAGTATCTATGTATCCTGGTAAGAATTTAAAATTCTTATAAAATTGTTATTATTAAGGAATGTTATTATAACAACCCTATAGCTATCATCCAGCCTCTACATTTATCAGCCCTTGGCCAATCTTGTTTTCTCTATCCATATACCCACCTACTTCCTCCTCTGAATAATTTTGAAGGAAATGCAGACAGCGTGTCATTTCTTTTATAAACATTTCAGTACAAAAGCATTTTTAAGCCAATGTTGACCACACACGGGCTAGATCTTAAAATATTTCCTTAACTCAGTAGCAGCATCATGGCAAATATTGGTCTAAGAATTTTTTAACAATTCTTTCAAAAAATAAAAATTAAGAAATACACTATTGCATGCTGAAATTTATCTTAAAGATTTAACAATCATCTTTTCTAGTTGCAAATTCAACTTTCAGCTAGCCAAAAACTATTTAAAATGAATATTACATTGCAATTCTTAGAATTCAAGATTAGAAAAACCTTCAGCAATTGTGACTTTCTTGTTTAAGGGTTTAAAGGAAAGAGTATAACTTTTGGGAGAAGGGGAAGTCTTTGCCTGTTGCTAGTGGCATAAAGTAACAGTGGCAGGTAACCTGGGAGTTGAGATCGTCAGGGCTCTGTGACCTTGGGCAAGTTATTGTATTTGACTTTGTTTCTCCATCTGTAAACTAGGGATAACAATTTCTCACAGTGAGTTGTGATTAAAGGAATCAACATATCATTCTGTTATGTGGCAGTTCAAAAACATCGATTCCTCTCCTGCCTTCTTGGTGGTTCAGTGCCATGTGCCATGTCTACACAGCCTCACTGCCATAGGTTCCAACCAGAGACTTGAACCCTCTCCCTCAGAGCCCAGCATAGCCCAAGGTGTTCATCCGAATGTCTTATAACAGGCTCGGCGCAGTGGCTCACACCTGTAATCCTAGCACTTTGGGAGGCCAAGGTGGGCGGATCACCTGAGGTCAGGAATTCGCCATTGCACTCCAGCCTGGGCAACAAGAGTGAGACTCTGTCTCAAAAACAAAAAACAAACAAACAAACAAACAAATGTCTTATAACAAATCATAACCTGGCTCTGCTTGTTAAAGAGAAGTCTTATACTCTCTTTAGTTACAGAAAGGTTCAAAGGGAAAAGTGGAGGCTCAAAATTAGATTCTGCTGCTTATCACTATGCCTCTATTATTTATTACAGAGTAATTTAATAGTCACTGCAGCAATAAGAAATATATTCTAAACTGTAGTTGTCCCTCCTGTCTCAGTAAACAGAGAATAATAGAGAAAATTTCAGCTTTCTTTAAAAATCCAAGCTGTATCAGTGTCTTCGAGTACTCATAAATGGCAGTAGGATTGTTGAGTACTCTACTTGTTGCAGGTGTAGGAACTTGAGCTGAATATGAATTGACCCAGACTATATCTTGAAATATTAGATTTGAGTCAACATCAGATTTTTTTTCTTGTAATTTACCATTTTATTCAAAAAGATTAGAAGAGGACAGAAATCTAGTTCTTTTCAGGCTCCATTTGATTGGGGTGTTATTCCTTTGTCTTTGAATTATATTTTAGGTTAGGCTAAATGGACACTTTATTTGGATTGCACATCTAATTAGATTGTGAACATCAACCTTGGGTATAGGAAATTTCATTACGAGGCTAGAATTTTCTGACTTTGTTATCTCCCTACTTGAAAGTGAAATCTATGTCATATGTAATCTAGTCTAAGGGATTATTTCCCCATGGCAGACCTTATAGATATACCTATTTTGCAATATTAATTGATAGAGTGTCTGGGTAGGCTTAGATTTCCATAACCAGTGCTTTTGCTACTTTCAGAGTTTGCATGGGGGAAAATTTGAAGCTCCATTTTTTTCTTTACCGTAGAGTAATATCTGACATTTGAGCGTGGCCTCATCTGATGAAGCCACCTAGAGTACCTTTCTCTAAAGCAGCAGATCAAAATGGGCTTAGCATTTCTAAGTAAACAAGGAGCAGAAAGGATTCATAAAATGTAATCAAATTTGGTATTTGAGGATATTGGCATTTAGAAATATCTGCAAAAATATGTTTTATTATAAAGTTCCTAAACCAACACATCCATTTATCTCTGATTATGTGCCGCCTCTAGGAGACATTTTAAAATGTGATAGGTGGGATTTGGGGTTGTCACAATTTCTGGTGCTTATTAATGGCATGGGAGAGGGGCCAGGAATGTTAACATCCTACAATATGCAGGACAGTCTCACATGAAGAATTGCCTGGCCCAGACACCAACAGCATCTCTTAGGAAACACTACTCAGAGCATGTTACCCTGAGTTTTCTTTTTTCTAAATCTTTCCCATAACCCTCTCCTCACTTGGCAGGACCACACCCTTCTATAAAGTAGCCTATACAAGTATAAAGACATATGTAGAGGAAATGTTATTAGTGAATGGCAGTGAGATTCAAAATACATATTTAACAAATCCTGTGAAGCCTCTGGCATCCTAAATCCACAGCAAGCTGGACATCAGCCCTGGTACCTCCTTCAAATCCTAACGTCACTTGCTATTGGGAAGTTCTTCCCCATATCTAATTTCACTTACACTGGATCTTAAACCTGTTATCTCACAGATGAGGACAAAAGTCATTGTCTGTATTAGAGCTCTCGGCATATACGAAAACTAAATATACTTGAATTGACCTTCTTCCGTAATAGCTGTAGGAGGCTGTTTTTCATGGGAAGAGACACACCGACTTGCTTAACAGGCAGAACTAACTCATGAAGCAAATCAGATCAGAATTTCCAATTTGGCAGCACCCACTTTTAGCACCACTGCTTTATATGTTTCAGGCTAAGGAACTCCAGAAATGTGCTCAAAGCTGGGCACCTTCCTGTCAGAGTCCTTGACGCTCAGAGAAATCCTACAATCCACAGTGATTAGCTGACTTGGAGGAGAGGCAAGGGCCCAGAAATGTGGGTGCTTTACCTGTGGGTCCCTGGACAGCCTTTTAACTCGAGGGCATTGCCCAGGATATTGTTTAATAAATCAAGGTTTTAGCAGTATAAAGAGTTACTAAATTGAATGCAAAGAGAACTCTAACATTTAATCTATAAATTACTGAGAATTATTTTGGAAATAGGCCGGAGGACTAATATAAATCTTGAGTGAATGAATACATTCATGAATCATGCTTTTCAAAAATTCACATTCCATTTCTGGTATATGTCTTTCATTTCCCTGGACTATATAGTAAAAACCCTATATGTATTAGTAGTTTTCTTTTGTTAAATTTTGAAGCCAATTTGTCGTGGGAATCTGACAGAGGTTATCTAACGAGCACCGCTGACGTCCTCAATAAATTTACCAATATCTCTGACGCCAACACTGACGTTAATGTTGTGCACAACAAATGTTCTAAAAAGAGTTTAAGTGACTTGACCCATTCGCTTTATTATAAGAGATATAACAGTTCCAAAAAGATACCATAAATATTTTAGTAATGGCAACATGATTGAAATAAACACGTAGTTTCCTGGGAAGCTCTTTTTAAAGATTATATATATGAATAAACAATATATAATAAATATGACATATTTATTTTTATTCTTATTATGATGGTTAAATAAGTCTCGTTTCTTTGCATTTATAGTAAATAAACAGAGACCAAGACTGGGTGGTCTGCAGTAGCACGGGGAGACAGGAAGATGACAAAAGGGAGGTATGATGTATGAGTTTCTAATGAGAATTTCTTCTGGGGAGCTTTCCATTTTGGAGTAGCTTGTGTATTCACATAGTAAGAGATTAGATTGGCAGGAGATCTTCAGGTCTCTTACCCAACACTGCCAACCTAGCACGACACTTTCCCCGCTGGGTCTCGATACAGTTCATAACCGTATAGCCTTAGTTAGGACACAAGTTCTGCCTCAGTAATAATGACTCAAAATAATAGATGCCTCAATGAGACAGGAGTTTTTCCTATTCATGTGTTACTCTGAACATGAGTTCAGCTCTGATGTGGGTGCCTCACTCCTGTTAACTAAATCCCACCTCTCACATTTTAAAATGTCTCCTAGAGGCGGCACATAATCAGAGATAAATGGATGTGTTGGTTTAGGAACTTTATAATAAAACATATTTTTGCAGATATTTCTAAATACCAATATCATTTCATCTCCTTTGCTCTGGCACTCCTTGTTTGCATGGTCCACGGGAGCCTACCGTCACATCTACATTCTGCCCAGAAGCAATCAGGAAAAAAGAGCAAGGTGAGGGCCTACCCTTCCTTTCAAAGGCACAGTGAGGAAGTCACACACACCATTTTAGCTCACATCTTGTGTGTCAGTATTTTGTCACATGCTAACACCTTACTAAAAGGCGATTAGAAATATGTAGTCTTCATCCTGGACAAACACATAGCCAGCTAAAATCCTATCACTATGAAGGAAAGGAAGGCTAGATATTGAGAGACAGATGGTCATTAAGAGTTGGCTGGAGTTGGCACATGAGATAAGATGTATCTGCCACTCATAAATAAGATATGTCTGTGTATTCTAATGCGCTCATTGAAGAACCTCACTCAAAAATAGCTCCTGCAGCAAGTCATAGCTTGCCCTTTTGCTCTTTACCTGTGAGCTTTTTAGTGATAAGTCTTGCACTAGCTCTGGAAATCAGATTGAGACAAACTGCCTGAAAAAATATAGATTATTTTAGACCATCCTGGTTTAGTTAACTTTTTAAGTTAACAAACCTAAACAGATCCCCTTAGCCTCAAAATAACAATCGCATATGCAGCACCATGCATAACGCATCTGCATTCCCTAATGGATCCTTCACCACATATTTTGTTACACATCATTTGGTAACATTTTAAGTTCCAAAATATTAAAAATAAATAGAAGTGTTTCTATGACACTGTACTCTTGATGTTAATGCTTGTAAGATAAACCCTGGAAGATAATTCCAATGTCATCTACACATGCCAGTAATCTTGGCAGCAGGCAGTAAAATGGAGGTTGGCCAGCCTCTCAAATCCATCCTGGAAATAAAAAGGTTATAACTGGGTCTTGGCCCTCTTGGGGGAAAAGAACAAGAGACTTGTCTTAGGGAATAAAAGCAGCCATCGTCTGACTCTGTTGAAACATTTTAGGAGACTCTGATGAGCAGATGAGTTTGTGAGGGATTTAAAGGATTCTTGTACCAATTATCTAACTTGAAATTCTTATACTTTAATAACACCTAAGTGATAACTAATGATTTGGCAAGATACAGACAGTCCTGAAGGGCTCTTGAAACCTTCGGAATGCCAGTAAATATATAATTGAATGTGTTTGCTGACAACAATTATAAAAAGATAATTACTAGCTAGAGTTCTCTTAATAAATAGTGAACTGGGTCACTTTGTTTTAGAGATCAAGATACACAGAATCCAACTCTAGTTAGTTTTTGTTTTCATAATTTTAGCTTGCATTATTCAATGAAACCTAAATGGTAGCTCTATAGACAGCTGAGATTTCCTTTCCATCTTGTTAAGTGAACAAAGCCTAGGAGTATCTGTTGTCTTAGATTTAGTGAAACCACAAGCAAGCACTTTGAAAATAAACCTTGCCTTTTCTCTCGCTATACTCTTGTAAAACAATTTCTTTTTTGTGTGTGTGTTTAATATTTATTAAATCCGTATTTGTGACACGCACTTTTTAAAATACTAGGGACACAACATTGAGGGAGAGCGAGAGAACAAGAGAGAAAATGAGAGAGAGAGAGATCTCCTATCAATATGGAGCTTACATTGTAGTGGAGATAAAAGATAAACTTTTCAATATATTATAGTACTAGAACTTAGCATTGCAAGCAGCAAAGAGAAAAAAAGCAACTTCTTTTCTTTAGCATGATAAGATAAAATAATTTAGTCTGCTTTTTAGTTTTTGTTTATTTTTATTTTTAATTAACAAGTAAAACTTGTGTGTGTGTATATATACATACATATATATACATATATATGTACATATGTATACATACACCTATATCAAAACATCATGTAATAGTATAAACATATTAAGGTAACAGTATAACATGTATATAAGATTATAATAGTACTAGTATAACATAGTAAACAGAGTAATAGTATAAACATATTAAGGTAACAGTATAACATGTATATAAGATTATAATAGTACTAGTATAACATAGTATACAGAGTAATAGTATAAACATATTAAGGTAACAGTATAACAGTTTATAAGATTATAATAGTACTAGTATAACATAGTATACAGAGTAATAGTATAAACATGATGATAAAACAATTTCTTGGCTCAGTTTCTGGCTTAACATCTTTTTCCTCCACCATTTCATAATATCAAACTCATATAGCTATTGTAACTTTTTCATTCATACAAGCTAAGTTTCAGTAGAAAAATAAACTAAATGTTAAAAAGAAACCCTATTAGAAAATACAGTGAACAAATGCAAAAGACAAGTGGCAATGCAAAGAAAATATTCACAACAATGATAAAGAGCTAATTTCCATAATATGCCGAAAATATCTACAAATCAAAAAGAAAAATATTAAAATCCTTATAGGAGAGTGGGCAAAATCTATCCACAGGAAGATCATAGGAAAGAAAATACAAGTGCTCAACCTCATTCATAATTGAATAAATGAAAATTAAAACTATTTTTAACCTATCAAATTGGGAAAAGCCAAAGATTAAAAATATTGAGTGTCATTATGTATACAGAGAAATATGTACTCACACATTTATTGTGAGTGCATAAATAGGGCAATCTTATTTGGAAGACAATTTGGCTACCCCTATTAAATATGAAATGTATGTACCCTTTAGCCCCTAATTTTACTTCTAGGAATTCATTTTACATATATTTACTACAATATTGTTTACAGTAATAAAATGGAAATAGCCTAAAGATTCATCAGTAGGCAACTGAACAAATTATATGTCGACATATGGGGAAATACTCTGAAATTATTATGAAGAATGTAGTAGCTCTGTTGGGCTCATATAGAAGATATTCTAGAGTATGATTTTTCTTTTCTCAAGTTAAAAATTGTACAGCAGTACAACTGTATGTTCAGCGTAATCACATTATGTTATCTTAAAATTGCATATATATACTTATAAAAATACCCGAAAAGACACAGGTGAACATTGATTGGTTACAGTTTCCAGGGGGTGAGACTTGATGTAGGGGAAAAATTACAGGGAGTGACACTTTTCACTTTATACCTTTAAAAATAGCTTGATGATGTTTTTTACAATGAGAAAATACTGCTTTTATAACAAAAAAAGAAAAGAAAGGAAGGGAGGGGAAGGGAAAGAGGAAGGGAAGGAGGAAGGGAGAGAGGGAAGGGAAGAAAACCTTTGAAAGCAGTCTATTCACAGGGCCTGGGCATTTATCCCTCAAAGGTACGAATATCATTCTTGACCTATAGGTCAAGTGCCCCCACAGCTGTGTTTGACATACCTTCTTTTCTCTTGCTCACTTCTGGCAATCCTCTACTCCTTTTAAAACAAAAGGAAAGAGTCAAGTCAGGAAACGTAAGAGAGGCTGGTTAAGGACATTGGAGAGAACAATATTCTCAAATCACATATAAAGGATGTGTATAAAACTGATAAGACCAACGTAACAGATTTGATGCTTACATTTTATAATGGCTGAAATCAGAATCAAAATTACCTTCCACCTTTAGGGTTGGCGAATGACTAAAAGCCTAGGTGTATTCCCAATTCTTAGCTATAATCAGATATCCTATTATATTGGAGATACTGAGAATGTCCCATGTTTACATCCACATCATGAGAACAATCTAGTGGAGCTAAAATTGTCCATCATGCTCTTTCATCATGTTCCTAGGCACCCCAAAGTCCAGCTCCCTTCCCCCAGTGTCCTACCACCCGTTAAGATGCAGCTTATTCACCACTGGTTTCACGATCAATATTGTCTGTGTGGTCTCCACGAAAAATGTACTTCTCTCTGTAGTCCACCCCACTGTACTTCTAAGACACCTCATGTGGAAACTAAATACATGTCAAAGTTCTTCAGCCTTTTAAGACATGGCAAAAACAAGAACTCAAAATATCTGTCATTTAAAATAAATTGTGACTATTCTCTGTTATATTTTCTCTTGACAGTACTTTTTTTTTTTTTTTGAGACGGAGTCTCGCTCTGCCACCCAGGCTGGGGTGCAGTGACAGGATCCTCACTCACTGCAAGCTCCGCCTCCCGGGTTCACGTCATTCTCCTGCCTCAGCCTCCCGAGTAGCGGGGACCACAGGCGCACACCACCACGCCCGGCTAATTTTTTGTATTTTTAGTAGAGACGGGGTTTCACCGTATTAGCCAGGATGGTCTCGATCTCCTGACCTCGTGATCCGTCCATCTCGGCCTCCCAAAATGTTGGGATTACAGGCGTGAGCCACCACGCCCGGCCGACAGTACTTTTTATTAAGCACTTTCTCTACTGTATTTGCTTGTGCATCTGTAATGCTCAGGGCACTGTAGGGGCAGCAAGATAAATAAGGTATACCTGTATACTTGAAGAGCTTAGTCTTACAAATAAGTTAATAATAACTAGTGTTGATTGAGTGCTATTCTAAACAATGTACAAAAAATAACTGATTTGGTCCTTATGATAACTCTTAAGGGGATACCTTTATTACTCCCATTTACCAGCGAGAAAATGAAGCACAAAGAGGCACAAGGTCTGACCGCTAGTAAATAGCAGACTCAAGAAGTATGCATTTAGCCCATGCCTCAGCCACTGTGCTCTACAGCCTCTCTGTATGCAAAGAGCTGCGTTATAAAGCAGCAAGTGCTTTTTTTTTTCTAATTTTTATTTTAGATTCAAGAGGTGCATGTACAAGTTTGTTACAAGGGTATATTGCATGATGCTGACGTTTGGGCTTCTATTGATCCCATCACCCCAGATAATGAACACAGTGCTCCATAGGAAGATTTTCAGCCCTTGCCTCCTTTTGGAGTCCCTAGTGTCTATTATTTCTGTCTTTATGTTTGTGTGCACCCAAGATTTTGCTCCCACTTATAAGTGAGAACTTGTGATATTTGGTTTTCCATTTTTATGTTAATTTGACTAAGATAATGACTCTAACTTCAACTATATCCGTGTAGCTACAAAGGACGTGATGATTTTATTCTTTTTTATGGCTGCATAGTATTCCATGGTGTATATGTATCACTTTTTCTTTATCCAATCCACCACCGATGAGCACCTGGGTTGATTCCACATATTTGCTATTGTGAATAGGGCAAAGCAGTAGACGCTAAGTGCCCTTTAGTAATACAAAGTGCTACAGGAATTCAGACAATGAGCATCACTTAGCTCATTGCTTTCATCTTGCAGATAGGAAACCCACTTGTAAAAAATCACAGTCACATGTTCTGACTAAATTCAGTATGTGAATTACCTTGGTAGAGCTTTTATCTGAACCTGAACTCTACACTCCTAGTCTGCTCTTCTTTGCCCAGCCTTGTGTCACTACCTTAGTTTTACATTTTATTCCTAATTTTCCCCCTTAAGACCATTTTTTTTCTATTGTGTCCTGAAGGGTAATTAAGAAAATATTGAGACAATTTGGGACATAACACATACCTGCTATCCAGAGATTTCCATTTTTAACCATATTACCACTAATCTCACCCTGCTTGACCTTCACTAAAGTGTTACTTAATTTTTTGTTCATTAGGGTTTGATAATTGGGGAAAATAAGCTGAAAATACCAGCATGCTATTCACTCTGCAGGAAAGACATAGCTAAGCCAATGTTGTGCTTGGTTCCATAAACAAGTGCTTATGCTAAATTTCCTGGAGGGTTTGTGGTGTTGTCTATTTGAAGCTTTGCTGATAGTATTAAGCCAGCGGTTTAATTGCCATACACAGTGGTAGAATGGCCTGGGGAGTATGTGCTTAAAAGCCGAATTTATGTACTCAGAAACACACTAATTAGGAACTTTCTAGAAAATGTACAGTAGTTGCTCTTGGTTGGCCATTTTACAAACTATTGAGAATCCAGAGGAACCAACCCTTAGAGTCTGTGCTTCAAGGGATATTGCTTTGCGTTTTCTCCAGTGAGTACATTCTTATGAGAAGGCCACTTTGCCAGGGTATGGGCGCTGACATATAACCAAGTGATGTTGACGTTTCATGAAAAGTGGGTGAGTTCCTACATGCCTCTTACCAGCCAGCTACCAGCTGCCAAACTCCTACCTCCCAATATTTGCCACAAGTGAAGTTGCTCTTGAAGTCTAGCTTGATCCTAGGAAGCTAGGGTCTAGAGACCTAACTTGAGGATTTGAGGTCTTCCCTTAATGCTGTTTCTAAGGAAGGAACAAAATGAAGGCAGAGCAGAGCTGTTCAAACTCATGGGGTCCTCTGAGGGCATCTGACCAAAGGCTAGCTTGCTTAGCAACTCCAGAAATATGATATTACCATTAAATTTATCTCCCAGTTTGGGAAAGAATAACCAAATTGGTAGGAAACCTGCCAATTATACTGAAATGGTTTCGATGACTTTTTTGGAACATATGTAGATATCGTCATAGACGTAGATATAATTTATATCTATACCTTCGCCAGAGAGAGAAAGAGGAATCAGTCCAATAGATACTATTATGCATGTTGAGTAACATGTTAGCTTTGCTTCAATTCCTCTTTTAAAAAGAAAAGAAAAGAAACTGGGTAGATTAGCCTCTAAATGGATAGTTCTTTTAAGTCAAAAGTAGGTAAACACTTGAAACTGGAACACTTATTTCTCCGGAAATCTGGAAAATGTTATTAAAATCAGGGAAGGAAAGAATTCAATTCCTATCCTCTCCTGGAAAACACAGAATTGGAAGATTCATAATTATCATTATAATTAATGTAACAACAACTAAGATTTCTTGAGGTTTTACTAAGTTCTAAGCATCAGTACAAGCACTTAACAGATATTAACTCATTTGACCCTTTCCCCACCACAGCAGCTATCTAGGTTGGAAAAGAATAAAGAATGATACTTCCTCCAGCAAAGGGCTATGGTTTTTAAGGACCTGTCCAGTTGAAGGAGTGATGAGACAAGATATAACTGGTGTAGAAGGGCTGGGTGATGCTCTACATAGGTTTCACTGTGCAACTTGAGTTGCCATCACATATATAAATTTATATAAATTGGGTAATCCATCTGCTTTAATAAAATGTGTATGCAACCATAGGGTGTAGAAATTTCAAAGATTTTATTTTTTGACAGGATGCCTGCCGTTTTTCTCTCTTGACTCCCGCTTGTTTTATTCATTTTGGGATAGTTCCCAATTAGACTCAGTTGGTAAGTATAATTAACGGAAAATGTGAATTTCTTCTTAAACTCCAAGAAATTAACTACAGAGGTCTTCATTTCCTTTATAATTTCCTAACAATATCACTCCCTACGACTGTTGTTTTATCTCTATCTCTTCTGACATTCAACCACATCAGAAATTAGTTACTCCCTATTATTTATCATCCTAAAGATACCATATAGGACAGCTTGGCAGCACTACTAGGAGGGAATAAGCATTTATTTAGGTTCCAAGTACTATACTAGGCATTTTCATATATACTATCTCTTTTAATACTCACAAAAACCCTTCAAGATAGGGATTATTATCTTCCTTTTATACAGTTGAATAAATGGCACCTCCAAGAGGTTAAGCCCTTGCCTTAAATCCGATTAGTGGGACATCTGGGTGCAAACCTAGGCTGACATAATTCCAAAACACTTTCTCCTTTCATCCTATACATGGAAGCATTATCTCATTAAAAAGAAAGGCTCCCCTAAAGTTTTGTTACCTTGGAGAGTTTGAGGGTCATTATTTCATTCAGCAACTGTTCTGAGCACCAACTCTGTGCCAAATACAGGTTGAGCATTGATTCAGTTGGAATGGGTCATCAAGCAAAACTTTGGGAAGAAGATGGTGGTTAGTTGCAAGATGGTGGAGAAACAACATTAGGAAGAAATACACAAGGTGATGGAGAGGAGCGTGGGGATGGAGGCAAGCAGAGGACCTCCTGATCATGTACCCATAGGACAGGGTGATGGAGAGGAGTGTGGGGATGGAGGCAAGCAGAGGACCTCCTGATCGTGAACCCATAGGTCAGGGTGATGGAGAGGAGGGTGGTGGTAGAGGCAAGCAGAGGACCTCCTGATCGTGTACCCATAGGACAGGGTGATGGAGAGGAGCGTGGGGATGGAGGCAAGCAGAGGACCTCCTGATCGTGTACCCATAGGACAGGGTGATGGAGAGGAGTGTGGGGATGGAGGCAAGCAGAGGACCTCCTGATCGTGTACCCATAGGACAGGGTGATGGAGAGGAGTGTGGGGATTGAGGCAAGCAGAGGACCTCTTGATCGTGTACCCATAGGATAGGGTGATGGAGAGGAGGGTGGGGGTAGAGGCAAGCAGAGGACCTCCTGATCGTGTACCCATAGGATAGGGTGATGGAGAGGAGTGTGGGGATGGAGGCAAGCAGAGGACCTCCTGATCGTGTACCCATGGCTACAGTCTTTCTTCATGTGACTCGTGGACTTCCCTTTGTCATCCTATGCCTGAGAATATATGAAGGAGGCTGGGAAGGCAAAGGGACGTTCAATTGTCATCACTGGCATCTTTTTTGATCATTGCACCATCATCAAATGCATTGGGATAACCATGACATGAAAATTTCCATCATTGGGCCCATAACTGTCCCATGAGAGAGATTAGAAACACTGGATGTTAAAGGTCATAGTAGAACTTCATCCAGGGAGTTCTTGAATTAGGAAGGAGTGAAATATACTCTCAAAGACTAATAGTTCTGGGTCCAAACCATGTAACTTGAAAAGGAAGTGAAGATTCCCCTGGACAGGTTACACATACTGTCATGCATCACTTAACGATGGGGATACTGTATCCTCAGAAATGAATCATTAGGTGATTTTGTCACAAACATCATAGAGTGTACTTATACAAACCTAGATGGTATAACCTACTACACACCTAGGCTATATGGTATAGCCTATTGCTTGTGGGCTACAAACCTGTATAGCATGTTACTATGTGGTAGTGAATACTGTAGGCAATTGTAACACAATGGTAAGTATTTGTGTATCTAAACATAGAAAACACACAGTAAAAACATTGTATAAAAGATACAAATAGTACACATTAATAGGGCACTTACCATGAATGGTGCTTGCAAGACTGAAAGTTGCTCTGGGTGAGTCACTGAGTGAGTGCTAGAATATTTTTGTATACTACTGTAAACTTTATAAACACTATATAATTAGGCTATACTACATTTATTTTTTAAATTTTATTCAGAACTAAATTAACCTTAGCTGACTGTAACTTTTTTACTTTGTAAACTTTTTAATTTTTTTAAACTTTTTGGCTATTTTACAATAACACTTAGCTTAAAACATAAGCACATTATGCAGTTATACACAAATATTTTCTTCATTTGCTGATTCTATGAGCTTTTTTCTGTTCTTAAAATTTTTTATCTTTTTATTTTTTTAAATTGTTTTCTTAAAAATGAAAACACAAACACACTCATTAAACTAGGCCTGCACAGTGTCAGGATCATCAAGATGTCACTAGGTGATAGGATTTTTTCAGCTGTATTGTTACCTTATGGGACCACCATTGTATTTGTGGTCTGTCATTGACCAAAGTGTCATTATGCAACACATGACTGTATATCAAGAACATCTTATTTCCTTCTGTGGGTGCTATAATCTGTTCAGCCCAATCACACAAACTTTCTACTGCCTCAGTCAAGGGAAAGGCCTTCCAAAACACAAATGCCAAATTGATGATTAGTTCACTTTAGACTGTAATGACGTCATTTTTCAGGTGCTCTCAAGTAAACATGTTTAAAGCTTTCCCTGCCTTTTAGAGGGACTTCCCTCTAAGGAATAATTCGTGTGGAGAAAACAACACAATCTATATCCCTGCTTCTTCATTTTATGAAATGACTTGACACAGTTGGCTGTGTCACTGAAATATTTGTCATGCATGTTAATGAAAAGTTACTTTGTCAATAAAGATAATAATGAAGCCAAAAAAATAACTTTGAGGGAACAGAACAAATTTGAGTGAAACTGGTTTCTTGGTGTTGGCTTGTCATGTTTATCTCACCCATTTTCCTATTCAAGCTAAAGACTTCCCTTTTTTCAGCAAAGAGACTTTTCTACATTGGAATTAGTTGTTCAGGGACTGGGATAGTTCTTGTAAACAAGTAGGTCTGAACAGGAGAGCTGTCCACCATTCTAAGACTTCTTAGACACTTACATTCAGGGAAGAATTTTGAGCTCTCTTTTCAGATTAGAAAGAGTTGGGTCGCAAATGTTTGCCTGGCATTGGTCTCAAAGTCAGCAAAGTTTACTGTTGGTGGTTAGATACGATAGGTTCCTAGCGTAACATAGAAACCTGTTATCTTGATGGAACCCAATATCTTCCTTATTTCATTGCTAACTACCTTTCATATTTTTCATCTGATTTTATATCTTCTTCTCCTAACATAACACCATGTAGATCTTATGTCCCACCCATTTCAAGCTACTTGCAGTTTCCCTTAAATGATATACCCTACTGGATGTGGTTTTGTCTCTTTCTGACATTTGCTAAAATTTCATTCTCTTCTCACTCTAACTTCCTGGCCAAAACCTACATTTCTTCTAAGTCTCAGATTAAAAATCATCTGTTCTCTGTAATCTTATCAGAACTCCCATCCCGCCAACTCATCCCCTGGTATCCTCCTGGGCCCACATTCACCTCATACTCCGTGCTCTTGCTGCACTCTATATCAGCCTCTCCCACATACAGCTCCTTTTGGTAGAATGGAGCCTTCATAGTCTCCCATCTACCTTCACAGTCTCCCATCTTCTGTAGATTGTGAGATCCTATAGAGCACAGCCTGCGTCTTATTCATTGTTGTCATTCTGAAAATCTTGCATAGTGCCTAGCCTATGCAAGTAGCTGCTCAATAAATTGTTATAAGCATCACTATTTGATTTCCCTGGCTTTATTTTTAGCTCTGATTTCCAACCTGACACAAAGATGTAATAGAAGGGATTAGATACTAAAAAGCTATTTAAAAAAAAAGGACAAATCATAAAACACTAATGACATAGGAAGACTTGGGATAACATGTACAGGCAAAGACCATCATGCATACTTCCAATTCATGGGCACAAAAGCATTTAGTCTGAGAAAGTTGACTGTTGAATCATGATTGTTAAATCCTTTTTATCTTATGAATTTAGAGAATCTAATGCTATATATTTTACAGCAGTCAGTGTACCATGGCCTCAGTATTTCCATTTCCATGGAAAAAGAAATAACTATTGACTTTCCTCCATTTATTCAAAATGATAATTGCCCATGGTTGCTTTTCAGTCCAGATTAGGATCATTCCATTCAGTAGAAAAGGATGCTAATTTTAGAAAGTTAGACACACATAAAATTAATGGGAAAACTTATGCTGACCAAGCACTTTTCTGCCATGATCAACAGTTTTATAGCAAGATATATTTAGGGAAGATAAGGTGTTTCATTCCCTGGGGATCTTAAAGAAAAGCAAGCTGAGATTTTAATTTGCTTGAGATAATCATCTTAAAATCAGGGACTTTATCATAGGACCCTTCAGAGTCTCTTCTTAGGATTTATAATTATTTGTCTATCTCTTCAAAGTATTATTTAGATCATGTCAAGTCATTGAAACTAATAGATGTAAAACTGAGGAATCATTCATATAGGCTTGGGAAATGATTGTAAATAGTGCTCCCAGATGTCACTAATAAAGTTGTCATAGTTGTCATAGCTGTTAACAGAATAGAAACTTTTTTTAATTTTTATTTATTTATTTATTTTTGCGACAGAGTCTCACTCTGTCGCCCAGGCTGGAGTGCACTGGCACGATCTCAGCTCACTGCAACCTCCGCCTCCCGGGTTCAAGCGAATCTTCTGCCTCAGCCTCCCGAGTAGCTGGGACTACAAGCGTGCACCACCACGCCCAGCTAATTTTTGTATTTGTAGTAGAGACAGGGTTTCACCATATTGACCAGGCTGGTCTCAAACTCCTTACCTTGTGATCCACCTGCCTCAGCCTCCCAAAGGGCTGGGATTACAGGCGTGAGCCACCGTCACCAGCCAAAAACTTTTTAACCTTGAACCCTCAGCTCAAGATCATGAACCCCTGAGGCAAAGGAGGAAAATAGAGATTTTATGCCCTAAAATGGCCAAATAAGGAAACAGTTGATTTTTTTTTTCTTTTTTGGCACCCATAGCTGAAACAAACAGCTCTTCTCCTCATGAACAGGCTGTTCTCATTCTGTGTTGGAGGCCAGGTTTCAAAGCTGCGTAATGAGTTTCACGTGCTGCAGCCCAGCAGGCAAACATTCAAGTCCTAAATCGCAGGCAGAGGAAGCAAGAACTCTCATTGGCTAAGGAGCCTTGGCATCTCTGGGTTCACATGGGGTACTGGGCAATTCCTGCTGGAACGAGGCAGGGTGAACCAACAGGTGTGCCTGTGCTAAAACAGAGAGGAAAAGATTGAAGAGTCAGCTTTTCTGGTCATCAAACAAATCTGAGCTGAGCCTTTCCTCATTAGCAGCATTTCTTCCACCCAGAGGGAGAACAGAGGAAGTGCACACTGACTCTGGTGCATGATAGAATTTATAATAAAATCCTGCGGGAGGCTGAGAAACAAGCTACAATTAAACATGGCGTGCCCGCATGAAGAGTTTGGGGAGAAATAGAAAGTTCACTTTATCTTTGTATTTCCATTCTTAGATTCTATTTTTGCACATGTAAAGCAGGATTTGTTTTGTTTTATTTTTTTCATTATTCAAGTAATAAGAACTCTTATAGGGTGTATGAATTATTGTTCATAAACTTAGGTATGTAGGAAAGGTCACTTGGTAAACATTTTCTTTTATTCAAATAAACCAAATTCCAAGACCCTTTCCACCTGGTTTTTTGGAAAGTCAATCTTAACCTTTTTTAGATCTCTCCGTCTGTCTCTGTCTCTCTCTCTGTCTCTCTCTATCTCTCTCTCTCTCCCCACCCCCCCACACCACTGCCCCCGTCTCTCCCTCACCCCACCCTTCCCCTTCCTCTGCCTCTCTCCTCTCTCTCTTTCATGATCATGCTCCTTCTCTCGTGCTTACGGAGTACTTGGAATGTTAAGAAAGAGCCTTTTAACTTTTGTCAGCTGAAGTAACCACTGATAAATTAATTGTCTATGCTTGCTTGATCTCTGCAAAGTGGGTGACTCTGGTACTCCCATGCCAAAGCAAAGCCAGTGGGACCCTGGCTGCAGCTGCCATCACTGGCCAGAAGGGTTCAGCATGCCACAGTGGACTTCACAGCAGTCCCCCTAAGACAAGTTGCCTGCGTAATTCCTGCCTTTACGGAGCTTGCATTTGCAGGGGAGGAGATAGAAAATAAGCAAAATATATAGTGTATTGAATAGTGATAAGGGCCAAGGAGAGATAGAAAGCAGAGAAGGGAGTGCAGAGTAGGAGCCGAAATTTCAAATGGAATCATGGGGAGGACAAGTGGAGAAGGGAAGGGAAGGGGAGGAAAAGCAACCAAGAACTGAGTTTGGGGACAGTCTTACTGTCAGACGTCAGGTAGGCAAGGAGGAACTAGCAAAAAAGAGGAAGAAGGAGCAGCTAGTGAGGTAAGAGAGAAACTGGGAGAGAGCACTGAAGGGGAGAAAATGGAATTTTCTTTAACCCTTATAAGTTTGTAGCTGAGACAAACCTCTGTAACAAAATAATGAGAGAAAAAGAGAAAAACAAACTATTAACACATGCAGTTCACATCACGCAGGGGATGTGTTCAAAAGCAGTGGTTTAGAAGTCTACTTACATAGTATATACAACAAAGAACAATAGTTTTTTGAGTGTTTGTTTGTTTGAGATGGAGTCTTTCTCTGTTGCCCAGTGGTGCGATCTCGGCTCAGTGGAACTTCCGCCTCCTGAGTTCAAGGGATTCTCCTGCCTTAGCCTCCTAAATAGCTGGGGTTACAGGTGCCTGCCACCAAGTCCAGTTAATTTTTTTTTTTTTTTTTTTTTTGGTAGAACTAGGGTTTTGCCATGTTGGCCAGGCTGATCTCGAACTAGTGGCCTCGAGTGATCTGCCCGCTTCAGCCTCCCAAAGTGTTGAGATTACAGGCATGAGGCACCGCGCCTGGCCAGAACAGTGCATTTTGGGAAAGTGACAAGGCAAAGAGGCAGTCAGTCCTAGGCTCCTAGAGGTGGGAAAATGTGGGAAGGTAAATTGGTAGGGAGTAAAATGTCCTCACTCTAGCTCCTCTCTGAGGTGATAAAGGTCTGTTCAAAGAGAACTTCTATCTTGTTTTCAGGTGGGAGAGGTGGGAGTGAGGAGGGTAGAAAGACCTTTTGTCTTCGTAATTCTGCTTTTAGGTAAACAGAGGCAAGGCAGAATCTCTCCAGGAATTGTTGTGGCTTGCTATAGGTAAGAAAGGAGAGCTCAGGCAGCCCTTTCTACCATTTTAAAAAATTGTATCATAAAAATATTTATGTCAAAGAGGCATATTTTAGAATGGAATATTCTGGTTTCCTTCAACACTGTCTGGAAGCCAAAGTGAAGAGTGTGTTTCCAAGAGGAAGGAATGAAATGGCCAACTGTGTCAAATGTTACTGACAGGCCAAGCAGGAAGAGACCTGGGGACTGACTGTTAGGGATGCTGCGAGTCCCTTCTTCCCTCTCGTCCAAGGCTCAGATCATTTCTTCCACATCTCATCTGCTCCCACTTCTCCCCCATCAAAGACACTTGCCCTCCTCTTCTTCCCCTTCAGAAAATTGGTAGACTTAGGACGTTTTTTTTTCCCCCACAAAAGTTCTCCAGGCAAGTTCTATTTTCTAGCAGCTCTGGCCAGCAACACAAACCTCTCCTGAGAATAGACACCCCAGTGGTCTCTTTTGAAATGAGAAGAAGGAAAAACAAATGGAAAACACAATCTGAATTAATTAACAACTCAATAAATTAGCCCGCTACACAGAAAAGATATTCTTTACTTTTAGGCAAAGCACCAAATAGTAAAGGTACTAAATATATAGCTAGGCAATTTTTACTAGTGCAGTGAAACCCCTGTTAAAATAGGGTAAAATCTTAGCATGTTTGTTTTCAAATAGTCCCAAACAGCTAGTTTTAGGGACTGAATTGCAAGAACAGGGCATGTGTCCCACTCTTTGCCTCTATAATAAGAGTGCTTATTGTATCAATCCTGTACAACCAAAATAGGCATCAAAGATTGGCTTATACAGCCAGATTTCCAACTTGGTTAGTTTCTCATTGATCACAGGCACACTCAGGCTTAACAGACTAATATATGTTTCCTTATGTAATTTGTCATGTTACACCCAGAGGTGAACAAGCTACAACTAGTGGGCCAAATCCAGCCTGCCATCATCTGTTTTTGTAAGTAAAGCTTTACTGCAACATAGTCACTATAACCACAGAGTTGAGTAGTTACAACAGAGTCCATCTGGCCTGAAAGCTGAAAATATTTGCTATTTGACCCTTTATAGAAAAAAATTTGCTGATGCCTGGTTTAGACTTTAAAATAGACTTCCGGAAAAAACATTGTTCGTGGTTATTTCAATCTCATTCCATGGACTTTTGCATTAATTTGCTCCAGGAAGCACACATTAGATTTCACTTCTTTTCACAGGCAAAAATCTCCTTTCCCTGCTGCTTTATGCTGGGGCACTGGTTCTCAAAGTGTGGGTCCTGGGACCATCAACAATAGCATCAGTTGGAAACTTCCTTGAAATGCACATTCTCAGGTCTTATTCTAGACCTGCTGATCAGAAGCCCTGGAGGTGGGGTCCGGCCGTGTGGGTGTTTTAATCGCTCCTCCTTCAGGGAATTCTGATGCACACTAAAATTGAGAGACATTCGAAGTGGAGATTTCTACACACCCCTTTATTGGGATAATTTTCAATGAATCAATTAGTTTTTGCACATTAGAATCAGGGTTTTAAGAGAAGTCCTTAAAGTGCCAGTCTCTTATTTATAACATTAAGATAGTCTACTTTCTACAATAATGGTATTAGCCCTTATTGTTGCAATCAAACGGATCCTTTGGTGGCAGCAGTAGAAAGAAGCAAGTAACTGTTTCACAGACAGGACAAAGTAGGATATAGGGTTAAATACTCCAGTGATTAAGAACCCAAAGCACCCATTGCAGGTCTCTAGGCCATGACTGTCTCCTGATTCCTCATCATCTCATTTCTGGATGGGGCATTCATTTATAAGAGAGAAAAGTAGAAGGGATTTATTTCCAGCACCATCAAGGATATGCTAGAACATGAAAAAAAAATTCAATTTATATTTTCCCCTTATAAGATTTATGCAGGTGCTGCTATATTGTGGCTGTTTTCCTTTGCTTAATGATCTAATCCTTCCCTGGAGCTTCATTTCCATGTAGCTAAAGAAAGAAATAGCTCTGATAATGAACAGCTGTGATTTAGAGCAAGAAACTTGATCCCAGGAAACAGGGAGGGGCAACAGTGAGCCTTGGCCCTTTTAAGCCAGAAAGAGAAGGAACAATGAACAAACGCGGGTCCCTTTTTAAATATTTGAGATTTGTATCTATATTTAAAAGCTACCAGAAACCAGTTTGAGACCCTAAGGTATGAGCAAGGTAGAGTGACTGTATACACTGGTTTGTTCAGGATTAAATAACTCTAGTTTATACCTTTCATCCCTGAGTAATTATTAATAATGACCCCTTTACTTGCAAGTATGTCCTGATTGTATGACAAATTCAATGGTCACCTCAGTGAGAGACAACTCAGTAGAGCATCAAGAATTCAGACTGTAGGTTTCCTAACAGGACTTTGCTTGAAACCCATTTCTGACACTAGTTGTGTGAATTTTGCAATTTACCCTTTATGCCTCAGTTTCCTTAACTGTAAAATGGAAATGACAATACAGTCGACCCTTGAACAATGCTGCCCTTAGAGGGTTCGTCAAAAATTCGTGCATAACTTTCAGCTTCTCAAAAAAAAATACTATTAATAGCCCACTGTTGATCAGAAGTCTTATCTATAACATAAACCGCCAGTTAACACATATTTTGTACATTACATACTGTATTCTTACAATAAAGTAAGCTAAAGAAAATCATATTAAGAAAATCATAAGGAAGAGGAAAAGAAAATACATTACTCTTCACAAAGTAGAAGTGGGCATCATGAAGGTCTTCATCCTCATCATCTTCATGTTGAGTAAGCTGAGAAGAAAGAAGAAGAGGAGGGGTTGGTCTTGCTGTCTCAAGAAGTGGCAGAGGTAGCAGAAAATCTACATGTAAGTGGCCCCATGCAGTTCAAACCCATGTTGTTCAAGGGCCAACTATATCTCTATCAGAAGGTTGTGGAGCAGATTAAGATATGCAGCCCACCTGGCTGAGTGCCTGACACCCCACCAGTGCTCAGCAATGGCTACTTCTCCTAAGGGGAGAGAATAACATTAATTTATCCAGAATAATTACTCTGGGATGACTGGTATAAACTATCTACATTCAATTGGCCCAGTGGACTTCATTACATTAAATCATCCCCTACAACCCAGAAATTCACAAGCAACTTTGTTTTTAGTTCCATTTGTAATGAGCTTTTTAAACATGCTGCCATGTTGCAGTTGTTTTTTGTTTCTAAGATGCATAAATTAAGGACTTCAAGAAAAAATTGTCTTTCAGAGAAAGTAATATTTGTACTTGAAAAAAAAAAAGTTCATGTTCAGAGTTGAACCAGAGGCTCAACTTTGTTCAGTGCTGCTGCAAAGCAAATGTCAGAAACAAATGACTGTATTGCAGTTCATGGTGTTGGAGTTTGGAGAGACCCAGTAAACTGTATCCCACTCTTGACTGGATACAATCAAGTATCAAGCCTTCAAATTGAGAGCTAGACACCACAGTCAGGCAGGTGGAGATCAAAATATCATTTTTATTAATGATGACATTGTTGGAATTAATGACTTAGTGTGAGGGTCAGATGGATTTGCTGGCCTGCCTCAGCTCCAAGAAACCCCACCAGAGAAGAAAGATTGGTCTGTAGCAGACATTTTTTACCAAGATGACTGATTGGCACTGGTCCCTGGAGGGAAAGGAAGAAATAAGTTAATTTTCCCATTACTGCAGGATTAGCTCTATCCAATCAAGAAACACAATAGTCACCACCAATCAGGTTATTCAATTCTATATGTGGAGAGAAGTAAAGGAAAGACAAGGGGCTAGGTGTACCATTCTAATGGAGCTCCCTGTGCATGGAAACAAGGAGGGAACTCCTTTTCCAGAGGAAAGAAGGTTCCCCACAATGTTGTCACCCATATTTCTCACTGAGGATTTAGTCACAGTAAAGATTGGATCAGATTAGACTTAACAAGTTATTTTTCACAAAAGATGCCCAGATAATCGAGTAACAATTTATCACTTTTCCCAACTGTGGATCAGAAATTGGATGAAATACCATCACTAGATCCAGAGTAATCATTGCCTTTCCTTTGTCTCATGTATAATAATGGTTACTTTAATGACCTTGGTGGTGAATGAAGGTGAATCCCTAGCTTACAGCATTTGAGCTGTGAAAACATACCAATCCCCTCGATGGGAACAGAATTAGGTTTCCATTTCAGTCATATGGTTCCTGTTCATTTCAGCTGGAGGAAATCATAGCTTTGTAGACATCCTTCCAGCAAGGGGAAGAATGTAAACCTTTGTTAATATTTTCTCCCTTGTGGCCAAGCTACTTTGTCACTTTAGCTGGGTTCAATTCTGAGAAAGAGCGAGGCTTCAATTTAAAAGTGTGGGATGGCTGAATTGAAATTGGCTGTTCAAGTCCCTAAGAATCTGGGCTCTTTCAGATGTAATCCAGATGGACAGGTGAAATGGAAACACCCACCCAAGGCACTCAGCATGTTCTTCTCTAGGTCTCTGACCACTGCTGAGACCCGTAGTTAAGGCCTGTAAAAGGACACCATGAGGCCACCCAATTGGCTGTCATCTCCATGTTGGCAGGATACCTTCCGACAGTGTTGAGGTATGACAGGCAACCCCTTCATGATTACCATGTTACTCCCATCCCTTTATCTCTTCTAGTCCTAAGGTATGATCCTAAGCATTGTACCTTTTTATTTTTGTTTTATTTCACAAGCATGTATTTAAACTACCTTTTGAGTGTGAGGTACTGTAAGAACCAGAATGTTACCTGAGAGGGCTGGGGAGTCTGTCAGAATGAGTTTACTTACAGTTAAGTGGAGGAAGTTCTCCTTAAAGCAAGGCAGAATACAGTAATCACCAAAAGACATTCTTTTTAAAAAATGGGATCATAAAGTAATGAATAATTAATACCTGCTGAGGAAGTTAGGAAGGGCCTCAGGAACTGGTAACATCTGAACTATGAAGTTTGACTTAGGGGTCTCTGAGGGGTTAAATAGTACCCCCAAGGGCCCAGGCATGGTGGTTCACACCTGTAATCCCAAAACTTTGAGAGGTCAAGGCAGGCAGATCACTTGAGCCCAGGAGTTCTAGACTAGCCTGGGCAACATGGCAAAACTCTGTCTCTACACAAAATACAGAAATTAGCTGGGTGTGGTGGTGCCTGCCTGTGGTCTTAGCTACTCTGTAGGCTGATGTTGGAGGATGGGAAGTCAAGGTGGCAGTGAGCCAAGATCATGCCACTGCACTCCAACCTGGGTGATGGAGTGAGACCCTATCTCAGGAAATATAGAAAGAAAGAAATAGTATCCCTTTTCAGCATCCAAGTTCTGACCAATTCGAGAAATAAAAGAAGTACTTGGCGGAACTCAAGATATCTTTGAAAATTACTTATAGGGGATAAGTGAACAGATGGGACTTTAGTTTTATTGGCCAAGTGGGCTTAATGACACTCCAAAATTGGGCAGAATCCTGTGGTGAGTCTTCACCTCCTCACCTCAGTGCACATCTTCAGGGTCTGGGTTCCCAAAGGAGCTGGGAGATCTCAGGTTCTCTGAAAGCAGGCAGATGTCAAGAGGAAACAGAGCCAGGCAGAGCTAAGCAAACCCAGTTAGTCTTTTCAAATTCACTGGGTAGCCAAGTAAGTAAAGGGGCAGAGAAGTCCAGGGGTGTGCATAGGAAAAATTCCTCCTCTTGAAACCAGGAGTGAGGAAAGATACTCAACTGAAAATTGGTGTGGCTAAGAGAAAGTTTAAAAATCCCCCTGCATGGAAGATGGTGAGGATACTCTGGTGAGACTAGGATCAGGTGGAGAGAGAACTCTGGAAGGAGACGGGGAGATGAAGGTTGGATGCAGAACAAGGAGAGTCTTCCATATCACACTAAAGGAGTGGGCTTTTCCTAAAAACAATGGACTTTTCCTAAAAACCCACTGTATTTTTACAGAAAGACTGTATTTGTGAGTGACAGCTAGCAGTTAAGTGAGGATCATTGTATTAGGGAAGTCAGTCAGGAAGCAATCTCAGTAGCCCACAGGAAACCCAGTGAGCACAGACACTGGGCATTTGGTATAATTCCTGATTTCATGAGAACTTATTTTTTATTTTTTTTTCTGCAAAAGACATTATTTTATTCTTTTTTATGGCTGAGTAGTATTCCACACGTACATATACCACATTTTCTTTATTATTATTATTATTATTATTATACTTTAAGTTCTAGGGTACATGTGCATAATGTGCAGGTTTGTTACATATGTATCATGAGAATTTAAATCACATCTGTCTACTTTGCATCGCAGGTCAGTTGATGAAGAGAAAATTACTATCATAAATAACTTTAAAATTTCTGTGGAAATAATTACATTGCCATTTAACCTATCTGCCTTTTTATTTTTTTAAGAGACAAGATCTCACTCTATTACCCAGGCTGAAGCACACTGGCACAATCGCTCACAGCTCACTTCAGCCTCGACCTCCCGGGCTCAAGCAATCCTCCCATCTCAGCCTCCAAAGTAGCTAGGACAAAAGGCACATACCACCATGCCCAGCTAACTTTTAAATTTTTTTGTAGAGATAAGATCTCCCTATGTTTCCCAGGCTGGTCTTGAACTCTGGGGCTCAAGTGATCCTCCTGCCTAGACCTCCCAAAGTGCTGGGATTACAGGCATGAGCCACCATGCCCAGCCCCCTGCCTTCCTTTGTACCCCAAATGTCAGTGAGCAACTACGACGTGCAGAGCATTGTATGACATGTTGGTAATACAGAAATAAATACCTAATAGAGAAAAGAGATGCCTAGTCATCTCTGCTATGTTCAAAACCCACATCAAAAGTCATTACTCATGAAATTAATGTGATAAAACTTCAAAAGCTGTATGTAAGGCACTATAAGAAGTTTTTCTTTAATACCATCATAGTTTATTGACAAATTTATAAAGGATGTTCATTGGCATGTGCTTCTTTAAAAAATAAAATGCTATGAGGACACACAATGAGAATGTCTTTGAACCTGGGACCTGAAGGATGAATATAAGTTTCTCACAGAGAGAACATCAAAAACAAAATTCCTTGAAGAGAAAATAGAGCTTTTTGCGTTTGGGACAGGTAGAAGTAATTGTTGTCTCTTTCAATAGGTACAAAGAAAAAAATTACTTTTATAATTTGGAGAAAGCAAATTAACATGCATACCACCAGCAACATTTCCCTTCCTGCCCAGCTCGTCCCTGAAACATTGACCAGGTCTTTTCTGTGATTTGCCAATCCATTATTCCCTTAGCTGCTTTGCTCCTCATTAATTTTGTCAAGAAGCCAAGGAACTTGTATGGACTATGGACTTAGATCCTGGAACATTTGCAGGGTAGCATGGGTAGCGTATTATAAAGTAAAATGAGTTAAAACCACTCCGATTACATTTAAGAAGGCAAGATCTGACTTTTGATGTGGGTTTTGCACAGAGCAGAGACTGAGACTATAGCTTTGTTTGGGAGAGTTTTCTTGTAGACCTAGATCGATTACATTAAAAGATTCAGCCTTCCAACAATGGCTCCAAAGAAAATAATGTTGGCTTTTCCCTTTTATGAAAGTAATACTTGTCTTACAGCCCAAGGGATTGACCATCTTTTTCTATTGAAATTATTCAGAGGACTACTGCTTGGATGTCCTGGTAATGTATTGACATTAATAGCAGAATATTTCAATCAGAGCCATCTGGCCACAAGAGAATATTGAGCATTTACATCTCCTTACAACCCACAGAACTCGAAAGACTTAACAAGCCGGTTGATGAATAAGGAGAGACCCCTGGGGGAAGATGTTCGGGGAGTGATACAAAAGGCCACCTATCCCAAATCAGAAAATGTTAGCCTTTTGGACACACGAGAAAGGAATTTGGCTTTCTTGGCATATTATCAGTCTGCATGAGAGAGTATTCAAACTTTGGAAGAGCCTATTTCATTTGTTTGCCAGAGCCTTCTTTTGGTTTAAATGTGTAAAATGCATTCATTTTTCTTTTCTCTTCATGAATCATTTATACATTTAAAGCAGAAACTTTGTATAAGCTTAATAAATATAAATAAGCATCTTTATATTTGTGTTTAAGCATAAAACTCTTAAGTGCCAGGCTCTAAGTGCTTTATAAATAATAATTCATTTATTATTCAAAACAGTTTTGTGAATTATATACCTACTCTGTATATTCAATACTGTATAGAATATCAGTATACAAACATCCCTCAATGTCCATGGGGGATTGGTTCCAAAATCTCCCACAGATACCAAAATCTGAGAATGCTCAAGTCCCTTGTATAAAATAGTGTTTGCATATAGGCTATGCACACCCTTGCAGATATCTTAAATAACCCCTAGATTACTTATGGTACCTAATATAATGTAAATGCTACACCAATAGTTGTTATGCTTTATTGTTTAGGGAATGAGAACCAAGAAAAATGTCTGTATGTGTTCAGTACAGAAATGATTTTTTTTCAGAATATTTTTGATCCATGGTTGGTTGATGCCACAGATGTGGAACCCACAGATGCAGAAGGCCAACTGTGTACTTTTTATGTATCAATATACATCAAGATGCATTTCTGCCCTTCTAGGACGTGCATGGTTCCAGCTTATATGTTGTTAGCTTTGTAAAGTCCAGCAAGGCTGTGGGGGTTTACAGTAGCAGGGAGATAAAATAGATAGAGCAGCACATGCTGAGAGTGAATCAGGGAAAGCAGGAGTCGATGGGAAGCCAGCAGGCACATGGGGAAAGAGACAGTCATGGACCTAGAAAGCAGAAACTGAGAATGAGAATATGGAAGATTCTGCCCAGTTGCAAACAGGCAGCTCAAAACCTGAGGAAAAGCCTCCTCTGAGAGAGTGAGACTGGTCAGGGCTTCCAGAGTGCAGGATGGAGATGGGAGTGGTAAGGGGCAAAGCCCTTCCAGGAAGGCTCACTGCAATCAAGCAAGTCTTGGGGTCCATGATGCCAGGAAGGGAGCAGGCAAAAGGCCCAGCCTCATTGGAATGTAGAAGGTGGTGCTGCTCTCCAGAACCTGGGGATATTCAGAGAGGATTGATTTCTCTCTCTGCCCTGGGTTTTAGACCTTATCTAAGCCCTTCATTATCAGGGTGAAGTTTCTTGATAACCCACACAGGTGACTCCTTTTCTCTTTATGTGAGAGATGCAGAGTAGCTTCCCATATAGTAAACAGTCTTCCCACACAATCATCAGTGATGCTGGAAAGGAAGCCCCTCCTGACACTAAACAGGGTATTGGGTCTACACTCAGCATGGACCTGAAGAGTTCATCTTAAAGTCCCACTTTAAAAAAAAAAAAAACCTGCTATCCCAAATTCTCATATGAAAGACCCTCAAGTCTAAGTACAGACAATCCTCCAATTATGATGGGGTTATGTCCAATCAAACAATTTTAAGTTGAAAACACAACTAATACACAACCTGCCAAACATCGTAGCACAGCCTAACCTACCTTAAACATGCCCAGAGCATTTACGTGAGCCTACACATGGGTACAATCATCTAATCCAAAGTCTATTATATGATAAAGTGTTGAATATTTCATGTAATTTATTGAAAATGATACTGGAAATGAAAAACGAATGGTTGTATGAGTACTAGAAGTATGATTTCTACTAAATATGCATCACTTTCGCATCACTGCAAAATTGAAAAATTGCAAGTCAAATCATTCTCAGTGAAGGACTGTCTGTACTCTCTTCCTGCCAGGTTTTCAGTTAGAAAACAGCTCATGTGGACCTTCAGGATAAAGGACAGGTGAAGACTGCCTTAGAGCAAGCAGAGGGTGGCTGGGGAGAGGAATGTTTGATCATGATAATCTCATGCAGAGTACATAAAGGGATTATATATATATGTATGTATCTAAAGGGGTATATATATGTATGTATATATGTGTGTATATACATACATATACATATGTTGTGTGTGTGTGTGTGTGTGTGTGTGTATATATATTTTTTAGACAAATCCTCACTCTGTCACTCAGGCTTTGGTGCAATGGCACCTTCAGGGCTTACTGCAGCCTCAAGTGATTCTCCTACCTGAGGGTCCTGAGTAGCTGGGACTACAGGCACATGCTATCACACCCTACTAATTTTTAAAAATATTTTTTGTAGAGACAGGTTCTTGCTATATTTCCCAGGTTGATCTTGAATTCCCGGGCTCAAGTGATCCTCCCGCCTTGGTCTCCCGAAGTGCTGGGATTATGGCATAAGCCACTGTGCCCAGCCATAAATGGGTATTTTTTATAAGGAGGCAGATACATATCTATATGGAGGACTGGCAAATTATAGCCAACCCTATTTTTATTTAGCTCATGGGCTAATGAGTTCTTTTATATTTTTAAATGTTTGGAAATAAAATAATAATATTTGTGGCATGAAAACTAAATGAAATTCAAACTTCAGCATTTATACAAAAATTCCATTTTTATTAGTAGGTCTGTATTTTAAAACATATATATATTCAGTTGTATTTTGAATTTTAATTATACAAAATTGTGTAGAAATTTTTTCTCTCTTATTATGTAAGTACCTGCAAAATTTTCTCTATTTTACCCTTTGGCCTACAATCTCTAAAATATTAATATTTACTATGTAGCCTTTACACAAAAAACTTTGTCTGCCCTGATGAATAGGGGACTCGGCAGGAACCGTGGATAAGTGACTATGAATAGGCCTGAAAAGTTCCCATTCAATCCACTCATCCACTGCCCAGCTTCTGTTCTTTGTCCTCTGATTACTAGATAGAAAAGCAAAGCAAGAAGGCAATGCCCCAAAAGAAGGCCAGTCGATGGGCGTTAATACAGGATTGCTGTGAAAATGCCTGGAGCATTGATAATGCACAAAATAGATTCATTTAGCAGTATTGAAAACAGAAAAAAATATGGAGTTTGCCATATTAATTTAATATATTCTGCATTCTCAGTTCCTAGGAAAAGATATGCTATGCACCATCAGTTTTCAATTTTTTATCACTATCTGAGGAAGTCATTCTTGTTAATCCAAACTATATTTTCGGTGTCTTGACATCCCCACATCTCCAGCCAAATTTGCTAAAATTTCACATGCCAAGATAAAATATATAAGCATGTTATTCTAGAGTATTGTTATTAGCTTTCAATATGAAAAGACTGTATATAGAGGGGGTCCATTAAGTTAAATATCAGTAAGGGAGTTGCCATAGAAACTGGTAATAAGAGAAAAAGACATTTAAGAAATTCATGTTATTTTTACCCTTTCCTAGTCCCAAAGTGGGTTGGAAACATATGCCTTGGGAAGTTCCAACCTCAGGGAAGGACCCAAGCCATCTTTCAAGGAATTTCTTTCTGTCTAGAGAACCATAAATATTTAGAAGTGAAACATTTTGTTGTGTGTCGACTGTTTAATAGCTTGTGTGGTACTTCCTATTTCCAAATGCTTTCCTGAACATCAATTTAGGTGCAGGATTATAGTGGCAAAAAAATATATAGCGTGCAGGATTGGTTTGCATTGGATCTGGCATTCACCAATTGGCTACATCACAGATTTTCACTAAAAGATATCTGAGTTTATTACCCATTTACAAGTAAGGTCAGACACATTCCAGTTATAGTTAGGCTGTCTTGAATAGATAATTTCTCCTAACTCTATAACATGAAGGCAATATCCAAAATACCTGCCTCCGTAGAAGACCTAAGAGACCTTCTAGTTAAAATGAAATGCATTTATTTTCAAATGTCATCCCTAGATATTTTCTTGGGCTCACTCTGCTCCTAAATAGCTCAAAGATTTCTAGTCAGATTTCCTTTTGCAAAAATATAATATATTAAAATATTCTCTGTCTGTACAATAATATTTCCACAGTTGTACCTGAATATTCATGTATTCACAACTGGGAATCTTCCTAATTGCAAGAAGCACCTTAAACTTACTAAGAAAAAAAAAATACTTTTGACTATTTGCAGGCACAACTGATTATCAGATTTATGTAGTTTTCATAAATTCATCTCACACTTTCCAGACCACAGAAGAAATGCACTAAATAGTTAAGGACATCAAGAATCTAATTCTGAAACTATTTGTAAAGAGCTGTGGTAGTGTGCAAACTTCAGCCATTATTTCTCAAGTAGGCGGTAAATTGGTACCCATTAAAATGAGGCAAAATAGCTTGACTGCTCTCTCTCCATGGATGCATAATGTGAAAACACATGAATTCTCTACACAGACTTTTAAATCAACAAAAATCACATAACCCTGGAGCTGGCAAGGTGAGGAATTGCTAACTGTGTTCATGTTATTGGGACATGGCTTTAGCTAGTAAACACAAGTATCTAGCCACCACTGATAGACTTAGTATTGAATTATTCAAGATCTTCGGGAACTTATCTCTCACTTAAACTGCAAATCCCCTTTTTAAGTGACCTATACTGTAACAATCTGTGGCCCGTAGTCATTAAGATGTAGGTAGAGAATGATCTTCTATGCTCTATCTCCATCTAAATATGAGCCAGTTTCCAACAGCAAATAGATTATCTTTCAGGCCCATAAGTACTTTAGATCATCTGTAGGTAGCCTTGACATAAAACCCAAGAGTTAATTTAGTTTGATCGAAATTCTTAGTTACCCAGGCATTTTACTATTACACAACAAAAGTTTTCACAAATAGCTAAGCTGATCATAGATTATAGTCTCATATCAGCAGAGAGAGTTAGTTGCTGTTAAAAAAGAAGAAGAAGAAGAAAGACTGCTTAGAATTTTAAGACATTCTTTCACTCCTGCCACCTCTCTCCCTCACAATGCCTTGCCCAGTCTTTTCTTATGGCAATTTAGACACTTTTAGCTTTATTGGGAGTCCCGGCTGAATTGCCTAGCAGTTGAAACAAAATGTGACAAAAATCTAAAAGGTTATCTTATGCAAGGACTTAGGGTTCAGTATGTAATTAGAAAGCCCTAGGGTAACCTAAAACCCTGTAAAATGCAGAGCTGTTAAATCTGTTACTCAAGCTCACATTTTCGGATGCTCTAATGCTTCCGTTCCAAAATTGCAAAAGCTGGAGAGTTGTGGCGAGCATCTTGCCTATTCCTGCTTAAAGCAACCTTATATTGCTCTCAAATAAAATTCTAACGGAAAGTTCTGAGAACTATGACAAGTCTTTGGTGATGGTAGAAAATGAAAAATGACTGCAATCAATTAAGGAATTGGCTTACTTTATTCCAAAACCAAAGAACAAGTATTCACCATAAAAGGGACCTGGGAGAATCTAGGTAATTTTTTTTTCGTACAGACTGTATTTTTTAAATTAAATCTAAACAACCTTTTATTTTACTCATTTGTCTTCAATGAATGGCCAGTAGGTTTAGCTAAGTGAGACACAAATTTGTAAGGCTCTTCAAAGGAACTTACATCAGTTTCTTTACGGGCATAAAGAAAATGGCAGTGAGCCCTATGAATCCAGCCCAGCTGGATATGCAGTGGATTCCCAAAATGTTTTCTTTATGTCACAAATAAAAAAGGTAGCATTCTTGACATTCTAAAAAGCTGTTTCTTTTCTATGAAGTCTTATCCTGCAGATTCTAATTTGTAAGATTGTGAATCTTGCTAGAGTTTTTTAAATATCCTATATTCGAGCTGTAATTTAGAAAAAAAAAAAGTGTGAACAGAAAAAGAAAAACAAGAAAGAAAGAGGAGACTGGAGAGAGAGTGGGGTGATATCCTATCCAGGAGTCCCCAATCCCCTGTCCACAGACTGGTACCAGTCCATGTCCTATTAGGAGCCAGGCCATAGGTGAATGGCTGTCAAGCGAGCGAAGCTTCGTCTGTATTTACAGTCAATCCCCATCACTCACATTATCACCTGAACTCTGCCTCCTGTCAGATCAGCTGCAGATTAGATTCCTATAGGAGCGTGAGCCCTACTGTGAACTGTGCATATGAGGTATCTAGGCTGCATGCTTCTTATGAGAACCTAATGCCTAATGCTCTGTCACTGTCTCCCATCATCCCTAGATGGGACCATGGGAACCCTAAATGGGAAAGCAAGTTCAGGGCTCCCACTGATTCCTCATTATGGTGAGTTGTATAATTATGTTATTGTATATTACAATGTAATAATAATAGAAGTAAAGTGCATAATAAATGTGATGCACTTGAACCATCCCAAAACCATGCCCCCTCTGCAGTCCATGGAAAAATTGTCTTCCATGAAACCAATCCCTGGTGTCAAAAAGGTTGGAGACTACTGCTATACACAGTGTTTCACTGTGGAAGGTTTAGCCAATCAATATAACTGGGCAGCAATAATGTGATATAGTCCTCCTGGGCATAGAATTTTGTTCAAAAATTTATCCTAGAACTTGTGTCAGAGGCCTCAGTGAGTTTCACAAAATAACACAAACAGATGCCTGTTGCAGATCTATCAATATGCTTAATTTAGGGTGGGGTTTTGCAAGGGTCTATTCAAAAAGTATTCACAGGCTTATGATCAGCTAAGATAGTTTTCAGGGATCCATAAAGCCCCTGAAATTGCGTAGAAACATTTTTGTGTCTACCCACATGTATGTTGACTTTTCTGGAGAAAGGGTCCCTAGCTTTCATCAAATTCACAAACATATTCTAAGAACAGGCTACAGACTTCTTTAGGTCATTACTAGTTATCTGATGTCATTTTCTTTTGCCAGAAATAAAGACATTACGTGTATGTGTGTAAGTGTGTGTGTGACCTGACAGTAAGGCTTAATGTTAACATACCTTGTTTAACTTACACTAAGCATGATAGTTTTAGGCATAGTTTGATTTTCTACCTCTCATAACTAAGAAATTCAAAACTGCTTTTGTTTGTAGCCTATAAAGGCTTTCATTATCCATGGAAAAAATGTCCATGTATTATCACTGAAAAAAATAAGAGAGAATTTAGAAGCATAGAAATAGTCAATATTTATGAAAAAGATGACAGTTTGCTCCATTCAATTTTTGGCACCAAATTTGACTAAGTTGTGTGTGTGTGTGTGTGTGTGTGTGTGTGTGTGTGTGTTCAGCTCTGGATTAATATGTTTGTTTTCATCATTTTAATTGGTAATTAGTTTTATTTCAAATATAGGAAACCATTATCCTGAAAATCTTTCTGTACTTCTAGAAGTTATAATATTTTGATGCATTGACAAATATATTGACAGAATAAACTGGCCATGTATTACTCTCAAACAAATCAGCCTGTGAAATTTGATCCTTTCACTATGTATGCTCTCAAAGGGAGAGGAGGTTTCCAGCCATCTTCCTGCTGTCTTGTAGATGCTAGATCACTGGAACACGGTAGCAGATCCATGCTAAGTACTTCTCCCTGCACGAGAACACTGAGTGGATCACACTTGGTCTGTGAGTTGGAGTAAAGATTCCACCGACAGAATCCAAGAGTCAGAACTTGGCAAATTCTAGGATGTCTTAGAAGATCCTAGAATGGGTCTAAATATATCATTTGATATAAAACAGCAGATATAGGGTATTATTCCTTAATACGAAGTCAATGACATAGGAGCTTGTGCTAAAGCAAATCAAGGGAGAAAAATAAATAGCATGGCAAAAAACACAATTACTTCTGCACCAACGTAATACTTTGGGAAATACCTCATAAAATAACCTTTAACAATGGAAAATAGGCTATCTTTTCGAAGGCATGTTACAAAATACAAATCCCTATGGGGTGGATATTTTTATGACAGCAAATTTTCCTCCCAAAGAGAAATGTTGTATTAACATTTCAAGTTAGCCCTTAATCTTTTTTTGTTTTTATTTTATTTTTTGAAATGGAGTTTCACTTTTGCTGCCCAGGCTGGAGCACAATCGTGTGATCTTGGCTCACTGCAGCTTCCGCCTCCCGTGCTCAATCTATTCTCCAGCCTTAGCCTCCCGAGTAGCTAGGATTACAGGCACCAGCCACCACGCCCAGCTAATTTTTTTTTTTTTTCTGGTATTTTTAGTAGAGACAGGGTTTCGCCATTTTGGCCAGGCTGTTCTCAAACTCCTGGCCTTTGGTGATCCGCCCACCTTGGCCTTCCAAAGTACTGGGATTACACGCTTGAGCCACCGTGCCTGGCCAGCCCTGTATCTTTAAAGTCCCTTTCAACAGGAATTTACTCAATCTTCATAATCAGCAGCAATAAGGAAAGTATCTCCTTTACAGACACCCAAAGAGAGCCTTAAGGAGAGGTATCATTTGAGTCACTAAGGGCTCCTGGGTCAAAACAGAACAACAAGGCCTTTCACTTCCCTCTCCTTGGATTTGAAAGAGTAATTCTCAAGACCTCCCCATCCACAGAAAACAAATGGGTCCCCAGGTCACTTTTCTCTCCCATTTCCCTCTAGGAACTGAAAGAAATCTTGGCATCTCGCCTTGATCAACAGTCATCGCTTTCTTTTACATGTTTTAAGTGGACATGCAAAATAGCACCCACTTTTGTGTAACTGGCATTTTGGATCATTCCTTTAAGATGAAAATCAAACCAGGAAAAACATCAAGTTAAAGGAGATAAAGCCCTAGGAGACTAAAGTATTTATACTTTAGAAGTAAAACAGGTCACATAAGTCAAAAATATCTTTTACCCGAGCAAGAAACCAAATCCCAAACTATTCCTCATTACGGGGATGCAGTTTCTTGATATCAGACAAAAGCAAAGCAAAAGAAGTAAAAGGGAGAACTCAGATGTCCAAGAGTTGTTTTATTTTGGTTTATATTTATGGAAGTGGTACAGAATTTTGATTATTTCTTTTTTAAGATAACTGCTGTGTGTGCCCTCTAAGACCAGCTCATTTTTACGGTACTGCTCAATTCCTTACCTGTTCTGAGGCAGCAGAGAGAAAAAATACAATGTGACACCAAATTGAACAAAAGGAAGTTATTCAATGATAAATCATACTTGAAATGTCACTTAAAAATGAATTTTTCTTTCTCATCATGTCTCTCATGAACATTTGATTTTATTACTTCTCTTTAAGGTTAGGTTGAACCACGCATACAGCAATTAAAGCAATTTTCACCTGAAAACAGCAATGTCTTCTGGCTCAGCATAAATAGCTTAAATACTTTTGGGAAACAATTAAACTGAATCCAGCAAATGTTAACTGAACTCACATCACGTGCCTAGCTCCTTGGTCCGTAGAGGCATATACAATAATGGCAGATGGCAGATGGCAGATACCATATCTCCTGGGTAATTCGTCATGACAGTTGTGCTGTTAAGAATCAATAATCATACAAAAATTAGCTGGGTATGGTGGCATGTGCCTGTAATTCTACCTACTTGGGAGACTGAGGCAGGAGAATTGCTTGAACCTGGGAAGCAGAAGTTGCAGTGTGCTGAGATTGTGTCACTGCACTCCAGCCTGGGTGACAGAGTGAGACTCCATCAAAAAAAAGAAAAAAAATCAATAATCAATCTGATCATGTATGGTCAAAGATAGACCCATAATTCAGCCAGTAGTTGATTCAACAAGTATGTCCCCAGCTGATTTTGATAGTGTTTAATAAAAAGAACCATGTAGGCATTTTCTTAACCCTGTGATAACTGCAGGGAGGTGACATTTTTTAACTTCCTACTTTTCATATAGGAAATAGACTCATTGGAAAGATAAAAGACTTGCTTCAGATCATGTTCAGCTTCCACGCTGCTGGTTGCTGGTCTGGTGCTTTGTCTGTTGACTAATTCCTTTTTCTCCCTCCTCACCCCAGGCCCTCCCCTGTAAAGTATGGAACCCCGTGCCTTCGCTGACCCCAGCATCCTGAGAGTTGAAGGGAGAGGGCAAAGTCCAATAGACTTTCTGGTGGGAAAATTTGGCTGAAGGGTTTTCTGTAAATTTTTGCTCAGTACTGTATCCCTTCATATGCTGCTACCTCCCCTGTGCTCAGTAATTTTAGTTTGTGCTTTTTGTTTCTCTTTTTGTTTCTTTGGTTTGCTGGCTTTGTGTTCTTTTCCCTTTTTTTCCTTTTCTTTTCCTTTTTTAATGCAGGAATCGGTCAAGGTGTTCCCGTGGTGGCACTCATAGTGGAAGGGGGACCCAACGTGATCTCAATTGTGTTGGAGTACCTTCGAGACACTCCTCCCGTGCCGGTGGTTGTCTGTGATGGGAGTGGACGGGCATCGGATATCCTGGCCTTTGGGCATAAATACTCAGAAGAAGGCGGGTAGGTAACTTTCCAGGCCCCATGGAAGAACCTTAAAGCCTGTTTGGAAATGAGGGTATGAGTGGATTATGTTTTCAGTAGCTCAACCAAGACCTCAAATCAAAACAAGCTATGAACAAATTGTCTAAAAAATGTCTGTCGTGGGAGGGCTATGGCAAAGAACAGACAAACATATTCTAAATGTCCTGTGAAGTGGGAAATTCTATGAAAGCTACACGGATAAATAACAAGGGTGAGGAAGAGAGAGGAGGTCATAGGTTTTAGTCTCCTTTTTCTTGTCTTCCTATCTCCTTCTCCTCCTCCCAGCAAGGAGAAGCAGGAATTGGGTTTTAACACATGAAGCACAGCCAGTCTGGACCAGATGGTTCAGGTTGGTAACTTCAGAGAAGCTGGGTTGTTCAGCTTCCAGGCTTGGCCTCCAAACACCAGCATTGCCAAGCCACTGTGAAGATCTGTGGTAGACCGTGCCATCAGGTTTCTCTAGATGGGCGGGGAAAGTCAAATCTCTGTAATGGTAACTACTCTGGTCTTTTGTAAACTCCTCTTGAATGCCTCACGCCCTTTCCTTGGTCTGTTAGGCTCCTAATGCTACTTTCAACAGTCCAAAGCCCCCAATCCCAGGAAAGATTGCCACTTCACAGCACTCCCCTCCAGTCCCACTTCCCACTGAGCAAATGCTGAAATCCAGCACCCTTGCAGATTATTAGATCAAAATAAACCATCCCAAGGTGTGAGTGAGGTTAAGGGGGTAAAACTCAGGGGAGCCATTGATGTGTTAAATAAGGAACTTCCTAATCCAATCAATTCCCCTAACACATGAAATCTGTGGGGAGGGGAAAGCCTCAAATGAAATGATGGTCTTTTATTCGTGCCTTTTATAAATACACATTAAGTGTTTCCTGGGTGCGATGCACTAGGCTGAACATTAAGATGTAAAAAAGAAAAACATACAATTAATTGCCACTTTCAAGATGCTCACAGTAAGTCTAATAAGTAGACAAGTATTACAAAACAAAAATACAAGTGAACTCACCTACAGCAGGATGCTCCCTCCTCCATCCCTCTCGTACCCATCCCTCTTGTACCCAGCCTGCTTTATTTAAATAGAGACTGAGCATGGTGAGTCAGTACCATCCCATCTCTCCCCATCCCCTTCCTCATCTTTGACAGCAGCCTAGTACTCCACATAAGCCATTAAAACAGCACACCTACCTCATTAGTAGATGAGCCTATGTTCATGAAATGAGGAATAACAAAAGACATTGAGCCTCCAGCTTAACACTGCAAACCCAAAAGCTCTGATACCAAAAAAAAAAAGTTAAATTATTATTATATTTTGATAGTGAATAAGTGGTCCATTGTATAGCTCAGAACTATTTAAATTTAGTTAACTTACTATTATATTATTTTTATAGTAAATATTGGTCCATTTTATCGCTCAGAACCTAAAAAGAGAATATGTACCCAAACTTCTCTATGTTTACAACCAACCCAGAGTTCAAGATTCTTAATTGTGCTTTGTTTTATTAAAAATTTAACCAAGGGTCAGGCACAGTAGCTCATGCCTATAATCCCAGCACTTTGGGAGGCCAAGGCAGGTGGATCACTCGAGGTCAGGAGTTCAAGACCAGCCTGACCAACATAGTGAAACCCCATCTCTACTAAAAATACAAAAATTAGCCAGGCTTGGTGGCACATGCCTGTAATCCCAGCTACTCGGGAGGCTGAGGCAGGATAATAGCTTGAACCCAGGAGGCAGAGGTTGCAGTTGTAGTGAGCCAAGATCGCGCCATTGCACTCCAGCCTAGGCAACAAGAGCAAAACTCTGTCTTAAAATAAATAAGTAAATAATATAAATAACCAAGGTTCTCCTTTCTCTAAATCTAGCAATATGTTCTATTTTTCAGAAATAAACAATAATTTTAATACAGTTTTTAGCTTTGGCTTATTTCTTACTTTCTAGTTTGCAAATTATTTTATGGTATTCCTACAAAGTAGATGCAAATTTGCATTCAGAATGCACCTTTTGTTTTTCTGGGTTTTTTTTTTTTTCCCCCAGAAAACGCATGGAAAAGTACACTGTTCACGTCAGCATTTCAGGTTTCTCAGGTGTATACACAATGAAAGCCAGGATCCAGTGCCTGTTATTTATCATGATCTTGGATTGTCTACCTTGAAAATGTTAAAATATTTAATAAGTTATATATAAATATGTTAAACTACTTAGATTGCCCTTCCTGCTTTAATATGGAAGAAAGATTATGTATTTTAGAACTGGGTGGGACGTAGATTATTTAAATTAAATTATTATTTAAATTAAGATTATTTAAATTAAGCACTTTGTCCAAAGCCACACAGCCCAAGATCCCAGGCCAGAATCCCTGCTGGTATATGATGAACATGTACTGACATGTGTTTTATGCTATGTGCTGTAGTGTTCCTCATGTAGTACTTCAGTGATACTCTTTTTTAAATATTCAAATGCACTTCAGTTGCCTTCAGCTTCCTCTTTTCGTTATACTTTAGTATTATTATTATTACTACTGGTATTCCAAAGAAATCAAAACCAATGCATTCCTGGTTGTAAACCAATGTCCAAACTGGTCAACCCCGTGTCATGTAGATTCTTTCTCTTTTCCTGCCTAGACCATTATATACCAACCCCAAAATTAAGAGTCAAAAATATTATTCTTTCTTTTCTTTTCTTTTTTTTGAGATGGAGTCTCATGTTGTCACCCAGGCTGGAGTGCAGTGGCGCAATCTTGGCTCACTGCAAGCTCCGCCTCTCGGGTTCACGCCATTCTCCTGCCTCAGCCTCCCGAGTAGCTGCAACTATAGGCACCTGCCACCACCCCTGGCTAATTTTTTGTGTTTTTAGTAGAAACGGGGTTTCACTGAGTTAACCAAGATGGTCTCCATCTCCTGACCTCGTGATCCTCCCACCTCAGCCTCCCAAAGTGCTGAGATTACAGGCGTGAGCCACCGTGCCTGGCCAAAAATATGCTCTTTTAACTTTAATTAGCAATTTTTGTTGTAATTTTTTTGGTCAAAATATGTAATTTTTGGTATTTACACAAACTATGAACACTATGAACTATGAACAATCGCTGATTATCAAAGAATATGAGTTTATGCATATAACTAGTGTGGAGGTAAAGAATTAAGTATAATTTTCGATCCTAAGACATTTTAAAATTAAAACTTTAAAAATTTTAAGAAAAATTTAGAAATGGTTATTAAGAAAATAGAAGTCTAAAGAGAAGTTTTGTATTTTATATGTAGTTATGATAAAGTGTGCTCTTGCTCCAGGAATAAAATCATCATGATAAAACGAAGTCAGAATGTTTCTCTGTGCCATCTGAATAACTTCAAGAATTTAATCATGTTTATTTAGCTTGATAAGAAATTGTCACACATGTGCAGCCAATTTTAAAAATCATTTCCAAATAACATTATCTTGCAGTAGTGTGCTTTATGTTAAGAAAAAAAAAATGGCCCAACTAGACCTTATTCACCAGGAAGGATTTCTTCTTTGATTTCTAATAAAGTCCGACAGTGTTGGAAATGTTTCACTACAAATAAATGTAAATCCACAACTACATGATCATATAAACAAATCTATATAAATGTGCATCATTGTACAAATGAAATTGGATATAGAGAACACACACATCCTGTTTATGAAACCTTTATTTCAGGGCTGCACCAGTATCTTTTCAATTACTTTGGTAACTTAAATATGATTAAAAATGTTTTAAGTTAATTTAAAGATTCTTAAATAATACAGATCCAAGAACTATTCAGCTATAGAGCCTTTCATTTTATAATCTTAAAGGAGTAAAAAAAAAAAAAAAATCAAGCCTTACATTTTAACCTTTGTGAACTTTATGTTTTATCTTTGAATTCCCTTCTAGAATGTGAATTTGAAAGACAATCACTTTGGAAGTAATTTGTAATTGACAAAACTGATTAGCTTTTGTAGATGAGATTACTTAGGATAGAAAAAGACAGACTGCATCTATCACAATCCAAATGGATTTGGATAAACTAAAAGACAATTGCAATTAAATTCTTGTTTGAGTCTCTTTCTGCCTGTCTCTGCTCTGTGGCATATAGTACCTGAAAGAAATGGTCAAACTCCTGTTTTCTTCTCATTGGCATAATGGATTTTCTATTTCTCATCTGTCTTTAGAATGAGTCACTAATTAAAATTTAGTCACTTTCCCTAATTAACTTTATTGCTTTCGACATATTATCAAATTTTATTTCTAAATCATGAATGACTAAACATGACAAAGTTAAAGAGATTCATGCTACCCAAATAGTATTTGAATCACCTAAGTTTTTTAATACTAGGATTCTATTTTTGTGTTGGAGCAATATGAACTGTAGTACGCATAGTTGGGAATACCATACCTTTCTCCTGACATTGAAATCAGAGATTACTTTGCCTCATAATGGTCAACCAAAGTGTCAGATTGCAGAGAAATGTTGTCTAGCCCATCATTTGTCAATCAGTGAGCAAGTACTTCACCCATAAAAAATGTCAGTGTGAAAAAGGCATCCAAATGCATTTGTGTTCCAAAATGGTGCTCCTTATTCATCCAAATTTTTTTGATTTTTATGTTTATTTTGGCATCTTCATTCCAGAAATAATCATCTGTATTTACCATTTTTAGATACTCTAGGACAAGAAGCAGAGCTTGCTGGTAGCAGAAAGCCTTCAAGTTTTTTAGTCATCTGTTATTAACTTTCGGGAAATTATCAATGGGGAAAACACCAAGAGACTGTTCACATTTTTGTGTCAGTGGAATTTGTATTGGATATTGGGAAAATTAAATGAGCAATGGCTTGGGAGCAGGAGAATAGATAATGCATTGCTAATAAAAATTTGACTTTCCTGTTTAAAGGATATTTAATAAGATTCCCTATATTATTTGATTAGCTGAGGCAAAGGCATAAATGAATGCTAACTGGAGATGAAAAACGAAAAATATGTTGTATGGCTTCAAATTATGTAACTATATATTCCTAGCAGAGATGTGGCAAAAGCATGTTTCTCTGCAAATATACATCAAAATGACCAAAGATATGAGAAAGTCACCAGAAAGCTAGACATTTTAGAAACCCAAATGTAGTCTGTAATCCCTAGGGCTTGTCATTCTGTGCGGTGGTCACTATTGTTTTCTCCTGCTGTTCCAGAGATTTCCATCTAAAGCTGATGGGTGTCAAACCCTTATCATTTGTCTCTATAAGACCTGCCAAAAGAACGTAATTGATCTCAATGGTTTGTATTCCAGCATGATTTAGACATAATTGGAATGTCAAGTGAGAAAAAAGGAGACATATCAAGCATGCTGGCTTCAAGTGTCCATTATAGTTTTTGTTAATTTCATCTTACCTTGTCTCTTTTCTAAAATTTTCTACAAGAAATCATGTCAAAACTTGATTCTTTTTTTGGAAACATACTGTACAGACAAAGAACACTGGTGGTTTTACTTATAAAAAGGGTCACTGTAACTTGTTTTCCTAGTTAACATTTATTGGGTGCCTACTATATGCATGGGCCTGTTGGAAGATGAATAAGGCACAGCCCTAGCTGTCAAGGACTTTATAATGGGGATTAAGACATAGACACGAGTGCAGATAACTAGAAGGTCATGTGTGCTTTGATAAAGGCAAAAAGGGTCACAAGAGCACAGAGGGTAAAATAAATGCGTGGTGCGTTCTTCACGAGAATCCTATCAATGGAACAGTGTATGTTAATTATCCACAAAACGGCAATAGAATGACTCATTTTTCCTCTTCCCCTTTTCCATCAAAAACTGGATCTAAGCTGAGGGTCAGCCTGGAGGACTGAGAAGGACTAATATTTGACCCTCCCTTATATAACTCAACTCAGAGAAAGAATCTGAAATAGATTGAAGAAAATTGGTAAAAGGGACAAATTCATTGAGATAGTGTGGCAATGGTGGGTGGGTGTGTGTGTGTGTGTGTGTGTGTGTGTGTCTATGTTAAATTTATATACACTAATAAATTTAATTTAATAAATTGACTCCAATAAGATTACTTTATATATATGTAAGTATTATATGTTAATCCCTATAATTATCTGTGTGTATATATAGGCTTAAAATTTAACTGAAGGCTTAAAGATAGAACTGATAATATGGCTTTTCAAATCATTCACTAGGTATTTTTGAATACTTGTTTTAGGTACTATGGGTGCTATGATAAGTAGTATAATTTTCCTCAAGAGATGTGCACATAATCTTATTTGAACTAATATACTAACAAATAATTTTTCAATTAGATGCTATTATTGAATTCTGAGAAGGTAGAAGGAAGCATAGTTTGGAGTAAATGGAGAAGGTGTCATGGAGACAACACCACAGCAGTTTTTGCCTCTGTAGTATATATAAAGACATAGATATATTGCAACTGTGTCATTGTATCCAAGCTCTACAGGGCTAGGGTAGCTCCATGTATTTAAGAAAGTGGGAAATAAAATAAATACGTTTGTCTTAGAGTTCACTATTTGATCCCTCATGTTGTATCAACATAGGAAGAATGAAGCATTGACTTTAAAAATATTATCCAGAGTTTCTTCTTCAGGGAAGAAAGCACCATGGAGAGGAAAAGTTTCATTGATCTAAATGGGCTCATCAGCTCTCTACATGGACTAGTTTGCTCTTTTCCTAAAGAGTATGGAGTTGAGGCCGGGCGCGGTGGCTCAAGCCTGTAATCCCAGCACTTTGGGAGGCCGAGGCAGGTGGATCACGAGGTCAGGAGATCGAGACTATCCTGGCTAACATGGTGAAACCCCGTCTCTACTAAAAATACAAAAAAAAACTAGCCCGGCGTGGTGGAGGGCGCCTGTAGTCTCAGCTACTTGGGAGGCTGAGGCGGGAGAATGGCGTGACCCTGGGAGGCGGAGCTTGCAGTGAGCCGAGATCACGCCACTGCACTCCAGCCTGGGAGACACAGCGAGACTCCGTCTCAAAAAAAAAAAAAAAAGAGTATGGAGTTGAGCAAAACTCTTTAGGAAAGAATGTCCTTGAACATAAAGAGCAAACATCAGAGAAAACATAGTTGTGTAATCCATTATGATAGAGAAATCCCTTTTAAAAACCATCATCTACAACTTTCAGAAAGCCCATCAATGCCGAGCGGCGATTTCAGAGCTCTCTAGTGATTACATTCCTCTGAGATTTCCTTAGCTAACTCTTGACTACTTGTTTAACAACAATGACAACAAAAATCCAAATAAACATGTGGTTATCAAACTTCAGCATGTCTGAGAATCACCTAGAGAGCTTTAGGAGATCCAGATCCCCCTAAATATCCTGACTTTGATGCACATGGGGTGGGGCTCAAGAAACTGTATATAAAACCCAAACCCCAGGTGATTCCATTGAGAGTGGTCTATGGCCCACACTTCTCTGATGTTTTCAAAAATACTTTCCTTGGTTTCTGGGCCTCATGTGCATTCTCCTCACAAGCCACTGCATTGTTACCACAAGCCCTCTGTACCCTCTGCCGAATTTTGTCTTTGAAACCCAGTTGACTTGAAAAGCATATTTACCATCAATCACTCCATTTCTCTCTCTCCCACAGCTGTACTTGGTTCCAAACATCTGTCAGACTTGAACATTCTTTCCTGAAAAGCAAGCTGTGCCATAAAAATACTCATTTTGACAGGACAGACGGATTTATTGCTTAGTATTTTTATTTACATCGAGTTTTTAAGGGCATTCAGTTTACTTATTTCCTTGTTTCTTTTGCAAATCATTTTTTGACTAGCTCAAAATATATAACCAATCTAAAAAGAGAAAGAAAAAAGAGGAAGAGGAAAGCAAAGGTATTTAGAAGTGAAATGGTGCTAGTTGGTGGCAAATGATGGTTCTTTCAGCTGTCTGAGATTCAGGGTCCCAGGGGGCAGCATTGGAAACTCATCTGCAGTGTCCTACCCCAGCTTCCTTTGACTTTACAGTTGGAATGAACAACCTTTAAAGAGTCCTAACCTCCCACTTGCCTTGATTGATTTTTACTTTTTTGAAGCCCTTGAATTCTTTCTCAAGTGAAACCTCGGGTATAGATGCAACATGTAACACAGACAAGGTACAGGTTTACTCTGTCAAAGCTAGGATAGGAGGCCTAGACCATGGTTCTCAAACTTTATTCTGCATCAGAATCACCCAGAGGGCTTGTGAAAACAAACAGCTATACAGGAGGAATGAGTCCAGGAGATGCATTGTATATCATGGGGACTATGGTCAATAATAATATATTGTATACTTGAAAATTGCTGAGAGTAGATTTCAAGTTTTCTCACCATGATAAAATGAAAGTATGTGAGTTAATGCATATGTTAATTAGCTTGATCTAGCCATTCCACAGTGTATACACATATCAAAACATGCCATAAATACCATAAATACATACAATTTTTGTCAATTAGATATGCATGTTTTAAAATAAGAGGAAAAAAACTACAAAAAAAAAACCTCACAATTGCTGGCTCCACCCCCAGATTTTCTAATTCAATAAATCTGGTTGAGGTCAGGTAATTTGCATTTCAAAGGAATACCTAAGTGACGCTATGCTTTTGGTCCAGAGACCATACTTTCAGAACTGTTTTCCTAGAGCCTCCTTCTATCTGTCTGGCTCTCACCTACTAAGGCAGCTCTGAGGCAGCTGTGGAGCTCTTCCTGAAAATTCCAGGGGCTTCTTTGTGAAACCCCGTGGAAGACCCCTGACCTACAGGTCAAGATCACATTCCTTTGCTTGGACTCAAGATCCACTTTATCCTGACCCTAGCTTTTCTCTAGAGCCAGCTCTCACTCAACAAACCTTCTATTCACCCCACAACCCAGTGGAGCTGTCCTCCCCGCTGTTCTCCAAGCACTTCCTGCTGTCGCAGGCTTCTCTGCCTTACCATGTACAAATACATTTCTTTACCTATTTAATTTCTAGTAAATTTTTCTCTGAAGTTTCACAACCTAGCCTCTCTCACAAAAAGATGTAGTAAGGGCTTTAAAATCCACAAATTTATTGGAGTGAGGTGCAAATAATAAAATGTACTGGGGTTTCATTCCTTTCCTTTAGAGGAAGTAGATTCTGAGTCAACCTGGCTGACAATAGGATCTACAGCTGCTAGGGATATAGTGGATTAATGCCTCATCTAGTGGTATTATTAATAATAAATAGTGTTTGGGATGTTTTTAATCCCCAGATTCCTCATGCAATTCTCAGATGTTGATCATGGGCCACAGGATTTATGAAAACTATATAGAACAGTGAATACACACTATAAAAACTTATTCAGTTAGAGAAACACTAAAAATGCATTAAAGTAGGATTTCAAGATTAACTCAAGTCTGCACTACTGTTGTCTAGAAAAGTCTCCATTCAGTTTCAATAACATCTTTTTGCACTATCCTAATTGTTGGACAACTCTCTTAGAGTCGATGTACATATTTATTATGTTTTCTTGGGATATTCCATGCAAAGCAAACGTCCATCCATGAGCATAAACCTCTAAAAGTCTTAAGCAGTAAATAATCCATTCCTCTAAATCCATAGAACCATGATTCAGTGTCTTGGAGACAAACCTAAAATTTGGAGTTGTTTAACCCTATCATCTCCTTGGTTTTTGCCATTTGATAGTAAATTTGAGATTTTATTATCACTAATGCATTGATGACAAATACAGTTGACCCTTGAATGACATGAGGTTAGAGTTGCCAACCCCCCATATGGTCAAAAATCCATGTATAACTTTTGACTTGCAAAAACTTAACTACTAATAGTTCATCATTGGCCAAAAGTCTTACTGGTAACATATCAATTAGCATATATTTTATATGTTACATGTATAATATATTTTTACAATAAAGTAAGCTAGAGAAAAGAAAATATTAAGAAAACCGTAAGGAAGAGAAAATATATTTGCTATTCATTAAGTGGAAGAGATCATAAAGGTCTTCATCCTTGTTGTCTTCATACTGAATAGGGCTGAGGAAGAGGAGGAAGAAGAGGAGGGGTTGGTCTTCCTATCTCAAGGGTGGCAGAGGAAGAAAAAAAAAATACAGTGTAAGTGAACCCGCACAGTTCAAACACCTGTTGTTCAAGGGTAAACTGTAGTTTAAATCTGAGGGTCAACTCCAATAAATTGGTAGAGGCTTCCTGGAATGATGTGCTAACATGATTCTGAGATCGCATCTCAGTGCAGAAGAAAGCGTACTAAGATAGATTAACAGTGTCTGCTGAGGCAAAGATAGGAATTTGGAGTCAACATGCCATGAATTTATTTGTTATTTCATGAACTGAAATAAAGCCAAAATCTTATAGATACCCCCATAGCTATAAGACTACCAGGCAATCATCACGTAGTGCATTAAATCATGAAACCAACAGGAAAAATAAGACATCCAGCTGTCTGGAAAATAGAACAAAAGGTCCATTTTTTCGTCGACTCTGTAAGGCACAACAGCGTTTAAGTTATCGTCTATTATATGAGCCTTTCCACACAGACATAATACACAGGAGATGAAGAATGAGAAACCCTTTAGTGTGGGATGCTGCTTGGATCTGGACACTGAGAGACAAGCTAACTGAGCAATTGCCTATTAAAAATGCATGAGAAATTTTTTTAAAAAAAACTAAAAATCTATCATAAATATGTAACAAAAATAGAGACACTTATATTTGTCCCAGTGTTTCATAGAGTAGAATAAAAGGAATATTTTGATAAGTTACTTTGAAAGAGAATTTAAACTTATCCCTCCCCTTTTCCCACACCTCTGACCCTCTCTTCAGCAGCATGCTCAAAAATTTGAAATTAATATTTTTTAGTTTCTACATGCATCAGCCCGATCTAGGTACTTTATTTCATAAACTTCACAAGGTGGCTGTAATTATTATCCCATTTTATAAATGAGGAAATTGAGGACAGAAAGATTAGGTAATTTGCTAAATATCTCAAAGCCAGAGAGTGGTCAGCCCAGACTGACGGGAGCTGGAGCTCGGCCCTTAGCAGCTATACCATGTTGTCCTCTAAGAAGCTGGGACCCAGTAACTCCAAGAGGTTTATTTTGCTTGCCCCAGAATCTGAGGGCAAGTTTTTGAGTTTGTCTGAGTTTTTCCAGACAACAGAGAGGAGGTGGCACCCAGATTCCATCTTCTCTCCCTTCTCTCATATGCTGGGTAACTTCTCCCGTGAGAAAGTGTTGTACCAATGTGTAAGATCAGTCAATTGCAGGAGGCCAGTGTTGTAGTCTGCCTGGAGACCCCAAAAATTCAGTCCAGCTCTGATTCTGTCTTTTATATGGGTCCTAAAACAATAAAAAAAAATCAACTTTTCCTCTTGCCTGGCGTATGGCAATATTTGCTGGTGGGATTGCACTTGGAATGAACTCAGAGGGTGTGATTTCCTTCCAATGTTGGCAACAGAGAATCTACCTGACATGTGGCAGTCTCTGTATCCTTTGGCAACACTTCACTTCTACTCTTGCGCACATTCATAACCGAAGGCAAAGGAAAGAAGAGACACGACAGAGACACAGCCAACATTGTTCAGGATTTTCCATCTAAATGTCCTGCTTGTCCCTGCCTAAGATGGAAAGTTTGGCTGCCCTGCCCATCTCCGGAGCAGCACTGCCCAACAGAATTCTCTGATGATATGGCTGGATGTGGTGGCTCATGCCTGTAATCCCAGCACTTCAGGATGCTGAGGCCGGTGGATCCCTTGAGCTCAGGAGTTCGAGACCAGCCTAGGCAACATGGCGAAACCCTGTCTCTACAAAAAATATGAAAAATTAGCCAGGTGTGGTGGCATCTCAGGAGGCCAAGTCCCAGCTACTCGGGAGGCTGAGGTGGGAGGATTGCTTGAACCCAGGAGGCTGATGCTGCAATGGGCTGTGATTGCACCCCTGTACTCCAGGCTGGGCAACAGAGCAAGGTCCTGTCTCAAAAAATAAAACTCTCTGCGATGACAGAAATCTTCCATATCTGTGCTGTCGAACCAGAGTCCCTGAGTGCTTGACCTGTGACTGGTGTGACTAAAGAAATGAATTTTAAATTTCATTTCATTGTATTATAATTAAATTTAAATAGCCACATGTGAGTAACAGCTACCATATTGGATAACACAGCTCTAGTATTTCTGCAATTAGTTTCCACCAAACTGAGAAGCCTTGAATGTCTGAGAGATCTCAAATATTATTTAACATTTTCCCTATTTTTAATTATATTCTTCCCTCCAGTCAGCATTATGTATTCAGTCATTCAACAGATATTTTTTGAACACCTACTATGTTCCAGGCACTATTCTAGGCAATGGCAAAAATACATTAGTGAACCAAATAGACAAAAATCCCTGCCCTTGTGGAGCTTTTATTTTAGTAGGGTTAGATAGACAAAAGTAATAAACATAATTCATAAACACATTGTATGACATTTTAGAAGATGTATGCTATGGGGTAAGAAAGCAAGGTAAGGGAGATCAAGATAAGGGGTGGCAGAAAAGCCTGTCTTCTGCACCTTGATTAGCACTGAAGGAAGGGGAGAAGAGAGTATATAAGTAATAGAATGCACAGTCCATGCATCCAAGGAGTTTACGGCCTGGTGAGGATTTTCTTAATCTGTCTAATGAAATGCCATGTGTAAAATGCACAGCACAAAGCTTGTCTTATAGAAGGGACTAAGTACCTCTCTTACTACTCTCACCCCCACCACACCACCCACCTTCAGTTTCCTTTTCGGTGTGTATCTGTGCCTTCTGTTTTATCATAGCTGGCTCAGGAGTGCAAGGTGAGAACAAGGAAAGAAGAGGGGAGGGGAGGAGAGAAGGAAAAGGGAAAGAAGGAGCAAGGGAGGAAAGAAGGAAGGAAAAGAATGAAGAGAAAGAATAAAGAAAAAATAAACATAAGAAGGGATCACTTTATGAGCAGCAGTACATAAAGTTTGTTGGCAAACAGACTGTATCATCATCCTGCCTGATTATGGACAGCTTCTCTAATATCCTTCTAACTACCTCATATTGCTGGATGAAAACCTCAGGAAAAGCCCAGGTAAAGAACTTTTCTAGAATAGATCCTAAAGCATAATCAGCAACTATTTCTGACAGGCCTTAGCTCATAGAGGCCATTTGTATCTGGAGTTGATCCTCATAAAAAGTTGGGAAAAGTAATCTCCTAACCAGCCCATGTTATCTATTGGTCATGTCTCTGTGTGCCATTCAACCTTCTATAACTTTCTATCCAACTGGCGTTTTCTGGAAAACATCAACATCAATCAGTTACAGTTAACTCTTATTATAAGAGTTATTCTTAGGGCTTCTAATTGTTGAATAAAACGTTAATTTGCCATTTAAGCAATTAAAAAGAAACACTGGACATCTGATTAAGTGGGGATTAACTCAGAAAGTAGTGGATCCTTGAAATCACATTACTGAGTCTTCACACACATGAGATGCAGCATCTTAAGCAAAAAATAGAGAAAATCTCCACTTGCAGCCAATCATTTAAACAAATCACTAACTTTACATTAATATACTAAGTTGAACCTACATATTTAGGTTAGAACAAGTCACTATCAGAGATTTTTCCCTCCTGATTCTCTTGGCTTCTAAATGCAGCTCTGATGCTTACCAGCTATATCATCTTAAGCAAATCAGTTCACCTTCACAGACCTTGGATCCTTCATCCATAGAATGGTTGCTCTAAAACTGTATTCTTTTATCCTAAAAATCAAATCTCTCAGTAGAATTTTCTGATTTGTGCCTTCTCTGCAACATACAAACTTCAAAAATATGAATGTAGGAGGTTACAGCTGAGTATGAATTCTTATCCTAACACCTGTTTGACTTCAAGATGGCATAAAATTATCTAAGAGTAGTGGTTTCAGGGCATCTTAGCAACATCAGTTTGCATGACTTTGATGAATATGATCCAAGAGCTAATGAGCTCTCTGCACTGATACCCCAGCTTAGTGGCTTTGAAATGTGGCCTTTCCCCTCCTATTCACAGATCTACTTCATCTGAATTTCACAGAAATACTGAAATCTATCCCCCATAGATATGGCCTCCTCCAGCTAATAGTCATGCCGGTTACTTTGCTTCAGCTCTGAGCTAGGGATCATTGGAATTCCCTGTGGGTGCAAAAGCCCCTATTATTCTTAATAACAACAACTGCCAATTATTTAACACCTATGTGCCAGGAACAGTGCCAGGTACTTTCCATACATGATCTCTTTTTTTCCCAAATACATTGTCCTAAAAAGACATATACTACCCTTGTTTAACAGATGAGGAGACGATGGCTTAAAGAGATCAAATAACCTGTCTCAGGTCCCTCACTGGTAAATAAAGGAGCTGTATTACAGGCAAAGGCACCATACCATAGCATCTTAATTATGTCATTTTGTCTCCTATATCAGATTGTGAAACTGGCCTCACCACTTCAATGTATGACATGGAACTAGTTGAAAAAATATAGATGTATGTTGTGTTGATTTTTATGTGATATAATTACTTTGTGTTGTCAAAACCACCAACATCTAAGTGAGTGAAATTACCTTCATATCATTGAAACTCTTAATGTCTTCAAACAGCTATTGAGAACTTCTATGGGCAAGATATTGCCCTAAGCATTATGGGGGAGATGCAAGTGAATAAGAATCTGTTCCTGACAAGAGCTACAAAGCAATTCAAAGGAGGGATGAGGTAGTATCCAGAAATAGAACCAAATATATATATGTTTTTGAGTTGGGCAGGCAGTTCACTTCTTGAATTCCTGGCCTCAAGCAATCCTGCCACCCCAGCCTCCCAAAGTGCTGGAATTATAGGTGTGAGCCACCACTGGCCCAATCATTTCTAACCACCCTTTGAGTTTAAACGACAACAGAAAGATAAAGATAGAGACCAAGAATATTTCTTAGAGATGAATCTGATTAAAAGGAAAAGGATCAAGAAAACCAAATTGCTGGACGGTAAAACCTTATGCCTTATCTCCCATTCTCCCAAATAGGCTTGAAGTACATCCCACCATGAGGACAAAGAGGCATGGGGACGACCGCCTGGTCACCCACGTAAAGCAGGCGGCTACTCAGTCCCTCGGTCAATCCACAAAGATTCTTCTATAGCTAACATTGAACCAAGCACTCTTCTAGAACTTAAGATACACGCAGAATAAAGAAACAATCACTGCTGGAGAGGATGTGGAGAAATAGGAACACTTTTACACTGTTGGTGGGATTGTAAACTAGTTCAACCATTATGGAACACAGTGTGGCGATTCCTCAAGGATCTAGAACTAGATGTACCATATGACCCAGCCATCCCATTACTGGGTATATACCCAAAGGATTATAAATTATGCTGCTATAAAGACACATGCACACGTATGTTTATTGCGGCACTATTCACAATAGCAAAGACTTGGAATCAACCCAAATGTCCATCAGTGACAGATTGGATTAAGAAAATGTGGCACATATACACCATGGAATACTATGCGGCCATCAAAAAGGATGAGTTTGTATCCTTTGTAGGGACATGGATGCAGCTGGAAACCATCATTCTTAGCAAACTATCACAAGAACAGAAAACCAAACACCGCATGTTCTCACTCATAGGTGGGAACTGAACAATGAGATCACTTGGACTCAGGAAGGGGAACATCACACACCGGGGCCTATCATGGGGAGGGGGGAGGGGGGAGGGATTGCATTGGGAGTTATACCTGATGTAAATGACGAGTTGATGGGTGCAGCACAGCAACATGGCACAAGTATACATATGTAACAAACCTGCACGTTATGCACATGTACCCTACAACTTAAAGTATAATAATAATAAATAAATTTAAAAAAAAAAAGAAACAATCACTGCTTCAAAAAGTTCATCATCTACTGGAGTAAGACAAATAATTTCCATGCAATATAATAATCATAGAAATATATATCAAGTGCTTTGAGAGCATCAAGGGAGCAATCATCAGAGACTTTCACATAGGAGATGAGGGTGATTCTTTTTTACATTTTCTTAAATTTTATTTTTAGTTGACAAATAACATGGGATACACTGTGATGTCTTGATATATGTTTACACTGTGGGATGATTAAATCAAGTGAATTAGCATGTCTTCACTAAAGCTTAATAGTCTTACAACTGAATCTTAATCATCCGTACTCCAAAGCTCAGAAGTACGCAATATACCCTTGTAACAAACCTCCATGTGTACCCCCTGATTCTGAAATAAAAGTTGAAAAAAGAAAAAGGAGGCGAAGTTTGAGCTGAGTTTTAACTGATGAGTTTTGAGTGATGAGGTCAGGACTACAGAATAGTCCAAGTAGCAGATATAGCAAGCTGAAGATATGGTGGCATGCAAGAGTCTGGTGGGCTTGGGAGATTCAGTATTTACAGGATATGGGTGACAGAGTGGCAGGAGATGAGCCTAACTGTGGAGCAAGACCATAGACAAACCTTACATGCCTATGCAAGTTGAGACGTTATCTTGCTGGTGATGGAATGCTATTGCAGGGGTTTGAGAAGGGTGCAATAGAATCATGTCTGCTTTGTAGAACCATTTAATTAACACTGTGGGGAATGGACTAGAGGAAGATAGAGAAGAAACCAATTAGCAGTCTGTTGGTACCATCTGAATAAGATATGATGAGGACACAAACCAACGTATATAGAGAATGAGGAAAACTGGAAAAATAGGAAGTCAAATTTTGTGCTTTCCATGCATGATCTCTTTTTTTCCCAAATACATGGACCTAAGAAGACATACACTCCCTTATTCAACAGATAAGGAGATGAAGCCTTAAAGATCAAATAACCTGTCTCAGGTCCCTCACTAGTAAATAAAGCAATTCAAAGGGGGAATAAAGTAGTATCCAGAAACAGAACCAAATATATGTTTTTGAGTTGGGCAGTCAATTCACTTCTTGAACTCCTGGCCTCAAGCAATCCTGCTGCCTCAGGCTCCCAAAGCACTGGGATTATAGACGTGAGCCACCACACCTGGCCCAATCGTTTCCAAACATTCTCTGAATTTAAAGAAAAGAAAAAATAGTTTCTAGCAGAAATTGGCAACATCAACAGGTGCTGCTGTTGCTTTCTCTCTCCAAACGGACCCCAAAGTGAAATTAAGATATCAAGAAAAAAAAAACCTGGTTTCGGTGGTGACTTAACCTGGGCCTTAAGGGCTGGCCCAAGCACACACACATATTACTGAAGATGTCCCTTACATGCCACATTTCACAGGCACAAAATGTGATGATAGTATCCATGGCAAAACAGTCTCTGACCAGGCACCAAGGTCTCAAAGAAATACCTGGTACACACTAAATGCCAAATAAATGTCAATAGGCAGCTGGATCAAAAGGAGAAAATATTTGTAGGTTCTATGCACAAATCAGTAATAATATTTTGGAAATATTTATGAATAGTTGGAATATTACTTTGAAGGAAATAGTGGTTCTCATTATAATGATCTGTTAGAAGAGATAATTCAAAGTAAGGCAACTGAGGCTGTTTATCACCAAAATATGGAAAAGATCACTGTTGATGTCTCATCTGAACAGAGTCACTTGATGTCATTGCTTGTCTCCAAGATGATCACCATTAATATATTCCTTCAGTGTATATGTATGCTGTCATCAAGAGGTGAAATCTATTCCTTCCATCTTCTTGATTCTGGGCTACTTTTAGTGACTTGTTAGATTAATCAAGTACAAGAAAATGACATTCTAGGACTTCTGAGGGTAAGTCCCAACAAGTCTGTAGTTTCTGCCTGAGCCTCTCTGAATGCTCTCTCTTGAAACCCTCACTTTAAGAGAAGCCAGCTTCCATGTAAGAAGTCCATCTACCCTGCAACCAACAGGGAAAGAGCAATGCAAGCCAACCCTCAACTCTTTTAGGCAGACCAGGCCGGGTACCAGACTTGGAAGTAAGGAAGCCATCTTGGATATTCTAGCCACAACAGATGCCACATGGAACAGAATTGAGGCCCCAGACATATGGTCACAGTTGAGCTATTGTAGTCTTCATCAGCCATTCCAGTTGAGGCCCTAGGTATGCTGGAGAAAAATGAGCCATCCCCATTGTGCCTGCCTAAATTCTTGACCCACAAAATTATCAACACAACAAATAAATGTTGTTTTACATGAATAAATTTTGGGGTTAATACCCATCAATTACAGAATACTTGGCATACAACTTTTTGAGTTCCTTGAGGCTAGAACTGAATATTATGTATATCTCTATATCTAACTTAGTGCCTGGCACACAGAAGGCATGAATATTGTTTGTTGAATGAATGAATGAATGAATGAACAAGCAGATGTCTACATGGAGTGTTCGCAAGACTGCACTATAATCAAGCCTCCTAAATCTGCTAAGTATCTCCATTTCCCAAACATAGGAAAGAACTGGTGGTCTCTGACCTCTCTAAAGTGGGAAAGTTATTTCTCCAGCCTTACACCACTGGACTCACCAGATGTGCAGAGCACTGTTAACACCAGGAGAGAGCTCTGCATTGTACGTGGGGGCCCTGGCCCACTAGTTGTGCTACTTCATGAGAAGGAATATATCAGTGACTCTTTCCTAAAAAGCATCATAGGATTCTGTTTGAATAATGCATATGTTTGTGCAGGACTTGCTATGTGTCAGGCACTTTTCTAAGCCTTTTACAAAGCTAACTCATTTAATATTCACAAGCCTATGAGATAAGCACTATTATAGTTCCCATTTTACATATATGAAAAATAGAACATCAACACTAACTTACACAAGATCGCACAGCCAACAGGTAACAGCTTAAATCCAGACAGCCTAGCCCTGGTGGCCATAATGCTGTTATTAACAATGCTTCCTGCCTTTCTGGGAAGAATTGTGGTGTTACTTGTAGACCAGAGTCATGACATTTGGGGAGGAAGTAGCAACTTTTACCAACAAAAGCAGAAGGAGAAAAATATGCCATTCTCTGTGACCTCAGGCAAGACATGTAACTTTATGTGCCCTTAATATAGCATTTAGTAATTTGCTTTGGCTTCTAGCAAATGATAAAATTTCACTTTTCTTTAGAGAATTAGATATTCTGTGGGTGATTATGTCTTTTAAGTGCCAAATTGCGGTGTTACTAACAAGTTTTTTTATATAGCTAAAATTTTCTCATATTGTGACTGAATAAACTAATAGAAAATATCTATGGGGGTCACAGGAAGGGCTCTTCCTCGAAAGTCATTAACCTAAGATTAGCTCTTAGAATCCCATTGAATTCTAAATGCATTTTCTCATTTTTAAATCTAGGAACAAAACTCTAATATTGCAGGTAATTTGCAGGTAATTAAATTCATTCGGAGAAATATATTTGTATGTGTGGGTTATATTGAGAGCATTTGAACAGAATACTAATAGCAAACTGCGGGGCGTTTTGTTGGTTACCCTGAGCACTGGCTGAATATTGGCCTATTTTAAACTACTATGTGACTCATCTACAAAGCTCCAGATCATAAGTGCAGCATTTAAATGGAGACACAAATGCCATAGTGTAGAGATCAGCCTCACTTCAATGACTACACCTCCTATCACAAAACCCTCTAATTTGAGATGTACCAAAAACAACCTGGGTAGATAAGAACCACAAATTAACAGTCTCCATAAATAAGATGACTTTGTCAAGGCTCAATTCTAAAATAAAAATTTCACATAATACTATGACCATATTTTGATGTCAAGAAATTTTCAGTCAATATTCTAGTGTCATAAAAAGAAATATAAAATAGGCTCATCTCTAATTTTTCTGATGATTAAATATTACAGTAAAAATTTTAAATCACTCCAATGTTACAGAGAAAATATGGGAAGAACTAGAAAATAATAATTTTAAGAAAGCAGGCTTCCATATATCCTAAGGAATATGGTTACAAAACAAGAAAGGATCTTCAGAGAAGATAGAGTAAGCATTTGTACCCAAACAGAAGACATCTAGTTCAGCAGAGCAAATACTTATGAAAAATTAGAAGCAACTGGTTTTTTGGTTTTTTTGTTTTTTGGTTTTTGTTTTTTGAGATGGAGTCTCATTTTATTGCCCAGGCTGGAGTGCAGTGATGCATAATCTCAGTTCACTGCAACTTCTGCCTCCTAGGCTCAAGCGATCCCCACACCTCAGACTCTGAGTAGCTGCGATTACAGGCACGTGCCACCATGCCTGGCTAATTTTGTATTTTTAGTAGAAGCGGGGTTTGGAAATGTTGGCCAGGCTGGTCTTGAACTCCTGACTTCAAGTGATCCACCAACCTCAGCCTCCCAAAGTGCCAGGATTACAGGCGTGAGCCACCAAGCCCAGCCTGCAAATATACTCTTCAAACTACTTAATGCATGTTGCAATTATCTTCATTTAGTGTTCCCCTTTATCATCCCTGATACAGATGATTAGGAAACTATGAAAGACTTGGAATAAAATCAGGAACAGCAACACCATGGGGCAAGGCTGAAGTCAATAGGCTCAACTCAGACAGTGAGACCATCAAGCATTATGACCTAGCACAAATCGTTTAAACTCTTTAGGGCATAGTTTTCTCTTCTGCAAAATGAAATTAATCCCACTTGCCTCATAGATTGTTGTGAGATTATCTCTGAAGCCCATTGTGTACGTTAAACCATGACGTGCTACAGACACATCAAATGTTTTGTGGGATCTTTTTTAAAACAATGTTATTAAACTCTTTTTGCCAAAGGCATGAGACCTAATTTCTTTGTTAAAAGGGGAGATCTACAAGTGTTGGGGAGCTGTTAAAGGCAGGAAAGCACTAAAAATGAGATTTTCTTCTTGTTGCAATCAGAAGGATGGAAAAAGAACTGAATCAGAAAGGGCAGTTATTTAATATTTAATTGCTGTAACTTGATGCTTTGAATAGATCAAAATATCTTTGTTCCACCTGTAACAGGTATCCCACACTTTGGAAAACACCCTAGAGAATCCTTCCACTTCTAGAATTCTACGGTTCTTGTCATTAAATGATCTAGCCAAAGCCATAACTTCAGCAACTGGGAAATTGGGCTCAAAGGATGAGATTCTTACTGTCTTTCAGCTCTCCTAACCACTGAAACCCACAATCAGCTAAATTGCACATCATTCCTCAATTTTTAGAAAGTGACAGATTGGATGCAAGTGTCAGACAGATCCCTCAAGCATATAATGAACTTGGGGAGCTGAGATTTCATTACAGATGGTTGGTAGTAGAAAACAAATTTTGAGTTGTTATCAAAATTAAACACCTGCAGATGAATGATTATATCTATCAAGTGGCTAATCAGGAGAATCCTTTCTGTTGTTAATCCTGTACAAAATCAATGGACGCTTGATACTGAAGAACTCTCTAGACTCATCCACTTGGGTTACCTGTCAGGTAGATACATGCCTAGATCTGAGTGTGCATGTCTTTACTTTTCAAGAAAATTAATTGGCAACACAAATGTGATCATGCCACCCTTCTGCCTAAATCTTTTAATGGCTTTTCATTGTCTGGGGGATAAAACCTAAAATCTCTATAACATCACCTTCAAAGTCCCCCATTGATCTTGTTCCTACTCACCCCCTCTGCAGCCCTATTTTGTTCCACTCTTTAATTTGCTCTCTCAGCTCCAGCCATATTGACCTTTTATTTTTTCCAAACTGGGCCCGTTCATGCCATTTTGTCTGCTGTGAATTCTCTTATCCAACCCTACCAGCCCCAACTATGCTGATACTCACTCATTCATGTCTCAGATAAAATAGCCCTTCCTCAGAAGAGTCTTCCCTGAATCCCTTAGATTAGATTAGATACATTTGCCACAAGCTTCTCTACTTCTTTTCCACTGACAATCACGGTTGGATTGCTGGTTCACATCTTTCTACGCCATTGGTGCATAAGCTCATTGAAGGCTGGGAGTGCATATATAGCTCCTCTGATCCTGGCACATGCTGGTGTGTGGCACTAAGTAGACATTCACTATGCATTTGTTGAATGACTAAACAAATGAATGAATGAATGAATAAATGACTTCAATCTGGTCCACAGCTAAGACCACAGAGTCATTCAGTATAATTAAGATAATCTCAAGAGAAGATCTGGCATTATTTTTTTCAAACATCCTCTTTTTCGAAATAATAAATTTTTTTTAGACAGGTTCTGGCCCTGTCACCCAGGCTGGAGTACAGTGGTGTGATCTTGGCTCACTGCCTCCCTGGCTCAAGTGATCCTCCCACCTCAGCATCTCAAGTAGCTGGGACTACAGGCATGCACCACCATGCCCAACTAACTTTTTAATTTTTTGTAGAGACAAGGTCTCACTGTATCGCCCAGGCTGATCTCGAACTCCTGGGCTCAAGTGAGCCACCTGCCTCAGCCTCCCAAAGTCCTAGGATTACAGGTAGGAGCCACAGCGCCCAGCCTTAATGTGTATATTCTTGATATAGAATATACACTCTGGAGGAGTGGGGGAAGGGGTGACCCAATCCTTCGTCCAGCTGAGTGACCTTCCAGGATTGTTGGTATAGTTCTGTCATGAGGAATGCCACCTTCCTCAAAGCAGGGCCGTCATAATATCCAACCCAGTGAGTTCAGATGAAACACACATAAACTGGAGCACAGCAGGTCACTGATCGGAAGACATCCTCCAGCTCCCCATCTTGCCTTCTTTTAAGCAATAAAGTTTGTCTTGCTTTCATGTTGAAGGAAACTCCACAACTGCCTGCTCAAATAGCCACAGTGATGAAGAGAGGCAGTGGTGTGATCCACTAGGTGTAAATAGAGGCAGCATGGTGTGGTGGAAAGAGCCCTGTACAAATATTCAGAACTAGGTTCTGATTCTGATGACTCTGTCACTTATTTGCTGCATGAATTTAAACACTGGGCTCTTTCTGGCTAAAATGTCCCGCCTGTGAAATAGAACAAACGCTTTGTCTGTAGGGTTCCTGTAATCAGCAACTGAGATCATGATTTATTTTACTATTTTATTTAGGAGTTGCTGATACATTAATTATGAAAGCAATTTGTAATCTGTAAAATACTAAGCAAATTATGGTAATTTTGCCACTGGTCCTTGAAAGCGGCTTTGTCTTCCTGATTTTGAATAGTATCTGTTATTAATAAAGTGAGTTTTCCTTCCCTGCCATTTAATGGCTAGTAGAGAAAGCCCTGTTCTCACCAGGGTAATGAGAAAGAAGTTAAAAATTAGTTGTGATTGATTCATATTCAAGACATAATTGAGCATTGATTGGATATGATGCCTCTTTCCTGTTTTCATTTATTCTTCTACAGCATAAAACTATCTTTTAATCAGGTAGCCAACATGATACTGTCTTACTATTCGCTGTAACAGAGCAAAAGCTTGACATGAATAATGAATACCTAAATCATAGGCCAGACAGCCTGCCACCTACATGAAATGATTTTTGGGAAAACATAACTCTTATTTCTGCTTATGGATGTTCAAAAACTTATTAATGAAATATTGTCTTTATTTCCACAATTAGAGATGACACTGCAATTTAAATCTCCTGCAGTACTGTTAGGAGATTTATACAGTACTGTGAAGAACAGTACTATAGCAAATTCTTACCAACAAGATGCAGATGATTAATTGAAGGTATTTTTTGATAAGCAAACTTGAGGAAGAGGGCATTAGACACATGCCATATGAAAAACAGAAAAATAAAATTAAAATATCTAAATCAATCTTTCTACTTTACTCTGTTAGGTTTTCAGATAGTAAAACTGATTTATTTTTAAATGCCTTGCTTTTTAAATTATCACAGGTGAGATACCTTTTGTGAGAAACATACAGAAGCAACTCCTATCTAAAGTAAACCCTCATAATTCCCTCTTGAGCTCTGTATTTCTCAGAAATATGTGCTGAATAGGAGTTGGTTGACCTGCTTTTGACGTTGTTTTTATTTGCAGACTGATAAATGAATCTTTGAGGGACCAGCTGCTGGTGACTATACAGAAGACTTTCACATACACTCGAACCCAAGCTCAGCATCTGTTCATCATCCTTATGGAGTGCATGAAGAAGAAGGAATTGGTAGGTAATTCCTCATGGGTGGCCAGCTGTCTCCACATTTTCAGTCATTTTCTTGAATCACACAACGTTTTATCAAATCATGCGACATTCTCTCTTTCTGGCCGAGCTTACAACTCCCCTCAGGCTCCATTGGCTCCAGTAGCTTCCTCTCCTGAGTAAAAAAGGCACTGCTTTTACTGCCTTGGAGTTAATAAGGTGTGTGCAGCAGAGTTTTAGCATCATTTCCTTTTGGAGCTCATCCAAATGCTCTGACTGCCTCGATCAAATGAGTTGAAGTGACAAAACTGGTCCCCTCCTGGAAAACGCTTCAGCTTGATCTTCTTAGGTTTGGGGTTTCATTTTGCTTGTAAGTCGTGAACCACTGGTGTGCTTCGTGTCAAACAGCTTTAATGACAAAGGATCCAGGCTGTTAGACTAGTCTGTACAGGTAGAAAATGGAGAAACATACTCAAGAAATCCTGGAGGAATCTATAGCTACTGAAGTGTTTCTAAAATCAGAGCAAAATGTCTTACAAATGTGGCATAATCAGTGACTCCGTTAGGATGAACAAGACCATGTGATTTTGTTCTCTGCTTACTCAAACATTTAACAAGAACTTGCTATCTGCCAGGCAGGAAACAAGATCTTTATGTATATAGATTCATGTGACCTTTGCAACTGTCCTGATGAGAGACGTACAATTATTACCCTCATCTTACAGATGAGGAAACTTAGCTCATTTGATCAGTAAACGAGGAGCTAAGACTCAAAGTCAGTGACGTTTAACGTCTGTATGGAGTATTTTTATTCAGAAAGTGTCTCATTGAAGCCAATGCAGTGGATCACCCACTCTGGGTAGATGCCCCCAGACCTCAGTCAGAGAGACTATTCTCAAAGGTCAGTTAAAACCAACTGCTGAGAGAGATAGCAAAACATTTAGGAAAAAAAAAAAGGAATTGATCAGAGTGGGCAAGACTCATCTCCAGAAAGCATCCACACAGTCTTTGTGAGAAACCTTTCAGCAGCTTCCAGGTTTGGGATGAGATGAGTGAAGATGAGAAGAATAGGACAATACCTAGGTACACAGTCTGGCTGCCCCATGTATAGAAGCCAGCGAGCAGGTGGGGCACCCAGTCATGACTGCTGTCATTCCAGGAGAACTCTACTACGCATGAAGGTACCACCCACGTGTGACAACCTCCCATCCCAGATGTGGTTAGCTCATGGTGTTGCTCACATACTTCCTCTGTCCAAAGAGACACTGAAGCCCTGAGCTTCTACATGCCACATTAGGGATTCTCTTCTGAGTACTGATGCTTTTCCATTGCTGAGGCTAATTCTAATTGAGAAACCTTACCAGGACTATACATTTCAGCAGTCCTGCAAATTTCCTGGAAAGGCAGCTAGGAGCAAAATTCTAGGAACCAGTGGGAAGTCATAAAACCAAATGAGGCTGAATGAACTTTTCTAGGTATTTCATGGGACTGTTTTTGCAGAATTCTGCCTAAATTTCATGTTGTTTAATCATGGTCTCTGCTGAAAAAGTCAACTGCATTTTAATGCAAGTTATTTGTTGTAAGAAACGTGAGGTATTCCTAGCTCCAGAGGAAATGAGTTCTTTTTTAAAAATTTTGTTTTTTAATTACACTTTAAGTTCTGGGATACTTGTGCGGAACGTGCAGGTTTGTTACGTAGGTATACGAGTGCCATGGTGTTTGCTACACCCATCAACCCATCATCTACTTTAGATATTTCTCCTAATGCTATCCCTCCCCTAGCCCCCGACCCGCTGAGAGGCCCCGGTGTGTGAGTTACTCTCCCTGTGTCAATGTGTTCTCATTGTTCAACTCCCACTTATGAGTGAGAACATGTGGTGTTTTGTTTTCTGTTCTCGTGTTAGTTTGCTGAGAATGATGGTTTACAGCTTCATCCATGTCCCTGCAAAAGACATGAACTCATCCTTTTTTATGGCTGCATAGTATTCCATGGTGTGTGTGTGCCACATTTTCTTTATCCAGCCTATCATTTGATGGGCATTTGGGTTGGTTCCAAGTCTTCACTATTGTGAACAGTGCTGCAATAAACATACATGTGCAAGTGTCTTTGTAGTAGAACGATTTATAATCCTTTGGGTACATACCCAGTAATGGGATTGCTGGTTCAAATGGTATTTCTGGTTCTAGATCCTTGAGGAAACACTACACTGTCTTCCACAATAATTGAACTAATTTACACTCCCACCAACAGTGTAAAAGCATTCCTATGTCTCCACATCCTCTCCAGCATCTGTTGTTTCCTGACTTTTTAATGATCGCCATTCTAACTGGCATGAGATGGTATCGCATTGTAGTTTTGATTTACACTTCTCTAATGACCAGTGATGATGAACTTTGTTTTCATATGTCTGTTGGCTGCATAAATGTCTTCTTTTGAGAAGTGACTGTTAATATCCTTTGCCCACTTTTTGATGGGGTTGTTTTTTTCTTCTAAATGTGTTTAAGTTCTATATAGATTCTAGATATTAGCCCTTTGTCACATGGATAGATTGCAAAAACTGTCTCTCATTCTGTAGGTCGTCTGTTCATTCTGATGATAGTTTCTTTTGTTGTGCAGAAGCTCTTCAGCTTAATTAGATCCCATTTGTCAATTTTGGCTTTTGTTGCCATTGCTTTTGGTTTTTAGTGGTGAAGTCTTTGCCCCTAACTATGTCCTGAATGGTATTGCCTAGGTTCTCTTCTAGGGTTTTTATAGTTTTAGGTTTTACGTTGAAGTCTTTAATCCATCTTAAGTTAATTTTTGTATAAGGTGTAAGGAAAGGGTCCAGTTTCACTTTTCTGCATATAGCTAGCCAGTTTTCCCAACACTATTTATTAAGTAGGGAATCCTTTCTCCATTGCTTGTTTTCGTCAGGTTTGTCAAAGATCAGATGGTTGTAGATGTGTGGCATTATTTCTGAGGCCTCTGTTCTGTTCCAGTGCTGTATGTATCTATTTTGGTACCAGTACTATACTGTTATGGTTACTATAGCCTTGTAGTATAATTCGAAGTCAGGTAGTGTCATGCCTCCAACTTTGTTCTTTCTGCTTGGGATTGCCTTGGCCATGCGGGCTCTTTTTTGGTTTCATATGCAATTTAAAGTGGCTTTTCTTAATTCTATGAAGAAAGTCAATGGTAGCTTGGTAACGATAGCATTAAATCTATAAATTACTTTGGGCAGTATGGCCATTTTCACAATATTGATCCTTTCTATCCATGAGCATGGAATGTTTTTCCATTTGTTTGTGTCCTCTCTTATTTCCTTGAGCAGTGGTTTGTAGTTCCCCTTGAACAGGTCCTTCACATCCCTTGTAAGTTGTATTCCTAGGTATTTTATTCTCTTTGTAGCAATTGTGAATGGGAATTCACTCATGATTTGGCTCTCTGTTTGTCTATTATTGGTGTATAGGAATCCTTGTGATTTTTTCACATTGATTTTGTATCCTGAGACTTTGCTGAAGTTGTTTATCAGCTTAAGGAGATTTTGGGCTCAGATGATAGAGTTTTCTAAATATACAATCATGTCATCTGCAAACAGATGATTTGACTTCCTCTCTTCCTATTTGAATACCCTATATTTCTTTCTCTTGCCTGATTGCCCTGGCCAGAATTTGCAATACTATGTTAAATAGGAGTGGTGAGACAGGGCATCCTTTTCTTGTGCCAGTTTTCAAAGGGAATGCTTCCAGCTTTTGCACATTCAGTATAATATGGGCTGTGGGTTTGTCATAAATAGCTCTTATTATTTTGAGATACATTCCATCAATACCTAGTTTATTGAGAGTTTTTAGCATGAGGGGATGTTAAATTTTATTGAAGCCCTTTTCTGCATCTATTGAAATAATCATGTGGTTTTTGTCATTGGTTCTGTTTATGTGTTGGATTACGTTTATTGATATGCATGTGTTGAACCAGACTTCCATCCCAGGGATGAAGCTGACTTTATCATGGTGGATAAGCTTTTTGATGTGCTGCTGGATTTGGTTTGCCATTATTTTATTGAGGATTTTCTCATCGATGTTCATCATGGATATTGGTCTGAAATTTTCCTTTTTTATTGTGTCTCTGCCAGGTTTTGGTATCAGGATGATGCTGGCCTCATAAAATGAGTTATGGAGGAGTCCCTATTTTTCTATTGTTTGGAATAGTTTCAGAAGAAATGGTACCAGCTCCTCTTTGTACCTCTGCTAGAATTTGGCTGTGAATCCATCTGGCCCTGGCCTTTTTTTTGGTTGGTAGGCTATTAATTACTGCCTCAATTTCAGAACTTGTTTTTGGTCTATTCAGGGATTCGACTTCTTCCTGGTTTAGTCTTGGGAGGGTGTGTGTGTCCAGGAGTTTATCCATTTCTTCTAGATTTTCTAGTTCATTTGTGTAGAGGTGTTAATAGTATTCTCTGATGGTACTTTGTATTTCTGTGGAATCAGTGATGATATCCCCTTTATCTTTTTTTATTGTATCTATTTGATTCTTCTCTCTTTTCTTCTTTATTAGTCTGGTCAGTGGTCTATTTTGTTGATCATTTCAGAAAACCAGCTCTTGGATTCATTTATTTTTTTGAAGGGTTTTTCATGACTCTATCTCCTTCAGTTCTGCTCTGATCTTAGTTATTTCTTGTCTTCTGCTAGCTTTTGAATTTGTTTGCTCTTGCTTCTCTAGTTCTTTTCATTGCGACATTAGGGTGTTGATTTTAGATCTGTTCCACTTTCTCCTGTGGGCATTTAGTGCTACAAATTTACCTCTAAACACTGCTTTGGCTGTATCCCAGAGATTCTGGTACGTTGTGTCTTTGTTCTCATTTGTTTCAAATAACTTCTTTATTTCTGCCTTAATTTCGTTATTTACACAGTAGTCATTCAGGAGCAGGTTGTTCAGTTTCCATGTAGTTGTGTGGTTTTGAGTGAGTTCTTTAATCCTGAGTTCTAATTTGATTGCCCTGTGGTCTGAGAGATTGTTGATTTCCATTCTTTTGCATTTCCTGAGGAGTGTTTTATTTCCAATTATGTGGTTAGTTTTAGAATAAGTGTGATGTGGTGCTGAGAAGAATGTATGTCTATTAGGTCTGCTTGGTCTAGAGGTGAGTTCAAGTCCTGAATATCCTTGTTAATTTTTTTGTCTCATTGATCTGTCTAATATTGACAGTGGGGGGGTGTTAAAATCTCCCACTATTATTGTGTGGGAGTCTAAGTCTTTTGTAGGTCTCTAAGAACTTGTTTTATGAATCTGGATGCTGTATTGGGTGCACATATATTTAGGATCGTTAGCTCTTCTTGTTGCATTGATCCCTTTACCATTATGTAATGCCCTTCTTTTTTTGTTTTGTTTTGTTTTGTTTTTGTTTTTGTTTTTTTGATCTTTGTTGGTTTAAAGTCTGTTTTATCAGAGATTAGGATTAGGATTGCAACCCCTGCTTTTCTTTTTCTTTTCTTTTTTTTTTTTTTTCTTTTTTGCTTTCCATTTGCTTAGTAAATATTTCTCCATCCCTTTATTTTGAGCCTATGTGTGTCTTTGCACATGAGATTGGTCTCCTGAATACGGCATACCAAAGAGTCTCAAAGTTTGTGTCTTTTAATTAGGGCATTTAGCCTGTTTACATTTAAGGTTAATGTTGTTATGTATGAATTTGATCCTGTCATTATGATGCTAGCTGATTATTTTGCCCATTAGTTGATGCAGTTTCTTCATAGTGTCAATGGTCTTTACAATTTGGTATGTTTTTGCAGTGGCTGGTATCAGTTTTTCCTTTCCGTATTTAGTGCCTCCTTCAGGAGCTCTGGTAAGGTAGGTCTGCCGGTGACAAAATCTCTCAGCATTTGCTTGTCTGTAAAAGATTTTATTTCTTCTTCACTTGTGAAGCATAGTTTGGCTAGATATAAAATTCTGGGTTGAAAATTCTTTTCTTTAAGAATGTTGAATATTGGCCCCCACTCTCTTCTGTCTTGTAGAGTTTCTGCAGAGAGATCTGCTGTTAGTCTGATGGGCTGCCCTTTGTGGGTAACCTGACCTTTCTCTCTGGCTGCCCTTAACATTTTTTCCTTCATTTCAACCTTGGTGAATCTGACAATTATGTGTCTTGGGGTTGCTCTTCTAAAGGAGTATCTTTGTGGTGTTCTTTGTATTTCCTAAATTTAAATGTTGGCCTGTGTGTTCTTAACAAGCAACAAATTATTTCCACATCTGGGCAGAAATAAGTTAGAAATTTTTAAATCAAAATTACAGTGTAACTATAATTTCAAATTTTGAGGAACTACTTATGTGCATGGACGGTACTAGATGCCTTGAAAGTAAGGTAAACACAAAGTAGGCATTGTTGATCCTCTTGCAGAGACAAGGAAAGGAATTGAGGCTAGGAGAGGTGGGGAAATGTACACAGCCAAGAAGAGCCAAGCTAGGACTGTCTTGCTGCAGAGCCCGTGTTTTCTACTCATTTGGCTCCACAGCATAGCACACAAAACAAGGAGGCATTGCATCATCATAGAGTTCCTCTTTTCTCTTGTATCCTTCAAGTTTCCTTTGATTCCCCTTACAAACTACATGCGGTATAATATTATGAGGCCAGTTTAACCACTGCCAAGTTTGGCTAAGCTATTTGGTTCTAGAGTTGATGTGACATCTTTCTCATCCCAGAACTTAACTGACTTACATAATAAAGCCTGCACTATGGATAGGCCGCTGGGTGGTGTGGCCTCGTGAAAAATATGCCTTGGGTCTGCAATCTCAAGCTAGGTGGGGCAGCCCCTCACGACATCATCACACAGAGATACTGCTATACTTTCTGCTCACTTCATGTAGATCTTGAAGAAATTCACTTCTCTGCTTATGCAAAACCTGTCCCCTTTAGAAAAGATATGTCCTTCTAGAAATCAACCTGTAACCTAAGTTCTATCATTGTTTTCAGGTAAAGAATAGAAATTAAAGAGATAAAGAAAGACTGTCTACAACATATTCATTTGGGAACAGATGTCAGGGATCAGGTGTCCCTCTATTCTCTTCCTCCTCAAGAGGGGTCTGGTCATAAAGAATATCAAGACCAGGAAAAAAGGACACAGGTGGCCATGCACACAGTGAGGCCCATTATGTGCACAGAAACCAAGAGCCTTTTGTTCCAGAGGGCAGTGCCAGCTCCTTTTCTGCTGCTACCTCCTGGAGCTCCTGTCTGTCCTCTGAGCAACTGCAGAAGCCTTCCTCTGTCACCACTGCCAACCTACCAGTCCCAGACTGAGGCAGTACATTTGCTTTTGATACCCTGGAGTGAAGGAGGACCACTTGGACTTGGCATTGTAAACCCCATGGTTGTGTGGCCCTAAACAAGTCATGGTGATGACAACACCAGCCCTGCTCCTAGTTCACCACCTTCTACTTCCACATTGGCGACTCCTCTCATTCACTCTCTTCCCCTGACAGTGGCCAGACCTCCTAGCATCCAATCAGTTCATCTTTCCATCTCTTCCCAGTCACACCTGGGAATCATGCCTCCACTGAAAGCCTTGCTGCTCCAAAATCTAAGACTTCAAAATCTATCCCCCACTCCAAAGATAACTGCCTTACCTTCCCCCTCCCACCACTTCATTCATATTGAACCTGAACCTGGATGCCAAGCTTCTCTGTTCATGAGCCTGAGATCAAACACCTCAAGTAATCTGTGTAAAAACATGTTCAAAATAGTTTTCTTTACCTTGCGCCTTGTTGAGAGTCTGCACTATGTCTTTCCACCCTCCCCACTCCCATCTGGGTTCCCTCATCTGTCAATTGATCTATTCTATGTGCCTGATGCTTCTCGTACCACTCCCAAAGCTGAGTCACGCAGTCTAATTCAATTAGGCCTTCAATAACGCCAGCCAATCCTCTTATTTATCTCTAGTCAATAGGCTCTCCTATTCCCTACAATCCTTGTTCTAAATCTTTTCTATTCTTTTCAAGTTTCAAACCACAGCCACTTCTTCTTATTCTTTTTATTTATGTTAAATACTAATCTTTTGTTGGTTGTGTTACAGATACATTTTCTCAGTTTGGGGCTTGTTTTTTCACTTTTTTTAATGTACTTTGATAAACAGAAATTCCCAAATTTAATGTACAGTCACGCGTTATTTAACAACGGGGATACATCCTGAAAAACATGTCGTTAGGCTATTTCATTGTTGTATGAACATGATAGTGTATTTCTTTTCTCTTTTTTTGAGACAGAGTCTTGCTCTGTCACCCAGGATGGAGTGCAGTGGTGTGATCTTGGCTCACTGCAACCTCCACCTCCCAGGTTCAAGCAATTCCCCTGCCTCAGCCTCCCAAGTAGCTTTTGGGAGCACCCGCCACCACACTCAGCTAATTTTTGTATTTTTAGTAGAGATGGGGTTTCACCATGTTGGTCAGGCTGGTCTTGAACTCCTGACCTCAGGTGATCCGCCCGCCTCGGCCTCCCAAAGTGCTGAGAGTACAGGTGTGAGCCACCGTGCCCAACCTATAGAGTGTGTTTCTAAAAACCTAGACAACATAGCCTACTACACACCTAGGTTCTATGGTATAGCCTATTTGTCCCTCAGCTACAAACTTGAATGTCATATTACAGTTGTGAATACTGTAGGCAATTGTAACACAATGGTAGGTATTTGTGTATCTAAACATATCTAAAGATAAAAAAGTTACAATAAAAATATAATATTATAATCTCATGGCACCACTGTCACATACACAATGCATCGTTGACCGAAACGTCATTATGCAGCCCATGACTGTAATTAAATGTATCAGCCTTTTTTATGTTTTGGGCTTTTTGCCTCTTGTTTAATAAACTCTTCTGTACCCAAATTTCAAAAATATATTCTTCTATGTATTCTACTAAAACGTGTCTAGTTTCACCTTCCACATTAAATCTAACCCATCTATAACTGTTTTTTTTGTATATGATATGAAGTGGGGATCCATGTGGATGACTAGCTGACCTTGCATCATTTATTGAATGGTCCATCCTTATGTCGCATAATGCCAGCTCTTTCATAAAGCAGGTTTCCACCTATACATGAGCTTTCTGTCTTCGCCACTTGTCTAGTCCTGCCCTGGTGCCCTACTTTTCTAATCCGTGTAACTTTATAATAAGCCCTGATGTATGATAGGGCAAGTCACACTCCTTATGACACTTCTCCAGGGTTGCCAACTATATTACCCCTTTGCCCTTATAGATAAATTTTAAACTCAGCCTTTCAGATTGCATGTACATGTGCATGTACGCACACACACACAAACACACACACACATTGTTGAGATGTGGATTGAAATTGCATGGAATTTAAAGATTCATTCTCCTCATGCTCAACAGAAGACTTCTCCCCAAAGGAAATCAAAGGTCATAAATTTAAGCTCCCCTACTTTCTTCTCCTTTACCCCAGTGTGACTATATCTTGAGCCATGCCTTTTTTTACTATGTAGTATCAGAGGAAGTAGTGCCCCTCCTCTTCTCTACAGTCATTCTTTAAACAGCCAACACATCCCATCACTTTGCATTTCCTCCATGATTTTTTCTCTAGAAAATGTACATTTCTTGAACAGCAACTCTATTGCTACCTCTGCATTGAGTTCTACTTCTGTCTTTTCTACCTTCCAAAAATTTCAATGACATTGTACTTTTCTATTAGTCCTTCAACTTTTCTGTTTCTCCTCTTTTCCTTGCGCTTCTCATTACTTTCATCCATAAATGTGGACATTACCTGAAACTTCTTTGTTCTCAGTCCTTTTGTTCTTTGTGTCATTTTTTGAAGAAGTCATTTAAAGTCTCATATCATGGGAGATTATGTCAATTTCTCTTAAAAGTCTATCAAATTTTTGCTTTATATATCTTGAGATGATGTTGTTAGGCTTATAAGTTTTTAGACTAGCAATATTTCCTGGTGAGATACTTTTCTATCATTATTCAGTGACTTTATTTATTCCTGACAATGCTTTGTTTTGCATTTCAGTTCATCTGATATTAATCCACTTACATCAGCTTCTTTTAGTTCATACTTCCCCAATATAGGAATTCTTCATGCTTTTTCTTATTTTCAGCTTTTCTGTGCCCTATATGTTAGGTGAGTTTCTTAAAAATTATATATAGCCTTTGCTTTTAATATCATATTAGATGCTCTATTTTTAAGTGGTAAATTAGTCTAATTGCATGTATTCTGTGATAATTACCCTGAATACATTTTAAATTTCATTCATTTATTCAGTAAGATAGTTTCAATTGCTAAGTCTCATTTAGATATTTCATTATAATACCCTTTATTTTTCTTGGTAATATCATACATCTCCTGTTGGCTTTACCAACAATCTCATTGGAAATTATTCACAAAACTGTTTCTGGCCCTAACCTTGCTATCTCAGTCTCTCCAACCATAATCACAGCTTGCGATTGGATGTCTCACCTGGTTGTCCCGTCATTACTTCAAGTTCTACATGTCCAGAAACAAAATCAGCCTCTCCAATATCCTCCGGTGCTTCCCAGCCCTACATCTCCACAATGTTTCGCATTCCAATTCTCGTTTCATTTTCTCAGTTCCCCTATCCTCATTGGGGACGAGTTCCCCTATCCTCATTGCACTGCCACCATTCAATTGTTGCCAAGTTATTCTGAGTATCTTGGCAGTGTCTCTCACATCCGCCTGCTCTACTTTGATTCCAGTGCCATCATCCTCATTCTGATCCTCAGTTTTCTTCACCAGGGCCTACCTAGTCCCAGAAAGGAAACTTTGTTGTCCGTCCTCCAAGCTATTCCACATACTGCTCCAGGCTTGATGCTTGAGGCCCAGGCCTGACTTGTTAACTTCTTTGCTCAGATAGTTTCAAGGACTTGCTTTTGTTACTGACAAGGGTTCAAACTATTTAATGTGGCTTTGAGGCCCTCCACAGTCTGAATGCAATCTGGATGGATATCCACACTTCCACTACTTCTTTGTACCACCCTGTTTCCCAGCCAACAATTCATGCTTTCCAAACTCCCATACTTTCTTTCATCTGTAAAAAGATTCTCTTCTGCTGCCATTTCCACTTGCACGATCACATGAAACTGCGAGCATCCAGCGATGACATCTCACAATTGCTTACTCTGATTTTCAACAGAAAAATGCATAATACAATCTTACAGTACAGCCTAATAGCCTATGTCTAAGCTGCGTGTTGGTGAAAGCTGTTATGTATCATTACTTCTATAGGGACCCCACACTATTTATGATGTGCATAACCTCGCTAGAATTAGTTGGTTATCATAACCCAGATTAAATAGTAATTATTTTAAATGAGATACCTGCAGTGACTGTCAAGAAAGAGAAAGGGAGAGAGATTTCAATAATTAGCCATTGAATCTACATCTGGGTCAAATGGACTTTATCCATTATGCTTCTCTTACACAAATGAAATATTTATATGCCAGACTTCTTTTTCCATAAAGGTGAAATGTTAGCTCATAGTTAATTATGTTAGAAGATAAAAATCAAATAAAGCACTAATAATTTTATACTAATTTGTTGCCTTCTCCAAGATGACTTCATTTTAGTACTACTTGCTTATGAAATATAGGAAATGATCTGATTTTTATTCTTCTTACCTCAGAACCTAGAGCATATTTCAGTTTTCTGACTTTATTACTACACAGTTTTTGGTAAATTGCTTTAACAACTTTAATAAGTGGGATGTTACTTACTATTTCTTAACTCTGCCCTATAGTTTTCAAAATAAGATAGTTGTCCAATGACTTATTTTGGATTTGTGCTACTTATTGAGTATTTATTGGTGCACTCATGGCCTGAATGTGAAAAGAAAAAAATAGCTGTCTAATCATAATTTATGTGGTAAAATTACTTTAACATCTTAATTTCTTGACTATATCTTGGGCGTATTTGTAATGCACTTCACAGACTTTACAGTAGGGTAACATGGGCTTCCTACTTCCCTACAGCTGGTTCTCATTTGCAATAATGATTCTAAAATCAAGAAGCAAACATTGCAACTAGAGTACTAAGTCTGTTTAATCCAGTACATCAATTCAGGATACACAGGAATGAAAATAAACCAACTTTTGTCTGGACACAATGGCTCACGCCCATAGTCCCAGGACATTGGGAGGCTGAGAAGTGTGGATCACTTGAGCCCAGGATTTGAGACCAGCCTGGGCAACATAGCAAAACCCTATCTCCACACACACACACAAACGTATATATACATGCATATATACATATATATGTATATATACTGGTTGTGGTGGCATATACCTGGAGTTCTAGCTAAATCTCCTAAGCCTGGGAGTTTGAGGCTGCAGTGAGCTGAGATCACACCACTGTACTCCAGCCCAGGGGACAAAGCAAGACCCTGTCTCAAAAAAATAAAAAACAAAATAAACTAATTTTTTCTTAAGCCTCGTCAGTCAAGAAGTCTCCAGGGACCATTGTTTTAGTCTGTTCAGGCTGCTATAATGAAATATCATAATCTGGGTAGTTTATAAACAACAGAGATTTATTGTTCACAGTTCTGGAGGCTGGCCAGTCCAAAATCAAGACTCCAGCAAATTCAGTATCTGGAGGCTGGACAGTCCAAGACCAAGACTGCAGCAGATTCAGTATCTGGTGAGGGCCCACTTTCTCATAGATGGCACATACTTGCTGCATCTTCGTGTGGTGGAGGGGGCCAGCAAGCTTCCTTGGACCTTTTTCATAAGGGCACTAATCCCATTCATCAGGACAAAGACCTCATGACCTAATCACTTCTCAAGGGCCCCACCTCCTAATACCATCATCTTGGTGATTAAGAGTCAACATATGAATTTGAAGGAGACACAAATATTCAAATCCTAGCAATCACATATCCACCAGTTGACATGGAGAAGAAGTACTTTGAGGAGAGTTAGAAGAGACTTGGCGTCTACCTTTATTTAGAACATAATAGACATACAACATGAGAAGCTACACTAAAGGGCTAGGCCACTGTCGTACCCTGGCAGCTATGGCTCTAATACCTCATTATCACCACATTCTCTCTTGGGTAGGGCAGCATAAGGCAAGCAAAAGCCAAGGATGTACAAATTGTGCTAATGGAATAAATGGAAGCAAAGATATTAGGCCATCACTTTTGCAACCTTTTTAGTAAATTTTCTATTGCATTTGAGGCTGTCAACTTCCTGTTTCTTCTTACTTTCCTGTGAATTTCATGTTAGACTCTCGATTTTCTGTTTCTTTAACACTTCTGTTACCATTCATTTTCTTTTTCCATTGTTAGACCCTCTTCTTCCTCACCACTCTAAAAACAAATGTTTACCTATGATCAATTATTGGTTCTTTTCCCTTTCATTCACTATTGTGACTTCCATTACCGTTTTAATCAAGACAACTCCCAAACGCACAAATATCTAGCCTTGCTTTCCCCCGGCTCCCACATTTCCAAATTCCACTCTCACTCATACCTTCATTCTTCCTTGCTTAGACGATTGCTATTCCCTATGAACTCGGTCACCTAGTCCAATATCGCCCTATCGATGCATCCTACACACTGCATGGGTTCGCAAACTTTTCTTTAAAGTGGCAGATAGTAAATATTTCAGGTTTTGCATACAAGATAGAGTCTCTGTCACATATTGTTCTTTGCTTTCTTATTTTTCAACAACCTTTAAAATGTAAAAATCACTCTCAGTTTACTGGTCACAGAAAAACAGACTATAAAACAAATTTGACACACAGGCAGTGGTTTGCTGGTCCTTTGCCATAAAAATGCCTGATAGCCCTTGTTGAAGCAGAGCCAATCATATCACTCTTTTGAATGTAAAGTAGAATCTTTTGCCTGCAGTTTCAGCCCAAAATTCCATTGCTTCTTTATGGATTCATCACGCTAACCAAACAGAACTCCTTACAGTCATTTTTAAATTTTCTGTTTCCCTATATTGTTCAAGCTTAGAGCACTCTCTTTGGTCATATTCAATAGCCAAACACATGCACATATCTGCATTTGCATGTGCACACGCACACACACACCTGGAATCCATTTACCTCCTTTATTTGTAACTCTCTTGTGCTTGTCATTTATACTTTATTTATGTATATCTCTAACTTCCCATGCAAGCTCTTAAGAGCAGAATCTGTCTGATTCATTGTTCTGTGTTTCTCTTGCACTCACTTTTGCCTAGTTGTGCTTAATACCATAGCATATACACAGCAGACAATAAATCTTTAACGAATAAGTGAGCGAATGAATGAATTCAGACGTATATGCATTAATGGGGCTGATACATATTCAGTATCTATAAATTTTGTTAAAATCTCTACTAACACAGAGGCACATCTCCTTAGGGATTTATACATTTGATTTATGGGCTTGGATTTCATCCAGGCCCATCCACTTAAATTGTGCAACTCATGGGAAGCAATCTAATGTGGCAATTGTAACCAAGTGCTAGAAGCAGACAAACCTGGATTCCAACTCTGCCTTCATCATTCAATGACTTAACCTGCATTGAGCCCTGGGATCCTCAGCTTTAAAACAGTGATAATTCCCGTGTGTTCTAGAATCTGTCATACTTGGGGCTTCCTCCTTTGGTCAAAACAATGGTTTGATTTTTTTTTTACCCCAATATGATAAATATAGATATACCAAAAGATTTTGATCCAAGGATTTAACATGCCCTGTATCCCCTACCAAATGCAAGACCAAGAAGTATCCCAATGTTACATGGTTTCCCGTTCTCTGCAGGCCCTCAGGCTCCAGAGCTGACGACTTTCCCTTAGACACTGGAGAAGACAGCAGAGGGCTATTGTCTGTGCCTTACAGATGAGTCTCTGGAGGCTGACTCCACTACCTTCCAGTGCAAGGAGATTTATTATGTTTATGAGGGTATGTTTGAAGTTGATGTTGGCATCCAATTACAATTCTATTTCCACATTTAGGAAACTGAAGGCCAACTCTCTACCTACCCTTAATAGAGTCATAAAAACCAAGCAAGCACGATTTTTAAATAAGTTTCATCTCTCTCTCTCTTTTTTTCCCAATGCAAATACATAGTTTAATCTGTAATCCCATCAACCAGGGAATATTAAAAATCACTTTATATATATATATTTTATTATTATACTTTAAGTTCTAGGGTACATGTGCACAACATGCAGGTTTGTTACATATGTATACATGTACCATGTTGCTGTGCTGCACCCATTAACTCATCATTTACATTAGTTATATCGCCTAATGCTATCCCTCACCTTGCCCCCACCCAACAACAGGCCCCAGTGTGTGATGTTCCCCTTCCTGTGTCCAAGTGTTCTCATTGCTCAATCCCCACCTATGAGTGAGAACATGCGGTATTTGCTTTTCTGTTCTTGCAATAGTGTGCTGAGAATGATGGTTTCCAGCTGCATCCATGTCCCTACAAAGGACACAAACTCATCCTTTTTTATGGCTGCATAGTATTCCATGGTGTATATGTGCCACATTTTCTTAATCCAGTGTGTCACTGATGGACATTTGGGTTGATTCCAAGTCTTTGCTGTTGTGAATAGTGCTGCAATAAACATGTGTGTATGTGTCTTTATAGCAGCATGACTTCTAATCCGTTGGGTATATACCCAGTAATGGGGTGGCTGGATCAAATGGTATTTCTAGTTCTAGATCCTTGAGGAATCGCCACACTGTTTTCCACAATGGTTGAACTAGTTTACAGTCCCACCAACAGTGTAAAAATGTTCCTATTTCTCCACATCCTCTCCAGCACCTGTTGTTTCCTGATTTTTTAATGATTGCCATTCTAACTGGTATGAGATGGTATCTCATTGTGGTTTTGATTTGCATTTCTCTGATGGCGAGTGATGATGAGCATTTTTTCATGTGTCTGTTGGCTGTATGAATGTCTTCTTTTGAGAAGTGTCTGTTCATATCCTTTGCCCACTTTCTGATGGGGTTGTTTGTTTTTTTTTCTTGTAAATTTGTTTGAGTTCTTTATAGGTTCTGGATATCAGCCCTTTGTCAGATGAGTAGATTGCAAAAATTTTCTCCCATTCTGTAGGTTGCCTGTTCACTCTGATGGTAGTTTATTTTGCTGTGCAGAAGCTCTTTAGTTTAATTAGATCCCATTTGTCAATTTTGGCTTTTGTTGCCGTTGCTTTTGGGGTTTTAGAAATGAAGTCTTTGCCCATGCCTATGTCCTGAATGGTATTACCTAGGTTTTCTTCTAGGGTTTTTATGGTTTTAGATCTAACATTTAAGTCTCTAATCCATCTTGAATTAATTTTCGTATAAGGAGTAAGGAAAGGATCCAGTTTCAGCTTTCTACTTATGGCTAGCCAATTTTCCAAGCAACATTTATTAAATAGGGAATCCTTTCCCCATTTCTTGTTTTTGTCAGGTTTGTCAAAGATCAGATGGCTGTAGATGTGTGGTATTATTTCTGAGGGCTGTGTTCTGTTCCATTGGTCTATATCTCTGTTTTGGTATCAATACCATGCTGTTTTTATTACTGTAGCCTTGTAGTATAGTTTGAAGTCAAGTAGCATGATGCCTCCAGCTTTGTTCTTTTGACTTAGGATTACCTTGGCAATGCAGGGTCTTTTTTGGTTCCATATGAACTTTAAAGCAGTTTTTTCCAATTCTGTGAAGAAAGTCATTGGTAGCTTAATGGGGATGGCATTGAATCTATAAATTACCTTGGGCAGTATGGCCGTTTTCACGATATTGATTCTTCCTATCCATGAGCATGGTATGTTCTTCCATTTGTTTGTGTCCTCTTTTATTTCACTGAGCAGTGGTTGGTAGTGCTCCTTGAAGAGGTCCTTTACATCCCTTATAAGTTGGATTCCTAGGTATTTTATTCTCTTTGAAGCTATTGTGAATGGGAGTTCATTCATGATTTGGCTCTCTGTTTGTCTGTTACTGATGTATAAGAATGCTTGTGATTTTTGCACATTGATTTTGTATCCTGAGACTTTGCTGAAGTTGCTTATCAGCTTAAGGAGATTTTGGGCTGAGACAATGGGGTTTTCTAAATATACACTCATGTCGTCTGCAAACAGGGACAATTTGACTTCTTCTTTTCCTAACTGACTACCCTTTATTTCTTTCTCTTCCTGATTAACCTATCCAGAGCTTCCAACACTATGTTGAATAGGAGTGGGGAGAGAGGGCATCCCTGTCTTGTGCCAGTTTTCGAAGGGAATTTTTCCAGTTTTTGCCCATTCAGTATGATATTGGCTGTGGGTTTGTCATAAATAGCTCTTATTATTTTGAGATACGTTCCATCAATACTAAATTTATTGAGTGTTTTTAGCATGAAGGGCTGTTGAATTTTGTCAAAGGCCTTTTCTCTATCTACTGAGATAATCATGTGGTTTTTGTCTTTGGTTCTGTTTATAAGCTGGATTATGTTTATTGATTTGCATATGTTGAACCAGCCTTGCATCCCCGGGATGAAGCCCACTTGATCATGGTGGATAAGCTTTCTGATGTGCTGCTGGATTTGGTTTGCCAGTATTTTATTGAGGATTTTTGCATCAATGTTCATCAGGGATATTGGTCTAAAATTCTCTTTTTTTGTCGTATTTCTGTCAGGCTTTGGTATCAGGATGATGTTGGCCTCATAAAATGAGTTAGGGAGGATTCCCTCTTTTTCTATTGATTGGAATAGTTTCAGAAGGAATGGTACCAACTCCTCCTTGTACCTCTGGTAGAATTCGGCTGTGAATCCGTATGGTCCTGGACTTTTTTGGTTGGTAGGCTATTAATTATTGCCTCAATTTCAGAGCCTGCTATTGGTCTATTCAAGGATTCAACTTCTTCCTGGTTTAGTCTTGGGAGAGTGTAAGCGTCCAGGAAATTATCCATTTCTTCTAGGTTTTCTAGTTTATTTGCATAGAGGTGTTTATAGTATTCTCTGATGGTAGTTTGTATTTCTGTGGGGTCAGTGGTGATATCCCCCTTATCATTTTTTATTGCATCTATTTGATTCTTCTCTCTTTTCTTCTTTATTAGTTTGTTAGTGGTCTATCAATTTTGTTGATCTTTTCAAAAAATCGGCTCCTGGATTCATTGATTTTTTGAAGGGTTTTTCATGTCTCTATCTCCTTCAGTTCTGCTCTGATCTTAGTTATTTCTTGCCTTCTGCTAGCTTTTGAATGTGTTTGCTCTTGCTTCTCTAGTTCTTTTAATTGTGATGTTAGGGTGTCAATTTTAGATCTTTCCTGCTTTCTCTTGTGGGCATTCAGTGCTATAAATTTCCCTCTACACACTGCTTTGAATGTGTCCCAGAGATTCTGGCATGTTGTATCTTTTTTCTCATTGGTTTCAAAGAACATCTTTATTTCTACCTTCATTTCATTCTGTACCCAGTAGTCATTCAGGAGCAGGTTGTTCAGTTTCCATGTAGTTGAGTGGTTTTGATTGAGTTTCTTAGTCCTGAGTTCTAGTTTGATTGCACTGTGGTCTGAGAGACAGTTTGTTCTAATTTCTGTTCTTTTACATTTGCTGAGGAGTGCTTTACTTCCAACTATGTGGTCAATTTTGGAATAAGTGCAATGTGGTGCTGAGAAGAATGCTTATTCTGTTGATTTGGCATGGAGAGTTCTGTAGATATCTATTAGGTCCGCTTGGTGCAGAGTTGAGTTCAATTCCTGGATATCCTTGTTAACTTTCTGTCTCGTTGATCTGTCTAATGTTGACAGTGGGGTGTTAAAGTCTCCCATTATTATTGTATGGGAGTCTAAGTCTCTTTGTAAGTCTCTAAGGACTTGCTTTATGAATCTGGGTGCTCCTGTATTGGGTGCATATATATTTAGGATAGTTAGCTCTTCCTGTTGAATTGATCCCTTTACCATTATGTAATGGCCTTCTTTGTCTCTTTTGATCTTTGATGGTTTAAAGTCTGTTTTATCAGAGACTAGGATTGCAACCCCTGCTTTTTTTGTTTTCCATTTGCTTGGTAGATCTTCCTCCATCCCTTTATTTTGAGCCTATGTGTGTCTCTGCATGTGAGATGGGTCTCCTGAACACAGCAAACTGATGGGTCTTGACTCTTTATCCAGTTTGCCAGTCTGTGTCTTTAATTGGACTATTTAGTCCATTTACATTTAAGGTTAATACTGTTATATGTGAACTTGATCCTGTCATTATGGTATTAGCTGGTTATTTTGCTTGCTAGTTGATGCAGTTTCTTCCTAGCATCGATGGACTTTACATTTTGACATGTTTTTGCAATGGCTAGTACCTGTTGTTCCTTTCCATGTTTAGTGCTCCCTTCAGGATCTCTTGTAGGGCAGGCTTGGTGGTGACAAAATCTCTAAGCATTTGCTTGTCTGTGAAGGATTTTATTTCTCCTTCACTTATGAAACTTAGTTTGGCTGGATATGAAATTCTGGGTTGAAAATTCTTTCCTTTAAGAATGTTGAATATTGGCCCCCACTCTCTTCTGACTTATAGAGTTTCTGCTGAGAGATCTGCTGTTAGTCTGATGTGTGCAACCTGATCTTTCTCTCTGGTTGCCCTTAACATTTTTTCCTTCATTTCAACTTTGGTGAATCTGACAACTATGTGTCTTGGAGTTGCTCTTCTCGAGGAGTATCTTTGTGGTGGTCTCTGTATTTCCTGAATTTGAATGTTGGCCTGCCTTACTAGGTTGGGGAAGTTCTCCTGGATGATATCCTGCAGAGTGTTTTCCAACTTGGTTCCATTTACCCCATCATGTTCAGGCACACCAATCAGACATAGATTTGGTCTTTTCACATAATCCCATATTTCTTCGAGGCTTTGTTCATTTCTTTTTACTCTTTTTTCTCTACACTTCTCTTCTCACTTCATTTCATTCATTTGATCTTCCATCGCTGATACTCTTTCTTCCAGTCAATCGAGTCAGTTACTGAAGCTTGTGCATTTGTCACATAGTTCTTGTGTTATGGTTTTCATCTCTATCAGTTCTTTTAAGGTCTTCTCTGCATTGATTATTCTAGTTATCCATTCATCCATTCTTTTTTCAAGGTGTTTAGTTTCTTTGCACTGGTTACATTGTTCCTCCTTTAGCTCTGAGAAGTTTTACTGACTGAAGCCTTCTTCTCTCAACTCGTCAAAGTCATTCTCTGTCCAGCTTTGTTCCATTGCTGGCGATGAGCTGCGTTCCTTTGGAGGGGGAGATGCGCTCTGATTTTTTGAATTTCCAGCTTTTCTGTACTGCTTTTTCCCCATCTTTGTGGTTTTATCTGCCTTTGGTGTTTGATGATGGTGACATACTGATGGGGTTTTGGTGTGGGTGTCCTTTCTGTTTGTTAATTTTCCTTCTAACAGTCAGGACCCTCAGCTGTAGGTCTGTTGGAGTTTGATTGAGGTCCACTCCAGACTTGTTTGCCTGCGTATCAGCAGCGGAGGCTGCAGAAGATAGAATATTACTGAACAGTGAGTGTTGCTGTCTGATTCTTACTCTGGAAGCTTTGTCTCAGGAGTGTATCCCACTGTGTGAGGTGTGAGGTGTCAGTCTGCACCTCCTGGGGGATGTCTCCCAGTTAGGCTACTCAGAGGTCAGGGACCCACTTGAGCAGGCAGTCTGTCCGCTCTCAGATCTCAACCTCCATGCTGGGAAATCCACTGCTCTCTTCAAAGCTGTCAGACATGGGCAATTACCTCTGCCGAGGTTTCTGCTGCTTTTTGTTTAGCTATGCCCTGTCCCCAGAGGAGGAATCTACAGAGGCAGGCTGGCCTCCTTGAGCTGTGGTGGGCTCCACCCAATTTGAGCTTCCTGGAAGCTTTGTTTACCTACTTAAGCCTCAGCAATGACAGGCGCCCCTCCCTCAGCCTCGCTGCCACCTTGCAGTTAAATCTCAGACTGCTGTGCTAGCAATGAGGGAGGCTCCGTGGGTGTGGGACCCTCTGGGCCAGGTGTGGGATATAATCTCCTGGTGTGTCATTTGCTAAGACCCTTGGTAAAGTGCAGTATTAGGGTGTGAGTTACCCAAATTTCCAGGTGTTGTGTGTCCCAATTTCCTTTGGCTAGGAAAAAGGAATTCCCTTCCCCCTTGTGCTTCCCAGGTGAGGCGATGCCTCGCCCTGCTTCAGGTCTCGTTAGTCGGGCTGCACCGGTGGACCAGCGCCAACTGTCTGACATGCCCAGTGAGATGAACCCGGTACCTCAGTTGAAAATGCAGAAATCACCCATCTTCTGTGTCACTCACACTGGGAGCTGGAGGCTGGAGCTGTTCCTATTTGGCCATCTTGGGCGCGCCCCTCTCTCTCCCTCTTCTTGTTTTTGTTTTTCAAATGGACATCCTGTCTGTATCTGAGAAAGGAACAAAAAGTCGAAGATGTTTCTTGCTTAGAAAAATGGTAGTCTCTTACTACCATAAGCAGGAAGGAGACGGTCAGTGTTACTTATCAGGTCAGAGTGTCAGCACCACATAGGATTTACTCCTCAGAATTGTCGGTACCCAACACCCTGGGTTGCTGGGAGAGCTAAGTATTTAACTCTCATGTGTAAAGAATGTTGGCACAGTGTGTGGCTCCTAGGAAGCACTCAGTAATTGTTAACTGTAACTACAATTATTCTACATGTAACTACAGGGACTAATTAGATTATAAACACAGATGTTTCTTGTTCCTCTCATATTTTATCCAGCCTTAGTTAAAATTGTCAGTAGGGCATACTTTGACTTCAGGACTTTTGATTTCACCTTCAGGTTCTGTCTTCCCTTCTTGTTCATTTTAGTGGACAGGGTACAATTAAGAGGTAGCATATGTAACTTCCCAGGTGATAAGAAAGAAGCAAGCCAATGCCTTCCCTGTTTAACACCAATGACCAAGCTCAATTGGCCTATCTACAGTCATAAGAGGAATAAAGCCTTTTATTGATGGGAAGGGACTTTTTTACACCAAATGGCTGAAAGTCATAGAGTCATACATCAAGTTTAGAAAAGCTTTTTCTCCAACATAATGTTTGGGGAGAAGTTGAAATGTTCTTTGAGATAGATACTGAATCGTACCAAAACTCCTTTTAAATGTTATCTGAATATCATCTTAATAACATAATTTAAGTCCAAATAATTTAAATAAAACGGTGGAAAGAAGATAAGGAGGAAGAATTTTTCAATTCAAAATGTTTTCCATATGAGTTTTCAACATACAGTGGGTTACTGATAAATTTTTGGCGGTTCTGAAATGCTTTTAAATTATTAGAATATCATTATTTTAGAAATAAGGGTGATACAGGCTTCATAGTCAGTTTGCCTGATTCAGATCCCAGATCTGCCATTTAATACACAATATTGGGCAAGTTATTTAACCTCCATATGTCTTAGTTTTCACCTCCAGAAAATTTATATAATAATAATGCCAATATGATGGCATTAATTATAAGGATAAATTGAGTTAACATATACAAAGAATGTAAGCACTCAATACATATTTTTATTGTAACAATCATGATGATGATGATGTCTATATAGGACTTTATGTTTAGCAAAGATCATTTTCATATTATCTTGTTTGATACAAAAATCAACCTTGCTGAGGTCGGTATTAGTATCTCCACTTTACAGAGGGAAACCAAGACTCAAAAACAATAAGTGACAAGTTCAAGGTTATTTAGTTAGTGACAACTTTGGACTTAAACCAGAAGTATCTTTCTGCAAATCCTGGGCTCTGTCTACCTTTTTTCATCTGATTCAATATTCTAATTATCAAGTATGATCAAGTTAAAGTGACTATAAAGTAGGAGCCCATTTTCTCTTTATTCCCAGAACAATCTGAAATATTAAACTGTGAGATTCACATGGAAAGAAAAGACTATCTCGTTGGCTGGTATTCTTGGAATACCTTCTGCTCCTATGTACCACTCATTATATTTACAAGGAAAATGTAAGCACAATGTCCAGACCACCCTGTTTTCTCACAAAATATTCTCAACAGCTGCATAACAATGGGACAAGAATTATGCTAGCTCATCAGAACAGTGAAACAGATTAAGACAGAGATTTGGCTCTTGTCACCCAGGCTGTGGTTCAGTGACATGATCTCAGCTCACTGCCACCTCTGCCTCCCAGGTTCAAGTGATTCTACTGCCTCAACCTCCTAAGTAGCTGAGATTACAGGCACCTGCCACCACGCCCAGCTAATTTTTGTATTTTTACAGAGATGGGGTTTCACCATGTTGTCCAGGCTAGTCTTGAACTCCTGACATCAGGTGATCCACCCGCCTCAGCCTCCCAAAGAGCTGGGATTACGTGAGTCACTGTGTCTGGCCCCATTTGATTTTCTATCCCACTATCCAAGCCTCAAATTCTCTCTCCTAACCAATGAAAACACATAGAATTTTAATACCTCTGGCCTTTTTCAGCCATATTCCTCAAAAAATCTTGGTAGATTAGAGGCAATGGAAAATATAACTACTCTCTTTTACTGAGAAAAATTAGTAATACAATTGATTAAATAAAAATAAAATATCATTGTATTATTTTGTTCCTTTTAATAGCTTACTAAATAATTTACATGACAGTTGGTTTGAGTTCTAACTCTAGGAAGATCTTTCTAGAGACTGGAAGAGTACATCTCACACCTACTCTGCATTTCCACTCTGCATCCCTAGGCAGAATCTCAACATGCCTGTCTAAACTACCCATCCCTGGCTGACGTCAGTGCCCCCCAGTCTCTCCATTCCAATTGAAACAGGACAGCTGGATAACTCTCACTAAGGAGCAACTCTCATAATGTAACCTCCCACCCAATCAGAAACCCGCATTACCCTCACTGTGCTTCCCAAGGCAAGGAATGCCTGTCACTGATTGCATAGGAGATCATTTTAGATGGAATGTAAATTCATCTTTTTGTTTTCAGAGATATGTTTTCATTTGCATATATATGAAATAATTATAATAAAACTCAAAACCAAGGGTATTAGACCTAAAAATATAAAAGTTTTAAAGGGGAATCAATTTGAAGAAAAATATCTACTTGTAGCATTGGTATATCAGTATGGCAAAAAGGTGAAGATTATACAAGCATGACTGTAGGTTGGAACATACTAGCCCTCAGAATTAACTTTCAGTTCCTTAGGCTGACATTCAAGACCCTCCGTGATCGAGACTTAGTCTATCCTTCCAGCCACAACTCCAAGTACTACTCGTACTCTAGTCTAACCAAATGTACTTTTTGAAAAATCTGTGAATATCCCACCTGCGTGACTTTGTTCATAGTGTTCTCTGTGTCAAAATGTCCTCTCCCTATAATGCCCCATCTCTATCCACCCTCCAGACAGTGTTAAGGTTGCCTCATTCATGATCTCTTCCCAGAAATCTACAATGAAAAATAGTTCCTCTCAAAGGAATTGGGGATTGATTGAGTGTGGTGGCTACGGAAAGATGGTGGTCAAGAATGATAGTTCCACTAAGCAATACAGGGAAGCCCAGGAATGGAACTTGATTTAGGAAGAAGATTATAATACATGTGTGGAATGACTACAACTGATAAAGCCTCATCATGTCTGTTATCTCTCAGATTTGATCATCAAAACAACATCTCATGGTAGTCAGGGCAACTGTTACTATGTATGTGTTATTTGTGGTGACCTCAAACTCAAAGATGCTGTGAGATTTGTCTAAGTCTGCACAGCTCCAGACAGTAAAACTAGAACACAAGCCTTTACCTTCCTTAAATTAACACTAATAATAATTGCATTATTTTTCTAATTATAAAAATATTTTAAGGGAAGGACAGAGAGAGATTTGTTAAAGAATGCAAAATCACAATTCGATAGGGGGAATAAGTTCTAGTGTTCTATACCACTGGAGGATAACTGGTTAATAATATATAGTTTCAAACAGCTAGAAGGAGGACATTCAGTGTTCCCAACACAGAGTAATGATAAATATTTGACATGATGGATATGCTAATTACCCTGATCTGATCACCATATATTATATATATCAAAACATCATTATGTACCCCATAAATATGTACAGTTATATATCCATTTAAAATTTTTTTTCATTGTAGAAATATAGAAAATAAATAAACACATGAGAAAAGTAAATAATCATGACTATAACTTTGGTGCATTTTCCATTTTTTCTATACTAATTTGTACATAATTGAGATATTGTTTATATATATGTTTGTATCCTGAATTTTTCACTTAATAATATACATAATTATGCTCCTATGTCATTAAAATGTGATCTTAATGAATAAGTAATAGGTCATAACTTTCCAGAAAGTTATTTATTTTAAAAAATTAAAAAAGCAGAAAAATGGTAAAGAACAAAAGGAAAGTCAGGTACAGGCTTGAGCCAGATATATTTTTGTTGTTGCTTTGTTTCTTATTTCAATAGGTTTTTGGGGAACAGATGGTGTTTTGTTACATGAATAAGTTCTTTAGTGGTGATTTGTGAGATTTTGGTGCACCCATCACCTGAGCAGTGTACACTGTATCCAATGTGTAGTCTTTTATCCCTCACCCCCTTCCCAGCCTTTCCTCGAGTCCACAAAGCCCGTTGTATCATTCTTATGTTTTTGCATCCTCATAGTTTAGCTCCCACTTACAAGAGAGAACATAAGATGTTTGGTTTTTCATTCCTGAGTTACTTCACTTAGAATCATGGTCTCCAATTCCATCCAGGTTGCTATGAATGCCATTATTTCATTCCTTTTTAGGGCTGAGTAGTGTTCTGTGATATACACATACCACAATTTCATTATCCACTTGTTGATTGATGGACATTTGGGCTGGTTCTATGTTTTTGCAATTGTGAATTGTGCTGCCGTAAATATGCATGTGCAGGTATTTGTGCGTGCGTGCGTGTGTGTGTGTGTAATGACTTATTTTCTTCTGGGTAGATACCCAGTAGTGTGATTGCTGAATCAAATAGTAGTTCTACTTTTAGTTATTTAAGGAATCTCCACACTGTTTTTCATGGTGGTTGTACTAGATTATATTCCCACCAACAGTGTAAAAGTGTTCTGTTTTCACCACATTCCTGCCAAAAACTAATCTTTTTGATTTTTTGGTTATGGCCATTCTTGCAGGAGTGAGGTGGTATTACATTGTGGTTTTGATTTGCATTTCCCTTATAATTAGTGATGCTGAGCATTTTTCATGTTTGTTGGCCATTTGTATATCTTCTTTTGAGAATTGTATATTCATGTCCATAGTCCACTTTTTGATGGGTTTGTTTTTTTCTTGCTGATTTGTTTGAGTTCCTTGTAGATTCTAGATATTAGTCCTTTGTCAGATGTATAAACTGCAAAGATTTTCTCCCATTCTGAAGGTTGTCTATTTACTCTGCTGATTGTTTCTTTTGCTGTGCAAAAGCTTTTTTAATTAAGTCCCATCTATTTATCTTTGTTTTTGTTGCATTTGCTTTCCCGTTCTTGTTATGAAGTCTTTGCCTAAGCCAATGTCTAGAAGGGTTTTTCCAATGTTATCTTCTAGAATTTTTGTGGTTTCAGGTCTTAGATTTAAGTCCTTGATTCATCTCGAGTTGATTTTTGTATAAGGTAAGAAATGAGCATCCAGTTTCATTCTTCTACATGTGGCTTGCCAGTTATCCCAGTATCACTTGTTGAATAGCGTGTCCTTTCCCCAATTTATTCTTTTGTTTGCTTTGTCGAAGATCAGTTGGCTTTATTTTGGCGTTCTCTATTCTCTCCCATTGGTTTATGTGCCTATTTTTATACCTGTACCACACCGTTTTGGTGACTATGTCATTAAAGTATAGTTTGAAGTGGGGTAATGTGATGCCTCCATATTTGTTCTTTTTGCTTAGTCTTGCCTTGGCTATGCGAGCTCTTTTTTTGGTTCCATATGAATTTTAAGATTCTTTTTTCTAGTTATGTGATGAATGATGGTGGTTTGCAATGTGATTACATTGAATTTTTAGACTACTTTTGGCAGTACGTTCATTTTCACAATAACGATTCTACCCGTCCATATACATAGGATGTGTTTCCATATGTTTGTGTCATCTGTGATGTCTTTCAGCAGTGTTGTGTAGTTTCATTGTAGAGGTCGTTTACCTCCTTGGTTATGTATATTCCTAAGTTTTATTTTGTTTTGTTTTTTTAACAGCTATTATGGAAGGGGTTGAGTTCTTGATTGTATTCTCAGCTTGGTTGCTGTTGGTGTATAGCAGAGCTACTGATTTGTGTACATCAATTTTGTACCTTGAAACTTTGCTGAATTCATTTACCAGTTCTAAGAGCTTTTTCGAGAAGTCTTTAGAGTTTTCTAGGTATATGATCATATCATCAGCAAATGGCAACAGTTTGACTTCCTCGTTACTGATTTGGATGCCCTTTATTTCTTTCTCGTCTGATTGTTCTGGCTAGGACTTCCAGTACTATGTTGAATAGAAGTGGTAAGAGTGGGCATCCGGCTGGGCATGGTGCTCATGCCTGTAATTTCAGCACTTTGGGAGGCCCAGGTGGGTGGATCACTTGAGGCCAGGAGTTCAAGACCAGCTTGGGCAACAGGATGAAATTCCACCTCTACTAAAAATACAAAAATTAGCCAGGCATGGTGGCAGGCACCTCTAATCCCATCTAGTTAGGAGGCTGAGACTGGAGAATCACTTGAACCCAGGGGACAGAGGTTGCAGTGAGCTGAGATTGTACCACTGCACTCCAGCCTGGGCAACAGAGTGAGACCTTGACTCAAAAAAAATAAAAAATAAGAAGAGTGGGCATCCTTGTTCTAGTTCTCAGGAGAATGTTTTCAACTTTTCCTCATTCCGTATTATGTTGGCTGTGGGTATGTCATAGATGGTTTTTATTACAATGAGGTATGTCCCCTGTGTGACAATTTTGCTGAGAGTTTTAATCGTAAAGGGATGCTGGATTTTGTCAAATGCTTTTCTGTGCCTGTTGAGATGATCATGTAATTTTTGTTTTTAATTCGGTTTGTGTGGTGTATTACACTCATTGACTTGCATGTGTTGTACCATCCCTGCATCCCTGTTATTAAACCCACTTGATCATGATGTATTATCTTTTTGATATGCTGTTGCATTTGGTTAGCTAGTATTTCGTTAAGGATTTTTGCATCTATGTTCATCAGGGATATTGGTCTGTAGTTTTTTGTTTGTTTGTTTGTTTGTTTGTTTGGTCATTTCCTGGTTTTAGTATTAGGGTGATACAGGCTTCATAGAATAATATAGAGAAGATTCCCTCTTTGTCTTTTGGAATAGTGCCAATAGGATCGGTACCAATTGTTCTTTAAATATCTGATAGAATTCAGCTGTAAACCCACCTGGAATTTTTCCTGGTTGGCAATTTTTTATATTACCATTTCAATCTCACTGCTTGTTATTGGTCTATTCATAGTTTCTATACCTTCCTGGTTTAATCTCGGGGGGTTGTATATTTCCAGAAATTTATCTCCTTTAGGTTTTCTAGTTTATGTACATAAAACTGTTCATAGTAACTTGAATGATCTTTTGTATTTCTGTGATATCAGTTATAATATCTCCAGGTTCATTTCTATTTGAGCTTATTTGAATCCTCACTGTTCTTTTCTTGGTTAATCTCTCTAATAGTATGTCAATTTTGTTTATCTTTTCAAAACCAGCTTTTTGTTTCATTGATCTTTTGTACTTTGTTTGTTTGTCTGTTTATTTCAATTTCATTTAGCTCTGCTCTGATCTTTGTTATTTCTTTTCTTCTGGCAAGTTTGAGTTTGGTTTGTTTTTGTTTCTCTAGTTCCTTGAGGTGTGACCCTAGATTGTCTATTTGTGCTCCTTCAGACTTTTTGATGTAAGCATTTAATGACATGAACTTTCTTCTTAGCACCGCCTTTGCTGTATCTCAGAGGTTTTGATAGGTTCTGTCACTATTATTCACTTTAAATAATTTTTTAACTTCCATCTTGATTTTATGGTTCACCCAGCAATCATTCAGGAGCTGGTTATTTAATTTCCATGTACTTGCATGGTTTTGTCTGTTCCTTTTGAGTTGATTTCCAATTTTATTCCACCATGGTCTGAGAGAGTACCTGATATAATTTCGATTTTCTTAAATTTATTGAGACTTGTTTTGTGGCCTATTATATGGTCTATCTTGGAGAATGTTCCATGCACTGATGAATAGAATGTATAGTCTGCCTTTGTTGGGTGGAATGTTCTGTAAATAACTGTTAAGCCCATTTATTCTAAGATATAGTTTAAATCCATAGTTTCTTTGTTGCCTTTCTATCTTGATGACCGGTCTAGTGCTATCAGTGGAGTATTAATGTCCTCCACTATTATTGTGTTGCTGTCTATCTTATTTCTTAGGTCCATTAGTAATTGTTTTATAAATTTAAGATCTCCAGTGTTAGGTGCATATATATTTAGAATTGTGATATTTTCCTGTTGGATTAGTCCTTCTAACATTATGTAATATCCCTCTTCATATTTTTTAACTGCTGTTGCTTTAAAGTTTGTTTTGTCTGATATAAGAATAGCTACTCCTGCTTGCTTTTGGTGTCCATTTGCATGGAATATTTTTTCCCACCCCTTTACCTTAAGTTTATATGAGTCCTTATGTGTTAGATGAGTCTCTTGAAGATAACAAATACTTGGTTGGTGAATTCTTATCCGTTCTGCCATTCTTTGTCTTTTAATTGGAGCATTTAGACCATTTACATTCAACATTAGTATTGAGATGTGAGGTGCTATTCTATTCATCATGCTATTTGTTGCCTGAATACCTTGTTGTTGTTGTTGTTGTTGTTGTTGTTGTTTTCACTGTTTTTGTTTTATAGGTCCTTTGAGATTTATGATTTAAAGGAATTCTCTTTTGGTGTATTTCAAGGATTTGTTTCAAGATTTAGAGCTCCTTTTAGCTGTTCTTGTAGCGCTGGCTTGATAGTGGTGAATTCTCTCAGCATTTGTCTGTCTGGAAAAGACTGTATCTTTCCTTCATTTATGAAGCTTAGCTTCGCTAGATACAAAATTCTTGGCTGATAATTATTTTATTTAAGGAGGCTAAATATAGGGCCCCAGTTCTTTCTAGCCTGTAGGGTTTCTGCTGAGAAATCTGCTGTTAATCTGATAGATTTTCCTTTATAGGTTACCTGATGCTTTTGCCTCACAGTTCCTAAGACTCTTTCCTTTGTCTTGACTTTAGATAACCTGATGACGATGTGCCTAGGTGATGATCTTCTTGTGATTAATTTTTCATGTGTTCTTTGAATGTTTTATATTTGGATATCTAGATCTCTAGCAAAGCTGGAGATGTTTGCCTCAATTATTTCCTCAAATGTGATTTCCAAACTTTTAGATTTCTCATCTTCCTCAGGAACACCAATTATTCTTAGGTTTGGTCATTTAACATAATCCCAAACTTCTTGGAGGTTTTGTTCATTTTTTAAAAAATTATTTATTCTTTGTCTTTGATAGACTGAGGTAATTTGATAGCCTGTCTTTGAGTTCTGAAGTTCTTTCTTCTACTTGTTTGATTCTGTTGCTGAGACTTTCCAGGGCATTTTGCATTTCTCTAAGTGTCTCCTTCATTTCTAGAAGTTGTGTTTGTTTTTTATTTATGCTATCTATTTCACTGAAGAGTTTTCCCTTCACATCTTGTGTCATTTTCTTAATTTCATTGAATTGGACTTTACCTTTCTCTGGTGCCTCTTTGATTAGCATAATAATTGACATTTTGAATTCTCTTTCTGGCAATTCAGATTTCTGCTTGGTTTGGATCCATTGGGATCTTTTAGGGGTGTTAATGAACCTTGTTTTGTTTTGTCATATTCCCAGAATTGTTTTTCTTGTTCCTTCTCATTTGGGTAGACTATGTCAGAGGGAAGATCTGGGCTCAAGGGCTGCTGTTCAGATTCTTTTGTCCCACAGGGTGCTCCCTTAATGTGGTATTCTCTCCCTTCCTCTAGGAATGGGGCTTCCAGAGAACTTAACTGCAGTCATTGTTATTTCTCTTCTGGATCTAGCCACCCAGCAGAGCTATGGGGCTTCGGCTACTGGGGAGTGTCTGCACAGTGTTCTGTGATGTAAACTGTCTTCAGATCTCTCAGCTGTGGATACCAGCACCTGTTCCAGTTGGGGCAGCAGCGGAGTGAAGTGAACTCTTTGAGGGTTCTTGGTGGTAGTTTTGTTTATTGTGCTAGTTTTGTGTTGGTTGGCCTCCAGCCAGGAGGTGGCGCTTTCAAGAGAGCACAGCCGTGGTTGTATAGGGAAGATCAGGTGGTGGGCAGGGTGATAGAGCTCCTAAGCAGTTATGCCATTTGTCTTGGAGGTGTTTTGGCTGTCTCTGTGGGCCTGCAGCAGCAATCTGCTTCCTCCAAAGGGTATGTGGATTCTGTCAGCTTTCCTGGTGTGTTTTTATGGTAGTTCCTGGAGCAAAAGCTCACAATGTGAGTCTCCACACACTGTTCTATCTGTCCAACAGGAGCTGCAAGTGAGTCCTGCCTCCTCTCCACCATGTGTTTCAGTCAGATATCTATTGAATTGAAGATCACTATGAGGAACCAAGGAAAACTTTTGATAGACAGATAAAGGGATGGGACTGTAATGCACAGGAAAGCAGGACCAGAATAGAAACATGTTGCAGTCAGTGGAGATACTTACCATGCCCATGAAAGGACTGTTTTGCAGAAGTAGTTCTAAGTTTATTGTTTTCTTTTCACTGGTTGGACCAATAGCCCATAAAGGTATATAATAAACGTTGGTCTTAAGAAATAATCATTCCTCCTTCCTCTGAATTCAAATACCACTTTTTCTTTTAGGTACCCATGACACTAATCACAGCAGATAACATTTGCCCAGCCAGAGACATGATGTGATAATGTCCTGTGCATTGCCTTCTTCAATCCTTAAGATAATCTTTCCACACTAGAGTGATCATGTTCCTCGTTTTCCTGAGATAGCCCAGTTTGTGCTTGCGGCCCACATAACTATTAATAGCAGGCCTCCACTTACAAAGGTATCCTGACTTAAATGATAAATTATATGGTCATCCTGCTATTATCTGCATTTTACAGATAAGGAAACCAAGGCGCAGTAACATCCCCACGGGACACAGCTGAGAGGGACAATAAGTTTCAGAGCATGCTCTCCTGAGCCCTATACTGTTAGGATACAAAGTTCATGTCTGCTACAAAATGGCAACTTAAGAAAGACCAGGCCTTATACATTTTTATGTCCCCTTACTTCACCTAGCTCAGTGACTTTCCACAGAGTTGGTGTTCCATAAATGTAGTAAGAATAGATGAGAATAAATAAGTCTTTCTTAAACCTTCCATTAGGAAAGAATATTGTAGGGATGTCCCATCTTCAATCTTTATAGCACTATAGATCCTTGATGAATTTCCCAGGTATAAAGGGCAGAACACAGACTCCCCAGTATATTTGTCTGGGAGATGTGCAAGCCTTTGACTCCTTTTTCAGATGTTAAATACAGTAGGCCCTACAGGATAGGGATAGATTCTCTAATCCTACCCGAGAGCCTATTCCCAAATAGAGATTTTTCTCATATACATAGGCCAGTGTTACTCCTTCAGTCAATTAAGTAACAATTCTTAGCTCAAAGCCCATGAAAACTCACAAGTCTTTAGGGAGTTCTGTGAATCCTCTGAAAATGCATGCAAGATTTGGAGTGTGCTTGCATATCATAGGAAGAATGAGTACAGTCCTCAGATTCCCCAAGGTATCAATAACTCTCAAGAGTTAAGAACCACTGCTCTGGGGTCTTCTCTGTGGCAGCAACTAAGTTAGAATTGCAGAAGCCATAAACTCCTCATAGTCCTCAGAGTTGCCACATCCGGATAAATGTTTAATGTTCCCTAAGCAATTTTTAAGTGTCAAACATATACGTTTCTCATGAACAGTTGTTTTTAGAGGTAATCTCTTCCACACAAAACAGTCAATTGTGCATTTTAGGAAGCTATCAGCTTGTAAATGGACTTTGATCCAGAGATCTATTCACAAACCAGAATTGATTTTCTCATCAAGCAATGTAAATAATTAAGCAAAAGTCTCATTTGCTGTAAAGACACTAGGGACAAGAAACCAAGAAATGTGGTAGGAAAGAAGAAAGAGATTGCTTGCCCCCCCCCTTCCTTGGGACAGGATTGATTCCAGAAAATAAAAAATAATAGGCAATGTTTCTTTTCAGAACCTGTTCCCTCTTCTGCAGCATTGCTCCCAGGGCACCCCCAAAATCCCTAGAGACACACTAACAGGACTTCCCCATCATCTTCCCCCAGAATTCCCCATCTGCCACCTCCTACAACTCCATTTCCTCACCATAAACAAACTCACTTAGGAATCTGGAGGCCAGTGGCATTATTAAATTCACACTCATGTATGTGGGACTGATGGCTCTTTGACCTCGTAATGTGCTTGTACCTTCTGCAGAGGACACATATTGATCCAACGGAATGATTGATTAGGGGTCAAGGCAGTATGACAAAGTCAAGGGGAAGTACAGGTCAGAGGGGTTAGGAAGGGGTGGGAATGCCACATAGATTGCTGAATCTTGTTAGCAATCTCCTTCTATGCCGCTCTCATATTCCAATCATTCCCAAACTCTGCTTCCTCCAGCATCTCCATGGTGGGTAAGGGCAAGGAGAATAATGGATGCTGAACATAAAGGACCCTGGACCACTCTTCCTCTGTTTTAAATTTATTTTAGTTCTCTAACCCTTCCCAGTAAAACTAATTTGACTAAAGGACACAAAACTAAAGTTTGGAAATCACTGCTCCAAAATAAACAGATGTTTTCCAGCTTATTCCCTTTCTCCACTTGTGATTCCACAACATTTGCTCAAACCTATAAGTTTTGTTGCATTTTTGACCCATCGTATTTTAGTAGAGGGTTGAGAAGAAAATAGACAGGAATGAGTTACGGAAACTATCCATAGGCATAGATTATTTGTAAGTCAGGTGTCTGAAAACCAGATACTTTGTGCTTTCTCTTCCTTGCTAATCAATTAATGTAAAATACCTTCTGTTGTTTGAATGCATTCATCTACACTTTCTTCTATATCAATATTTATGCTTCATCTTGTTAGAGGTGATGCTCAGTAAATGAATGCATTCATCAGATTTCAAGGTTTCAGCCAGGTGCGTTGGCCTGATGTAGAGCTCAATGTATCATTCTCTCAATTTATTACCTGCCTTCATCAAACCCAAACCTTGATCTGAGAATATTATCCTAATTGGGGAAGATATATGTATACTGCCTAAAGACTATTGCTTTGTCATTTACCTTTGGCTTTTATCTGTTTTACTTAACCATCTTCTCCCTTGAGGGGTATTTAAATGTTTTACCAGCTAATCTCTCCTTCTTTGTATTAAATAGCATTTCCCTTCTTTCACTTTCTCATCTGGCTTTCTCTGTTTCCTTTATTCTACTTCCCAATTCCACTGTTTGTTATGGGCACATGGCTATCAGCTATAGTGGCCAATACTCATGCCTTGCCAGAGCTGGCCTCTCATGGTCATTTCCATAAAGATGTGTCTGCCTCTGACTGAGGCTTCATTCACCTCCATCCCTGTGGGCCATAATGTTGGCCTGCAGTGACACGTGGTTGTAGTGTTCTTTTTTAATTCATAGAAACATAGACACATTCAGAGGTTTTGGGCATTAAGAAACTGAATAGCAGTGGTTCCGCATCCTTGGTTTCACATTAGAATCACCTGGAAGCTTTAAAAAATACTGATGCCTGGATCTCACACCTAGAGATTCTGAAGTAATTGGCCTGAGGTATGACCTGAGTGTGAAAGATGTTAAAAGCTCCCCAAATGGGACTTTCTGATCTAAGAAAATTCTTACATCAGCACCATTACCACTTACACATTTTATTTCCTGCTGTGCCTTTGGGCCTAAGAGAAGGCCTGCTACAATTTGCCACAAAAAGATGGGCTTAATTTTTCTTGAAAAACCCCTAAAATCTCATCTATATGAAACCCCTCATTTTCCAAGGATGCTACCAAATGAAGCAACATTACACATTGAGAGCAGGCCTGGTGGATGTTGGGGCAGAGGGAGAGCATAAGTAAGTGAAATTGACTCCAAATGACTTAATTTTCAATATTGTGATCACATCTTTCTCCAAGTACTTGGCCATGACATAACAAGTGGTGAGAATGCCTGTCTGGGATTCACCACCACATCACATAGTAAAGATGAGATATTCAATAACAAGAGACAGAAACAAAGGAGAAGGACTCACTGACCAGGGAAGGGAAGGGAAGGGAAGAGAAAAAGGGAAGAAAGAATAAATTAACACCTAGCATGCCAATTGCTTTTTGTAATCGTATCTTCCCTCACAACACTAAGAGATAGATAATGTTGTTCCTATTCTTAGGGACAAAAAAAATGTGTCTGGAGAAGATAAATAATTTGCTAGAGGTGATTCAGCTGCTATGTTATTAAGTGGCATGGTTTGGCCACTGCCTACCTCGCCTGTCTTGCTGTTATCATCCTATCAAAGACCACTGCCCTAATTTTGAAGGTGAGACCAGAAGTAGAGAACATAGACTCTCTAGATAGCAGTGAAATCAAGTTCTCTTGCTACTTCCCACCAACCTGGTTCCAGTGGGAGAGAGGTCAGGTCCCCACCAGGGCAGAGTGGGGATTACAGCTCTCAGCTCCAGGTGGTAGCAGGCTAATTTAAAAAGCAAGAAGTGAAGCTCGAGTTTTCCTGGCAGCCTCCAAGGGGCCACACTGCATTTGGTCAATGGAGAAACAGAAATTTTGCCAGGAGGGTCCAGCAGGTGCAGCAGGAATGCAGACTGGAGTGTAAGTCCTTTCATCAGACCCCAGGGTGTGGGCTGCAGGCTCCTTTTGTTCTGGAGCTAATGGGGAGACAGCTTTGGCTTCAGTGGAGAAAAGCAGAGAATTCATAATGCACCATCCTCTCACAGAGCAACACTAAGAAACGATCAAATGCTAGTGATTCCAATATAGGCAAACGATTGCATTATAACAAAATGACTTCATTTGGCTTCCAAGACTGTTGGGGGAAGACTAATAACCAAAGGGAGAAACCCCTTACAATGTGGCACGTTCTTGTGACAAGCTCTCAAGAGAGACTTTCTCCAGGAATAACTATCAGTACTTTCATCCTATGTGTCTCTCCTTGTTCTGGCACTGGTCTCTCATCTCAGCCACCCTGGTATTCAGTACCTCAAACACACAAAGTCTTGTTCGGCCTCAAACATTTGCTAACATCCTTCCTTCTACCTGGAACCCTTCCCTCCAGCCTCCACATGTCTGACTCCTTCATATTCTTCATTCTCAGCTTGTACATCACCTCCTCCAGGAAGCCTTCCCTGATCACTCTATATAAAGCAGTTTCCCCTTTCATTCTTCTCTTCCTTTCGTAGTGACACTTACCATGCTTAGCACTTCTCTTATTTTTTTACATTGGCATGTGTTTTTACCTGTCTGCACCTTTTGCCTCTATGGAAGCATATCTATCTTGCCCATCATATCACCCATTTCTGGATGCAAAGAAGATGCTCAGTTTAACAATTTGCTCAATAAATTAATAAGTGAAGCCCAGGTCGTTCATATCTGATGCTGTATTTTCCCTTCCCACTCCCCTTTTTAAAGTTACCATTTATAGAGGAATCTTTCAGACCCTGTGCTTTGTACTTTGCACCTATTTCACTTAAGACTCAAAACAACCCTATATCATAGATATTATTTATCCAATTTTACAGATTAAAAACCTAAGATTTGAGAAATTAGGTTTCTTGCCTAAGCCAACACCATAACTGAAACATCCAGGATTTAAGCACACATGTGTCTAATTCCAAAGTTTTTGCTCTTTTCACTCTGTGACATTAAGGAAAATAAGACACTGTTAGAGAGGATGGATAATCTTTCTGAAGAACTGAACAGCAATGATGCTTTTACTTTATCTTCCTTCCTTTCATTTTATTTGTTCATTTCTCCTTCACATACCCACATTTCACATTGTCAAAAACATGCACGATCACTGGCAGAAAACAAGGAAATAATTCCTGTCAGAGGTAGCACTTCCTGGAAACAGTGAAGTCAGAAAGCCACTTTGAATGGCAAGTTTCTTTTCTGTGACTCTCATGGAAATCTCCTCTCTTAATGTCTATATTTCCAGTGCCTCATTGCAGCAGGTGTAGGCACATCACACCCAACCCTGCATCATCAGAGAGATGCCTCTGGACTGGCTGAGAGCTCCAGGGGAAAGGTACTGTGCCCAGAAAACACACCCACCAGCATCCCAAAACTCGGGGCTTGCAAGTGTCAACTTGCAACTTCCATTATGGACAAAAAGATAAGTGACTGGAGAAGAGAACCCCAACCCTAACACAGATAGAGCTTGAAAGTGCCAGGACTAGTCTTCAGCTTCAAATGCCAATGTTCCAGCTCTGGCTAAGACATGGTGTTTCTTGACAACCCAATTTCTATCCAGACCTCAATCATCTGCCATCCAGGAGCCATACTCTCTTTGTCTTCCTCTGCCATTGGTCCTCAAAGCTCTCCATGCCCACTGCAGCTGTTTTATCTCCTTGCATGAGTTGATTTTGTCATTCTGCCAGCTTAATGGTACTTGATAGGTTTCTCAACCCTAATAGGATCAGCCAGAGGGCTCAGAGAGGAAGGTTTTCTGATACCACCTTAAAATATGCCAATGGGCACAGGCACACAGAGGGGCAGGAAGCAGAGCAGATGCCAGGCACAGCACATATTATACACAATAAACCTGGGCATATGCAACCAAAGCTCACCACAAAAAATTCAAGATGGACATGTATCTCTTTTGAAAGCCAAATCATCAGTCAATGCAATAAAGAATAGCATGTTGGGTGGACATCCAGGGACTACTAATGTCATCCATGAAATAGGCTTCAGCTTGGAACATTCATTCATATTCCACTCACATCCCTTCTGAGTCACACATGGCAAGATGAAGTATCTGCCTATTGCCTGCAATAGACTTCTGTTTACCAAACTACTTTTGCAATCATTCATTCCAGAAACATTTATAGAGTGCCTACTACCTGCCAAGCACTGTTCTAGTACCTGTCCTCATTCGGCCTGCATTCTAACAGAGAAGAGATAGTAAATAAAGAAGAAAATAAGTATATGGAAAGGTACCAGGCAATAATATATACAATGAGAAAAAAAATTAAAAGAAGAACTAATAGAGAGCAATGAGATGGGATGGGATAGGATGAGGTGGGGTAAACTTCAGAGAGGAGGAGCTTTCTGTTCACTGCTGTCCCCCAGCCCCTAGAACAGTGCCTAGCTCAGAGTGAGTGAGTGTATATAAAGGGGGATTGGAGAAGCCCTCCCTGAAGATGTGATACTTAAAGGTGAGAACCTAGTACTAAGTGAGGGAGCCAGCTGCCAAGCAAAGATCCGAAGGCAAAATATTCTAGGGAGAGGGAGGAGTGGGTGCAAAGGCTCTGAGGCAGGAGCATGCCTGTCGTGTCTGAGACACAGCAAGAAGGCTGGTGTGCCTGGAGAAAAGCAAGTAAGGCAGGCAGTGATAGGAGATGATGTTGGAGAAGCAGAACATGATAAATAGTTTAGGTTTTTTTCTGAGTGGGATGAGAAGCCATTAGATGGTTTTGAGCAGAGTAATAATATCTAATTTAGAGTTTTAAAGGATCATTCTGGCACCTGCCAAATATGTAAACTAGGAGATCATTTAGGAGACTACCAAGTAATGCAGGCATTACACCCTAGTCCAGTGTAGGTGCTGTGGGCTGGGGTGAGAGATGGTGAGAAGTGGTTGGATTGGAAATCAAGTTTGAAGGTGGAGGCAACAGGACTTGTTGGAGATGATGGGTATGAGGGGAAGAGAATAGTTCTGGATCATTTCAAGAGTGATTGGGGAAAATGGAGTTGCCTTCTAATAAAGCGGGGAAGCATGGGGAAGGGGTGGGTTTTTGAGGAAGTGGAAACAAGAGTTTTGTTTTGGACATAATTTTTAGATGCCTATTGGACATCCAAATAGTAATAAAGGAGGCAGTTGGATTTATGACCTGAACTTCAGAGAGAAATTGGAGTGGGAGATATGAATTTGAGACCAATTAGCATATAGGCTGTATTCCCACCATGGAAGAGAATGAGCCTACTGAAGAGGGAATGTGGGTGGAGCAAGGAACCAGAGCTGAGACCCAAGCCCTGTGACATTTATAGATGGGAGAGAGAAGGAGGGTCCCACAAAGGAGACCTGAAAGGAAGCAGCCAGTGAAATGGAAAGAAGCCCAGGAAGATGTGATGTCCTAGATGCCAAGTGAAAAAAGAACTTCCAGGAGAAGGAAACCATCTTGTGCTAATATATCAAGTACTAAAAGGAATAAAAATTTGCCACCAGATTTAGCAAGATGGAGTTCACTGATGACCCTGAGAAGTACAGTTTCAGTAGTGTTATGGAAACAAATCCTGAATAGAGGCCATTCAACAGAAAATGAGACTGGAGAAAGTGGACACAGAATAGAACAAGCTTTTGAGAAATTCTACACTATAGGAAAAGAAAAACTAAAGGAAGACGCTGAAGGAGAATAGACAGCATGAGGTGATATCACAACTCTTCTCCATAAAAAAATATACCATGGTCTTCAATACTATTCTATCAGTATTGGAAGACACAGGACTCTGAGGAATCTAAAATAGTCAAACCTGTAGAAGCAGACAGCACAGTGGTGGTTGCCAGGGGCTACAGAGAGGGGGAAATGGTGAGTTGCTAGTCAACAGGAACTTACACAAAATAAGTAAGTTATAGAGATCCATTGTACATTTGTCCTGTAATTAACAACACTGTATTGTACAGTTAAAAGTCTATTGAAAGGGTAGATCTCATGTTAAATGTGCTTACTATGATTTAAAAAAAAAACAAAAAAAAGGAAGAAGAAGAGATTTCAGTAGTTATCTTCCTTCTCTTTTAAACCCAAAAGAAATGGCATCAAAATATTTCCTGCCAATGGCTACTGAGGAATAAAAGAGGCTTTGATAATATTAATACTAAAAAGCTGTGTATTAGGTATTAGGCAATATGTGTACGTATGTATCTATATCTATCTACCTACCTATGTATCTGTCTTCCTCTTTCTCATTTAAATCTAAAAATCATTTTAAGAAGTAGGCACTATTGCCATCTTTCTTTTCTAAATCTTAGAGAGGTTAAATAATTTGCCCAAGGGACACAGAAAGTTAAGAAGCAGAATCAAAATTTAAATCCAGCCTTGTTGGAATAAAAAGTTTGAGTTCTTTCCATTTCTCTCTTCCAATGTGAGAAGGACACACTTTTAACTCTTTAGCCCAGAAATCTTACCTTCATATGACCTGATTAGATAGAATGCAATCTAGATGATCTCTAGTTCCCATCCAGCACTATCTTTCTTGGATTCTGTGATTCATTTACATAGAGTTTTCTTTCATATTTAATATTAATTTCAAATTTCTCAGTGAACAGTCATCTTGAAGTTTAGTATAGCTTTGATCCAGTTTATTTTTTCTATTGTGAAAGTAATATATACTAATTAGAAATATGCTTATTATAGAAATTTTTTAAACTATCAAAATATAAACAGAGGAAAAAGAGCTTCCACAGCCCACAAGCACCAATGACTTTTACTGAATTTTCTTCTAAGCTGTTTTTTCTGTGTATAAGGTTTTAGGTTTATTTTACGTTGTTTTAAACACAGTAGTAATCATGTTTTATATATCGATACAGTGAAAGTTTTCATTTAGCAATAAAATATTTGCATTTTTTCATGCTATTTATAAACATATTTTTAAGGCTGAGCCATTCATTATTTCATAGAGCCAGATCCCTCCCTGCCACTGAAAACATTAGGCTGAGTTTTAAACTAGGAGGAAGGTACCAATAGCACCTAAGCCCTTTTAGCCATGGTTTTAGAAAACAGTAGGTATCTGGTTATAAGGATACCCAAGTCTATGCTATTAATATCTTTTTCTTCCATTTCTTCTATAGTTCTCAAAACTTCTTTCTTTAGGATATCTACCTTGGCAAATATAAACTTGAAGGTTATAATGGCATCAGTGTTATTACCCTATTAAGAACACTTGAGAAAAGTTCATATTGATTAGCATACCACTCCCACATCTGCCTAACAAAGGCCTTCCTAAATATTAAGATTGAATGTGAATGCTGTGCATGGACATCTACTGCAGACTGCATAATATTGTAGCATTTGAATGGAAGCAATTGTTAAATACCATAATACAGAAATGACCCTTACTACTTGCCCTTCCCACTCATGAATTTCATATAATACAATTTATTTCATGTCCAGACATTTTACTGGGCAATTTTAGTGAGTGTCTTGGGCTCTTAGGCACCATGGAGTTTGACCTTACTCAAAGCCTACTACAGAAGCTTTGTCCCCTGAATACACAGTCCATGTGAAGGAGCCACAGGAGAAGAAGTCATTGTATGACAAAAAGAAATACGAAGACCCAGCCTGTACTTGACATCTGTGATGAATGCGGGCTTTCGATGATAAACTCCTTCCAACCCCACCTCAATTTGAATTTGCATTCTCCATTAATGCTGGCCCTGGTGAAAATCCCATCGTAAGTATTCTGTTTCCTGGGAATAATACAAACAGCAAGGTTACATACATGCCAGCTGTTGACTAACAAAACAGTGAGCTATTATTGAAGCAGTCTTGGGCCACTGTATAGAGTATTCTTTACATGCAACAAAAGCTATGTTGGGGACAATGTCAGAAATCAGTTAGAACCACCAAAGATAATCTCGTTTCATTCTCTCACTCATACAAACTCTATTTCACTTTATCTTTCTTTTCCTTTTGAATGGTTTTGCAAGCAGTATTACTAATAAATCTATATCTGATCAGAAGCGGTTCATTTTGTAAAATATTATGGAAATCAAACTCTTGATAAATAGTATGTTTTTATTGTTTGAACTGTTGGTACCTAGAGAAACTGTGTCTTCTTGACTGCTTTGCCTCTCATTAGTATTTAAATTTTTTTTTTAATTTTTAATTACTTTTTTATGCATTTGGGAGCAAGAAATATAGCTCTTGGATTTTGGTGGAGCCAAACTACTTGGAAATATAAGGAGAAGACACACTCACTAGTGTGCTTTTACAGTAGAAGACACACTCTCTAGCCCAAAGCCTAATTTTAAGCAGTTTATAGCCCCCATAACTAGCATTTACTCTGCCTAGAAAGATACTTGAGGAAGAGAGCAACTACTGGAGGAGTGAAGGATTTACAGTAGCAGTTGTTGAAATAACTGGACCTCAGCCTGTCCAACATTCTCCCAGATTTATCACACAAAATTGCCGTATCAGAATGAGACTCCAGGGAGCTAAAACAACCCATTGACAAGCCATTCTGCTTCCTGTTAAGGCTGAGCTAGGTTTCTCTCCTTCTGGACCCTAAAACATTCAAAGCTAGGCCAAGTTTTTAAGCCCCTGGAGGAAATTGCCTGCTTATTATCATTTCCTCATTCTGGCATTATCAAAAAGTAAACACAGGGAAGTTATTTGTATAAAACAAGACAAAACAGTTATTCTTATGCTCCTGTTTCTACTATCGGCTCTTAACGCCTCAGAGTAAATTTTAATTTATATTAAATGTTAACCTGACCAACTCATCTTCTGTGTTGGTCACTTCATAGAAAGTTAAATGATAGGTAACAGAGCATTACCAAAGGAAAGAAACTGTAGAGATCATTGAGATTAAATCTACCCCTTCACTTACAGATCAGGAAACTGGGACTTTAAATAATGACAACAATAGCAACAGCATTTACTGAATACTTTCATTATCCAGGTTACTTTTTAAGCCCATCTATTAAGTTAGTCCAACTTCTCCAAGTATATACCAAGGTCTTTTTAAACTGTTTTTGCGCATATTAATTTATTTTTCTCACAATTCATGAAAGACATAGTGTTTTCATCTGTAAAACAAGAAGTTACGGCCAGGCACCTTGGCTCACACCTATAATCCCAGGACTGTGGGAGGCCAAGGTTGGAGGATCACTTGAGGCCAGGAGTTCAAGATCAGCCTGGGCCACAGAGTGAGACCCCATGTCTACAGATAATTTTGCTTTAATTAGCCCGGCATGGTGGTGCATGCCTGTGGTCCCAGCTACAAGGGAGGCTGAGGCTAGAGGATCCCTTGAGCCCAGGAGTTCAAGTTTACAGTGAGCTATGATTGCACCAAGACCCTGTCTCAAGAAGAAAAGGAAAACAAGAAGCTAGATGACTTGCTCAAGGCAAAAACTGGAAAAATTCCCTTTGAAAACTGGCACAAGACAGGGATGCCCTCTCTCACCACTCCTATTCAACATAGTGTTGGAAGTTCTGGCTAGGGCAATCAGGCAAGAGAAAGAAATCAAGGGTATTCAGTTTGGAAAAGAAGAAGTCGAATTGTCCCTGTTTGCAGATGACATGATTGTATATTTAGAAAACCCCATTGTCTCAGCCCAAAATCTCCTTAAGCTGATAAGCAACTTCAGCAAAGTCTCAGGATACAAAATTAATGTGCAAAAATCACAAGCATTGTTATACACCAGTAACAGACAAACAGAGAGCCAAATCAGGAATGAACTTCCATTCACAATTGCTTCAAAGAGAATAAAATACCTAGGAATCCAACTTACAAGGGATGTAAAGGACCTCTTCAAGGAGAACTACAAACCACTGCTCAGTGAAATAAAAGAGGACACAAACAAATGGAAGAACATACCATGCTCATGGATAGGAAGAATCAATATCGTGAAAATGGCCATACTGCCCAAGGTAATTTATAGATTCAATGCCATCCCCATCAAGCTACCAATGAGTTTCTTCACAGAATTGGAAAAAACTGCTTTAAAGTTGATATGGAACCAAAAAAGAGCCCGCATTTCCAAGACAATCCTAAGTCAAAAGAACAAAGCTGGAGGCATCACGCTACCTGACTTCAAACTATACTACAAGGCTACAGTAACCAAAACAGCATGGTACTGGTACCAAAACAGAGATATAGACCAATGGAACAGAACAGAGTCCTCAGAAATAATACCACACATCTACAGCCATTTGATCTTTGACAAACCTGAGAGAAACAAGAAATGGGGAAAGGATTCCCTATTTAATAAATGGTGCTGGGAAAATTGGCTAGCCATAAGTAGAAAGCTGAAACTGGATCCTTTCCTTACTCCTTATACGAAAATTAAATCAAGATGGATTAGAGACTTAAATGTTAGACCTAATACCATAAAAATCCTAGAGGAAAACCTAGGTAGTACCATTCAGGACATAGGCATGGGCAAAGACTTCATGTCTAAAACACCAAAAGCAACGGCAGCAAAAGCCAAAATTGACAAACGGGATCTCATTAAACTAAAGAGCTTCTGCACAGCAAAAGAAACTACCATCAGAGTGAACAGGCAACCTACAGAATGGGAGAAAATTTTTGCAATCTACTCATCTGACAAAGGGCTAATATCCAGAACCTACAAAGAACTCAAACAAATTTACAAGAAAAAAACAAACAACCCCATCAAAAAGTGGGCAAAGGATATGAACAGACATTTCTCAAAAGAAGACATTCATACAGCCAACAGACACATGAAAAAATGCTCATCATCACTGACCATCAGAGAAATGCAAATCAAAACCACAATGAGATACCATCTCACACCAGTTAGAATGGCAATCATTAAAAAGTCAGGAAACAACAGGTGCTGGAGAGGATGTGGAGAAATAGGAACACTTTTACACTGTTGGTGGTATTGTAAACTAGTTCAACCATTATGGAAAACAGTATGGCGATTCCTCAAGGATCTAGAACTAGATGTACCATATGACCCAGCCATCCCATTACTGGGTATATACCCAAAGGATTATAAATTATGCTGCTATAAAGACACATGCACACGTATGTTTATTGCAGCACTATTCACAATAGCAAAGACTTGGAATCAACCCAAATGTCCATCAGTGACAGATTGGATTAAGAAAATGTGGCACATATACACCATGGAATACTATGCGGCCATAAAAAAGGATGAGTTTGAGTCCTTTGTAGGGACTTGGATGCAGCTGGAATCCATCATTCTTAGCAAACTATCACAAGAACAGAAAACCAAACACCGCATGTTCTCACTCATAGGTGGGAACTGAACAATGAGATCACTCGGACTCAGGAAGGGGAACATCACACACCGGGGCCTATCATGGGGAGGGGGGAGGGGGGAGGGATTGCATTGGGAGTTATACCTGATGTAAATGACGAGTTGATGGGTGCAGCACAGCAACATGGCACAAGTATACATATGTAACAAACCTGCACGTTATGCACATGTACCCTACAACTTAAAGTATAATAATAATAAATAAATTTAAAAAAAAAAAAGAGCCACTTAAGTGGCCTGATATATTATATTGTTATATGTTATTATATTATTTATATTGTTATTTATATTAAATATAATAAAATTATATTGTTATATGAGAAATAATATTATATGTTGAAACATAAGTTTCAACATAAAATATTTATTTTTTATTTTTACAGAAATCCATTTTTCTAAAAGCTTCTATGCATTGACTGTTTCATTCAAGAGTGTTGCAATAGGTCCATTATATGTTAGTAAGGAAAATCAAGGACAAAATATGCTATATTCCGTGTAATAAAGATCCTCTGATTTCATAAGATATTGCATTGAAATGTCATCCCTACAGCTGAAGAAAGGATTAAGAAAATGTCTATTAAATCAAAATCTGAATTGCAGTCTTAGAGTCATAATATGGATCATCTTGATTCAGTGACCATATTTTGGAAGCTAACATTTAAAGTAGATGGTCTTGGATGTGAGCTAACAACTGGAAAGAATATTTGAAATGGGAACTATTCTGGGAAATTCCATTTGTATCATCAGTGTGTGTGTGTGTGTTTAATGTGTATATGTAATTAATGTGTTTGATGTGTATCTAAGTGTGTGTGAATGTAAATGTAAAATGACTTCTTAAAACCTGATGATTTTAGAAACTGTACATAAAGCCCAATAACAATTTGGAGTAGGAGTGAGAACAAGAGCATCCAATATTCTTTCACAAGGCAGTGTATGTACAGTACCAGCTCCTCTCTGATTGTATACCAATTCCAGAAATGTCTTTTTTTCCAAGTCCATATCAGAAAGTGTAGGATCAGTCACTGTAAAAAGGTATGTTTAGGGCAATTTTTTCAGAAAACTGCTAAAATACGCTTTTCTGTTAAGTGACTTGTGAGTTCTTTCCAGTGCTTGCCACATTGACACAGGTGGTTCTGTGATTGCTGAGTGTGTTCAATGAAGCAATGCTTGAAAAGTAATTGAACCCTGAGTTGATTGGGCCTATGACAGCAGTCAGTCTGCTTGAAATTACAAGCTGGACTCCTTGAAATGAAACTTGTCATGCCCAGCAAAGCTGTTGACTGCCTCTCACCTCTGAGAATTTTGGGAGGAATTAGAACTAGCCTGATGGATAGGGTCTAAACACCAAGCAACTTGGAAAATGTCCCCAAGCTGGCCCCTCTTTTAAAGCATCTAGGATGCTTGTGGCTGTGGGTTGTTTTCCTTGTTAGTCCCTGGCAGCATGGTGGTTATGCTTTGGGTAGCCTTTCATTTAAAGAGGAGGAGATGGGCCTGTGCAGCAGCTCTCACCTGAAATCCCAGCACTTTGGGAGGCCGAGATGGGCGGATCACGAGGTCAGGAGATCAAGACCATCCTGGCTAACACGGTGAAACCCCGTCTCTACTAAAAAATACAAAAACCTAGCCGGGCGAAGTGGCGGGCGCCTGTAGTCCCAGCTACTCGGGAGGCTGAGGCAGGAGAATGGCGTAAACCCGGGAGGTGGAGCTTGCAGTGAGCTGAGATCCGGCCACTGCACTCCAGCCTGGGCGACAGAGTAAGACTCCATCTCAAAAAAAAAAAAGGCTGTAGTGTAGGCCTGGCTCTTTCTTTATAACTAAGATTCTTTTTACTCTCTCCTGTAAATTGATGGTGTTCCAGGAAATAAGAGATTGAATTCTGTACTTTAGAGAACAAAGAGAAAATTGACAACGTGTCATGGTTCTTTTCTTCCCACAGCTAGTGGACTTTTCTTTCAAGGGTCCATTGAGTAGAGGAATGGACTATACAAAATAAGGGGAAGTGTGGCTCCAGTGACAAAGCAGCCACTTAAGTTGGCCCAGAGGGCCAGCAGGCTTCTCTGATGACCACATAGGCTCTGTTGCTGCCCAACCTGTTGTTCTTTCAGTAGGTTCTTTACTTGCTCAAAAATAGTGACCAATGACATTAATATGGAATACTACCTCTGACCTCATTGAGGCTTGCAGTCATTCCCCTTCTGTCCCTCCATAAAATCCAAATGAGTGGAGAGACCTGCCACAGACTACGCAGCATGAGAATTCTAGCCCCATGACTTTCAGTAGATAGTCTACCTTTTTAAATCTGTGTTATCTCTACTGAAATAAGAACGATAATAGTGAAGGTCACTGGGAAGATGGAGACTCACACATGCACAATGCTTCAAGGAGTGCTGGACATTACAGCTGCTCTCATTACTGTTAAGAGCTCACTTCTATTCCTACCTTAAAAAGTCATATTTATTTCACTTAGCAACTGTTCTCCTTAAGAATCTAGATATGTTCAATTCTTAACTTCCTAGTAGAGATTAACAGAAAAAGATCAAATAAAATTAATTAGAAAAAGTTCCTGCTAAGAATATGGCAATGCCTAATTTATCAAATGGTACCTAAAATACAGATCCCTTAACTACCCAGAATATAGGCAAGAATCAGAAAATAAGAAAATTAAAGGAAAAAAAGACGAATTTGAAGCCTGACATTGATATGAGACCATCCACGCACCAAATTCCCCACAGTCACAGGCATCAAATGCCACAGAAACCACAGCTCCTGTGCTCGGTTTTGATCTGGTGCTCCTGCCCGTTGCAGTTAGAAATCAGGGAGGCACAGTCAATGAGAGTGGTGGGGACAGTTAGTCACACCATTGAGACAGAAAACTATAAATAGCAGACACGCGAACTCTCCCCGTGAGCAGTCCGGGGCCATTGAGAGAGGCACAAATAGCCTATCATCCCTGACAGTCAATGAGAACATCACTAAGTCACAACAAAAGATAATAATGGATTTTCATCCTACTTAATGTTGTCTAAGAAGACAGATGTGTCTATTCCTTTTCAGAAACGTTTTCATCCAAGAGAATTCACTTGTTTTTATTTGGCATTAACAGATAACCCATATTTGACTAGAAAATGTACTTGTATACAGCACTTCATTCTTCAATATTTCTAAATAAAGTAGGCATCATTCTAGAACTACAATCATTATAATGGGGAGATGTGAAAAAAATGCTAGCATCTGACTGAAGTGGTAAATGTGATTTGAACATTTTTCCAAGTGTTCTTTGTGGAAAAGGCATTGCAGGAAATGGACAACATGCCCTCTACAGTAAAATCGTAACAGAATTGCTTTCTGGGACAACGTTTAGCGTATTTAGCACGTTTAACATTGCCCAGTCATGTGATTCACAAAACCATTGTATGTACATATATGTGTGCACATCTACATAGTTCCTTATTGCTATGATTGGCAAGTGGCTGTGGATAAAACTTCTCTCCAGTTTTACTCTCCAAAGAGAACAATCTGATGAAAGGTTCTATTTTTTTTTGTCTGGTATACACACATATTGTTCTATGGCAGTTATCACCTAAAAAGCTGTTGACACTCTCTAAGTTTTGCCAAATCTGTTTCTTTTCTCACTCTTTAGAATCTCCTCCAGGCTGCGATATAGCTCTATTCAAAAGCATTTTAACAAAGAGCACAGTCTTTTTGCTCACTAGATAAAAAGCAAGGTTTCCAGGGAAGGGGGGCAGTAAAGACTCTACTCATTCTGGTTCCATTGCAGAGTAGAACTTTGTCTAAGTCACCGCCTCCCCATCCCGGCCTCCCCTATCTTCCAGGGTCCTGCCCTGGGCTTATACTCAACCTTTGAGTCAAAAAGGATGGAAGCTCTTGATAAACCTGTCATTTTCCCCCAAAATCATCCTGACTTTCCTGTTTCTGTTAAGAGCAGCCCTTGACCAGACGCAGTGGCTCACGCCTGTAATTCCCACACTTTGGAAGGCCGAGACAAGTGGATCACCTGAGGTCAGGAGTTCAAGACCAGCCTGGCCAACATGGTAAAAGCCCTTCTCTACTAAACATACAAAAATTAGCCGGCATGGTGGCACATGCCTGTAGTCCAAGCTACTTGGGTGTCTGAGGCAGGAGAATTGCTTGAACCCGGGAGGCAGAGACTGCAGTGAACCAAGATCACACCATTGCACTCCAGCCTGGGTGACACAGCAAGACTCTGTCTCAAAAAAAACAAACAAAAAAGAGCAGCTCCATGCTCCCAGCACTGTGACCGAAGAACTTGGAGTCATCTTTGAGGCCTCCCTGCCCTTTATTCTTGTAAGTCAACACACCTTATGATTCTTCTTGGAAGTCCCTCACACCCTGCTTTGCCCCTGCATCACAGTCACACTCCACCCCTATTCCAGGCCCTTATTATATCATCTCAAGCCTGGTGCAACTGCCCTGAAGCTGGGCCCCACCTCCAACCCTCCTCACCCCACGATTCAGTTACCTCTAACAGTGTTTGACTTTAGCAAGAAAGCCTAGAGAGGCTATGACCATAGGTTAAAGCTGGCCAGACCTGAGGTCAAATCCTGATTCTGTCACTTATCAGCTTAGTGATCCTGAGTAACTACTTCAGTCTCTGAGCCTCACAGGGTTGGTTTGCGGATTAAACCAGGTAATGTATATAAAGTGCCTGGCTCAAGGCCTAGTAGTTAGTGAATCATTGAAGATCATCCATAGCTTGTCCCAGACTTGCTTTCTAGCATGACTTTATAAGTTACCTTTTCTTTACCCAACCCTCCAGCAAATTGAGTATTTGCACACTGTGATCTTAGTGTTCACTATTCTCTTACCATTTGCTTCTTCCTGCACCTCCCCACCACCAAACTTTGCTCTTGAAATTCTAATATAGTCCACAAAGTCCAGGCCAAATCCTGGTCTTCTCCATGAAATCTTATTGTGTCATCCCAGCCAGAAATGAACTTTGTCTCCTTAGCCCTTAAATTCTTCCCTAGCGAAAATTTTCTTGTGACTTTTATCACAGTTTCTTGATTTTGGTGATATTTGCGTCTCTGTTTCTCCCCAAAAGCAGTTTTTAGGCTACTAATGATAGAGGCTGAATATACATGGGGATTTACATAGACTATTGGTCATTTAACAAGGCCTTAACTGTGAGAAAGAAACAAAACGAATTATATCATTTTGCTGAGGATGTATGTTTTCTATGTGTGTTAGTGCCTTCTTGCATTGCTATAAAGAAATACCTGAGACTGGATAATTTATAAAGAACAGAAGTTTAATTGGCTCATGGTTCCACAGGCTTTACAGGAAGCATATCAGCATCTTTAAGGGAGGCCTCAGGGAGCTTTTCCTCATGGCAGAAGGCAAAGTGGGAGCAGGCATCTTACACGGAAGGAGCAGGACCAAGAGAGAGAGGGGGGCAGTGCCATACACTTTTAAACAAAAGATCTCATGATAACTCACTCACTATACAGTACCAAGGGGGGATGGTTCTAAACCATTCTTGAGAACTCTGCTCCCATGATCCAATCACTTCCCACCAGGTCCACCTCCAACACTGGGGATTACAGTGAACATGAGATTTGGGTGGGGACACTGATCCAAACTATATCACTATACGTAAGACCTATACTTTCTCTTGCTACAGACCTAGTGTCAAATTAAAACTCACCCGCTTTTACTGTATAATTCGGTAATGATAATGTTAGCATGCATGTCTCAGGGCTATATGCTAAGTACTTAGTGTGCATTATCTCACGTAACTTTCAACAGAAAACAGATCCAATGGGAAGTATAATTACTCCCATTTTTCAGATAAGGAACTTGAGGTTTAGAGATGGCAAAGAACTTGTTCAAGGGCAGATACAGCTAGTAAGAGACAGAACAGAGACTTACATACAAGCAAATTGACTCCAGAGGCTGCTTGCTCCAAAACTCTGCTGTTAAATGGAGAATCGGCTTGAAGAAGGAGCAAGGATATAAGCAGGAAAAAAAAATTTTTTTTTTTTGGAGACAGAGTCTCGCTCTGTCACCCAAGCTGGAGTGCAGTGATGGGATCTCAGCTCACTGCAACCTCTGCCTCCCGGGTTCAAGCGATTCTCCTGCCTCAGCCTCCTGAGTAGCTGGGACTACAAGCACGTACCACCACACCTGGCTAATTTTTGTATTTTTAGTAGAGACAGGGTTTCGCCATGTTGGCCAGGCCCGTCTCGAACTCCTGACCTCAGGTGGTCTAACCATGTCAGCCTCCCAAACTGCTGGGATTACAGGCGTGAGCCAGTCTGGCCACAAGGAAACTTCTTAATGGGGCTATAGCAGTAATCTAGGAGAGAGGATAGTAGCCCACACCTGGGACGGTGAGAAGTGGCTAAATTTTGGATTTAATGTAAAGGAGGAGACAAAAGAATTTGCTGGAGAACCATATGCTATTAGTGGTATTAACTACTGATAATGACAGTTATATTGACAATTACTCTTTACTCTTCTTGAAACTTCCTAACAAGTCTTCAGAGAGGTCCACTTAATTTCTTACACGTGACATGCAACAGTAAAAACAGTCTTACGAGAAACAGAGAGGAAAGAATTACTCCTCTTGGGAGAAAAACTGTCACTGCTAAACAGTCATTCTAAAAAAAAAAACAAAAGTTAGTAGTCCGAAAGTCGTAGCCTATAATTTTTATGCAGTGTTTTGACCCTGGAGTAGTTAGCAACTATGACTTGTGCAATGGGCATAATAATAATGAGAATGAACCCAACTATTCAGTGGTAGAATGTATGGTTCTATGTCCATATTGGCTCAAGGAAGAGAGAGCGATTTCTTGGGTTTAGGAACCCAAAGTAATAACAGAGCTGATGAACAGAATTGTTTTTTCTTTGCCTGAATTCCATCTGAGCTTGAAATAATAGAAAACTTTTCAAAATAAGATTCATTGTAGATGGGGATAATAGGACAGGGCCTTAGACTAATAGTCCCTTTTACCATTAAAAAGAAAAGTCATGTTTTTCCATTGTCAGATCAGAAAATGCAGTTTTATGTGAGGACTTGCATTCTTCCACCAGCTTTAGTTTTAATTTGTCAAGCTGGTTTGTGGGGTAAAGCTACTGGGGCTGCTTTTTGTTTCCTTTTGTATCTCCAATCTTGTCATAAGACAAAGGACGCTGCTTTTGTTTTTATTCTTCTCGAGTGGCCCTAGAAAAATGCCATGGAGAAAGCACAAATTGAAATTGAAAACTGCAAAAAGGAACAGAAAAAAAGCAGCATCTCCAGGCCCTGCATTGTGTAAATAAACAAGGGATTTTCTCTGCCCATGGGACTGAGGACAGACACACAGGAGCAAGGAGAGGAGAGCAGCACCCAGCGCCTGGCAGGCAGGCAGACTTACAGGCAGAGAAGGGTCTGGGGGGATTTGATTTCTGATAAATGACCTTTGTGATTTTCTTCTTTATTTGCCATTGTTTATGACAATAATCATCATGTTAAAATATAATCTCATATCTTTGTTGACAAATGCTTTCAGATATATTAACTCAAACAAAATTTAGGATTGTCTTGCGTCAAGCACAAACTCCAGAATGTCCTGGCATCGGCCCCGTGTCCTTCAAACACGGGTTTGTCCACACATCCACAGAGTAGCCCGGAAACTTTGCTTTCTTTACCTTGTCTCAGGCCACAAATTTATTTTAATACTGGCTCTTATGGCCACATGAGAATGTTCCTGACCAAAGGATAATATCTCTTTTGCCTATGATTAGCCTACAAGGCTACAAGCAAAGTGAGTCCTAACTCTTTAAGATCTGAGTGTCCCAGGACAGCACTGAGCCTGTTTGGGCTTACTGGTAAGACTGGAGATGTGTATTAGGAAGAAACCTGATCAGTCTCTGGATGGGAAATAACGCGGAAACATACTGGTACCACAGCCCAGACATTGGGCAACTAAAACTCCTTCCCTGACTAACCTGAACATAATTGGGAGTAGTCAGTATCAGATATATTCCGCGTCTAAAAAGTACAGGCCAGATTTGGACTGAGATTGGAGGAGTTATTCCACAAACATTCATTGGGTGCCCAAAATGTGCCAGCCATACTACTGGGTAAAGGGGATGTAGAGATAGAAGAGATGGAGGGGAAGATCCTTGCCCCTTCTTCGAGCTGATTCTCCAAGTAACAGCAGAGTTTTGAAGCAAGCAGCATCTGGAGTCAATTTGCTTGTGTTTGAGTTTCTGTCCTGTCTCTTAGTAGCTGTACCTGCCCTTGAACAAGTTCTTTCCCTTGCCCTCCAAGAAATCAAAGGCCATTAAAGGATGCAGATAAGCAGTAGGAGAATGAGCCTTCAAGCCAGGCTGTCTGGGCTCAAGTGTATGTCAGCCTTTCCTGCCTGCATGGTTCTCCATGTGGTGTCTAACCTCTTCCGCGTCAAAGTCATCAGCTGAGAAATGGGAAGAGTAACAGTAACTAAGGAATATACTTTTGTGGGAATGGATGAAGTCATGTTTATGAAGTGCTTGCCCAGTGTACGGCACGTTGTAAATACACAATCAGTGACCATTAGTAATGTTGTCACCAATGTTGGCATCGTTTTTGCTGTGATAGAGGCATATTCACATAGTTCAGAGGCAGCATGGAGGCTAGGTATCTAACTCAGGCAAGGCATAATTAGCACCAAGATAAGCTTGCAGAAGATAACTGTGCCTCAGCACAAGGAACAGATAGCCAGAAGGAGTTTCAGAGACCAGACAGACAAGCAGAGAGAACAGACTGGGCAAAGCTGCCACAAAGGGAGAGAGAGCATGACCAGGAAACACTCCAGGGACAGCAATGGAAAGGGAATTAGCAATTACTCAGCCCATGCTAGCTACTAGAAATTGTGCTGTGTGACTTAAAAAGATGATGCCACACAAAGCTTTGCAATAATCCTGAGACAGAGTCATCCTTTTTTCACAGAGGTAGAAACCCCAAAGCTCAGAGAAGTGCAGTAGATGGCCTAGGATTATACCACTACTAACTGGCATGATTCACTTCCGCATCTGTATGATTCAAAAGTCCATGCTCCGTACACAATCTGTCCTCTCTGAGCCACAGTATAAAATACATCTGGTTGTTGGGAGGGGCGTGGGAGCTGTGGAAGATGAGAACCCAGGAGTTCGACCAAGAAAGTGCCAGTGTCTACAGTAAAAGGCTTGAGCATTTCCCTGGGCCATGAGCATTGATGAGATATTATCAGCCTAGGAATAACAGGTTTTCCTGAATAGGGGGAGGGTTGTCATGTGACACTTAACCGACTTCGTAGGCATAAGAGCTGGGTGGGTCTAACTGGCTAGGCATCAACAGTGTGGTATTTGTGGCGTAGAATAGAGATCATGGTGCCATGGTCCAGCTGAAAGACAGGAACATTTTTAAAATGGTAATTTGCCCTAAGCTAATGAACAGATTCCATAAAACAGCAAATGGAAATAAGATTTTCATATGGTATCATCCATGAAAACCAAAATCTCTTCTTTTGGATGTTGTTAAGGAATTAATGTATGAAGTAGGAGACAGGGCCTATTAGATGCCCTAATGCTGATTTTCTACCATTCTGAGCCTGAGGAAAGAAAATCTATGGCTTCTAGAGCTTAAAAGATCTCCAGTCACGGCCGGGCGCGGTGGCTCAAGCCTGTAATCCCAGCACTTTGGGAGGCCGAGACGGGCGGATCACGAGGTCAGGAGTTCGAGACCATCCTGGCTAACACGGTGAAACCCCGTCTCTACTAAAAAATACAAAAAACTAGCCGGGCGAGGTGGCGGGCGCCTGTAGTCCCAGCTGCTCGGGAGGCTGAGGCAGGAGAATGGCGTAAACCCGGGAGGTGGAGCTTGCAGTGAGCTGAGATCCGGCCACTGCACTCCAGCCTGGGCGACACAGCAAGACTCCGTCTCAAAAAAAAAAAAAAAAAAAAAAAAAAAGATCTCCAGTCACCACCTAGTCAAACTTATTTTTTTTGCAGATGGTAAAACCAAGGTTTAGAAAAGGGGCGTGATTAGGCCAAGATCCTTCCAACACAGGACATCTGCCATCTGCCATACTAAAAGGACCTCATCCTGTCAGTCTCACAAAGAAAACCTGGGAAAGTAAAGGCAATGCCCAGTGACACAGGCTGAAATGGATGTTTTCTTCCAAAACATTTCCCCCGACCTCCATGGCAGAGTCTCTCAGAGGCTCTAAAGGGAGTGTTATTTAAGCAGCTCTCTCCCATTGCTCCACCAGGCAAGGTGCAGAAAGCCAGCTAAGGTGCCAAAGGGGCAAGAAGGCAGATGCCTGGCCCTCAGCCAGCTTATACACCCTGCCATTAGGATGTTTGTCTCTAGTGTTCTTCATAGTTGGGCAGGAAGGGCAGAAAAAGTAAAATGTATCTTTTCCTAAAGTAATCAGAAAATCCAAACTGCTATTCTTCGTAACCTCAAAGGTCCCTTCCCTGGTTCTGATTCAGGGTTGCCCCACCCAAGTGAGATAAGGGTAAGACTGGCCCAGTAACAAATGGTATGACCTCCTGGTGGGCACATCCCCAGAGAGGTAAACCAAGGGCATCCGGTCTACCAGCTGGAACGTGTTAAAATTGCCACCAGGGGAACTGGACTAGTTTGAGTAGGGAGGCAAGAAAACTTCTCGGTCTAAAGCACTTTATGATGCCTTCATGACACTCTCTCCCCTGGTGATAGTTTCTTAAAGAAGGGCTCAAGCTGCAGAAGTCTTTGATGTCCTGACAAACATGAAGAGGAAGTACAAAAAATATAGTTCCATCTTGTAATGATGAAAAAACATGACAAAATGTCAAAAAAAAAAAAAGAGCTAAAAATGTTTACAACCCAATAAGAAATCCATATGGTGTTGGCCCGGAAGAACTATCTGTGGTTCTGGGTGTTCCTCCTCAGAGGGATGTCTACTAATTTTTTCAGCCATCTGGTTGGCTGACAAGATGGTAGGTAACAAATATTCTGAATTCTGCTAGCCAAGGCCATGAGATATATAAAGAAGCTTCTGGAAATATTGCTGGACCTGTGGCATCTGTCACGTTAGCATCTAGTGAGGTACATTACACAGTTTTGTGATCAATGAAAGAGGTAACATCAATTGCCAGGAAAAGGATTGAAAGCAGGGAAGAGTAAACGACACGTTGTCATCTAGTTCCAACCCCCTAGAGAACCTCAATGAACTTCCCTGTAGAATTACTAGATGAAGAATTTTCACCTGTTTCCCTTTTTTGCCCTCATCGCAAAATCAGTAGAGCTGCTTTCTCCTGTGCTCCCGACATGTCACCTTAGGATCAAAGACTGCTCTCTCAAGTATGAAGGATATGTCAATCATAGGTCCAGGGAGGCTTGCTTGAGTGACTGACCCATATTTTAAAATTTTCTCACTGTGATATGTCATACGTGCTTAAAAAAAAATCCAAACCTCATGTTCACTAAATGATTTCATTTGCCCCTCCAATAATATAAGCCGTCTCTGCACTGCATAAGCCATATGCAGCATTCAAAGTGCTAAAGCAAAAATCAGGAAAGTGAAAGGAGGAGAGAGTGACAAAGTCAATATGTTTTTTCAGGACCCCTTTTCCAAGAAATGAGAACTTAAACTCATTCTGGCAGTTGGTAGTAGTGCAAATAGAGAGGAATAAGAGCTGATTCTGCACATGGCTCCTCCGCCTTGAAGTATAAAGGCTACATTCTCAACATATACACAGGCCTGTGTTTGGCAGTGCCATTTTAGAGCAATCACTTCTCACTAGGACTTTCATTAATGGGACTGGAGCGCCATCACAGCAAATCTGGTTCAAGGACAACACAAGCTTCCTTTTACTGTAACTTTCTTTTATTTGCTAAAATACTCATTTCTAGCTATGAGGCCATTTATGACAAAAGCCCCGAACTTCCAGGAGTTATTTTTAAAACTAAATGCTAAATATAGAACAGGACTCATACATAAAGATGTTCATCACACTATTATTTATATGAAACACTTAGAAACTTTGTAAGTGTCCAGCAATGGGGGGTATTAAGTGAACTATAACACATCTACTGGACAAACTACTCTGCAAACATTAAAAATTATGTTTTGAAGAATTCCCAAGGATACAGAAAAGTGCTTGGTGATAATGTTAATGGAGAAGAAAATGAGACTACAAACTAGTATTTCACAAATATGCTCTCCCTCTTCCCCCACAAACTCTGCCTATGGCAGGGGGGAAGAAAAGAAAGCCCTGCAAGCTTGTCCAACCCACCTTATTTTGTTTTTGTTGTTCTGTTTTGTGTTGTTTTAGGCTTTTAGCAGCCTGAAGCCATGGATTTCAGTTTCTGTCTCTAGTGATAAGAGGAAAAGAGGGATGAGGAAGGGGGCTTTACTGGCCCAACCAGAAACAGGAACTAAGAACCCATTACTGTATACTCTCCCTTGGACATCCAAAAGGAAGCATGCCAAAATATCCTCAGTAGTCTTAGTAGTGTCTTTGAGGTCTTGAGGTTTGGGGAATTATTTTTCATTCATCTTTTTCTAAACTTTCAACAATTTTTAATGATAAGTATACATTTCTCTTATAATAAGAAAAAAGTAATGATTTTCTGTGTTGGAACCTGTATGTAGACTTCTAGACTCTGAACTGCATTTCTTGGGAGGAGAAACAAACTCCAGTGTTTTAAATGATGATGGGAGGAAGAAGGGAAAAAAGGAATGAGAGATTAGGGTCAAAAGCAAAACCCCTATCATTCTCTGGCATTCTTCACTAATTGCCAAGTTGTTCATCCATGATGATCTCTTGGGAGAGTATAGAGTCGAGTTAAGTGGTGCTGTGAGAGTGCTTGAATCTATAAGACAATCTCCTACTTAAAGAAACCTAAATCAAACTATGTCTTCTAAAGTTAGATGTAATGCACCTTTCAAATAAACTGACAAGTCCATTGTAAAATAAAATATCCTTTTGAAAGTCAAATAATCACTTATTTTTTTCTAAAGTATAAATTCATACATGAAAGTCTTATAAGACATGCTAGAATCATGTCAATTTCAGCCAATTTCTATCTCCCTAGCATCACTTTTAATTCACCCACTTCAATCTAAAACTGTGAGACTTGTTCAAAAATATTACATGATAAATCAATATATAATTTATATGGAACTTGGTGACAAATAATTGAACTTATCTGATATTAATTTTCTAGTGGAAATTTTGCATATCGCTTTCCACTGATCTTTTGTTTGCTCATTTCCAGGTGTGTTTGCATTTCCTGATTTTCTCTAATTTCCTTTCCTTCTCCATATAAATCATCATGTTCATTTCTAGAAGTCAGTCTCTTTGGCAAAATGTTAACTTTAAGAATTTTATCAACCAAAGAAAGTTTTTCTCAAAGACTGAAAATCGAATATGAATATGTTTTAGATGCAGAGTATTCTATTTATCAAGTTGGCATTGTTCTCTTCCCTGTACCGAGTCAACTTTATGCCAAAGAGAAAACTGAAGCTAGTATGTGCTTACAGGCTTTTCATTGCCAATCAGGAACCCTGTTTGGATCCCTATCAAGAGTTTTGTATCATTTCATATCTTGATGAACATAGATTTTTGTGTTTTCTATTAATTGCACCACTATTTCAAGTTATTTTAAATACTGATGATTCATCCAGGAAACATTATGCTAAACTGGTGGCTTTGAAAAGTCACTGCATTAGCTCCTCCCCAGCCCTGGTGGTGCGGTTGGGAGGAGTGGGCACAATAAAAATAAATACATAAATAAATATAAATAAATAAATAAAAGTTATTTCATTGTAGTGACTGAATTGCTTACTGAGTCTAATTCTCTTCCTGTTTCCCTGGTTCTATCCTTGGGAAACACATTGCCAGATTCTATGAAAAAACTGAATAGGAAAATAGGAAACATTTCAGAGATTAGTTTATGAAAGCCCAAGATGTACCATTTTTAGTGTCCTCAAGCCTATTGTTAACATGATTATAGGTGGACTTTTCTAAATTCTTAGATGATAAGAACCGTCTTTGTTGATTATCTATTGTATAGCTCTGAGTATATTTCTAAACTTCTCAGACATGTTACAAACCATTTGTCAAACTCAGATATCATTTCTTACATATCTAACACAGAATGAAATGATTGTAGAGTGTTCCTTTATATTTTTGATAGATTGAACCAAAGTGTCCTTGCAGCTTATAGATGCTTTTCACTCTAATATCATGGTTATTTTTATTTTCAAAAACTCTATTCAATCTTCATCTCTATTTTCACGGATTCATTGCTCACTGTGGCATATATATAAATCACAAATTAAGTTAATTGATAGATACCTTGAAAGTGAGTCAATTTCATTGTCCCAATATTTTTTATATCCTTATTTAACTAGTAAGACCTGCTGAGTTTTAGAAATGGAAAGTCCGTGACTAACTCAGCCACATACACTATGTTTTGTTATTTAGGTGGTGAATATGCCTATTTGTTTCTTAGAAAATGAACCCAACTCTTTTCATACATAAAATTATTTCCACATTTCTTCTTGGTTTCTCTGTAATATATTCCTGCTTTGAGTCTTAAAGTTTAAACTATATGGAACCAAAGTTTCAAATGTATTAGTGAAACATGCCTTAGTGCTGCCTATGGCTCAAATATGTCACACTCATACCAAGTCTCAAAAAGTAGCCTATCATCCTCTTATTGGTTCCATCTGTGCTTTGTTACTTCTTTTTCTCTGTCTTCTTTGGGAGTATTATTATTTCACTTCATCTCTTTTGTTGTTTTTTAAAAAGTAATTTAGTGGTGGTTACTGTAGTTGTTGCTTTGGGACCTACAGCATAACTTTTCACAGTCTACTTTTCAGTATTCATGGATAGTGTAAAAACCTTAAAATTGTGCCCTTCTGTTGCCTTTCCCTGCCTTTATGCTAATGCTATAATACATTTTACATATATATGTTATAAATTCTACAATGTATTATTATTGTTGTAAAAGTCAGTTGTCTTTTAAATAGTTTTAAATAATAGCAAAATATATATTTACCCATACAATTACCCCCCCAAAAATTTTTTAAATAATGTCTAACCTCAGGCAGCCCACTTTCTATCATATAATGCTTGACTAAGTGATTGACCCCTGAACAATAATAGTGAAAATTTGAAATTTTGGAATATGATATGTCAACGCAAAATTTCTTGATTTTGATATTCTTAACAACACTGGATCTTATTTGGTAATATTTTATTTCATCCTAAAATGAACATTTAGCAAAATGTTGATGAAATGCTCGATTATCTGGAAAAACATGAACTTTAGTCAAGGAGAGGCAGAAAATCTAAACTGATCAATAAGTGGTGAATAAATTATAAAGATGATCAGCAATCTATCCGTAAAAATGGTCCAGCCCCAAATAGTATATAAACATCCTACTAACTCTGCCAGAAGTAGTGAATTCCTTTGTTATAGGGACTATTCTGCTACATGAAGGGGAAAACGTTCCCAAGTCAGCAAGTTAGAGTAACTCTAATACCCAAACCAGATAAGACTGGTGACATGTACCAACCTCACTCACAAACATCATTGCAAAAATCCTAAATAAAATATTAGCAAATGAGATCCAGTGTTGCTAAGAATAACGCATCAAAATCAAGGAATTTTATGTCAACGTATCATCTCCCAAAACTACTATTTTAATTCACATTCCCTCCAAGAATATTTAAGAATACCTGTTTTCTCCATCTCTGCCAACACTGAGGGGTGATAGGAAAGGAAGGCCTTAGTTTTTCTTCTTTGACTTTTTTTTCTGAAGCTTATATAAAAAAATGTGTAATTAATATTTTCAAACATTCAAATTTCAAATAAAATAAAAATGGAGTGGTGATGTATCAGGCAAGATTATAATGTAACTTTGTCTTTGGAGCCTCCAGTCTCCCCTTGGTCCTCCCTTTTCCTCTTTTTAAGACATCCTTCCTCCCACACCCTGGGTCACTCCCAGGTGCTTTGGTTCTGAAACCAGGACAAGGACAGGGCATGAACAGGGGAGCAACAATTGCCCCCACATTGGTTTTCCAGAAAAACTGTGAAGCCCTGTTTTACCATAATATTCCAAGGCCCTTTCCCCAGAAACCCTTTAGAAACACCGCATTTATCCATCTTCCTTTCCCCAACCTCAAATAAATCTGTTGCTAGGAAAACCTGATAATCTTGTATTTCAGGGTAAATTTAATGTTATCTATTTGTTGCCTCAGAAGAATTTCCATCTGAAATGTGACCTTTATGAAGCAAAATTTTAGTCATCAGCAGAACAAGTCAGGTGGTTAAGGAATTCCATTTGATGCCTAATTTCTTAATTCTGAACAATGAACTCTGATGTTATCCTGAGTGTCCTCAGTTTGCTGCCAGGCAAGTACATGATACATGATAATATCTTTCAGACCATAGCCAGCCCTGGCTTAAAGAGCTGACTTAAAGGGCCAGCCAAAATTTCACCTCTGTCCCCTGGTTCTTTCTCCAGTGGACCCCAAATTTTCCCCTTAATTCAGGAATCCCTTCCCGAGTTCAGAGGATAGAACAGTTCCCTCTCAGCTTTCAAGTGGAAACTGTGGGGGTATTAATAGCTGTTTGGGATAATGTCCAGATGGCGTCTTGGCCAAACCTGTGGTTATGCAGAAGCAGATTTCTGGAAAATTTAATTGAATTGGGACACACCTCCACCTGATGGTCCTTACCAGAAGAGATCACAACTATAACCTGTGATCCAAACATAGCAGATAGATGGAGTTTGTTTGGCTCTTTGTATTTTTTAAGTTTTTTGATCAGGGCCGTACATGGTGGCTCACACCTATAATCCCAGCACTTTGGGAGGCCAAGACCAGGAGTCCAGGACCAGCCTGGGCAACATAATGAAACCCCATCTCTACCAAAAAAAAAAAAAAAGGAAAGACAGAGAAACAGAAAGAGAGAAAAGGAAGGAAAGGAAGGAAGGAAGCTAGGCATGGTGGCGCATGCCTGTAATCTCAGCTACTCAGAAGGCTGAAGTGGAAGGACCATTTGAACCCAGGAGACTGAGGCTGCAGTGAGCTACGATCGTACCACTGTACTCCAGCCTGAGTGACAGAACAAGACCCTGTCTCAAAAAAAAAAAAAAAAAATTGTTTTTAGTTCAAATATCTATAAAGGCATTCCAATTTGCAATTTCTGCCTTACCCTCCTCCCAGGCTCTGACCTTAGGACATAAACAGGTACGAGAGTCAAGTGTTCATATTATCTTATTCTTCCCTCTGCTTATTTTTTCCCCAATATTTAAGGCCCAAGTTATAAAGGTAAGAGCTATTCAATTCCAGTCACAGCTGTTCTTCTAGCTCATTGTGTGACCTTAAACAAGTTACCTTGTCCTTAGGTGGTGATCTAGAAGTTTTCTGAGGCAACTAATTAACAGTCTGTGGTTCTGTGTGTCTATTCTCACTACCATAGTGATAAAACTTAGACTTACAGATTAGCAAATCTGATTGTTTACTTCCTATGTAGTTGGAAATAAATAAGCACTATTATTATCTCATTCTAGAGATAAGCTTGAGGCATGAAACAGTTGAGTACTATAATAACTCAATGTGGATATTCAAGCAATATTTTGGCTTTTTTCCTATAGCCTCCTTTGACTTGGAAAACAAACTCTTCATTATTGTTAAGCGTTGTTTGGAACTTTTCCTTTCCCTCTTTCTCTGCCATTAGTTATCACTGCCCTGGAAGTTGAAAGTTATGCCTGAGGCCACATAACTATGTTGTTTATGTACAAAATGATACTCCATCTTGTCAGCCACTGTATGTCCACATCAGTCAATCAATGGACTCTGTGACAATCTCAGTGTTCTAGGGCCAAATACAAAGCCAGATGTACTCCACCAACACTGTAATGGACTTTACCCACTTACTCTGCTTGAAGTAGCCTCTGCTCTACTAAATGGGTCTGTGACCAGCTGTGCTGTACAATTTAGGAGTTCTGGAACTGGACAGCTTAGCTGTATTAATTTCTCCATCTATATCTAACATAAATGTTCATATTAATGGTGTTTAGATTACATAGTCATATATATCCATCCTCACGTAATTCATATAATTATTTTATGTATTTACGTAAAACCAGAAAGAATGGAAGGTAACATATTTTAAAATATGCATTGCTATGCCTGACTCATAGCAAGGGCCCCAAAATCATAGTTTTATTTTTTTGTTGGGGGAGCAGGCTGTCTTAGTCTATTCAGGCTGCTATAACAAAATACTATAAAATGAGTAGCTTACAAACAACAGAGATTTATTTCATACAGTTCTGGAGGCTCAGAAGTCCAAAATCAATGCAGCACAGATTCAAGTGGTTCATAAACAGCAGTTCTAGCTGTGTCCTCACGTGGTGGAAGGTGGAAGGGAGAGGCCTTTCATAATGGCACTAATTTTATGATGATTATTAATCATCACCTAATGACCTCCCAAAGACCCCACCTCCTGAAGCCATCACATTGGTGAGTAGGTTTCAACATATGCACTTTGGGGGAACACAACCATTAGACCATAATGGGAGACATATGGTTATGACCATAATCAGTGCAACTATAAGTGGTCTGTGTTTGGAAACTACTAAGGCATCTCCCTCTTAATAAATTGCAGAGCCCTCTCATCGGATTCTTGTTATGTGTGCTTGCCCTGTGGCTAAGAATCTACTTTGTAGATATAGAGATAGTCTCTGCTCAGATGTGGTCTCATTGATTTAATTTCTCTTGGGGGCAAAATGCTTTGCTAATGATCACCTTGTCTCAAATTGCAGATTACGGTATTTCGGATGGGATCAGAAGGACACCAGGACATTGATTTAGCTATCCTGACAGCTTTACTCAAAGGTAAAAGAGTTTCTGTGTCCAGAGAGTGCAAAAATAATTGAAACAAATTAATACAGTGACCTTATGTCTCCTAATAATAGATATAATCTCAAATGATACTATGACACAATAAATTATTGGTAACATAGGGGTCTCTCCTGTAAGACAGTTACTGCTATTAAATTCTCCTAAAATAGATGCTATAGTGTGACTCAATTTTATAAGATTTAAATATGCTACAGTTTAGTTATGTCCATTGAATTATAAACATACATAAATTAAAAGGCTGACATAATATGTAAGATGTAATGTTATCTGAGGTTATTTAATAGTAATTTTTACCCTATCTACTTTCAAAAACCATTTGATATGGCATATGTGTGTGTATATGTGTGTGTGATATATATACACACAATAATAAATACCTTAAAACACATAATAATACATTAAAATGGAAAATTAAAAACCATTGAGAGGAAGGAGAAGAAAAAAATTATGGTACTGTACTTGTTATAATAGAGCATTAAATTTAAGCTTCCTGGAAGTCAAGGCAAAAATGGTAATACTCTGAGTTGTAACTTGTTTTGAAGGTGGGTATTTGTCCTGTTCTCTAGTCCCAATACTACAAAGTCCTCATCTATCTGTTCTCATACTTGGAGTCATATGAAGAGCAGTTTCCTTTAGGTTCTGTGGATTAAATCCTTCCTGTGCTTTACTAAGTACATTACATTTGACTAATAATTTGCAGTGTTAAAATAAACAGAAGAAAGTTTCCCCTGTTCAGTGCTGAAATTCAAACTGAAAACCATAAGACAAAACAAAACCACAGACCTTGTTGAATGTGGTTGTGAGTTAGAAATGTCTCCTACATTCTCTCTTAGCTCCATAGTTTGTTGGTCTGCTGTAGCATCATGGTTGGTCACTACCTGTTTGTCATCTCCCTAGATAGGGCAGAGAATGTGTGTCATTCATTACTACCTTCTTAACATCTCACACAATCCTTAACATATGGCAACATTCAATCAAGTTTTGTTTAATAAATGAAGGGATGAGTGGATTACTCAATGATTCAGTGATAGATAGATTCAGCATTCCAAAATTAAAACTCAGAATACCAACTTTCATTTATTTTCCAGTGTATGTACTTTTCTTCCACTATTAATGTTCTCTTGAGGACCCATCATGTGCTACTGTGCTAAACTCTTTACAAATACTGTAAACATTATTTATTTCAACAACCAAATGATATACGAGCTATTTTTAATCCCCATTTTACAGATGGAGTAAGTTGAGCTACAGGAAGTTGAGTAACTCGCTAAAAGTTAAAATGCTATTTAGTAAGCTTGGCCTTAGGTCCGAGTATGTCTAACTCTTCACTATACCATGTGACCCCTCTGACAATACTAGTTTGTCAGTTCTCTTCACCCACTCTCCAAGTGTATATATACACATTCATTCAAAATCCTGATTGCAATTTAGAAGTTTTGCAATCCCATGAATCATATCATGTGTCCAGCTTGAGAACTGCTGCTCTAAAGCATTGTATCCCAATGAACTAAGAAATACAAAGGCTTTGCAGAAGAATCACAGGACCAGGGACCAGGCATGGACTGAACCACAAAGCATACTGCAGGCCCCACTCTCCCCTTATCAGAGACAAAAATAAAAATTTGAGATAACTTACCCTATATTTGCCATTCTCAAATAAAGATATTTTAAAGTAATAATGTCGACATTAATGAGAATTTACTATGTACCAAACACTGTGTTGGACCCTTTCCATGTATACATTTGTTTATTCTTTACAAGAGTTCAATTACCAGATTTTACAAGCTCTATTTTATAAATAAGGAAATTGGGGCATAGAGCAATTCAGTAACATGCTCAAGATAAGTTGGCCAGTAAATGGTAGAGACAGTCTGACCCCATAGCCCTCACTTATGCATAGAGATACACAAAGCATCCCTTTCCCACTGATAAGAAATGAAGCACCACATTTACAACCTTGAACAAAACTCATAGCAAATGGGAAAGTGATCCAATTATTGATAAAAACATATTGGCCATTATAATATCTTCTACTGAAAATATTTTCTCCCTCTTTCATGACTTTGTGAGACTTTAAGTTGTGATTCACGTTTGGCTCAGCCTTAGAATTTATTCGTTGTTTTATAGAATAGTTGTTTTCCAACATTTTTCAGCATGACATACCATACGAAATACATTTTATATTATAACCAAATAGTTACACATATGTATTTGGAAAATTGAAATTAAAGTAGATGAAATAATATTTACATTGACAATATGCAATTGCAATATGCAGTGAAATTGGATATTTTCTATTCAATCTATTCTAGTCTTTTAAATGCTGATTATATCCCACTAAATTGATTTCATGACCCACTAATGAGTCATAACCTGCAGTTTAAAAAAACACTGCCACAGAAGATTAAAGAAAAGTATGATTGCGCTAAGAAATTAACATTTCTAATCACCATAATGAACATTATTTATGCAGCAGTTGATGCTAATGGGAATATATGCCATTAAAAGATTATGATGTATCAACTCTATTTTGCGAAGGCTTTGAAATGCTCTCAGATACTGACCCATTTGATTTGTAAAGGCAATCAAGAACAGTAATTTTGCTGGCTTCTTCGGAGGCCAAGAGCCTACTTATATTGGTTTCAAACTCTTAAGTTTATTAAATTATTCTTCCTACTTTTTTTTGAATTATGCGTGGGCATGTAACATGGTTCAACACTTAGTTGTTACATTTAGTTTGCAATTATCTGATGCATGTAGAAACTTTGTGCAGTCCAGTTTTTATTCTGCGGAATCTGAGAAATTTCTGAGAGGACCAGAAGTTAGAAAGAGGAGAAAGCCAGGAAGTGACCCACTGGTCCCTAAATCCAGAGGCCACAAAAAAGGACAGGAAGCCAGGTGACCATGGGAAAAATATTTCTTTGCTGCTCCTTGATTCCTGATCCTGTTGGGTTTGATTTTTCTTTGGGATCTGCATATTCTATATTAGAGGATACTATTTATATTATACAAACTTATCCAGTGTCTGTCCAAAAATGAAGAAAGAGAAAGACAGACAGAATGTTGTTACAGGGCGAGCTCATGCCTGTAACAGCAACACTTTGGGAAGTTGAGGCGGGGGTAGCACTTGAGCCCAGAAGGTCAAGGCTGCAGTGAGTCATGATTGCTCCACTGCACTTCAGCCTGGGCAACAGCACAAGACTGTCTCCAAAAAAAGAAAAGAAAGAAAAAAGAAGAAGAAAGAATGTTGTTTCAGTCAGAGATGTAAGAGGCCCACAGTTTCTTCAACTGATGACCTGGAGTAGCTTTTGAGAATGGGCAATGTCACATTTGTCCTTCACATGATGGGACCACTCCACAAGGGCAGTGGTCTGAGGCCAGAGACTGGGCACTCTCTTCCTGCATTAGCCTTCCCCTGCCACGCACACCAGGATATTCAGTTAACTTTGAATTTTCAGATAAACAACAAATAATTTTTGAGCATTAAGTCTGTCCCTAAGTGAGGACTTATCATACTTATAAGTGTGTCTCAAGTGAGTCTGAAGTGAGACACACTTATACTAAAAAAAAAAAAAAAAGAAAAGAAAAATTGTTTATTATTTGCCTGAAATTCAAACTTCACTAGGAGTCCTGTATCTTTATTTGCTGAAATAGGCTACCTTGTTTTAGGGGTGGGAAAGGGGCGATCCCTTTCCCATCCTAAGGGTCAGAGCTGACACTTCTGTAACAAAGGCATATTAACAAGAGAAAAGCATAACAAATATGTTTGATCTTATTTTTATGTGACATTCAGGCCTTCAGAATGAAGACCTGAAGATACACAGAAAACTTTTCATGTTTATGCTTAGGCTCAGTGAAGTATGAACAGCTCTGTAGAAATATGATTACACAGAAAGTCTGATGGAATGCTAACAGACTGAGACGGGAAACCCATCAAGGCCTGTCTTATCAGATGCTTCTTGCCCTCTCTGTGCAGCATTCCTGCTGATGCAGGACAAGCAAGCCCCAAAGTGGGACTTAGCCCATGACGGTTCTTGGCTTTGCCCAGGAAAGAATTCAAGGGTGAGCCAGCTTTATTGAAGAAGGAGTGTTACAGCTCTGGCACCGTTACAACTCTGTTACTGCTCCTGCAGAGTGGGGCTACCCAATAGGCAGTGTGCTTAGATTAGCAGCTCAGGACAGTTTTGTAGTCATATTTATACCCACTCTTAATTATATGTAGATTAAGGGGTGGTTTATGCAGAAATTGCTAGGAAAAGGGTGGTAACTTTTGCATCATTGGCTCAGTGTCATAGAAGGGGGTGGTAACTCCTGGGTGTTGCCATAGCGATGGTAAGCCAACATGGCACACTGGAGGGCGTGTCTTATGGAACGCTGCTTCCACCCTGGCCCTGTTTTAGCTAGTTCTCCCTTTGGTGCAGTGTTCAAGCCCTGCCTCTGGAGTCAAGTCCTGCCTCCCACCTTACTTCCTTCCAGGTGTGGGATAGATCTCTTCTGGAATAAGGGTATTAATTTTGTTATGGCCAGCTGTGACACAGAAGGACAGGAGAAGTGGGTGGGGGGTGTGATTAGTGTAATAGCTTTAGGCTTTATGACTGGCTTTGGGAAAATGGGGTTCTGGTCTCTATGACCTGCCTTGGGGAAGAGGGATTCCAGTTTCTATGGCTTGCCTTGGGGGAGAATAAAAGGTGAGAGACAGGAGGGTAGGTGAAGATGAAAGAGAAACTTTGCTTCTGAGTCTGCTTCTGGGACCTTCAGTTTAGCCTTAAGGCAAGTTTGGCCTATCATTTTTCTAAGCCCCAATGTCATTAATATTTCTGGACCTCAGATACTTTGGGAGATTCTTTGGGAAGAATAACTCAAGAATTTAGGAAGGTCCGCTAATCCCTCTGTCCACCTCCTTCTCTCAGCTGGCCCTGCCTAATCACAACAACCAGAGAAAACTTCCACCAGAAAGGAGCCCAGAGTTAACTTAAAAAACTGTTTGGTGTTTATCAATCTGCTCCCCCAGCAGCCCCATGCTCATACAGCACCATACAGCACCATAACCTCTTACTCCAGGCTCCAAAAAGGCAGAAAATATTCATTCACAGCAAATGAAGTTATTATAAGTGCTCTCTGGACCCTTTCTGTGAATAAAATTACTCCCACCATTCATTAGTCTCATAGGCCTTGGATTCAATATAAAGTCAGATCACATGAGTGTATATTTTCATTCATACATGTGCACTGAAGAGTAATATGTGATGATCACTGTCCTCCATAAATGAGAAATTTGTTTACTTTGGGTTTAATCTTCACTGGTAAAGAAGTCCATCTGAGGCGCAGGGACAAAGTAACCTTTATTGCTTGCTTTCTTTTCTGGAAAGCATTTCAAAAGAGCTAAAAGAGAGTGCCAAAACAATATGTTTCTCCTCATAAATGTCAAGGTCATCAAAAACAAGGGAAGTCTGAGAAATTGTCACAGCAGGAAGAACAATGTGGTTTCTTGAATGGGTTCCTGGAGCAGAAAATAAAGGGTATTAAGTTAAAAAGTAAGAAAATGTGAATCAAGTAGGGGCTTTAGGCTTTAAAAAAAATATTGAGAGAGAAATAAGAATGATATCTTATCACATATTATTAATCTGAGCAGGAGGCATATTGTAATCAAAAACCTCCACAATTCTTTCATGCCAAAAAGACATGAAAGGAGATAGCAATCTTTGGAATTAATTTTAAATGTCAAATACATATATATTCAAAGGACTATGACAGGCAAAGGTAATATCTATACAAAGTATTTTTAGAAGTCACATAGATATGAATAATAGCTGATTGCTGTTGATCTTAGAAATGAGTAGAACCATCACTGGGGTATCTAAGCAAGAGATATGAATGTGGACCTGAAAAAACTATATGAAATCAAATTTTCATATGGACTCATACTATTATTTCAGAGATAATTATCTAATTCCTATCATTTTATTTTATGTGTTTCTGATCTTCAGACATAATTAATGCTATCAATAATTAATCAATTAATTAATTACTTATAGATACATGGAGAATAACTTGTAATATATCCATTTGTAAATTTGTTCAAACTATAAAATAATTTAAAAATAAGATGGGCCTGGCGTGGTGGCTCACACCTGTAATCCTGGCACTTTGGGAGGCTGAGGCCAGTGGATCAGCTGAAGTCAGGAGTTCAAGACCAGCCTGGCCAAATATCAAAACCCCACCTCTATAAAAATACAAAACTTAGCAGAGCATTGTGGTGCGTGACTCCACCATGCGTGACCTCCCAGGTACTTGGGAGGCTGAGGCAGGAGAATCACTTGAACCTGGAAGGCAGAGGTTGCAGTGAGCTGAGATCACACCATTTCACTCCAGACCAGGTGACAAGAGCGAAACTCTGTCTCAAAAAAAAAAAAAATAATAATAATAATAATAATAAAAATGAAATGAAATTGAAATTGAAATGCAAAAAGAATGGCCAGTATGTTTTGTATGACTTTAGAAAAGTTTTAGGAAAGCATATTGTTGATTAGATTAGATCACACAAAATAATGAGAATCTCTATGTTCCGACCCATCTTCCATTACAATTGTAATGGAAATATATATATATATGTATATAATGGATATATATATAAAATATATATATAATAGAAATATATATGCTGAGTACAATGAATCATGCCTAAAATCCCAGCACTTTGAGAGGCTAAGGCAGGAGGATTGCTTGAGCCTGGGGGTTCAAAACTAGCCTGGGCAACATCATGAGACTTTGTTTCTACAAAAAAAAAAAAAAAATTAACCTGAGTGGTGGAATACACATGTAGTCCCAGCTACTTGGGAGTTTGAGGTGAGAGGATCACTTGTGCCCAGGAGGTCAAGGCTGCAGTAAGCCATGATTGCACCATTGCACTCCAGCCTGGGCAAGAAAGCAAGAACCTATCTCTTTCTCAAAAAAAAAATTATGTATCTAATGTTTTGAAATGACTTCTGAATGCATGTCTCCCAACTCTATGAACTAGAAAATGCAGTTACTATCACAAAGTAGCACTGACATCAATAAGCAATTGTTCTTGCTGCCTCATCTCATTTTTTAAAATAATTTAAATCCTAGTAAAGCAAAACTTTTGGCATATGTTCTGAAGTATTTTATGTCCAATAATTCCATGCATCAGGTAGCTCTCATAAACAACTAACTTATCCTAGAGTGTTTACTGAGAAGTTACCTTGCTTAACCTCTCATGATTCATGAATGGGTTTCATGGGAATGCATTATGACATAACTTTGATAATAAAAAATTATTTCTAATTGTGTGTACAAGACTTGCTGACCCTCTTTCCTGTGGGCAGAAAGTTTAATACACCATATGGATGATTGCTTTATTTTTAATGTTATTATTTTCTTAACCTTATACTGTTTATATAGCATAAATAAGGCCAATAAAAGAGACATACTTGTTGACATTTTTATGAGATACAAAGTTACCATAGCTCTTTTTTTTTTTTTTTTTTTTTTTTTTTTTTTTGAGACGGAGTTTCACTCTGGTCTCTCAGGATGGAGTGTAATGGCATGATCTTCGCTCACTGAAACTTCTGCCTCCCAGGTTCAAGCAATTCTCTTGCCTCAGCCTCCTGAGTAACTGGAATTACAGGCTCCCACCACCATGCCTGGCTAATTTTGTTGTTTTTTTGTTTGTTTTTTGGTTTTTGGTTTTTTTTGTTGTTTGTTTGTTTGTTTTTGTATTTTTAGTAGGGATGGGGTTTTCACTATGTTGGACAGGCTGGTCTCGAACTCCTGACATTGTGATCCGCCCACCTCGGCCTCCCAACGTGCTGGGATTACAGATGTGAGCCACCGTGCCCGTCCTATAGCTATTAAATAGTGAATAAATGAAAGTAGATGACATTTTGTCCAAAAGCAACCTACAAAGTCAAAATGTGAGATATTTTCCATCTATTTTAGACATAAAGGTGCCTAGGACATTACTGTGTGGATTGGTAAACTATAGGTGGATAGCAAAGTGTTTTAGGGACTAAACACAAGGCAAGGTTTATAGTGTTGAGTCTTTCCAAAAGTATTTATTAAGCCTTTCTCTGCTTTAGGCCACTTTTAGCTTCCTTGTGTCCTCTGACTTGCAGATCAAGCTTCCCCAAATGTACTTGTTTCTTGATGGTCCATTTTACCCCTTTATTCAAATCATTAACTTTGATGTCATGAAACAAATTGGTCATCAGATGTTGGAGTCCAGGCATGGAACCCCCAAATTCAATGTCTTTCATGTGCCTCTTGTTGCTGCCTCATCCGGAAACCACCTGGAAGCCACAATATCCACTTTCCCCCTTGCTACTCCATGCATTTTACAGACTAGGAAATGAAAACCAAGGAGTCTGAAAGATACTCAAGAGAGTTTGTCAAGTTAGTGGCAGAGTCAAATCTTAAACCCATGTCTCTTCACTTCTACCCATTTTTCTTTACATTGCATACATTAGGCTTTGGAAGATACAAGATTCCCTGGCTTCACAAAGCCACAGGTGCACAGGTATTTGTACCTGTGCCTCTGGGGGCTCTTGAGTAATTAACAGATCTGGATGTCTTCTTTCTAAAACTCTCAGCACACTTACCAGCTGCCCAGATGACCTTAGCTGCACACACAATATTTTAGTGAGGGAGAGTAACATCAGCAAGATGGTGGAACAGAAGTCCTCTTGTCATCACTCTCCCCACAAAAGTACAGCTAGTAATTATTCAAAGACATGAATACCATCCTAAATGCACCAGAACTTAAGAAAGAAACAGGAAAAAAAAGAAAACCAATATTTTAGTGAAGAAACTAGGATACCCACAGTTTTATCTAACATAATGGCAAGAATAAGGGTGATCTCATACTTGTTTTATTTTTGAATTGTTAGAGCATCAGTGGAATATTGCTGAAACTGGGAATTGTTTTAGTTACAAGTAACAGAAACACAATTTGAACAAGCTCCAACAAAAACAAATAAAACAGATTTGTAAGTTCGAATGACCAAAGTCTAAAGGTAAACTGAATTCAGGCAAAGTGGCATCCAGGACTCAAATGATGTCAATGGAGTCTGTCCTCTATCTCTCAGACACTAATCTGTACATAGGTTAGACAGAGCGACCATGAGCAGTACCAGACTCACACCCAGGCAAATGAGAAAACCCCAATCAGAAGGGACCATCTTTCCTGGTAACTGCAACAGAAAGGTCCTGGGAGGACTTGAATTTGTTCATCTTGGATCGATGCCCATCCGTGAATCCATCACTGTGGCAGGGGAATTGGGAGAATCCCTATGACTGTGGAATGAGAGATGGGGTTAGCTGTATTTATATCAGGGTTTTTGGTTCCCAGTGAAAACAGAAGTTCTAAAACCAGGAGAGGGGGAAAGAAAAGATGCTAATAAGACTAAATGCAACTAAAAGAAATACACATCTCTACAATTATATTAGAAGAAATACTTTTGGGAGACTGAGGCAAACATATCATTTGAGGTCAGGAGTTAAAGACCAGTCTGGCCAACATGGTGAAACCCTGTCTCTACTAAAAAAAAAAAAAAAAAAAGAAAAAAGAAAAAAAGAAAAAAAAAATTAGCTGGATGTGGTGGCACATGCCTGTAATCCCAGCTTCTGGGGAGGCTGAGGCAGGAGAAATGCTTGAAGCCGGGTGACGGAGGATGCAGTGAGCTGAGATCGTGCCACTGCACTCCAGCCTGGGCAACACAGCGAGACTCCATCTCAAATAAATAAATAAATAAATAAATAAATAAAACTACTGAGGGGCAAAGTATGTCAAATTTGCCTCAAATGCAGGCACCTATAAATCTGTGTTCCAGGAACACATTCTTTATTCATTAGATAAAAACTGGAACTGGGTCAAATGAATACTAATCAGGGTTCAGACATTCTCTCAAGTCATAATCATAAAGTTTACTTCAGGTAAACCTAAATATATTACTTATTACCTACCATCACTTACTATATAATGGTTATTTATTATAATAATCACTGTTACCTTTCTTAATTTTAATGGTTTTATACTTCATTATTTTTGACAAGAATTTGTGAAGATATTACATTTTTAACACTTTTTTTCCAAGACCAAAGTCTATTCCTTATTTTAAAAATGATTCCATAAGGGTCAGGTTGCTCCAGGCTTTCCCCACTAGACTCCTCTCAGCCCAGCTCCCACTCCTACCCACAGTCTCTGCACGTGGTACTTACCACAGTGAGCCAGTGAGAATGATGCCCATATTCAAAGCATCCCTACTCCCTGATTGCAAATTGTTTGACCTCCTTGAACCACAGTCTCCCCATCTATAAGATAGAAATAATAATAATAATACACAAGTGTGACAATTTTAATTGATAATGCAAGCAAAGCACTTAACAAAGCATCTGGGATATCTATTTAATAGAGGACAGCCTGACTGATAATGATGAAGCCAAACTAAAAATAAGGACCACACCTGTTTTACTTACCATGATATACTCATATACACAGTGCCTCGCTTAGAGTCGGAATTCAGTATATATTTGTAACTTCTGAATGAATGATCAACAGGCTTTGGCTCAGGTTAGATATTCTTAAATCCTAATTATTTACTGGCTGTGGCCAGTTAACCAAGTTATCTAACCTCTGTGTGCCTCAGTTCCCTTCTCTGTGAAAAGGGAAATCAATTAAACCTCTCCCATATGGTTTGATATAAGGGACACATGAGATGGTTACTGCTAGCTCTTTAAGGGCAGACACTCTACTCTGCCTTCTTTCTGGTAAATACTGAACACATAATCGTTTTATACTCTTTCCCATCTGAAATAGGTTTTAAAAATTCCTAGGGCATTAGGATATCCCCCATATTCAAAATCCATCAAAATTGTAAAATGCCAAATTTGAAAGGACTTATAAATTTGAAAAAAACAAAAAACAAAAAACAAAAACAGCAGAAAACCTCTAGCATACATGTGAGAATCCAGAACAGACCACAGGAAGGAATTTAATCAGAAAGCGGTTGAGCACATGCTAAGCTACCTTAAAATGAAATTAATTTTCTTGCAGGTTTATTTTCATGGAAATCCAAATAGATCTCAGTCCAATAACAGACTAAAGAAGGTAACAATTTTAGACATATTCGTTTGTCTCTAACAGGAGAATGCAATAAAAGAATGTAAATCCCTTAATTCCTTTTATTTGTACAGTGCTTTGTAATTCACAAAGCATGTTTATACAAGTTTTATCAGTAATTTTCACAACTCTATAGAATGGTTACCAGATAATTTACCTCCAAACTGGCACTTTCTTGGGCATGAAAGTTGGCAATATTAATAATTATGCCAGGACACCTGGAATGAATCAGAATGTCCAGGCAAACTGGTAGGTATGATCAAATCCTACCTTCCAACAGAAATTTCCACAGAAATTTCACCTGTGACTTTTCGCAGTGTCATACTATCTCACACCTCCCCCCACCACCACCACTCCCCCTTCTCCCATTAGTCAGCTCCCTTTAAGAGTTAAACAAACTGGCACAGTGGCTCACACCTGTACTCTTAGCACTTTGGGAGGCCAAAGCAGGAGGATAGCTTGAGCCAAGCATTTTGAGACCAGCCTGGGAAACATAATGAGATGCCATGTCTACAAAAAATTTTTTTAAATAGCCAGGCATAGTGGTGCACACCTGTCGTCACAGCTACTCAGGAGGCTGAGGTGAGAGAGGATTGCTTGAGCCCGAGAGGCTGAGGCCACAGTGATCACACCACTGCATTCCAGCTTGGGCAACAAAGGGAGATGCTGTCTCAAAAAAAAAAAAAGAAAAGAAAAGAAAAGAAAAGAAAAGAAAAGAAAAAAAGAAAGAAAGAAAAGAAAAGAAAAGGAAAAATGAAACCACTCTTCTCTTTTCAGAAAGAGTAATTCATCATTCATCCCTGTCCTCTGATATTTTGACCCCTGCCCTCAAGGTTCATCTATTCTAAGCAGGTTTGCAGGATATTTTTGCAAAGTTAGTCCTCTTCCCAAGCAGAGTTCCAGTGGCATTTCACAGGAGAGACTGGTTTCTTCAGCTTTCTTCAGCTTCTTGCATACAGGTAGTAAGTGAGAGAATGGGGCCTGGACTCCCATCTCTCCTCAGAAGATGAGAGCATGGTGTTCTTTGCTTCACGGTCATAACTGCCAGGAGAAAAGCTGCAACATGTAGACTCAAGTGCTTGCAAGGACCAAGAACACCAGGGTTCCCCAGTCTCAAGTCTTAGGACATTCCTAGAAGATTTTTCAAGATTATGACCATATCCATAAGATTGTCTCACTGTGAAATTTGAAAGCTGAATAGAGTTATAAGGATCTAGGAAACTGAGAGGTGTCTGTTGGTGTTTGAAGGAAGAACTGAAATCCAGGTCTTCAGACACCCAGGTCAATTATTTTTCCCCTGCACCATGCAGCTAGTTCTGATGGCAGCTGTGGTCAACCCCAGCCCCTAGGTACACAGAAGCTGGGCATCCTTGTGCTCTGTGACTTTCTCATGCCTCAGAACTGGCACAGAATCAGAGCTCATTGTGTTTAGTGATCTACACAGTAAGCTAATTGTCATCCCAACGCTTCTGAGCTCCTCTTGGCTTGTGAGGAACTCATCACTGCCGACTTCCCAGCAGGGCTATGGAATCATAATTTTCTTTCTTGGCTTGCTTCAGGGCAATGAATCAGCTTCATTCATTAAATCAATTGCTGCCTAGTCTGCATTACATAATCACACAGATTGATAGCAGCACAATTCTGAAATAAGTAGCTTACATTAATTTAAAAAAAGTATGTTCCTCCTGGCTAAGCATGAAAAAAATAGATATAACAACAGTAAATCTAACATACAACAGTAACAACTGTTATAGTAACAAAGAAGTTACTGCGTTTCTAAAGTAACTGTTTCTTTAGTAACAAAGAAGTTACTATGTTTCTAAGTAATAACTACTTTAATACTATGTTTCTAAGTATTAACTACTATGTTTCTAAAGTAACTATGTTTCTATAGTAACAAAGAAGTTACTATGTTTCTAAGTATTAACTACTTTAATCCTCACAAATACCACAATGGGGCAGGTACTAGCAGTATCATCCATCTTACAATTGAGGAAACTGAGGCATGGAGAGACTAAGTATCTTGGCCAAGGTCACATGCTAGAAGTTAATGGAATCTATACATGAACCCAGTTTGTCTGAGTCCAGAACACTTGCTCTGCATTCTGAGCATCGATGACCATGATCAACTGTTAAGGACCACCCCCATGTCTGACATGTTTGGGACAGTCAATGATGACTAAACTTTTCTTGATGCGTGAAATAGTACAGACAAACTACCAGATAAATATAGTCCACTAAACACAAGAATCTACTATCATTCTCTTCTGGACCCCTCCAAACAAGCATGACCAGTTTTATATTAAAAGGATTAGAGCAGAAACCATATTTTATGCTCACCACACTGGTTTCTCTTATTACACACTGGAAGACTAACTATCCCAGCCTCCTTTGCAGAGAAGTTGGGGTCATGTGAGTGTGCTTCAACCAATGGGATGTGATCAGAAGTGACGTGTGGCATTTCTAACATGGAAGATGAGAAGCAGATAAGAATGCAGAATGGCAAACAGAAAACAAACCTGAATATTAAGCAGATATCAAACTGACTTACACTTCAAAATGCTCAAAAGGCCCAGAAATTGGGGCATCCAGAAACTCAAAAAGAGAAAGTGAAGAGAGAGAAAATATAAAAGATTTATTGTCTTTTTTAAGCAGCAGCCAGAGTGCCATATCCTCTCCTCTACTCTGCAAATCCCACTCCAGTCAAAAAGTAAATATTTATTCTCTAGAGAGAGTAAAACAGATTTTCTGGTCTAGGGGAACCAGGCACAAAGTGAGACCTGGGCCCCAACACTGAAAGAGGGCTGTGCAGGGGGAAGGAGATGAAATCAATTAATGCATTTTAGATGCTGAGACTTCAGCCCTCTTCCCCAACTTGGTTCCCAGTGTGCTGGCAACTTGGTCTTTATCCTCCAGGCAAAAGATTGGAAGGAGCCTTTTCTGAAAACTTTGAGCTTCCCAAGAAATAGGACCTAAAGACACACAAAAGATTTCCCAGATAAGAAGCCCAACCAGTTTATCTTACCATTAAGGTCACAGTTGATCATTTCTACTTATGTTCTCGGGGCTTCCAGTCAGCACTCTAGTGTCCACTCTCAAATACGAACACATAGCCAAGGATTACCAAACGCATAGGAAAGACCTCTAACATAGAAGAGAGACAGAGACAAACAGCGAGATGCAGTGTGGAGCAAACAGAGCTATGTAGGGAGAAGGAAACTCACCAAAACTGTCATTAATAGCCTCAGAGAAATCAAAGAAAATGTTTTAACCATTAAAAAAAGGACAACATTCTATAAAACACTTAATTTTTTAAGAACTAGAAAGAGTTTTGGGGAATTAAAAATAGGATAGCATTAATATAAAATTAAGGGAATAATTAAAAGATAAAATTGAAATGCTCTTCCAGAAAGTAGAGACAGGAAGAATAAAAGAGAGAATGGTGGATTTAAAAACCCAATGCAATAATTCCAGAAAATGTCCCAGAACTCCAGAACATACATTTCCAGGTTGTAAGAAACTACTAAGTGAAAATAACCCTATACCAAGTCGTAGTGTCATAGTATAGAAGAACACGGGAGCAAGAGAATAGGGGAAAAGAAAGTGAGAGCTTCCAAAGAGAAAAAGTGGGTCACATGCAAAGAACTAGGAGCTAGAATGCTTTGGACTTCCAAACAACAATGCAGAAAGCTATTATACAACTTTGCAATGCCTTAAAAATTCTGAAGACATTTATTTTCAATCTAGGCCTATATCTAATCCACCGATCACTTGTGAAGCTAAAATAAAGATATTGGCAGGCATTAGGTGCCCAGAAAAACCACTTTCTGTGGATGTTTTTCTTCAGAAACTACTGTAGGATGTGCTCTACCAAAATGAAAGAGGAAATAAAAAAATAAATACAGAACACAAAACACAGGAAATAGGAGCTTCAACACAAAACAGAGGAGCTGGAAATTCCCTGGATCATGAAGAAGGGAGACCCAAGGTGATAGTTCTGCCCCCAGGAGCTTAGGAGGCAAAAGCAAGAGCTGGCAGACCTTCCTAAGGCTTCTGCCTGGAACTGGCATCATGTCACCCTGCTGCATTCTACTGGCTACAGCCAGCCACCAGGCCAGCCCAAATTCTGCATGAGAGGAGATGTCACAAGAGTATGAACACTGGGAGCTATGGTTCCTTGGAAGCCATCTTCAAAGACCAACTACCAGAGAGAACCAATGTAATCTTCTGGTTGCCTCTGTGGAAAGAGGAATGGGGCATTGAGGCTTGTAATTTTTATATCAAATCTTGTGGGAATAGATGGTTCTCAACTCTGTGCATGTGTAACTTTAGTAAAAATAAACCATATTATGTCCCTGAATTTCCCAGAACTCAAAGAAAGAGACAGAATGAGTAAAAGAAAAAGGAGGAAACAGAAGGTTGAAAATCATTAATTGCAATAATTCCAGAAAATATACCAGGGCTTCAGGACAAAGGTTTCCATAGACTCCTGCTCAAAAATAAAAATATGGGAAATGCAGTTATTTTTACGTAGCTGACTGTGTAAATGAATTCCTTTTTGTCATCAGTAAGCAGAATAGCCCAACTGAATGGTTTTTCTTTTACTCCTTCAGTTTTATATTAGTAACATGTTTCTCAGCTTTGCATATTGTATATAAAACAGACACACTCATGAAGTTCTCTGTTAACACGTTCATGGGAGACCTGCGCAATACTGACTTACTTTATGGCAGAGAGGGCACAGTAAAGAGAACGCATCTATTTGGATAGGTTGACAAAATGAAGCAAATACCCTGGTGCTTTCCAACGTTATTCATCATAAGACCATATAATTTCAGTGGTCCTTTCTGCTTGCACATGAGAATATAGTGGCAATATTTACTGCAGAAAATCCTGGCCAAGATCACCAAGGAAACAGGGTAAATATTTAATTACCTGACTTTGTGAGGTTTCTATATAGCTTTGATTCATCAAAGTCTAATACCCTAGCTCTGAAAATGAAACTAAGAACAGTTCTTCAGAGTGAGTGAGATCTTACACAGAAAACACAGACTCAGTGGGTAAGAGGAAAAAACAAACAATGCTGAATTACCACCTCCTGCCATCCCTAGACCCGGGGAGAGGAAGAGTTCAGCTCCCACCCCAGGCAGGGTGCAATCCTGAGAAGAGAAGTGGCCTTTAGTTTCTGAGGCACTGTCGGCCAGCTCTGACCTGTCAGGGCAGGTGCTACAAGTCCATCAGCAGCTTGTGTCAGGTGCCACTGGAGAATCCAGAGTGATGTCATGTTAGACCAGGCAGCCCTGGGAGGGTGTGAAAGGTACTCTCCTAATTGGGTGTGGTCATGGCTGTCATGGAGAATCCCCTGTGTCCATGGCCCAGGTTACCTGGGGATAAACACACAACAAATTCTCTCAAATTAAGTTCCTTCAAAGCAATCACATTCTTAAAATCTAAACAGAGCACCTGTATCTAGATTAAGACTCTTGCACTACAATAAATTTACATCCTCTTGTTTGTATCTTAGCCTTTACAAGCTTAAACTGACTTAGGGAAGTGTCTAAAAAGAAAGTCTCAATAGAAGGTAACATTTGGTTGACTCCCTGATTTCTACCAGAATAATACTACCAGAATAACCTATTTTATTCTACCAGATATATTCTACCAGAATAACCATTTATAATACTAATCAGCAATTCTATGTGTACGAGCCCTGGGTAATTTAGGGCTATCTGTGCCTAATTCTGAAAATTAGGGATTTAGTACAGAGCATCTTTTATGAAAATTCAGTGATACCTAGTTATTCTCATTAACTGTAGCAGAAATCAAACTAATAACCTGGCTGGTAACTCTTCTCCATCCAGGAGTGTCTGCATGGCAGTGGCATTATTTACCTGCTAAGTTTATTAACTTATGATTATTGATTTGGTAAATTTATTGTTGGAAATGTGTAAAACACTAGAAATATTTGTACAGTGCCTTAATAACATATTATTATCTATTTAATCTTCAAAGTGATCCTTTGAAGAATATATTTTTGACATCATTTTATTCATGAAGAAACTAAGTCTTGGAGAGGTTAAGTAACTCTCCAGCTCCTACAAGTAATAAATAAAATCAGTGCTCTTTCTCTTCCACCAAAAGATGTCGTCATGGCCCATATTTTTACTTGCCACTCAACTGCTATCCAGTAAATGGTAACTGGACACAGATCAGAATTGAGTCAGACAGCTGCCATTTGTCTTAGATCTTATTCAGTTCTCCAAGAAGCCTAATATCAGGGATAAACTACCTAATCCTTGGCACACCTACTATGTACAAAGCATTAACATAAGTGCTACAAAGTCTTTAAAGATGTGTAAAACAATCTTAAAATATGGTAGAAGTGCCATAAAACCTATAGAAACAGCAGTTCAGTTCTTCACACAGATGCACACAGACAAGCTGAAATGGGATTAATTTTGGGAGAAAAAGCAATAGAGAAGACGCTTTAGAATACATCTCTGAACTAGAATGAGAATCCTTAAACAACAACTTCCTAGGGGGAAAAAAGGAAAAAGAAAAAAGAAAAAAAAAAACCAGCCAAGACCACCTTCTGTAAAGTGTGCTCAGCCACCCCTAAGTTTGAAGCTCTCAGTGCCATTACACACATCAAGGTCAAATCTTCTCACAGTACAAGGTAATCTCTGGTACCCCCAAAGCCAAAGAGGTCAGGTCATACAATATAAGAGAACTTTTCAGGTCATACAAAAAAAGAGAACTTTAGACCTAAGAAGAATCCACCCATGACTCTTGAAACTCCACAAAGAAAACAGAACACCCCAAAAGGGATGAGTGGCACCTCTGTTCTGAATTCTTTACAGGAGTTCAAGTCATTAGAAGCCTTCTCTAGATTTTTTGGTACAGCAGATGGTGAAGGGGAAAAGAGGTATAGGGTGAAAGAAAAGTAAATGAAAGAACATTTGTTTGTTTGTTTGTTTGTTTGTTTGTTTGTTTAAGACAGGAAGGAAACTCAGAAACCAAGTGCATAGTTTTTTGGGGTTTGTTTTGTATTGTTTGGCTTTCCTCTTTTGCAGCTGTGAGGAATTTTGGCCAAATTAGAGAGGCTTTGTTACCCATAATTTAGAATTTTCACTTGGATTTGACCAAGTTAGGTGGAGCTGGTCAAATCTGATGGGAGAAAGACTGAAACAACAACAACAACAACAACAACAATATGATCACTGAACACTCTGATGATAAGGAAAAATTAAGACCAGCTGGTTGTTAAATTTTAGCCAAGACCAAACCCTAGTTCAGCTACTTACCTAAGGATGGGTCTCAGGCTAAAGACTTATATCTACTATCCTAGAAGCAAGAAAAAAAAAAAAAAGCCTCAAACTCATCTTCCCTGCTGGGAGTGAGCACAAACTCCATAAAGGAGTTACCTTCCTTCCATTGCTATGGAAGCAGGAAATCTTACCTTCCTTGTTGGAGGCAAGTAAAACTCCAAAAAAAAAAAAGGGGGGGGGGGGTGGGAGTTGGACAGCAAAACAAACTTTCGGTCTCAACCAAATTTTGGGAGATCAAGGATTGTCTGGAGGGGCTGTTCCCAGACCTTAGCAAGTTGTCCTATTGGTTTGAGCAATAAAGTTAGCTCATGCTGATACCAGGCAATGACAGGAGATTTGTCAAAGGTCGGGGCATCTCCACTCAGAATCCCTCCATGGTTACCAAAATGCTAACCTCAAATATCTAAGATAGGTCTCAGTTAATTTAGAAAGTTTATTTTGCTGAGGTTGAGGTCACATGCCTGTGACACAGCCTCAGCAGGTCCTGAAGACGTGTGCCTAAGGTGGTCACAGCACAGTGGGAGACATGACACATCAATTAACATATGTAAGATGAGCATTGGTTCGGTCTAGAAAGGGGAAAAGGCAAGACAACCCAAAGTGGGGAGGGAGCTTCTAGGTCCTAGGTAGATAAGAGACAAATGATTGCATTCCTTTGAGTTTCTGATTAGCCTCTCCAAAGGAGGCAATCAGATATGCATTTATCTCAGTGAGCAGAAGGGTGACTTTGAATAGAATGGGAGGGAGGTTTGCCCTAAGCAGTTCTCAGCTTGACTTTCCCCTTTAGCTTGGTGATTTTGGAGCCCCAAGATTTATCTTCCTTTCACACCTTGAATGATTTTTTTTTTATTTATCTGGTATTTATTGTAATAGCTCCAGTTTCATTTATAATTAAGCTATTTGGATCTTCTCTCTTTTCTTGGTTAATCTTGCTAATGGCCTATCAGTTTTGTTTATCTTTTCAAAGAATCCCTTTTTGTTCATTTATCTTTTGTATTTTTTGTTCCAGTTTCATTTAGTTCTGTTCTAATCTTTGTTATTTCTTCTGTTGGGTTGGGTTTAGTTTGTCCTTGTTTCTCTAGTTCCTGTACGTATGAAATTAGGTTGTCAATTTGTGCTCCTTCAGGCTTTTTGATGTAGGCATTTAATGCTGTGAACTTTCCTCTTAGCACCACTTTTGCTGTATCCCAGAGGTTTTGATAAGTTGTGTCACTATTATGCATTTCAAAGAATTTTTTAATTTTCATATTGATTTCATTGTTAACCCAAAAATCATTCCAGAGCAGATTATTTAATTTTCATGTGTTTGTACAGTGTTGAGGGTTCCTTTTGGAGTTGATCTCTAGTTTTATTCCATTATGGTCAGAGGAGGTACTTGATATAATTTCAATTTTCTTAAATTTATTGAGATTTGTTTTGTGACCTATCATATGGTCTATCTTGGGAATGTTCCATGTGCTGATGAGAAGAATGTGTAGTCTACAGTTGTTGGGAAGGATATTCTGTAAACTAAACATCTGTTAAGTTCATTTGTTCTAGGGAGTAGTTTAAGTCCATTTTGTTGTAGTTGAGTTTCTATCTTGATGATCTGTCTAGTGCTGTCCGTGGAGTATTGAAGTCCTCCCCTATTATTGTGTTGTGGAGAGAATAGTAAATATCACCTAAGTTACTGCTTAGTAGGTATTCATTTTCATAGCTTGATTGTTTAAAGTGAAGAGCTTTTTAAAAATTTTTGTAGAAATGGGGACTTGCTATGTTGCCCAGGTTGGTCTTAAATGTCTGACCTCAAGTGATCCTCTTGCCTCATCTTCCCAAAGTACTGGAATTATAGGTGTGACCTTTTATTTATGATTATCGGGGAAGGGTAGCAATTAAGATGGAGTGATTGGGATCAGTGAGGCTGGTGGATGTGAGTGGAGTCCAATTTAGAACCAAAATTTGCCATTCCAAAAGAAATGAAGCACACTGAATTCATTTTTAGTTACTTCAGAAATTGGCATCGACAATTAGGTAGCCTTCAAATGACTGTATCCAAAATAGAGACTCACTAGGAGAAACCAAAGTAGAACTCAAGGACTCAGGAGGAAAAAAAAAAATCTTTCTCTCTCTCTCTCTCTCTCTCTCTCTCTCTCTCTCTCTCTCTCTGTGTGTGTGTGTGTGTGTATGTGTGTGTGTGTGAGTGTGTGTTTCCCCATCAGCAGAGACTTTGATACAATCAATAAAGGCTGGCAAATCATTGGAGGTGAATAAAATGTGTTGAGTAAATGAAACCAGTTGGGAATCAGCTCTCTTCTCTAAAGGCTGTCACTATTATCCTTTCTTAACCCCCGAGGCAAGAAAATGAAGACATCAAGAACATTAGCTCTGAATGAGACTGCCTGTGTTTGATTCTCATCTCTGGCCCTTCCTAGCTACTTGAACCTGGACAAGTTTCTGTGCCTCAGGTTCCTCATCTGTAAAATGGGGATAATGGTATCTTCCAGGTTGTGAGAATTCAATTTATTAACACATAAAACCAGTGCCTGGCAGAAGCTAAGCATGAAAGAAATGCTACTTATCATTATCTTTCTCATTTATTAAATATAAGCCAAGAAAGAAAACTCCATCTTCCCTCAAATAGCTTCCTTTTACTCAGTTGCCTGTTTTGTTTGTCTCTCGCAAGCCAAATAAGAATTTCTTCAGCTGAAGTTAATTCAATTTTTCCTGATTTCTTTTAACTTTCTCCTGGGATTCAACTAAAGTTGTTTTTACCAAGAGGGGATAGTTATCATTCAGGGTAAGAAACTAGAACAAAGAATAAATTATACACAGACCTCATCTCCTTTTTTATGTGTATGTTCCAAACCTTTAATTTGGTTTTCCTGCACATTTCTAAGAGAGGCTCACCAGGGTAGGCAGTGCCTCCACTCTGGGAGACAAGTGAAGGTGTATCCTAGCAACGCAGGTCACATGATATGGGACCTTTGCTAGTTTCCTTCCACCTTAGCAATCTTCATATAGGTAAAGAATCTGATTTCTTTCAATGAAAGGATGAATGGGTTTTTTTCTCTTTTTCCTTTTTTTTGTTTCAGTAGGTTTTTTATGGAACAAATGGTGTTTGGTTACATAAATAAGTTATTTAGTGGTGATTTCGAAGATTTTGGTGCACCCATCACCTAAGCAGTGTACACTGTGCCCAATGTGTACCTTTTATCTCTCACCACCCCCACCCTTTCCCCGAAGTCCATAAAGTCTAGTATATCATTCTTGTGCCTTTGCCTCCTCATAGTTTAGCTCCCACATGTGATTGAGAGCATATGATGTTTGGTTTTCCATTTCTAAGTTACTTCACTTAGAATAATAGTCACCAATTCCATCCAGGTTGCTGTGAATGCCATTATTTAGTTCCTTTTTATGGCTAAGTAGTATTCCATGGTCTATATATGCCACAGTTTCTTTAGCCATTCATTGGTTGATTAGTCTGGAACCCTATTTTGGCAATTGCAAATTGTGCTCCTATAAACGTGTGTCAAAGTATCTTTTTTGTATAATTACTTCTTTTCCTCTAAGTAGATACCTACTAGTGAGATTATTGGGTCAAATAGTAGATCTACTTTTATTTCTTTAAGGAATCTCCACACTGTTTTCCATAGTGGTTGTACTAGTTTACATTCTTACCAAGAGTGTAAAAGTGTTCTCTTTTCACTGCATCCATGCCAACATCTATTTTTTTTAATTTTTTTATTATGGCCAGTCTCATAGGAGTGAGGTGGTTATCACATTGTGGTTTTGATTTGCATTTTCCTGATAATTAGTGATGTTGAACATTTTTCCATATGCTTTTTGGCCACTTGTATATCTTCTTTTGAGAATTGTCTATTCATGTCCTTAGCCCACTTTTTGATGGCATTGTTTGTTTGTTTGTTTGTTTGTTTTTTTCTTGCTGATTGGCTTGAGTTCTTTGTAGATTCTGGATATTAGCCCATTGTTGGATGTATAGACAGTAAAAATTTTCTCTGATTCTGTGGGTTGTCTGTTAACTCTGCTGATTATTTCTTTTGCTGTGCAGAAGCTTTTTAGTTTAATTAAGTCCCATCTGTTTATTTTTGGTTTTGTTGCATTTACTTTTGGGTTCTTGGTCACAAAGTCTTTGCCTAAGCCAATGTCTAGAAGGATTTTTCCTATGTTATCCTCTAGAATCTTTATGGCTTCAGGTCTTAGATTTAAGTCTTTGAGCCATCTTGAGTTGATTTTTGTATAAGGTGAGAGATGAGGATCCAGTTTCACTATTCTACATATAGCTGGCCAATTATCCCTGCACTGTTTGTTAAATAGGTGTCCTTTCTCTACTTTACATTTTTGTTTGCTTTGTCAAAGATCAGTTGACTGGCTGTAAGTATTTGGGTTTATTTCTGGGTTCTCTATTCTATTCCATGGATCTGCTTACCAATTTTATGCCAGTACCATGCTGTTTTGGTGACTACGGCCTTATAGTTTGAAGTTGTGTAATGTGATGCCTCCAGATTTGTTATTTTCCTTAGCCTTGCTTTGGCTATGCAGGCTCTTTTTTCATTCCATATGAATTTGAAGATCTTTTTTTCTAGTTCTGTGAAGAATAATGGTGGTATTTTGACGGGAATTGCATTGAATTTGTAGATTGCTTCTAGCAATATGGTCATTTTCACAATATTAATTCTACTCATTCATGAGTGTGAGATGTGTTATTTGTGTCATCTATGATTTCTTTCATCAGTGTTTCGTAGTTTTCCTTATAGAGGTCTTTCACATCCTTGGTTTGGTATATTCCTAAATATTTTTATTAGTCCATTTCCATGCTACTGATAAAGACGTACCTGAGACTGGGTAATTTATAAAGAAAAAGAGGTTTAATTGACTCACGGTTCCACATAGCTGGGGAGGCCTCACAATCATGGCAGAAGACAAGGAAGACCAAAGGGACTTCTTACATGGTGGCAGGCAACAGAGAGTGAGAGCCAAACAAAAGGGGTTTCCCCTTATAAAAACATCAGATCTTGTGAGACTTATTCACTGCCACGAGAACAGTATGGGAGAAACCTCTTCCATAATTCAATTATCTCCCACCGGGTTCCTCCCACAACACCTGGGAATTATGGGGGCTACAATTCAATATAAGATTTGGGTGGGGACACAGCCAAACCATATCAGTCATACACACACACACACACACACACACACACACACACACACATATACACACACGCATGCATGCAGCTACTGTGAAAGCAATTGAGTTCTTTATCTGATTCTCAGCTTGGTCACTGTTGGTGTACAGCAGAGCTACTGATTTGTGTACATTAATTTTGTATCCTGAAACTTTGCCAAATTCATTTACCAGTTCTAGGAGCTTGGATGGGTCTCTAGGGTTTTCTAGTTATACAATCATGTCATCTGTCAACAGTGACAGTTTGACTTCCTGTTTTCCAATCTGGATGCCTTTTCCTTCTTTCTCTTGTCTGATTGCTCTAGCTGCGACTTCTAGTACTGTGTTGAATAGAAGTGGTGACAGTGGGCATCTTTATCTTATTCCAGTTCTCAGGGGGGAATGCTTTTAATTTTTCCCTGTTCAGTAAAATGTTGGCTCTGGATTTGTCATAGATGGCTTTCATTACCTTAAGGTATATTCCTTCTATGCTGATTTTTCTGAGGGTTTTAATCATAAAATGATGCTAGATTTTGTCAAATGCTTTCTCTATATCTATTGAAATGGTCATGTGATTTTTGCTTTTAATTCTGTTTATGTGGTGTATCACATTTATTGACTTACCTATGTTAAACTATCCCTGCGTCCCTGGTATGAAACCCACTTGATCACGGTGGATTATCTTTTTGATACACTGTTGGATTGAGTTCGCTAGTATTTTGTTGAGGATTTTTGCTATGTTCATCAGGGATATTGGCCTGTAGTTTTCTTTTCTTGTTATGTCCTTCCCTGGTTTTGTTATTAGGCTGATACAGGCTTCACAGAATGATTTAGGGAGGATTCCCTTTCTCTATGTGGTGAAATAGTGTCAATAGGATTGGTACCAATTCTTCTCTGAATGTTTGATAGAAATCAGCTGTGAACATCTGGTCCTGGACATTTTTATGTTGGCAATTTTTAAGTTAACATTTCAATCTCACTATTTGTTGTTGGTCTATTCAGAGATTCTATATCTTCATGGTTTAATCTAGGAGGGTTGTATATTTCCAGGAGTTTGTCCATCTCCTCTAGCTTTTCTAGTTTATATGCATAAAAGAGCTCATAGTAACCTTGAATAACCTTTTGGATTTCTCTGGTATTGGTTTTACTATTCCCATTTTATTTGTAATTGAGCTTATTTGAATCTTCTCTCTTCTTTTTTTGGTTAATTTCACTAATGGTCTATGAATTTTATTTATCTTTTCAAAGAACCAGCTTTTTGTTTCATTTATCTTTTGTATTTTTGTTGTTGTTGTTTTTATTACACTTTAAGTAGTGGAATATATGTGCAGAATGTGCAGGTTTGTTACATTGGTATACACATGCCATGCTGGTTTGCAGCACCCATCAAACCATCATCTACATTAGGTATTTCTCCTAATGCTATGCCTCTCCTAGCCCCCAGCCCCCCCAGCAGGCCCCAGTGTGTGATGTTCCCCTCCCTGCGTCAATGTGTTCTCATTGTTCAACTCCCACCTATGAGCAAGAACATGCGGTGTTTGGTTTTCTGTTCTTCAGTCAGTTTGCTGAGAATGATGGTTTCCAGTGTCATCCATGTCCCTGCAAAGGACATGAATTCATCCTTTGTTATGGTTGCATAGTATTCCATAGTGTATATGTGCCACATTTTCTTTATCCAGTCTATCATTGATGGGCATTCGAGTTGGTTCCAAGTCTCTGCTATTGTGAACAGCGCCGCAAAAAACATACGTGTACATGTGTTTTTATAGTAGAATGATTTATAATCCTTTGGGTATATACCCAGTAGTCGGATTGCTGGGTCAAATGGTATTTCTGGTTCTAGATCCTTGAGGAATCGCCACACTGTCTTCCACAATGGTTGAACTAATTTACACTCCCACCAACAGTGTAAAAGCATTCCTATTTCTCCACATCCTCTCCAGCATCTGTTGTTTCCTGACTTTTTAATGATTGCCATTCTAACTGGCGTGAGTTGGTATCTCATTTTGGTTTTGATTTGCATTTCTCTAATGACCAGTGATGATTAACTTTTTTTCATATGTTTGTTGGCTGCATAAATGTCTTCTTCTGAGAAGTGTCTGTTCATATCCTTCACGCACTTTTTGATGGCATTGTTTTTTTCTTGTAAATCTGTTTAAGTTCTTTGTAGATTCTGGATTTGTTTCAATGTTTAGAGCTCATTTGAGCAGTTCTCGTAGTGCTGGCTTGGTAGTGGCAAATTCAGTGTTTGAAAAAGACTGTAGCTTTCCTTCATTTATGAAGCTTAGTTTCACTGGACGTAAAATTCTTGGCTGATAATTATTTTGTTTAGGGAGACTAAATATAGGACTCCAATCCCTTCTAGCTTGTAGGGTTTCTGTTGAGAAATCTATTAATCTGATAGGTTTTTCTTTATAGTTTACCTGACACTTTTGCCTCATAGCTCATAAGATTCTTTTCTTCATCTTGACTTTAGATAACCTGATGATGATGTGCCTAGGTAATGATCTTTTTGTGATGAATTTCCCAGGTGTTCTTGGAGCTTCTTGTATTTGGATGTCTAGGTCTCTAGCAAGGCTGGGAAGTTGTCCTTGATTATTCCCTCAAATGTTTTCCAAACTTTTAGATTTCTTGTCTTCCTCAGGAACAACAATTATTCTTAGGTTTAGACGTTTAACATAATCCCAAACTTCTTGGAGGCTTTGTTCATTTTTGTTTATTCTTTTGTCTTTGTCTTTGATGATTTGGTTTCATTTGAAAGCCTTCCCTTCGAGCTCTGAAGTTCTTTCTTCTGCTTGTTCAGTTCTGTTGCTGAGACTTTCCAGTGCATTTTGCATTTCTCTAAGTGTGTCCTTGATTTCCAGAAGTTGTGATTATTTTTTTATTTATGCTATTTCACTGAAGAATTTTCTTTTCAAATCCTGTATCACATTTTTTATTTATTTAAGTTGGACTTCACCCTTCTCTTGTGCCTCCTTGATTAGCTTAATAAGTGACCTTCTGAATTCTTCTTCTGGCAATTCAGAGATTTTTTCTTGGTTTGGATCCATTGCTAGTGAGCTGGCATGATCTTTTGGGGGTGTTAAAGAACCCTGTTTTGTCATATTACCAGAATTTTTTTTCTGGTTCCTTCTCATTTGGGTAGACTATGTCAGAGGGAAGATCTGGGTCTCAAGGGCTACTGTTCAGGTTATTTTTTTCCAATGGGGTTCTCCCCTAATGTGATATTCTCCCCCTTCCCCTAGGAATGGGGCTTCCTGAGAGCCAAATCGCAGTGATTGTTTTTGCTCTTCTGGATCTGGCCACCCAGCAGAGCTACTGGGCTCTGGGCTGGTACTGGGGAGTATCTGCAAGGAGTCCTGTGATGTGATTGCCTTCAGGTCTTGCAGCCATGGATACCAGCACCTGCTCTGGTAGAGGTAGCAGGGGAGTGAAGTGGACTCTGAGTGTCCTTGGTCGTGTTTTTGTTTAGTGCCCTGCTTTTGTGTTGGTTGGCCTCCAACCAGGAGGTGGCACTTTCAAGAGCTCATCAACTGTGGTCCTATAGGGAGGATGCAAGCTTGCCCTAGGGACACCTGGTTAAGTATTCAGGTTTCTCAGGCAGTGGGCAGGATCATAGAGCTCCCAAGAGATTCTGACCTTTGTCTTCAGCTACCAGGGTGGATAGAGAAAGATCACCAGGTGGGGGCAGGGATAGGAGTGTCTGAGCTAAGTCTCTCCTTGGGCAGAGCTTGCTGTGGCTGCTGTGGGGCATGGGGGTGTGGTTCCCAGTCCAATGGAGTTATATTCCAAGGGGGATTATGGTTGCCTCTACTGAGTCATACAGGTCACTGGGGAAGTGAGGGAAAACCAGCAGTCACAGGCCTCACCCTGCTCCCACACAGTCCATAGTCCTAAAGGCCAGTCTCACTCCCACCATGCCCCCACAACAGCACCAAGTCTATTTCCAGACATCCAGTGACCAGGGCTGAGAACTTGCCCCAGACCACTAGCCTCCCCATTGAGAAACCAAGCAGACTCAGTTTTTCAGCCTCACAGGGAACCTGCAGCAGTGATCCAGTTCCTTCAAAGGGTCTGTGGATTCTCTCAGCTTTCCTGGTATGTTCCTGAGGTAGTTCTTGGAGCAAAAGTTCATGATGTGAGTCTCCACACACTGCTCTATTTGTCCAAGCAGGGGTTGCAAGCTAGTCCTGACTCCTACCCACCATCTTCCTTAATTTCAGATGGATGGGTTTTCATTGACTGCACCCTATTGCGTTTAGTTGCAACATTTACAAATAAAGTATATTTGTGGAACTGAATCAAATCCCTAGGAAGAATATTTAATCCAGACAAAATTATTTAGATAAGACAAAAAAGATCCAAAGACCACAACAAGAAGAAGTGTTCCTCAACATTGTTATAGGGAGGGGTGGCATTATCCTGTATTTCGTCAAGTCATGACACTACTGTGAACATGGCAAGGTTGGCAAATCCTGCTCCCTCCCCATCCTAGTCCATCAAGCAAGACCATACTTATACTATCCATGTCAGATAAGACACCTGACTCTTTTTCTTTAGCAACTCTCCCAAGGAGGATCCACAGTTTTCATTTACAACCCATTGAAGTGTTTAGCAACTCTCAAGGCGTTTTTTGAAAAATACTCCCCCAGCACTGATGCTCAAATCCCCAAACAACTATTTCCTGCAACATGTAATCATTAAGGCCATGACATGCTTGTGATGTTTTACCTCAGGTAGTCACTGATTCTGGTCTGCAACTCCCTCATCATTTAAGCCGTATCCTCTAATATACTGTCCACATTCCTCCGTTCTCTCCAAGTCCCCATTCCCTCTCATCTTCAGCAGATGGTATCCCCATTACTGCTTATAATATTCAGTCTCAGCCAAGCTTCCTTCCTATCTTTCTTTTCCATTCATGAATATTAGTTTATTCACTCCCCCTCTTTGCTTTTCCTCCTCTCTCTGAAGACCTCTCTTCTTGGCTAAACCCAAATCCTCCCTGGCCTCCATTCTCTAGGATCTCATCCATCGTGTACTTACTCTTTCCTTTTACACTTTCACTGTTTCCCTTTCCAAGGGCTTTTCCCCTTTCTGCTATAAGCACATTGAAGGCCCTCATCAACCTAAGAAGTCCTTGGCTACTCTCCACCAAGCCCTGCAAGGTAGCATCTAACCTTTCCCCTCTTAACCAGCAAACTCTGAGAGGTAGTCAGCTTCCTACAACCTTCCTCACCTCCAGCACTCCAAATTCTTGACTCACTCACTCACTCTGCAAACTCTTGCATCCCAGCTTCTACCCCACCAAATGTATTCACACAGCTTTCCATACTCCTGAAGATTCCAAATGGTCTATTAACCCCAGTAATCATCTTCCTGAACCTCTCAGTCACTTTGGCAGTGTTGATTTTATCCACTTCTTCCTGCAACTATTTTCTACTTTGAGGGGAAACCACAGTTTAAAGCCTAATTCTATGAGTTACTCTGCCTCTCTGAGCCTATTTTCCAATTAGCAAAGTGGGAATAGATACTCACTGTACAGATTTTTTGTGAGCATTAAATGAGATCATACATGTAATATGCCCAGCATGTAATTGGCTGTCACTGTAAGATGAAAACTGTATTTATTTTTACTTTTCCTTGGTGTCAAAGTTCCTGAGTATTCTGCCTTTCTGACCACTCCTTTGTCTTCTTCATTAAATATCCTTATTTCTTCACTTCACCTTCCACCAAACTTATAAAGTCCCATGGTTTCAAATATCATGTCTACATGAATAACCTCTAGGTCTTCCTCCAACCCTGGCTTCCCTCCCTGCCCACCCCTTTCTGATTGCCTACTGGACCACTCCCTCCGGTGTCACTTAGCACTTAAAATTCAATCAAATTAACTGTCTTAAAAATATAATAATAATAATATAAACAAAGTAATCATCTTTCCTCCAAAACCTGATTTCTACCTGATTTTCCTATTTCTGTTCATATAATCTTTTCAATTATCTAGGTTCAAAGCCTCCTCCAAATTCCTCCCTTTGTCCAAGAAAATGCTTGCCAATTCTGAGCATTTTTTGCCTCCATAATATCTGTCCTGTCAATCCCATGTTGATCTATTCATTTTCCTCGTTGCTCAGCAACATTAGGCCTTCAGGATTTTTTCTTTGATTTATTGCAGTGGCCTCTGAAGGGTCTTCCTCCTTCCTATTGAGCACATTCCTGTCCATTCCCAATATTTCAGTTAAAGAAATAATAATAATACTAATGCAAAGCTTTGATCAAGACACTCTTCTACCTATAAAATCCTTCACAACTTCCAATGTAGACATGACTACCTGAATTCATCCTTCTCTTCTTCTCCTGGAAAGCTTCAAGAAATAGTAAAGAAAAAAGAAAGAAAAACAATCAGACTGCATTTTTGGTGAAGCTAGGAACTATATTCCAAAATGTTTCTATATGCAGAAGCTATGCAGGAGGAAGGAGGAAGGGGTGAAAGCAGAGGAGATAGAAATTAACAGTGGCAAATTTAGACTCTGTTAATTTAGACTCTGCTCCCTGGGAGCACTTAACATTTCCCAGTAGGAAACACATTCAGTGTACCAGCATCCCAGGGGTGACATGCGAAGTCTATAAATATGTGTGAATGGAGAACGATTAGGTTGTGGGCTTGAAGATGATTCACACTCGATGTTCAGTGATGTTCATATGAAAGAATGAAAGCTTATCTTATAAAAGAGAGAAATCCCTCAAAACAACTCCCCCAGCTAATAAGAAGACACTCATTTCAAGAGTCCATGACTGTGTAACCGTGAACAACCTGTACCATGAACAACTAAGTTTTGCTTAATTTAGAAAACAATCTACACTATTCTTTTTGCAGATTCACACTATATGTTCTCTAGATGACTTGTTTTCACATGTAACCAAGATGTGAAAAAGACCCTAACACAAAATAAAATACTTTAACTCAAAAAAAAAAAAAAGAAAGAAATTAACAGTGGCAGTTCTCACAAAGGGCCAACAAAAATATTATTCCTGGATGTGAGTAACACCCCAATATGCAACGTTCTCTCCTTTGTCTGGAACAGCACATGCAAAAACAAGAGTGAGTTGGATGGTGGCAGGGGGCCCTCCTGTCCCTGACTTAGTACACAGAAATAGAGGTGGTGGGCCACGTATTGAATTATGCAGATAAGCCGTGCTTGCAGGAGGGAGTTTGACATTGTAGTGGATTAGAAGGAAGCCTTCCAGTTGTGATCATTAATAACGAGCCTGAAATGCTATCCTGGGCCCGTTGTAATGCAACTCATTAAATGATAAATAATAAAAAAGGGATTAGCATAGACTGCGTACAGAGATATTCTAAGAAAGAATAACAAAAGGGCAAAATCGGCCGGGCGCGGTGGCTCACGCCTGTAATCCCAGCACTTTGGGAGGCCGAGGCGGGCGGATCACAAGGTCAGGAGATCGAGACCACAGTGAAACCCCGTCTCTACTAAAAATACAAAAAATTAGCCGGGCGCGGTTGTGGGCGCCTGTAGTCCCAGCTACTCGGGAGGCTGAGGCAGGAGAATGGCGTGAACCCGGGAGGCGGAGCTTGCAGTGAGCCGAGATCGCGCCACTGCACTCCAGCCTGGGCGACAGAGCGAGACTCCGTCTCAAAAAAAAAAAAAAAAAAACAAAAGGGCAAAATCTATTAACAGAGGAATAATACTCTTTATAGAAATGTTTCTCGGTAGTCAGAAGTCTAAGTTTCAAAAACACTAAATAAATTTTTCCCCTTTTTATGTGTCTGCTTGATCAGTATTAAACTGCTATGGCTAAAGTTTTACAGAACTATATAATCTGAACGTTAGTCTCTTTGTACACATCTTTTCTATACTGCAGATCTTCATTCACTTTCATATGTGTATCATTTTTATTGTCATGTTACTTTTGTTCAATAAAAACTTTGTGATAAAAAGTGGAGAAAAATTTTTCTGAGGAACAGATGAACATTATGAATAAATAGGTATCATAACATTTAAAAATGTTTAAACTTATTGAAGCACTCATCTATGAAGAAATACTTAAAAGTTGAAATACCAAAATTCAGGTAAGAGTCGATGAGGCAGCAAAAGGAGATAAAGTATGAATAGCACACAGGAATGAAGTGTGGGGGAATCACCACAGAATTGCAGATGAAATGAGAAATGGTGCAAGATCAAATATACATTGTGAAAAACCCAGTGCGGGACACAGAGGATAGAAATGTGAACAAAATGAAATGAAGTGGCAATAAAGAGTTCATTGGGATTAAAGAGAAATTATATGACAGAAAGTGGAGATCCAACAAAAGCATAACTGGTCTCTAAAGAAGGAAACCAAAATAATGAATTAAAACAAATTTTTAAAATATAATTACAGAATTTAAAATATAATTTAGCTATGTTTTCATTTTTAAAAAATATTAAACTTGATCTAGATATTGAAAGAGTCACCTTATGCCAGGAAGAACTGACCCGCAATCGCCAATGCCCAGAAAGATCCTAATAAAGTTACTAAACTTCACAGAAAAAGAAAGGATACCCTGGGCCTCCAGGCAAAATGATCAAGTCTTTTATGAGGGGGAAAATTGAGCTGGCCTTAGACTTTCTTTTTCCTCTTTCAACTTTTTAGATTCGGGGGTACATGTGCAGGTTTGTTACATGGGAAAATTGCATGTCCCTGGGGTTTTGTGTACAAACTATTTCATCATCCAGGTAGCAGTGAGCATAGTACTCAATGATTAATTTTTCAGTCTTCACCCTCCTCCCACCCTCCACCCTCAAGTAAGTCCCAGTGTCTCTTGTTCTCCCCTTTGTGTCCATGTGTACTCAGTGTTTAGCATCCACTTATAATTGAGAACACTGATATTTGGCTTTCTGTTTCTGTGTTAATTTGCTTAGAATAATGGCCTGCAGCTGCATCCATGTTGCTGCAAAGGACACGATTTCATTCTTTTTTAAGGCTGTGTAATATTCCATGGTGTATATATACCATATTTTCTTTATCCAATTCACCATTAATGGGCAGGGTTGATTCCATGTCTTTGCTATTGCAAAAAGTGCTGTGGTTAAAATACATGTGCATGTGTCTTTATGGTAGAATAATTAATATTCCTTTGAGTATATACCCAGTAATGGGATTACTGGGTTGAATGGTAGTTCTAAGTTCTTTGAGATATCTCTGGACAGCTTTCCACAGGAGCTGAACTAATTTACATTCCCATTACATTATAATAATGCTTATTATAGCAGTATATAAGCATTCCCTTTTCTCTGCAACCTCACCAAAATCTGTTATTTTTTTTACTTTTTAGTGCTAGCCATTCTGAATGGCGTGAGATAGTATCTCATTTTGGCTTTGATTTGCATTTCTCTAATGATTAGTGATATTGAGCATTTTTTCCCATGATTATTGGCCACATGTATATACTTCTTTTAAGAAGTATCTGTGAAGCTGGGTGTGGTGACTCACACCTGTAATCCCAGCACTTTAGGAGGCCGAGGCTGGCAGATTGCTTGAGGTCAGGAGTTCAAGACCAGCTTGGCCAACATGGCAAAACAGTGTCTCTCCTAAAAATGCAAAAATTAGCCAGGCATGGTGGTGGACACCTGTAATCCCAGCTACTCAGGAGGCTGAAGCAAGAGAATTGCTTGAACCCGGGAGGCAGAGGTTGCAGTCAGCTGAGATCGAGCCATTCCATTCCAGCCTGGGTGACAGAGTGAGACTCCATCTCAAAAAAAAAAAAAAAAAAAAAAAAAAAAGTGTCTGTTTATGTCTTTTGCCCATTTTTAAATGAGGTTATTTTTACTTGTTAATTTGCTTAAGTTCCTTATATATTCTGGATATTAGACCTTTGTTGGATGTGTAATTTGCAAATATTTTCTCCTATTCTTTAGGTTGTCCATTTACTCTGTTGATAGTTTATTTTGTTGTACAGAAGCTCCTTAGGTTAATTAGGTCTCACTTGTCTAATTTGGTTTTGTTGCAATTGCTTTTGGAGTCTTTGTTGTGAAATCTGTGCCAGGTGCTATGTCCAAAATGATATGTCCTAGGTTTTCTCTTGGGATTTTCATAGTTTAGGTTTTATATTTAAGCCTTTAATCCATCTTGAGTTGATTCTTGTATGTAGTGAAACGAAAGGGTCCAGTTTCAATCTTCTGCATATGGCTAACCAGTTATCCCAGCTCCATTACTGAATAGGGAGTCCTTGCCCTATTTCTTGCTAGTGTTGACTTTGTGAAAGATCTGATTCCTGTAGGTATGTGGCTTTGCTTCTGGGTTCTCTAACCTGTTCCATTGGTTTACGTGTCTTTTTTTGTACTAGTATGATGCTGGTTTTGTTATTGTAGCCTTGTGGTATAGTTTGAAGTCAGGTAGTGTGATGCCTCCAGCTTTGTTCTTTTTGCTTAGGATTGCTTTGGCTCTTCAGGCTTTTTTTGGGTTGCATATGAATTTTAGAATAGGTTTTCCTTTTCTTTTTTTCTGAGATGTGATTTCACTCTGATGCCCAGGCTGCCATGATCATGGTTCACTGCAGCCTCGACCTCCCAGGCTCAAGTGATCCTCCCATCTCGGCCTCCCAAGTAGCTGCGACCACAGGTACATGCCACCATGCCTGTCTACTATTTTGTATTACTTATTGAGATGAGGTCTCCCTGTGTTGCCCAGGATGGTCTCAAACTCCTGGGCTCAAGTGATCTTCCTGCCTCTGTCTCCAAAAATGCTGGGAATACAGGCATAAGCCACCATACCTGGCCAGTTTTTTCTAATTCTATGAAAAATTACGCTGGTAATTTGATACAAATAGCATTGAATCTGCACATTGCTTTGAGTAGTATAGCCATTTTAACAATGTTAATTATTCCTATCCATGAGCATGTAATGTTTTTCCATTTGTTTATGTTGTCTCTGATTTCTTTCAATAGTGTTTTGTAATTCTCGCTACAGAGATCTTTCACCACCCTTGTTAGCTAGGTATTCCTAAATATTTTATTGTTTTTGTAGCTATTGTGACTGAGGTTGCATTCTTGATTTGTCTCTCAGCTTGGACATTATTGGTGTATAGAAATACTACTGATTTTTGTACATTTATTTTGTATTCTGAAATTTTACTGAAGGTGCTTATCAGTTCTAGGAGACTTTGGGCAGAGACCATGGGACTTTCTATGTATAGAATCATATTGTCTGTGAACAAAGATAGTTTGACTTCCTCTCTTCCTATCAGGATGCCTTGTATTTCCTTATTTTGCCTGATTGCTCTGTCTAGGGATTCTAGTACTATGTTGAATACAAGTAGTGAGAGTGGGCATCCTTGTCTTGTTCCAGTTCTCAAGGGGAATGCTTCCAGCTTTTGCCTGCTCATTATGATGGTGGCTGTAGGTTTGTCATAGATGGCTCTTATTTTTTTAAGGTATGTTCCTTCAGTGCCTAGTTTGTTGAAGGTTTTTAACATAAAGGGACGCTGAATTTTGTTGAAAGCTTTTTCTGTGTCTATGAAGACGATCATGTGTTTTTTGTTTTTAGTTCTGTTTTGTGATGAATCACATTTATTTATTTTTGTATGATGAACCAACCTTGCATGCCAGGAAAAAAGCCTACTTGATCATGGTGGATAAGTTTTTTGATGTGCTGCTGGATTCAATTTGCTAGTATTTTGTTGATAATTTTTGCTTCTGTGTTCATTAGGGATATTGGCCTGAAGTTCTCTTTTTTTCATTGTGTCTCTGCCAGGTTTGGTTATGAATGATGCTGACCTCATAAAATGAGTTAAGGAAGCATCATTCCTCACCAATATTTTGGAATATTTTCAGTAGGATTGGTACCACCTCTTGTTTATATGTCTAGTAAAATTTAGCTGTGAATCTCTCTGGTACAGGGCATTTTCTTGTTGGTATATTTTTTTATTACTGATTCCATTTCAGAACTTGCTATTGGTCTGTTCAGGTATTCAGTTTCTTCCTGGTTCAATCTTGGGAGGTTGTATGTTACAAGGAATTTATTGATTTCTTCTAGGTTTCTAGTTCTTGTGCATAGAGGTGTCCCTAATAGTCTCTGAGGTTTTTCATTTTTTGTTTTTTGTTTTTTCCATGGGGTCAGTGGTAATGTCATCTTTGTCATTTCTGATTGTGTTTATTTGGATCTTCTCTACTTTTTCTTTATTAGTCTAGCTAGTGGTCTATCAATCTTACATATTTTTTCAAAAAACCAACTCTTAGTTCCATTGATTATTTTTTATTATTCTACTTTAAGTTCTGGGATACATGTGCAGAACATGCAGGTTTGTTACATAGGTATACATGTGGCATGGTGGTTTGCTGCACCCATCAACCCATCATCTACATTAGGTATTTCTCCTAATGCTAACCCTCGCCTAGCTCCTCACCCCCTAACAGGCCCTGGTGTGTGATGTTCTCTTCCCTGTGTCCGTGTTTTCTCATTGTTCAACTCCCACTTACGAGTGAGAACATGCAGTGTTTGGTTTTCTGTTCCTCTGTTAGTTTGCTGAGAATGATGGTTTCCAGATTCATCCATGTCCCCACAAAGGTCATGAACTCATCCTTTTTTATGGTTGCATAGTATTCCATGGTGTATATGTGCCACATTTTTTTTATCCAGTCAATCATTGATGGGCATTGTGGTTGTTTCCAAGTCTTTGCTATTGTGGATAGTGCTTCAATAAACATACGTGTGCATGTGTCTTCATAGTAAAATGATTTATAATCCTCTGGGTACATACCCAGTAATGGGATTACTGGGTCAAATTGTATTTCTGGTTCTAGATCCTTGAGGAATCGCCACACTGTCTTCCACAATGAAAGAACTAATTTACACTCCCAACAGTGAAAAAGCATTCCTATTTCTCCACATCCTCTCCAGCAAATGTTTTCTGACTTTTTAATGATTGCCATTCTAACTAGCATGAGTTGGTATCTTATTGTAGTTTCGATTTAAATTTCTCTAATGACCAGTGATGATTAACTTTTTTTCATATGTTTGTCGGCTGCACAAATGTCTTCTTTTGAGAAGTGTCTGTTCATATTCTTTGTCCACTTTTTGATGGAGTTGTTTTTTTCTTGTAAATTTGTTGAAGTTCTTTATAGATTCTGGATATTAGCCCTTTGTCAGATGGATAGATTGCAAAAACGTTCTCCCATTCTGTAGGTTGCCTGCTCATTCTGATGATAGTTCCTTTTGCTGTGCAGAAGTTCTTCAATCTAATTAGATCCCATTTGTCAGTTTTGGCTTTTGTTGCCATTGCTTTTGGTGTTGTAGTCATGAAGACTTTGCCCATGCCTATGCCCTGAATGGTATTGCCTAGGTTTTCTTCTAGGGTTTTTATGGTTTTGGGTTTTATGTTTAAGTCTTTGATCCACCTTGAGTTAATTTTTGTATAAGATGTAAGGAAGGGGTCCAGTTTCACTCCTCTGCATATGGCTAGCCAGTTTTCCAAACACTATCAAATAGGAAATCCTTTCCCTATTGCTTGTTTTTGTCATGTTTATCAAAGATCAGGTGGTTGTAGATGTGTGGCATTATTTCTGAGGCCTCTGCTCCGTTCCATTGATCTATATATCTGTTTTGGTACCCATACCATGCTGTTTTTGTTACTGTAGCCTTGTAGTATAGTTTGAAGACAGGAAGTGTGATGCCTCCAGGTTTGTTATTTTTGCTTAGGATTGTCTTGGCTATGTAGGCCCTTTTTTGGTTCCATATGAAATTTAAGATAGGTTTTTTCTGATTCTGTGAAGAAAGTCAATGGTAGCTTGATGGGAATAGCATTGAATCTATAAATTACTTTTGGCAGTATGGCCATTTTCACAATATTGATTCTGCCTATCCATGAGCATGGAATGTTTTTCTATTTGTTTGTGTCCTCTCTTATTTCCTTAAGCAGTGGTTTATAGTTCTCCTTGAACAGGTCCTTCACATCCCTTGTAAGTTTTATTCCTAGGTATTTTATTCTCTTTGTAGCAATTGTGAATGGGAGTTCACTCATGATTTGGCTTTCTGTTTGTCTATTATTGGTGTATAGAAATACTTGTGATTTTGCACATTTTGTATCCTGAGACTTTGCTGAAGTTGCTTATCAGCTAAAGGAGATTTGGGGCTGAAACGGTGGGGTTTTCTGAATATACAACCATGTCATCTGCAAGCAGAAATAGTTTTACTTCCTCTCTTCCTGTTTGAATACCCCTTATTTCTTTCTCTTGCCTGATTTCCCTGGCCAGAACTTCCAATACTGTGTTGAATAGGAATGGTGAGAGAGGGCATCCTTGTCTTGTGCCAATTTTCAAAGGGAATACTTCCAGCTTTTGCCCATTCAGTATGATATTGGCTGTGGGTTTGTCATAAATAGTTTTTATTATTTTGAGATACATTCCATCAATACCTAGTTTATTGAGAGTTTTCAGCATGAAGGGTGTTGAATTTTATTGAAGGCCTTTTTTGCATCTATTGAGATAATCATGTGGTTTTTGTCGTTGGTTGTCCAATGACTCCATGTTTAGCCCTCATTTCAGGAGGGCAGCCTGGCCATCAGATTGCTCCAGCCAATTGGCAAAATACTTCTGTCATGGGGACATGCAAGATCGGATAATCAGAATGGTTCTGCTACATTGATTTGTTTCTATAAGCACAGGTCCCACATACCTGAGGAGTGGCACTGCTCCTTCACAGCACTTATATAGTCTGAAAGTATGCTGTTCATAAGTTTATTTGCTTACTTCCGAGTACTTCCCTGCTACCAGTAGAATGTAAGCTCTGTGAAGAGGTTGACCTTAGCTACTTTGTTTGTCACTGGATGTTCAATGACAAATCAGTTCCCAGCAGAGAAAGTATTCAATGAATATCTGTTGAGGAGATAAATGAATTACTGCATGAAAGAATGTATTTAATTACAGACTTCTCCTCTTGACTGTAAGCTCTCAAGACAAAGTATTCTGCTTTATACATCTTGGTCCTCATGCTGGCATACTGCCTCCCATATGAGGAGGCATAAAATCATTATCTTTGAATGCATAAATAATTAAATGAACAAACAGATGAATGAGTGAATGAATGAACATATGCTATCTACACTAGGCATTCTTAATTTTATCCTCACATTAGAATCACTGGGGAACTTTTAAAAACTGCAATGCCCAGGACCAATTAAACTAGAATCTGTGGGGGTGTGCCCCAGGCATGAGTATATTTTAAAGCTCTTTAGGCAATTCCAAGTGCACAGCCATAGTGGAGAATAGGGTGACCAGCCACCAGGTTTATTCAGGATTGACACATCTCCCAGAGTGCCGGAATTTAAATGCTAACACTATGACTACACTGTGCAAGCCTGGATGGCTGGTCACCCTAGCTGAGAACCACTGATCCGAACTGTCACCCACGGCCATTCTTGAGTGATGTATTTTCAATGTTTGAAAGTCAAGATTCGTTGGTTTCACGCTTTCATTTGACACTTGCCTAATTACATTCAGGCCTGTAGCTCACCTTGACCTCAATAACTGCTTCCTGCTATGTGTCCCTGTTCAGGCTTGAGCTGCTATTATTGACTTGAGTGATATACTAATTTGTAACATACAAATGGCAAAGGGAATGATTAAACCTTTCCAGCAAGTCAGCACCAACCAGTAGACCAGCCAAAGAAGCAAAGGAACACCTAAAGTGCTACCTTTCCAAAAGCAATCACAATGAGCCTTCACTTCTTTTCCTCCCCAAATTGATGACAGTATATTTTGACACATTTCTACTTATCATTTGTGTATGCCAGTTACCCTGGTATGAGTGTGCAGTCCCTGTTGTTACCTGAGGAGATAAATAATTTTTAATGGAAAATTCCAGGTGAAAGCTGAAATGATATTCATCATTGTAAACACTAATAAATTTACTTCAAGTATGTGGTCAATAATAAGGGCATTAACGTGTGGACACCAGAATCAGAAATGCTCTTCAACCTATGAAGGGAACAGAGCACCACAGCTCTCAAGGGCCTTGTTACTCAAAGCATGGCCCCAGATCAGCAGCAGCGGCCTCATCTGGGAGCTTGTTAGACACACGGAACCTTAGGCCCCACCCAAGAGCTACTGAATCAGGTCTGCAGCTGGGGCCCAAGAACCTGTGTCTTAAAAAGTTCTCCGAGTTGTACTTACGCATGCTAAAATTTGAGAAGTATTCACTAGCAAATATTTTTTGCCTAATGTATAATGTCAGTATCTCGGAGCCCAGAGGGAAGAGGCGAGGGTAAGCAGGAAAGGAGGCACACAGCGCAGTAGTTCCCAGCCTCTGCTGCATATTGGAAGCACCTGGAGAGCTTTAAAAATATCCACGTCTGGATCCCATCCCAAGCAACATGATTTAATTGGTATGGGATGCACCCTGAGCAAAGCTTCCCAGGTGATTCTAATGTGCAGCAAAGTTTGGGAATCAGTGATCTGAGTTAACCACCAGGAACCCTGCCCCCCTCCTCATTGTTTCTGGCCTTGACTGCTGGCGAACCCAGAGGAGTGACCAGCGTACACATTTGCTATCTTTCTTTCCCAAACATCAGAAGCAACAATGATGAAGAAGAATTCTCCGGATCTGACTCTCACCTCTGGTTGGATGAATACTTGTTACACTTACCCTGTTAGTAGCTGTTTTATCTTTGACTATTCCACCTTCCTAGATCTCAGTAGTCTCATGTGTTTCAGTGAGACAGGAGACAATAAGACCCAGTCCCTAGATTAATTGGGATGTTACATCTGACATGTGGAAGTGCCTAATACTTTGCCCAGCACATGTATGATGTTTAAAAACTCTGAGCCAAGGAAGATTGTGTCTTTATCCTCCTCCCTGATCATGAGATATCCAGCAGCATGAAGCTGGGCAAATATTTAGAGGTGTCTCTTCTTCAGTGAACTAAGGGTGTTGGTGAATTGTGAAAAACCTGTTTACACATGAATTCACTTATACAATATCATTTCAGTCTCACACCCCAGCCACGCAAACTGGATAATATTTATTGCCTCCATTTTACAGATGATCTACAGTGGCTGAGAGGAGTCCATACAGCCACAGGGACTCTCACTTGGCCCTCCTGCCTGGAGCCTAATGTTCCTTTAGTTACTGCACTGCCTCCATTTCCAGCTTCCCCTCCAGCTGCTTGGCAGGCTGCCTCTATGGTCAGGATGCATTCACCTAGGCGAGCTCTGGGCTGATAGAACTTCCTGTGATGATAGAAATGTTCTATATCTGTGCTTTCCAGTTCAATAGTTACTAGCCACATGGAACTATTAAGTTATTAAAATGTGGCTAGCCTGACTGAGGAATTATAACTTTAATTTTCTTTAATTAATTTAAACTTAGCCATCTGTGAACCGCACAGCTCTAGAGACAGAATCTGGAGAAAAATGAGAACCTGAGAAATAGTTCCAATGGCTTCTACCCACAAATCAAAGTAAACCTAAGCCACTGGTTTTCCTCTCTGTTAAAAGACCTTCCTAACTCTTTTTCAGGAAAATGGCAAGTTGGTACACTAGTTGATGAGAGCACCCTTCCCATGCAAAATACTATTCAAGGGATGCCTTGAAACTAGTGATTGGCCAGCAGAAGCAAAATGTGTGGTAGAGCAGAGCTTCTCGAAATTGAGTGTGCACACAAGTCATCTGGGATCTTGTGAAAACACAGATTCTGGTTTAGTAGGTCTGGGACAGGGCCTGAGGCTTGCATTTCTAACAAGTGCCAGGGTGGCGCTGCTGCAGCTGCTCTGTGAACCACACTTTGCCTAGCCAGACCGTAGAGCAGTGCTGCTCACCAGGCCAGTTTTGCTCCCTTCACACATGGGGGCATTTGGCAATGTCTGAATACATTTTTGAGCATCATGTCTGGGAGGACGGGGATGGGAAGTGCTATTGACATCTACTGGGTTCAGTCAAAGTGTGCTATTAATAATCTACAATGAACTTGTATGCATGCATCAAAATATCACATGCACACCATAAACATGTACAAGTATTATATATCAAAAAAGCATGGAGCTTCAAAGACCCTTTTTAAAAAGCTAACACAGTGAAACCCCGTCTCTACTAAAAAATACAAAAAACTAGCCGGGCGAGGTGGCGGGCGCCTGTAGTCCCAGCTACTCGGGAGGCTGAGGCAGGAGAATGGCATAAACCTGGGAGGCGGAGCTTGCAGTGAGCTGAGATCCGGCCACTGCACCCCAGCCTGGGCGACAGTGCGAGACTCCGTCTCAAAAAAAAAAAAAAAAAAAGTTAAAAAAAATTTGTAATAATAATCTACAATATACAGGAGAGCCCCGTGACAAAGAGTTACCCAAAATGTCAATAACACCAAGTTTGAGAAACCTGCTGGATAGCCAAGTCGGTTCTTCAGGAATAGGGGCATTAATGGCAGAGGGATGGAGCAGGTGCTCTTGGTGTAATAACTGATCGTTGTTTTCTCTCTTCCACTCTTTTTCTCCCACTTGTCCTCACACAGGAGCCAATGCCTCGGCCCCAGACCAACTGAGCTTAGCTTTAGCCTGGAACAGAGTTGACATCGCTCGCAGCCAGATCTTTATTTACGGGCAACAGTGGCCGGTAGAGTATATGTCGTCACCCGTGAAAAGCCCATTTTGGTTGGGCAAGGGTATTTGTTTAAGGAGCCTCTGAGATGGGCTCAGAAAATGATTGCCTTTTCTTTAAGATGGAACGTGTTCCTTGGCAGCCAAGTCCCTGTCCTGGGCTCCTTTTCTCATATTTAGGAAAGCACCGCCATCTAGTGGAAATTTCGACTGAACACAACTCCAAATATTTCCATCTCTGTGAGTTGTCTTTAATAGCAATTTTCAGCTGCAAATGATGCCATTTATTTGAATACATCTGAAAAAAATATAAGACAAAGCAGTATTAAAATTAAGGAAGAGGTAGAATTATTAATTTGCTTCTGATTGTCTTTGATAGAGGCAAAGGGAAGAGGTTGCTGCCCAAGTGGTGGCAGCCCCGGCTGGTTTATGGCTGGGTCACACCTCAGGATGCAGAATTAGCAGGCCTCCCTGTGCAGGCACCATCTGGTCCTGGTAGCTGAGCACAGGTCCTCCCCATTTGCAAAGAACAACATGAGGAAACCAATGCTTTATATAACTGTTCTTGGTTTGCTTCCCTCAATTGACTCTACCAAAAATAAAAATTTGAGAGATTGGCCATCAGGTGGTATATGTATGCGTCCACAGGAGGCAGCCCAGCAGCCTGAAACTTGATGTCTGTGCTTGGAATCACAGCACTCACTGGCAGGCCTTATCTTACTACTTCCTTTCCCCTAGAGAGTCTCTGCCTGGGCTTGAGCCCTGTCTTCACTCAGTGCTGTTGGATTGCTAACATGGAAAGATTTGTTAGAGTCTAGACCCTGTGACATTTTTGTGAAATGAATTGAATAAAAATCTAAGCCACTGGCAAATCCAGAAAGTAGGCTGGTTGTACTGCTTTGTTCTGTTTTGTTTTGTTTTGTTTTTCAGTTCAGTGACATCTTTGTGGTCTTGTTTCTACACAGAGACCCAGCATTGATTTAGGGCCTTTAGTCTGTTGACTTGGGACCCTCCTCTCAAGTCGGCCTGTGGTCTCCCTCAGAGCCTAAGGATAACAAAAATGAAGACAGCAAAGTACCCCCTTTGACACTTCACTGGTGTTGAGATGTTTGATCAGATAATTGCAAGGGGAAAAACCTTGTGAACACTTGCACCTTCTTGAGATCCAGAACAAGAGATTCAGGGAAGAAATAGTTTTTTGGAACTAGAAATGCTTGACTTTTATTTGCAAAGACAGGCCCCCAAACATGGGAGAGGTGTGGCTGTCCCAAAAGTGAATCTGTGAACAGTCTTGCTAGCATGTTCTTAGATGTGATGAAGGTTTACCAGATGTCAAAGGCATCCCTTTCTAAGCTGTTCAAGTGAGCACTAAAGAACTGCAGTCCTAGATAGACCCTGGGGCAGACTAACTCAGCGACTTGGTTTGCAGGTGGGATCTCTGGAGCAAGCCATGTTGGATGCCTTAGTTCTGGACAGAGTGGATTTTGTGAAATTACTCATAGAGAATGGAGTAAGCATGCACCGTTTTCTCACCATCTCCAGACTAGAGGAATTGTACAATACGGTAGGGCCAAACTAAGGCACTTTTTATTTTCTTTTTTGTTCGTTTGTTTTACCTCCTCCTGCCCCCCATATGCCTGTGATTCTCTTCCTTTCTCCTCTCCAAATGCATGGTTCATTGATCATAAATACTCCCTTAGACCTACATAGATGACAAACACCAAGTCACCAAGATTCCGCTTGTTTTAATTGCTCAGTTGTCAGCATCTAAGGCAAAAAGTTGTGTGATAACCTGAGTGTGTCATTCTCATATTCTTACACAAAACCACAAGGCTCTGGAAATGAGAACACAGTTTGTTCTGTAAGGCCAGAGGGTGTTAGAGGCAATTAGCAAAGGAGGATTGATTTAACTCTAAGCATCAAAAAAGGCCAATTAAGTATCCTACACCATTTTGTTATCCTCAGAGCTATGAAGTTCATTCTTCATAGTTCAGCTATAAAATGGAATAAAAGGTAAAATATCTCTTTGGAGTTACTCAAAAATTTTGGGTTTGTTTGTTTGTTTTTTAAGCTTAGTAATGATTTGGTAATTTACTCACTAGGGATACCAAGGAGTAATCGTAGGTAAAACTACTGTTGATGAAGTTATTGAGAGCGTTCACACTCGTTAAGTGCATTGGCTCTGAGCTCATACTAAAATCCAGTGAAGTTTAAAGAGCAGAAATTTTTCCCCCATTTAACAAATGAGGAAACTGAGGCTGTCTTCGTCCACTTGTACTACAGTAACAAGATACCTGAGACTCAGTAATTTATAAACAACAGAAATTTATTTCTCTGGGTTCTGGAGGCCGGAGAGTCTAAAATCAAGGCTCTGGAAAGTTTGGTGTCTCGCAAAAGCTGCTTTTCGCTTCCAAAATGGCACCTTGTTTTTGCGTTCTCCAGAAGGGAAAAACGCTGTGTCCTCACAGGCTGAAGAGACAGAGGGCAAAAGGCCTGAATGTTGTGTGAAGCTTCTCTTATAACGGCCTTAATCCCCGTTACAGAGGAGGAACCCTCAGGACCTGATCACCTCCCAAAGGCCCCACTTCTTTTCTATTATTATTATTATACTTTAAGTTCTAGGATACATGTGCAGAATGTACAGGTTCGTTACACAGGTATACATGTTAAATGCCCCACTTCTTAACACTAGTACATTGGAAATTAAGTTTCCGCATGAATTTTGGAGAGGACACAAACATTCAAACCGTAGAGGCCAAGGTGAATTCAAGGTCACAAAACTCCTAAGAAAGAAGCCAGTAAGTACCGAACCCAAGCTTCTGTCTCTGAGATTATTCTGCCCCTCATTTTCACAACATCTCTGTCCCATCACGCAGAGGGCAAGCAGGATGGAGCTTACTTCCTGTCCCCAGGCAGTGGTAGTTGTTAGATGGTACCACCATGGCACCATCTGCAAAAAATAGAAACGGGTTAGCAGAATGGCTCCTGGTTTCTGTTTTCTCCACAGACTTTTCTTGGTTCAGCATACTGAGACTTTGAGGAAGAATGATGGGTTTTCAATTTGAAAAAATGAATAAATAGAGACAAGCGTTGAATGGCCTATCAATTAGAGAATCAAGGGAGTAGAGTAATTTATTCCAAAGACTGGGGCGGGGGGTGAGGGGGTAGGAAAATTCTAGACTGAGAAAGGCCAGTAAGTTTGATCACTTCAATCTGCTGGTGGTGGCTTCCCAGAATACTTTGTTGAGGATTATGGAACAGTAAATAGCCTCAGTAATAATAATAGCTAACACTGATTGGCATTAAGCACCATTTTTAATAGCTTTATAAACATTATATCATTTAATCCTCACAACAAACCCATCAGATAAAGTGATACTATCATTCCCATTTTAAAGATGATAAAACTGAGTCACAGTTAAGTAGCTTGCCCACGTTCAGAGCCGGTAAGCGGCAGAGGTGTAGAGGCAGGCACTCTGACTCCAGAGTCTGTAGGTTCAATCACTGCACAATCTAGCATCCCCTCAGTGGAAAAAGAGCTCTGATGGGCATGTCCACATGAATGGGCAGGTCATTGCAGCAGTTCATAGACCTGTCTAAATACTTGAATGGTTGCAAAAGTGCTTAAGAATTTGCCATTGGCTGGGCGCAGTGGCTTCCCAGCAGGTTGGGAGGCTGAGGCGGACGGATCACTTGAGGTCAGGAGTTTGAGACCAGCTTGGCCAACATGATGAAACTCCATCTCTACTAAAAATACAAAATTTAGCTGGGCGTGGTGGTGCATGCCTGTAATCCCAGCTACTCCAGAGGCTGAGACAGGAGAATTGCTCGAACCCTGGAGGTGGAGGTTGCAGTGAGCTGAGATCACACCACTGCACTCCAGCCTGGGTGACAGAGCAAGACCAACTAAAAAAAAAAAAAAAAGAAAGAAAAAAGCCATCACTATTTTAGATTCTCTAATAATCTAACCAGATTTAGCAAATAAAATGCAGGAATGCCCACTTAAATGTGAATTTCAGATTAACAACAGACAATTTTGTTATATCCCAAAGATTGCATGGGACATACTTAGGTTAAAATTGTACGTTGTTTATCTGAAATTCAAATTTAATTAGGCATCTTGGATTTTATCTCACGTTCCTGTTCCTAAAAGACAATAGAATGGCAACTTATTTCACTTTATATTTACCTCAAACAAACATCCATCTTTTTTACAAAACTCTTTTTTTCCCAAACAGTCTGTGGCTTTTTCTTTAAATCAAGTTGCAGCAAACTGTCATCCAAATCCAGCCTGCTGCCTATCTCTGTATGCGCTGCAAGCTAAGATTTTTTTTTTTTTTTTTACATTTTTAATGGTTGAAACAATCAAAAGAAAAATGCTATATTCTAAGACACATTAAAATAATATGAAATTTGACTTTCTGTGCCAATAATTAAAATTTCATTGAATCATGACCAGGCTCATTTGTTACATATGAGCTATGGCTACTTGCACATTTACTACAGCAGGGTTGAACAGTTTCAGTAAACACTGTGTGACCCACAAAGTCTAAAGTATTAACTCTCAGGCCTTTTACAGAAAAAGTTGGCCAACCTTCTTCTTAGACAATTTCTCATTCATGATGAGTAATAAACAAGTTGCGATGGCAAAGTGCCCAAGTGTATTTCCAATGCGGTCAATGGGGCCTATTGTTCTCCCACCCTCATCCCGGCCCCCGGCTGCAAAACTGGCTTCTTCCATCACATTTTGGCCCAGCTGTCAACAGAGTTGACAACCTCCCTTACAAAGTTTGAACCTAGAACCTCAAATACATTTGCTTGAGGGAATACAATTCAAAAATCTGCCAACGTGTTTGTTTAGAAGAAACAGGTATGGCCAGTGTGGTGGTTTATGCCTATAATCCCAGCACTTTGGGAGGCTGAGGTGGGAGGATTGCTTGAGGCCAAGAATTCAAGACAAGCCTGGGCAACATAGTGAGATCCCATCTCTAAAAATATTTTTTTAATAAAAACATTAGCCAGGCATGGTGTTGTATACCTGTAGTCCCAGCTACTCAGGGTGCTAAAGGGAGCCCAAGAGTTCGAGGCTGCAGTGAGCTGTGATTACGCCATTGCACTCCAGCCTGGGTAACAGAAGAACCTGCATCAAAACAAAACAAAACAAAAGTCACTGACAAAGCTTTTCATCTGCAAATGGGGACAATGTAAAAGAAAGAAAGAAAAGGCAGATACACTGAGCAACTAAAACAAGGTCCATCTTAGTGACCTGCCCTCCACCAGCCAGAGCCCTTCCTTCCAGATCCTTCTTGCCTTGCCAACCAGAGCCCCTGACTAGCAAAACTGTTTGATTCTTCTTTATTGTTTTCAGAGACATGGGCCCTCAAATACATTGTACCACTTGGTCAGGGATGTCAAAAAGGTAAGAACCCTCTCGACTGCAGGTCGGAGGCCCTGTCTTGACTGCTTCCTGTGATTAGAGAGTGCCTCTGTTTTGCATGAGCTGCCAGAGTATTCCTGTCCCTATCAGGTGCCCCTCATTTCAGAACAGTGTGTGTGCGTGTGTCTTTTAACTCTGAAGCTTCTGTTCATGATGCAGCTGTGGTGTTATCACCAATCGCCGTGCTTTTAGATGCTTTCGTTGGACATAATGCTTTTGGGTAGTGGAACTCTCAGCTTTTTCCTTGCCAAGTGGATTTATGCCATTACCTGTATTTTTCCATATGCCCCTCACTGTTTGGGGAGCTGGTTTCCATGCTGCCTGACTGACCACAAGAGTAAATTTTCATTCACCAGCTCCTGATACAATGTCACATCTACCATTACATAGAGTGTAGTCAGTAAGCATAGCTCCAAATTTTCTAAAAACAGGGACTAAAACATAAGTATGCATTCCATTCTTCTAACATTCTATTTTTTCCAGAATACTTTTTCACACTTGTCATCTCATTGCATGGGAAAAAAGTGTTGATAGGTATGGATCAGGTAGCATTATTTTCATTTTACAGATGAGGAAGCCGAACTACAAGGAGATGAGAGCTATATTGGTGGTTAGTGAAGAGCTAGGTTTAAAGCTCAGTTTCTTTTATTAATAATGATAAAATAATAATAGTCATGAGCTAGTGATGACTAGGTATACAGCATTGCTGCATACTTTGAGTGCATCTTAACTCATTTAATCGTCACAACAATTCTATGAAATAGAATTATTATTTTATTATTACAGGCTAGGCACAGTTACTCATGCCTGTAATCCCAGCACTTTGGGGGGCCAAAGTAGGTGGATCACCTAAGGTCAGGAGTTCAAGGTCAGCCTGGTCTAGTCAACATGGTGAAACCCTGTCTCTACTAAAAATACAAAAATTAGCCGGGTGTGGTGGTATGCACCTGTAATCTCAGCTACTTGGGAGACTGAGGTAGGAGAATCACTTGAACCTGGGAGGTAGAGGCTGCAGTGAGCCAAGATCGCACACTGCTCCAGCCTGAACAACAGAGTGAGATTCCATCTAAAAAAAAATTATTATTTTATTATTATAATGTAGTTTTATTCCCATTTAAAGACAAGAAGAATGAGGCATAGGGAGATTCTGTTTAATCTTAGCCAAGTGCTTGTTCTTTTGCCCCATATTATCTCCTTCAGAGGTAGCTTGAGTTCTGAACCCTTAAACCCATCCCAGAAAGTGATGTTTTAATTCCAAAAAATAAAACAGAATATGGCACTGCCCCCGCCCCATACAGATGTGCCCATACACACATGCACACATATGCCCACTATCACCACTTGGTAACAATTGTTCACGAAAGTCCACAGGACATATTCAGAGAAAGCTACAAAGTGAAGTCAAAAATACAGTATGATTCCTTCATCTCACAGGAAGTGATTGGCTAGAATTGCCCTTAGGCATCGTGTAACTACTTTTTTATTTTTCCTTTGAAAGGCCAAGCAAAGGCCCTGGGCTACTTATAATGTACCTATTCACCTGCTGGACCTTTGCTAAGAATGAGTAAAGGATATAAAAATAACACACAAAAAAATCAAAATCTCCATCCTTTGGCCCTTGCAAACTTTCCTCCCATCTCATGAAGGACTTTTCATCTGCTTGAGTGGGTGAAGCCTGTAGTTCTTTCAAAACAAGGAGAGAAGACACTATGCAATCTGTACTCCCAACTCAACAACCACTTTCCTGAGATTGTATCTTTCACTGGTCTGCCCATTCCATGCCATCGTAGTAGATCTGCCTTCAACAAACCCATTTCTCTTTTCTTTGAACCTTCCAATTTTGTCTAATTCATCCTGGCTTAAAATTGCCTGAAAACTAAGAAGATTAGAAGTAGACACATTTGATGTGTCTTCTTCAGTGAGATAGTTGTTGCTCATGTTCAATCAAATGTTTTGAGTTTTTCTAAAGTAATGACTTGGGGTATTCTCTCCTTCCTTAAGTTAATCTCTGTCCCTGAAGGAATTGTGAGGTTTTCTAAAGAGACAGCTATGCCTTTATCCCTCAATCCCAGTCATCACCAACCCAAACCTTTAAAAAGAGTCGCTCATCCAATTCAATGACCCAGCCTCCCAGCAATAATGTCTTGTCTGATTTTCAAAGGGATTTTTTGCAGTTAGATTTCACTGAGTATAAATGATTAAAATCCCTCTCATTACTTTCTTTTCCCCATAGGACTCTGCTTTGCAATATTGTTTTCTTTTTTCTGAAGTCCCTTGAGCTGCCTTTTACATTTGCTCACGTCACTTGTATTATTAGAAGGCATGTAAAGTATCTCTAAGATAGGGTTTTTTGTAGCTTCTCAGCTAAAGATGTACCTCAAAAATAATATATACTAACAAGAAAGAACAAAATGGTAAGAATTTGGGAGGAAGAAGGATTAAAAGCAACTTTTTTTTTTCCTTTTAAGTATGATCCAAATATTAGAGCAAGAAAATCATTATATAAGCATGCATTTACCATTTACTTACAAATTTAGTAACTGGAAAAAATGATAACAAATGACCAAGAATAGTACTGAACTGGCCTAGAAATAATTTATCCTTTTACCTGGAAAAAGAGACTGCCAATAAGACAGGGAGAAACAGAAAGCCAATGTTTAATTTCTTCCCTTGGGAAAAAGTAGAAGCAGGAAATGCAGAATTCATTATTTCCAGGATGACGGTAAGTATCCGACAATGGGAGAGCAAGAAAGATGAACAATGGTAGTCACAGGAGTCTCAGTGCCTACATTTTATGTTATATGGATTAAGGGAGCTGAAAATGAAGATTTTTGTTTGTTTGGTGTTTGGGGAAGAAGTGAATAAGGGAGAAATTAACATTGGTGTACAACTTTCTCAGGTGACTTTCAGCAATTTTCAGGTGACTTTCAGGTGGTTTCAAGTGACTGCCAGCAATTTAGGCCAATGAGATAATCAAAGGCTGCGAAACTAGAGTTAAAATGCTAAGAAAATCTTGGGAACTTAAAGCAATTTTCAAAATTAAGGAACATAATAATAATTAATGTGTGCTTTCTTCTTTACCATTATGGGGGCAAATATATGTGTGCATATATGTTTAATCTGTAAAAAAATTAATGAATAAGTTATTAACTCTGGTACAAAATGCTATTCATGAGTTAGGAACACAGTCCTAGACCTTAAGCATAGTGTTTGATAATACATCTGTAAAATTGTGTGTAAATAACTCTTAAGAACCAAAGGAATGCATTGAGGAATTATCAGAACATCATAAGTCAATCAGCATGACATCTCTAGTTCACCTCTTCTTTGAGACCAACAGAGCTGAATGTGGGGAATTGCTCCCAAGCTTGTTTTGAAATCTCAAATTATTTATATCAAGGGAACAATCTAGGAGCAATGAGGTAAAAAGAGTGGCTCTTCAGCATTAATCAGAAATTTAAATTGTTTTAAACCAACCCAGTTCTCTGAACTATTTTCATGCATAAATCCATTGAATGTACCAATGCTCTCATATTAAACCAGAGTGGCCCAAGTCTGTCTGCTTTTCTGTGGAATATAACCTGCCATTTTAGTAGCTGTCTGCTCAATTTGTGCCTCTGTATGTTTTAAAGTAGTTTTTTCCTTTCTTAAATGTGCTAATACTTCAAATTACCTATACTATCCTTCCCCACCAAAGGAGGATGCTATTTGAGTATTATGTAGAAGTAGTGGTGAAATTATGATAATTTAAAGTTCATTTACATGGGAATTAAGACCCAGAGCTTTTCAGAATGCAAAAGAAAAAAAAGCATTTCAGACACACTTTGGGTAAGGAAAGGACATTTGCATAATCCCATCTGCTAAATGCATGGAAATTTGCAAAAGCATTATTATATTTCAGAGGATTGGTTGCCCAATATATCGCCATGTTATGGGACTGCACACTGGGGTGATGTCCTCTTTTCCCCTGAGCTTTCACCAGCTGAAGTCCCTACCGGGTGATTACTCACACCAACTGCAGTCCACTTTTCTTTATTGTACAAGCTGTCCCAGGGGAGTCTTTTCTTCACACTCCCTTGGTAAACCTGACAACCAGCAATCATTTCATACCTTATGTATATCAGAAGGAACCAATCTTGTTTTGAAGGCTTGTTATGAGTTTCAAAGGAAAAAAGTTTTCCTAAGCAGTTGAGATCTGATAGTGATATCATGAGCTGACATCTGAAAAACCCCAATCATTTTGAAGAGCAGATCTAATTAGTGAATTTAAACTATCATTTTAATGAAAAGGTTTCCTTATGCATGGCACGAAGTAAACCTTAGCTTCAGGTTAGTAGTTCATAGCATGAAAAAAGAAGACAACATTTTCAAGTTGTCAAATTGTACCTACCCATAGAACTCAAGCCTGTCTAGCAAATTATTTGAATCACATGACCTCCCATTGTTAAGGCATGAAATGGGAAATAATAGTTCAGGCTTTACCAGTTACCAAAGTCATTACCGAAGGGGGTGGGGGAAGTGCTAGAACAGAAACAGCAGGCAGAATGACTGTTCCTCCAGTATCCCTTTTGACTTCTAATTTGAAAAGGACCCAAGCAAAGGAAGACTCCTCCAGAAGGTGTTTGGGCTTTACCTGTTGGCATGTGAGGTGCTGCTCACCTTCTCTGCTTTTTCCAGAGGAGCTGGATGCACTGAGCACCACCCCATCCCCATCTATCCTTTTACCACCCCTTGTCTCCAAGCCTCTGGTTCCACTAATCAAACTCTAGGGGATCATTGGAAGCTACATCAACCTTGGAAGCTCTGAACAGGGTCTTTGACCAGTGGGCCGAAAGGAGTAAGAGCAGCCTGCCAGGTAGTAGTCATATAGTTGGATTTTTAGAAATAGACAGGATCTTAGAAGTTACTGTGTCCAAGCCACCTATTTTCACAACATAAACTGAGGTACAGAGAGAGGAAGTGATCTGGCCAGGGTCACATGGGGTCAGGGCCATGGCCCAACCCAAGGCTGTTTCTCCTGTGGGGTCATGTTGCTGGCTGCTCTCTGAATGAGTATCCATAAAGTCCCCTCTGCCTGGCAATACCCATCCTAGGAGAAGCAATGCAAATGCATAATCTGTGATATCCACAGGTCCCAGTGATCAAGGCCATTGGCCCAGCATTATATCATGCACTTAGGCTGCCATCCCCCTCAGAGTCCACGCAGGACACCTATCCCAAGAGGCCTAAATTGTACTCAATTTTATACATGTTATAAAATTGATTTCTTCTTTCCCAAGAAGGTTTCCACTCTTCCTAGTAAGAAAGGAAAAGTTATTCCCTAATTTCTTTGCTCCCTAAAATCTCTGTGAAGAAACATATGATCCAGCCTTGCAGGCTGAATTCAAACACATTACTTGTTAAATTTTTGCTCTTCCAAATATCACTTCCAGGAGAGCATCCGACTCACTCCTTAGCCCCCAATCCTTCATCCACTCTGGGTTTGTTTATATGGCCTTATGGTATGTATAAAACAGAAGATGGTAAGGTGCGGTGGCTCATGCCTGTAATCCCAACACTTTGGGAGGCTGCGATGGGCGGATCACCTGAGGTCAGGAGTTCGAGACTAGCCTGACCAACATGGTGAAACCCCATCTCTCCTAAAAATACAAAAAAATTCTCCGGGCATGATGGCACATGCCTGTAATCTCAGCTACTCTGGAGGCTGAGGTAGGAGAATCGCTTGAACCTGGGAGGCAGAGGTTGCAGTGAGTCGAGATGGTGCCATTGCACTCCAGCCTGGGAGACAAGAGCAAAACTCCGTCTCAAAAGGAAAAAAAAAAAAAAAACCAAAAAACAAAAAACGGAAGAGGCAGGAAAATGCTGGGGAGGGAGGAATTCTCACTGGCTTCGGTTAGGTGAATATTGCCCCCTTGTGGTCAAACAGAATGCAGGAACCTCAGTGGTCACGGAATCATTTATCTTCCTTCAGGGCTGACCAAACATAAATCATTCTGAAAGAATCAAGCTTTATATGAGACGATCCCAGCACCTTCTTGCTGATATATACCCCTAAAAGTCCTTTATGGATATAGCCATTTTCTAAAAATGTTCTATTTGCCCCTTAAATGTTTATTGATTTTGAATTTTACTATAATCACTTTCCTGACAACTCCCAAAGACACCTCGAAAGCATAAATATTCCCTTTCAGTATTGGTCTTCAAGCAATATTGGTGTCTTGTTTTTAAAATTCTAACTGATGCTTACACCTATGTTTCTCAAAGCAAAATACACAGGTGTTAGGCTTGGTATTACCCACATTTTATTTTATTTCATTTTATTATTTTTTTAAGACAGAGTCTTGCTCTGTCGCCCAGACTGGAGTGCAGTGGTGCAATCTCAGCTCACTTCAACATCCACCTGCCAGGTTCAAGCAATTCTCCTGCCTCTAGCTGAGACTACAGGTGCACGCTGCCATGCCTGGCTAATTTTTTGTATTTTAGTAGAGACGGGGTTTCACCACGTTGCCCAGACTGGTCTCAAACTCCTGAGCTCAGGCAATCCACCCACCTCAGCCTCCCAGAGTGCTAGGATTACAGGCGTGAGCCCACATTTTAAATTTTTTAAATTCCTACAAGATTAAAACTAGGCGCAAATGTATAGAGCTGCTCTGATTGCCTTTTTATAGCATCACAATAAGTTCTTTGAGGATTTTCCTGAAACCTGGTCTTTGAACATTGCAGACCATAAAGGCTGTGGAGTTCAAGCCCCTTTCACTGGAAAGAAATCTGAGAGCCTAAGGGAAAGTGTCTGCTGGCCAAAGGACAAAGAGAAGCCCAGGGCAGCTGACTGGAAGCTGGTTGTGCTTCTTCCTCCCCCTGCCAAGGAAAATGACACGATGGGTGGGCATCCTCGGGCAGTCATCCCCATAGGAGCCCCATCGCTATGAATGAGGCTCACCCAGGCTGGTTCAGTCTTTGAGACTCTTCTACTCTTTAAATAACAGCCTCGCCTAACAGTTCAGGAGAGCCAGAGGATACAGAAACTGTGGCCTTGTTAGTCTGCCCCAACATAATAGAGAAAAGTGGTTGCATTAGTACTATTTTTAAACTCAGTTTAATTTTATGGGAAGGCTAAAACATGAAAAGTTACTATCTTAAAACTTTCTCTGAGCTCCCTTTTTAAATATTTTTTTTGCCATGCTTTGCATAAAGAAGGCAGACAATTGGTCTTTCTTAGCCTGGGGATAGCTTAGCTTGCTGATTCAGTTAGATGGATAAAGATAATCTTCAAACAAAGGAGATTCTGAAATTCTGAGGCGGGTAGAGGCCATTTTTGTGACGGGACTATTCAGCTCATCAAATGGATGCCAGATTAGGCTATGGAGGGCCAACGTCAAGGACAAAAGGGGTCTGTGTCTCAAAGTGCTCCCCCTCATATATGATGCCCTTTACACGCCCCATTTTGCCTGGCTGGCTCCAGTTAGATGCCCAAGCCTGCCATGTACCTCAAGCCAAGGGAGAGGTAGAACCCAGTGGCCTGGGGTGGGAGCTAATTCTGGGGACAGCAAGGAAGTCTAAAAAGCAGCAATGGGCCAGGCACGGTGGCTCATGCCTGTAATCCCAGCACTTTGGGAGGCCGAGGTGGGAGAATCACCTGAGGTCAGGAGTTTGAGACCAGCCTGGCCAACGTGACAAAACCCTGTCTCTACTAAAAATACAAAAATTAGCTGGGCATGGTGGCATACACCTGTAGTCCCAGCTACTCAGGAGGCTGAGGCAGGAGAATGACCTGAATCCAGGAGGCAGAAGTTGCAGTGATCCCAGATCATGCCATTGCACTCCAGCCTGGGCAACAAGAGTGAAACTTTTTTTTTTTTTTTTTTTTTTAAAGCAGCAATGGATTCTTATATGCTTGAGGCTAGTGCTTCAATTACTATCCCTTTGCTCTCACCCCATTGAGGATAGCCACTGAATTCCAGATACAGCATTACCTGTATTTCAAAGCAAATTTCCATAGTGAACTAGGGCTATTCCAACCAGGGATGACTAACAGATTGTGGCTAGTTGGTTTTGTTACTGAGAAGATAATACTAAACAACCCAAACCCAGACTTGATCCCAACCACATCAATTAATTTCACTGTTTCACTGGTTTATACTTTCAACAAAAACACTCTGAGTGCCCACCATATGCCAGGCATATTATAAGAGGTTCTGGGGATATAAAGATAAATCAAACAAGAAAAATATAGAGCTATAGGTTTAATGATAGGATGTAGAGGGATACCTCTAATCCTGAATCCCAAAACCTTCAAATGAATACAGTTGCCCATAGAAAAGCTGAGTAAGGACAACTGAAAACCTACCCTCAGGTTAGCAAAAAAATTTTAATTAATTTCTGACTGAAAGTAATTAGCTTTTGACACTATGAATTTACCAGTTCTGCTGCCTAATCTACCACTACCACCAGACCCTTACTGAGTAGACAAGCAGTTTGACAAACTTGGGTGTACATCAGAATCACCTGAGGAGCTAGGAAAGGACATAGAGGCCCCGATACATTGAAGTAAGTAAGACAAAGTCCAGGTGTTTGCAATGTCACCAAGTTCCCCAGGGTATTCTGATGCCACCAAAGTTGGAAAACGACCACTATACATAATGAACGTCTTCTGTGAAGTGGCAGAAATCTCACACAGCATCCTGGGTGGGTCCTTCATTAAGGACAAAAGTGGATGGAGCCCCTCGTGTCTGTCCAAAATAGATCTAAGGGCATGGGTTTCCCACACGGTGTCACACCCAGCCATTCATGGTATAGAGCGCTCTCCTGCAAGGAGCTACAGCAGGCAGTGAGAGTGGATTGGAATTCGCTGTGCACTCAGACTTTTTCACAAATGGAACTAACTCTCCCTTGGCCTAACAGCAAAAATTTTCTTTAGAACCTAAACTTTAGAAGTCGAAAGCAGTAATGAGTAAATAATAAGAAAATCTTTACTATTTTTGCATCTAGAGATGGCAAACAGCTAAAAAAGACACCATAACTCTAGATCTTTAAGAAATGTTACTCTCTTTAAAAGAAAAAATGAAAAAAGTCTCAATTCTAGAAAAATAAATACTCCATTGCTAAAATATCTTCTCCAATTTCTCTCCCTCTTTAAATGCAAGGGATGTTCATATACAACCTCATCCTGACACCCAAAATCCCCTCCCTAAATATTGCTCTTCTTTTATTAAAAAAGCATCAATTTTTTAAAATTATGGATAGAGGTTTTGTAGTAAAGGAGACCTGAGTCCTAAAATCCCAGCTGATGGAGGCCCTGGTAATGACACTCATCTTCTGAAAGGAGTCTTCCTTTAGTGGGTGGTAGAAACCAAATGATATCAAGAGAGTGGTAACAGGCCTGGGTCAGAGGCAGAAAGAGGGACTTGGGGAGCATTTGGGGAAACCTAGTTCCTGGTGCCTGGGAGTGATAGCATTTGCCGTGTCTAGCCTTGTGTTTCTTTCTTCTACACTGGTGTTTTTTTCTCCCCAGCTGAAGACTTGAATAAATATTTTGATTTTCTATTATTGCCGACGATTACTGCATCTTCTTATTTAACTTATGTCTTCTTTCCAAGCGAGAGTATCCAGGTTTCGGTTGGATCTATTTTAAGGTGAATTAATTAACCAGCATAATAATACATTCATATGTTTCTGTTTTCAATATTTTTTTTACTCTAGTTACAGAATACATGAACTAGAATCCCTAGTAAACCACGTTGTCTTTTGGATTTGTCTGTTTGTTTGTTTCATTCTACCCTGATAGGGGAATCTGCCCCCAGACTACAGAATCAGCCTGATTGACATCGGCCTGGTGATCGAGTACCTGATGGGCGGGGCTTATCGCTGCAACTACACGCGCAAGCGCTTCCGGACTCTCTACCACAACCTCTTCGGCCCCAAGAGGGTGAGGCTGGCTGCAAATTCGGGGCCCCTCCTGGAAGGACTAGGGTGTATGGGATTTGGGTTCTGGCTTCTTTTTCTCCAGGGGGAATTAAAATCAGAAAATTGCGCTGAGAGTGAGCCTATACAATCAAAGAATAGTAATGAAATTCAAATTAATCTTGTCATTGAGATTATTAAACTCAGCAGTTTTCCAGGTTTTGGGTCTTTATACCTTTAAAAATTGTTGAGAACCTCAAAGAGCTTTTATCTATGGGAATTCTACCTATCGGTGTTTATTTACCATATTAGAAATTTAAATGGAGACTCTAAAAATATTTAATTCATTTTAAGTTAAACATAGGAATCCCTATTATATGTTAACATAAAGAATATGTTTATAAAAAATATATTTTCAAAAACAAAGAATAAATTCATAATAGGAACATTTTTTAGCTTTTGCAAATTTCTGTAATGTCCAGCTTAATAGAAGAGGGCTAGATATCTACTTGTGGATTCAGTCTATTGTAGGATGTTCTGGTTAAAGTATATAAAGAAAATCTGACCCCACAAAAATACATGACAAACATAACAAATATATCAAAGGAAGGAGTATTTTAATCCTCTTTACATATAATTGTAGATATCCTTTTTTTGATACTACACCAAAATTTAATAAGTAACCGTTTCTTAAAAATGAGTTGCAAGGTGAAATCTAAAACCATATAAGTGAACTTTTCAAATTCTGTTACATTAAAATCCACTAGTCGAGCCAGCCATGGTCCCAGCTACTAAGGAGGCTGAGGCAGGAGACTCGCTTGAGCCCAGGAGTTTGAGGCTGTAGTATACTATTATAATGCCTGTGAATAACCCCTGCCCTGCAACCTGGACAACATAGCGAGACTCTGACTCTAAAACAATAAAATAAAATAATAACAAAGTAAAATCCAGTGGTCTCTCTTATACTTTGATGGATCTTGTAACATCATAGATTGGTCATGGAAAATTATTGGTTTGTGAAGGTATGCAGCTCTTCCAAATACTGACACATTTTATTATACAGTTTCATTAGTATCACCTCTATCTTATGGGAAATGTCTTTCAGTCCTGAAAAGCTGTCAAAGTCATGGTGGGGGTGCGGGGAGTAGATATAAGTTTTCCAAAATCCCAATTTTTTTCTTAAAAGTTTGAATTTTGTCATTGGCAACAAATACTATCTATTGTTTTCCTTGAAATAACAGCCTCACTTTGGTCATTCCAAACACATCTGCCAAAGGTCCAAGTCTACACAACCTTAGTCCATCCGCCAGTCAGTCCTTCAAGTAAAAATTATATTCCATGAAAAAAAAAAGTGGCTATAATACAATCCAAACAATCAGATAAGTGCTTTTCCTCAGGACAACCCATGATAGTTCAGTATACAGCAGAACTATTTTACGAGTATACTTCCCATTTCATCCCACAGAACAGTAAAAAGACGGTTAATCAAGGGTAAGGATTTAATAAAGTTAATTGTTTTTTAGTCCTCAACAAGGTCATTCTTAAGTAAAACGGTTACATTTGCTTTCTGCAAGTGCATAATACTGGAGTCTAATAACATCTGGTAAAGGTGGGTACCACTGCCTTTGTTCTTGCTAACACACCCAACAGCTTTACTCATCATTGCTTTTGTACCATCAGTACAAATGTCAAGATGGTGCCAAACCCAATTACATCCTAGTACTATTACGAAAATAACTTTGACTACACACACTCTCTCAAAATGTTTCAGGGACCCTCATGACCCATGGTCCACATTCTGAGAATTGCTGCTCTAGCTGGTAGTGGGTATATATATATATATATACACATACATACACATATATATATATATATATATATATATATATATATATATATATATATTTTTTTTTTTTTGGAGATGCAGTCGCACCCTGTTGCCCAGACTGGAGTGGTGTGATCTCAGCTCACTACAACCTCCACCTCCCAGGTTCAAGCGATTCTCCTACCTCAGCCTCCCAAGTAGCCAGGATTACAGGCACATGCCACTACACTCAGCTAATTTTTGTATTTTTTAGTAGAGATGGGGTTTCGCCATGTTGGCCAGGCTGGTCTTGAACTCCTGACCTCAGGTGATCCGCCTGCTGCCTTGGCCTCCCAAACTGCTGGGATGACAGGAGTGAGCCACTGTGCAGAGTCATGATTTTTATATTTAACAAAGTTTTTTTCTGATTCTGAAAGCATTTTGTGGAACTAGTAAAGAACTTTGAAAACACTTAAAATTTAACAAAAGGGATTTGTTTGAAAATGAAATAATATATATAACAGAATTT